>NW_024881621.1:0-720000 GCF_019059575.1 Amphibalanus amphitrite
CTCCCCATCGAAGGGGCATGGTTGATCTGTCTCCTCGTCATTGGTGGAGACGCCTGTCTGACAGGTCCGTCTTGTCTCATCAGAAGAGATGCAGGGTTGGTAGAACTGTCTCATATCTCTCCTCTCAAAAGCAGACGCGGGCTGGTTGTGCTGTCTCCTACTACCCAGGAACGGTGATATAGGACGCTAGAGCCGCCTCCGTTAGAGCCGCCTCGCTAACAAGAGGAGACCCGACGGCAGAGCCACCTTCCCGTTCGAAGAGTGCCGGACGGACCTCGGTCGCGTGTCGCACGCCATCCGACCTTACTGGGAAGTCGCCGCGATGGGCCGCCTACCATATGTGTGCAGAGGATGTGCGGGTCGGTGGTGTAAGGTAGGTATACGGCGCGTGATGATGCTGACCGGTGTTGTCCGGTATGTGCACGGTACCGCGCTGTGTACGGTGCGATTTGGTACGTATGTACGGTACGGTGCAGCGCTGAACATGGTGCAATCCTGGACGACACGGTATGGCTCGGTATACGTAAACCGTAGGTATATATGTAACAAAACCGTAGGTATGTGTACGTTTCGATGAGTAACGCCAGCTGCCCTCTGCAAAACCGTTAGACTTTCGGGCCCCATACACACCGCTGGGCTAGGAGAGTCTAAAAATGGACTTGGCTCACTGGCGTGTTTGAAGCGTGAAACTGTGAGATATAAGATACATTACATTTCCTGATTTTCTGTGGACGCCACGAAAACTTGGACACGGACACAGGGAACTGAGCAGATCGGTGATTAGCTGATTAGTAAATAATCACGGCTGACGCAGTCTCGGTAGGAGTTAAGGTGGTGTTGTCAGTAGTTGCATGGTCTGCTGGCTTCAGTGCCAGTTTTAGAGAGCTTCAGAAGCGTAACGAAGAGTAATGAATGCGTATGTGAAAGGATTTATTTTCACTTCTTGGCTAATGCTCGTCCATTATCGCAAGTTTTCGTATCAACATTACAGGCGCTGCATTGCATTGTGGCTTTGTTCATGTCACCTGTTGAAGAATCAAGTCTTTCTGCTGTGGAAGGGAGTCAAATGATCACTCTATCTCAGATGATCCATACATGCACACCCACGACGTTTGGCTGACTCGGTTGGGACGGACCGGGTGACCCAATGGGGGCGGCGCGATTATCCGTCCGACCTCGCCGGTGGTGTTGATTGTTTGTTTATGGCGGCTCGCTCCCTCTCTCTCACCGGCCGTTAATGCCCGGCCTCCCGTGCCGATGTGCAGGGCTGTGCACTGTGTGCAGGGCTGTGCACTGTGTGCAGGGCTGTGCACAGTGTGCAGGGCTGTGCACAACGTGCAGGGCTGTGCACATTGTGCAGTGGGCTCTGTGTGGTGGGGAACGGACGAGAAGATAGGCCGTGCAGCTGAGCAGCGGAGATGGATGGGAGGACGGGGCGTGCAGTTGAGCACCGGGAATGGACAAGGGGGACTGCGTGTGCACTGTGCAAAGCTAATGCAGGGCTGAATGCCACCGACAGACGCAGTCCTTGGTGAATGCTGTGGATGTCTGCCACCACCTGAAAGCGCCAGTCCCTGATGATTGCTCGGTCATGTGAGGGCTGCGACGGGGCTGCTGTCGCCGTGCCCTGGCGCCTATTTTGCTGGTTGACAGCCACACTCGGCCTGCGATCCATGCTGGGCTCTCACAGGCCGGCTGTGCCGCTCCGTCGACGGATCTATCCAGGTACCGTGGCGCTACAGCGGCCGTCCTACAGTCCTTAGCGACAGGCGTCCGTTTTTATGTTAGCCCGTGGCTATTTCCTGTTTCTTATTCTTCCGGTAAAAACTGACCGCCCGTCGTGAGCTCTGCGTTTTGTCCAATGTCCATGCTACTTGTGAGCTACGAAGGTGGTTGATGGATGACCGTTATTCAACAACAGGGTCGGTGGGTTCATGACTGACTTCGCGGCGCTAATTCCTTGCCCGTCTTTATTGACTGGATAAATCTCCTTGGGGCATCATTTGTTTTCATTTACCACATACATATCACTTTTCTCCATCTTTGCCTACCAATAAACCAACTTTCACCTTTCCCCTTTCCTCCGCTATGCTCCTTGCCTCTCTCTCTCTCTCTCTCTCTCTCTCTCTCTCTCTCTCTCTCTCTCTCTCTCTCTCTCTCTCTCTCTCTCTCTCTCTCTCTCTCTCTCTCTCTCTCTCCCTCCCTCCCTCCCCCTCTCTCTCCCTCCCTCCCCCTCTCTCTCCCTCCCTCCCACTCTCTCTCTCCCTCTTCTCTTTTTCTCTATCCTTCTTCCTCTCCCGCATGTAACCTCCCCTTCCTCCTGCACACCGTCGCCGGTAGTCGTCAGGTGACTCCGATCCGACACCAGCAGACCGGTCCGGCCGGTCTGGTCCGTCCCCATCCCTTACCACTGGTGACGGGCCGGTTATGTAATTCTGCCGTCGGCGCCGAGACCTCCCTTCCAGTCGGTCTGTCTGCCGACTGACGTCCAACCACTGCACCCGGCGGCGGGCGGGCGCCTACTCGGCCACAGGATTACCCAAACGAGTGGCCCGCCCTGGTGTACCCTCGGGCACACACCGCAAATGTTGGCCCACCACGGCCAGTCCGCAATGGTGATCTTGGGTAGAAGTGGTGGTGTTTGCGTGGATTTATTTCGTGTTTTTTTCAGATTTTATTATTTAAAAATATATTTTCCCTTTTTGGGAATGCGCTGATCGCAATTTGTGTGTCAACTAAGCCTTTTCACGCTTCATGTTCGTACGAAGCTTTTCATCATCAATCACTATACCAACCAGTATAACGCCTTTTGGGGCGACTAACGGAGCGAGCGAGGGGGTGAGTCTTGCACGTGCCAAATTTCGAGGGGGTACCTCCAACTGACTTGTGCACGGCACCCTACTGACTGGTCTCTAGCGATGTGCCAAATTTGGGCACAATCGGCCCAGCCGTTCTCGAGATCTGGAAGCGGCACCCTGCACGTGCGCACGTGCAAAATGGGTCCCAACTGACTTGTGCACGGCACCCTAGTAACCGGTCCCTAACTGTGTACCAAATTTGAGCGCAATCGGTCGAGCCGTTCTCGAGATCTGGAAACGACCCCTGCACGTGCGCACGTGCAGCGGCACCCCAACTCTGGCACATGGATATGCAGTGCCTAGTGGGTGCCTACCTACATGCCAACTTTCAGCGCAATCGGCCAAGTAGTTACCGAGATATTGCAACAATTACAAAAGTGACACCTCTTCGTTTTGCACGTGGCACGTGCATAAGGGGTCACCCACATGCATCGGGAATAGTCCAATACTTGGTAGAAGGAATGAAGCTACCCTACAAAAATTACCGCTTGTAAATCGGTCAAGCGGTTGCTGAGATATAAGCCTCGCAAAAGCGTCCGCACGGCCGGCCGGGCCGGCCGGCCGGCCGGCCGCTCATACTAAGAAATTTCCGTTATTCTACGTAAGACTCCGCTCGCTTCGCTCGCTCCGTAATCAAATCAGCTCCCTGTTTCCCGTCATGTTGCCCCAGCGAGGACTCGTCAGTCGCCATGCCATGCACGGAAGACCAGTTATCAATAATTGGCGCCGCCAATGTCGATTGATTTGTCTCGTTTGACAACATATCAACGTCAAAAGGCACTTATCATTGGTCCCCGCCAGAGCCTCGTCACTCAATCTTACCTTTGTTTGATGTCACCGGTAGTTGACATGCAGAGGTCCCTTGGTTTTCCCCTTATTCATTGAGTCTTATGAAGAGTTTCTTCTGAATCACGCTGCCTCGGGACTGGCTCACCAATCCGCCTGACAGCGGCTGGTTTGCCAGTTATTGTGCCTGATTTATTATGCTACCAGCTGACCAAACAGCTGAACCAGGTAGGGAATTAAAAGCAGCTAACCAAACCGAGATGGCTCTGGAACGAAGCTTCTAAATTATCGCGGTAGGTGTGTGCTAAATTGGTTACAGTTTTACCTCACCGCTTGCATGCTTTATTTGTTAAATGACTGAAAGTTGGAAATCGTGCTTTTGTCAATGATCCTAAGTACATGAAAATAGGCTATTTCCGGTGCAAGATCCGTTTTCCGGTTTGCCCCAGGGAATATGTCTCATTGTTTAACTTTCGCTAAATTATTTCAAAGTCACCTGATACTAACCACGAAGTGGCCTTTCCCGCGATCATTTATGCCAACATGTTGATTGTCTTTCTTTGCCAGCAATAACATGGAGCTGATGTCACGAGAACACTGTTGTAGTGCTTATTATACAGCGCTGTGTTTACTGTCGAAGCAATGGTATAAGGTATTGAAAACAACTAGATGAAATGATCCAGTGATGGTTTCATGTTTCAGCCAATCTAAATTATGCGATGCAATGCGTATATCAACAGCGCTCTTGGCACAAAAAGGACCAGTTTCCCAGCTCTGAAACAGCGCTTGTTTTGCCTGTCGTTCCCCGGGCTGTGTCTGAAGGTGACCCTGACTTCACTACGGGGACCAGCGACGCAGCGGAGGTTTTGTGTTTATTCTGCACTGCATCTAATCGAACATTCATCCTTCGACTCGACAGGGGAGCCGGTGTTTGCTCAATGTTTATTCGAAGGCCCGAGCTGCGGCGTGCGGGGCAACTTGGACACCTTTATAATGTGCTGTATTTGATATATACTCGCACCTAACATACCGCTTGAGTACTGTCTGCAATGTAAAACAATCCGGTCGACTGAATCCATTGGTGATAGTCTCTTTCACTCTTGATGTTGATAAAAGGTGGCTTCTGTCCAGTGCATTTAACTTCGCCCTTTCACATGTTTTCGTGCCGCTGATGTTTGGTCACCATAACGATGAAACACATGCTCACAATGGTGGTCATACAGCTTTCCAAGCAGTGTTTGAGCCTCAACTGGATAGTCAGTCTTGACAATAGGGGCTTCCTTGCCATGCCACTAGTGTTGTGGTCAACTCACACGGGAGCTTATCATTTGCAGTGCAGTGTGCACTCAATCTGTAGTTTTCCATTCTGTTCAGCCGTATGGTACTGATCATTGTATTCAGTCAAGTCGTTACTATTGATAGTTACTCGGCTACCCTTTTCATTCCTCTCACCCACCCTCCCCCAGCCTTAGCCTCACCTTTGACCGTGACCCTGACCGGACGTCGACCACCGAGTCGCGCCGCCGTGCGTTCGTTGTCACCATCGAGCGTGCGCGTCCTGCCGTCGGCCCGGCCCCGGTCCAGTGCCTGGACGCGCGTCGGTGCAGTGGCACGCTCCAGCGAGCGAGTCGGTCCAGTGTGCCCGCCTTACATACATTGGGAGCGACCGAGCGGCACCGAGTCAGGTCGGCCGGGGTCGGCGAGGTGCTGGAACGGGCTGTGAGGAGGGGAGTGAGGCACTGGACGGGGAGGGGTGAGTGCAGACTGCAGGGGTGGTCTGTGGCGACCGGGGCGGGGCGTGCGGACTGCAGAGGAGCAGTGCCATGGTGCAGCAGTGAGCGGTCAGCAGGGGTCGTCACAGTCACGCTCTGGCTCCAGACGACTGAGTTCGTGATTATTGGTGACGCTCGGCCCTGAGTTCTCTGGTGCTGGACTGGTGCCGATCGGAGGCGTGGTGCAGGTTCTGGTGTAGTGCGGTGCTGTTTACTGGCGTGCAGCGGTGCCTGCTGTCGCAGTGCGGTGTCTTCTGCTGTCGTGCAGTAGCAGACAGAGTTATTACCCGGGGCGGACGCGGCGCGAGCCGGGCGGCACGCCACTGCAGCAGACGACAGACCTACTCCAGGTGATAAATAGTGAAACCTGTCCCGTGACCACGACCGCTTTTGGTGCTCGCTAAGGACGTACCACAACCGACACTAATCTATGCATGAATAAAACCCATTTTCCCCTTAGCCAGCCAAAAGATACCATCATCCGTGCGCTTCCCTCGAACCGATGAGTCCGGACACTTTCCGTGCATGTCCGTCAAGTCGCAGCTGTGTTTTCCTTTTCCCGGGCTGTGGCGACTCGGCCGTCCGTGGCAGACGCCAGTTGCGGTGGGGCGATGCGACGGTGCGCTCCACTGCCAGTCAGTGCAGTGAGGAGTGTGTTTGCTATAAGTGGCTGTGAGGCTCGTCAATTGAAGTGATT
Source organism: Amphibalanus amphitrite (assembly GCF_019059575.1). Lineage (NCBI taxonomy): Eukaryota > Metazoa > Arthropoda > Thecostraca > Balanomorpha > Balanidae > Amphibalanus > Amphibalanus amphitrite. The sequence goes on from NW_024881621.1 coordinate 6,114, forward strand.
TGTGCGGATCGTGCAGCCTATAGAGTGTGCACAGTGCAATGTTCGTGGAGATCGCGCTAGATGACGGTGAGTGGGGAGAGTGAGAGACAGCCCTGGAGAGAGTATGGGGTAAAGTGTCTCTTTAGTCCATCTTACTTGCATTCCCGAGTAGCATACTTGGAGTGATTGAACATTTATTGTACCGAGCTTCAAGTGGCCTATCATGCAGGACTTTTTGCTTACTTACATAACAACAGACGGTGCGTCATGATTTCGCTGTTCATGGTAATCGCGTGTCGTGAACAAGGCATTCGGCCCGCGAATACTTCTGGCCCGGTGAACCACACTGGAGTTGGCTGCTGGCGGCCTCACATATCGCTACCTGCGAAGTTATTGCTCCCTTATGTGTCTAAACGAATCAGCGTGCCAGCCGACTCGTAATAAGGCTACTACCTATAAAAGACCACTGTAGTCGCTTGTGTCCTTTCCCAAGCGCCAAGCTAGCGAAGAGGTGCCATTGGCTACTTCGTCTCCGTGGTTGAGCGTGTTTCTGAGAAGTCCTATGACGCGTAGCACGATCACTCGGAAAGTTTTATTGTTCAGACCAGTCGCAACTCGCACCTGAACTTTTGTCGCCACGCTGACAACTTTAGTTGTTCCCTTGGATCTCAACTTCATAGATATGTATAGCTCTGAACCTGCCGTGCTGCTGAGGGACGAGAGTAGAGCTGCAAAATTTCCCTACCGCACTACCGGCATGCCGGTAATTTTTCACTACCGCACGTTTTACGTGGTATCTGGCATGTCTTGCCGGTAGCATGCCGGTATTTTTTATTTTGCACAAAAAATTATCAGCATATGATTCAAACTTTGGACACTAAGAGGCTATTGAATTGTAATAAGTTGGACAATGGGTGGCTGCTGGGTGGGGCGGTTACTGAAATTGCCAAAATGTGGCATCTCATGTAGGGGTAAGCCAGAATCAAGAATGCAGGTTTTTTTTAGTATGCCGGTAATTTGGCGGTTTTTTTGCTTGGGGCGTGGTAGCATGCCGGTATCCCAGAAAATGCTTGTGGGGCGGGGCGGTGCCGGTAGCAGCCCATTGGGAAAACTTTGCAACTCTAGACGAGAGCGGCCCAGTCTAATTCCGCCTGAATTGTTGAACCAATATTCCGTTCATTATCCCATATATGCATGAATTAATTTTTTGTCGAGTATTTGTATGAAACTTTCTAGCGTTGTTAAACAACATGTTACTAAGCTGCTGACATCAACTGTTTTGTTTTTACATTTAGTGCTTGCCTGATATGCTCGTTCAAAGTGACGTACAAAAATGTACGTCTATGCCAGGTGTCAACAAGACAATTGTGACGTCTGCCGCCGCCGCCTAAAATAATGCATCCGATATCCCTAATACAATGCTAACGTCTTTCGTACTTCAGAAGCGATGTATGAGGGATGGGTTGGGGTGGGGATGGGGTTGTAGAGGGGGTAGGGTGACGTCATGTCATCGTTAACCTGGGCGAGGGGAATAACTTGTGTTGTTGTATGGTCAAATATGATGTATGATATGTTTTGTTGCATTAGAGGCCCTTGGAAATGGTAGTTACAATTCATACGTTGAATTAGGAAATAGATGTAGATCATGTATAATGAAAATAAGGAAATTTGCAAAACACAACTCCATTATGTCAACTTTTACCGTCTATTGAAAACTTGTCATATGTACATAATAGTCAACATAGTAGATCTATAAAAAGAGCACGTTGTCAATGGCGATCAGGAGGCGTTCTGCTGCTGGCCACCGACGCGGTGACCCTGTGCTCCCCTGTGGCAGTCACAGTCCGGCGCCCGGCGCGCTCCATGCTGACTACCTGACTGCAGAGCTTCTTGAGGAGACAGAAGATGTAGCCGTTCCGCTGGGGGCCTTCGCCCAGGACGTCTGCCTCGTCCACGCAGCTGACGCGTCGGTCGTCGTAATGGCACCACCTGTCCCGTCCCACACTGTACACATCAGACACTGTCCCGAGCGCGTGGCCCCGCTGTAATGACTAAAGACGGCCATCAGCCGGACGTAAAGTCGCCGGCATGGTCAACGGAGCAGAGCGACTGGTCGCCCTCGACTTAGAACTCGGAGAGGTGCGTCTGTCCAGGGGCGTCGGCCGGCTCTTCCTTCCCCAGTGACGGCATGATGGCCTCTTGGAACTCGTGATCCTCGACCACGTCCATCCAGCGGATAACAGCCGCACTGCAGCCGTTGTTGGCAGTCGTAAATGCTTCGATGGTCTGATTGGACTTCTTCTTGAAGGCGTTGATGTCGGTGAACTTGTTCGCCTTCAGAAGGCGATTCCCTCACATGGTACCCGTGCCATGGAACTGGTGCTTCTGGATCTCTGCTGCAAAACCGATCATCAGGGTCAAGCTTGGTGCTGCTTTGGAAGTGACATACATCCATGATTATCCCGAACCGGTTGAGCCGGTGGGTGCGACCAGTTACGGGCTCAGTTACGTCTTTACGGCTCAGTTACGTCAGTTACGGCTCAGACCAGTTACGTCAGGCGGGCTGGGTCAGCATTCTCTTCGTCGCTAGAGTCTTCGTTTGTGTCGACGCGAACTTCCGGCGGCTCTAGGACGACGACCGTGACATCGGCGACTCGACTTCGCTCCTCGATGCCATCCAGAACAGGGCTGCGGAGTCGGAGTCGGAGTCGAAGTCGGTCGGAGTCGACAATTCTGACCGGAGTCGGAGTCGGAATCGATTTTGGAAACCGGAGCCGGAGTCGGAGTCAGAATCACCGACAAACCCATCGACTCCGCTGACCTGGCAGGGCTGCTGAGTCGGGAGTCGGAGTTGGAGTCGGTCGGAGTCGATAGTTCTACCCGGAGTCGGAGTCGGAGTCGGAGTCGGAGTCGGAGTCACTGAAAATCCATCGACTCCCGCAGCCCTGATCCAGAACATCGTTGAGGCTCACATTTGCCATCAAACCAAAGCATAAGCGTGTTTGATGTTTGGGAAACAAAATGTAACGGATATACATAGACGTACATTATTGTACGTGCGTTTTTGTGAAACGTACTATTTTTGGATTTGCTTGGTAAGCAAAATTAGCATTATAATGACACCACTCATGAAGTTAGGGTCATGCTTGAGCAGATTGCTGGCAACGAAAGCTAATCCGGGAAAAGCACTTAACTATAATTAAGAACACTTGGCTCACCCTGGGTCGAGCGTCTGAACGGGTGAAAATCTTCCCGTTGCGGCATCAACAAACCGAATGTCTCAAACTCAACACTGAATGCATTGGAACCGTGTTTTTTGGTATTCACCTGACGGCTAACAATGTAAATGATTTAGAACGACCGCGTTTGATGGCTCATTAGCTCTATTTCTATAAAGATGGCACACATTGGTCAACTCAAATTGACGTACATTTATGTACGTCTATGCATATATGGGTTATGAATTTTATCGGCCGAATCGTCGTATAATTTGACATTCGTTGCGTGTGTGCTATTTATGAAAATATGTTGGGGGGGGGGGACTGGCTGGGTCCAGCTATGTCGATATAATGTGTCTGCTCACAGCTCAGCTTCTCTTGCCCACGTGCTATTGAAATGTCTCATAGCTATCTGAAAATGACTTGTGGTTTTGTGCATTGCACATTAGGCCCTGCAACTGCACTGTCAAGCTTATGATTGATTATTTTCGTTTACATTTATGTTTCGCATACATTCGATGGTTGTGACAGACGACAGCAGTGTCGAGATGAACTTGCCTTCTGGCACATGCTGAGTTGAAGTAGAGCATTATTTGACCACCTGCTGCCGTCCACGGTTCAGCAATTTTTATGCAACTATTGAAATCGTCGTTAGTGGCTTGCCTGAGTGACCCAGTTAGGTGTTGTGGCCACGGACGGAAGCCACAGGCCAGCCTTTCCCATTCCCAGGGCCGGACGTGACTGAGATTGAGGCTGAGACACAGGGGCGGATCCAAGGGGGGGGGTCACATGGGTCATGGCCCCCCCCTTGAGGCCCGGGGGCCCAAAGACCTGCCAGGGGCACCACCGGCCTATCAGGGGTATCACAGTCCTGACAGGGGCACCACAGGACCGCCAGGGGCACCACAGGCCTAGCAGGGACACCACGGGCCTGGTGCCCCTGGGCCCTGACAGGACTGTAACGCCCCTGACAAGCCTGAAGTGTCCCCGGTAGGCACGTGGTGCCCCTGACAGGCCTGAGGCGCCCCTGCAAGGGCGGTGGTGCCCCTGGCAGGCCTGTGGTGTCCATGGCAGGCCTGTGGTGCCCTTGCTAGGCCTCTGGTGCCCCTGACAGGCTTGTAATGCCCCTGGAAGGACTGTGGTGCCCCTGGGCCCTGACAAGCCTGAGGTGCCCCTGACAGGCCAGTGGTGCCCTTGCTAGGCCTGTGGTGCCCCTGGCAGGCCTCTGGTGCCCTTGGAAGGACTGTGGTGTCCCTGGGCCCTGACAAGCCTGAGGTGCCCCTGACAGGCCCGTGGTGCCCTTGTTAGGCCTGTGGTGCCCCTGGCAGGCCTCTGGTGCCCTTGCTAGGCCGCTGATGCCCCTGGCAGGCCTCTGGTGCCCTTGCTAGGCCGCTGGTACCCCTGCGCCCGGAGAGGACTGGTGCCCCTGAAAGGTCTGAAGTGCCCCTCGGCAGGCCCGTGGTGCCCCTGACAGGCCCAAGGTGCCCCTGCGAGGCCGGTGGTGCCCCTGGCAGACCTCTGGTGCCCCTGGCAGGTCTGTGGTGCCCCTGGCAGGTCTGTGGCGCCCCTGGCAGACCTGTGTTGACTGGTGCCCCTGCTAGGTCGCTGGTGCCCCTCACAGACCTGTGGTGCCCCTGGGCCTTGACAAGCCTGAGATGCCTGGCTATGACAGGCTCGTGGTGCCCCTGATAGACCAGTGGTGCCCTTTCTAGGCCTGTAGTGCCCCTGGCAGGCCTCTGGTGCCCCTGCTACCCCTGCGCCCGGAGAGGACTATGGTGCCCCTGAAAAGCCTGAAGTGCCTCTCGACAGGCCCGTGGTGCCCCTGGCCCCTGACAGGCCCAAGTTACCCCTGCGAGGTCGGTGGTGCTCCTGGCAGACCTCTGGTGCCCCTTGCAGGTCTGTGGTGCCCCTGGCAGGCCTGTGTTGACTGGTGCCCCTGCTAGGCCGCTGGTGCCCCTCACAGGCCTGCGGTGCCCCTGGAAGGACTGTGGTGCCCCTGCCCCTAGGGGTGCTCATGGGCCCAACAGGTCCGTTGTGCCCCTGACAGGCCTGTCGTGTATTTTTGCTAGACCTGTGGTGCCCCTACTTCCTGGCAGGCCTGTGGTGCCCCTGGCGGGCCTGTGGCGCCCCTACAATGCCGTAGGTGCCCCTGAAAGGTTTGTGGTGTCCCTGGAAGGACTTTGGTGCCCCTGACAAGCCTGAAGTGTCAAGGACAGACCCTTTAGACGCCAGGGTCAAGTTCGTCGGACTGACAACGATTTGCTTACCTGATAACGTTCCTGGTAAGTACTCACTACTCAGCGTCCACAACATATATACACATAGCATCTATGCACATAGCACATTCATATATACTTGCTTACAATTGGTAAATGTGGTTGTGGCTAAGAGTTAAGATACTGACTAAAAATAAAAAATAAAAGAAAAAAACTGAAAATGGGGGCACCACCAAAATGAAGTGGACGAAATCCGTTGAGTTTTTAATTTTGGGTATAGGTAGGGGCACCACTTCGATTCATGACCCTCCCCTTGGAGTTTTCCTGGATCCGCCCCTGCTGAGACAGCGGAATTCTTCACGGGGTGGACTGAGTCTGACTATGGTCCTTTTCCGCATAACTGGCTGCTTCCTCAGGCTATGTGTCCTTCGGACCGGCTGTATTCTTTCCTATTACGGACCGACTGTATCTGGGATGGACTAGGGCTATGTATGGGTTGCGACTGAAGGCTGGCTGTGTTTTCAGCACTGGCTGTGTGACACTGAGGGCCCGCGGCAGTGTCCGAGGTGGGCCGAGTGCCCTATGATCAGGGTCAGTCTCTATCCGGGCGGAACTGGGACCCATAGTTGTGGTCGCTGACCAGTCGGGCGACCAGCTGACCGGGTGCCGTGACCGATCTGTTCGCTCACCATTCTGGAGTCACCGACTGTTCCCAGCTCCCACCCAGGGTATATATGGAGCACGGTTCCACCCACCCTCAGCGGCCGTCAGGGGCAGCGTGGGGCTTCGGCAGGCGGTGGCTTACATCCTCCAAATACCCGCCAGAACAGTGTTGGTGAAACAGGAGTCTTCCGGAATCGATGATAAGTCAGAAACTGGGGTGTCTACTCTGTAAATACGTCCACAACTCCACAGTGATTGAAAATGTTTAATGTTTCAAAACTATGCGTGTGCTTGTGCTACTTCTTGTTCGTTGCAATATGTCTGCCTTTCTGTCGCGATCAGAACTGCAAGTAACTGTTCCCAACCATCACATGCGTTGTAGCTTTTACGATAAAAGCATCAGATGCCTTGATATACCATACGGTAATCATCGCCAAATGGCCTAATGTCTCTCCTCTGCGCCATATGGGAGGCGCTGGATCACCGATACTAAAACCTGTGGTCTGAAAAACACTTCTTGGGATGCGGGCCGGTCGTCGTTGAGTCTCAGCTTTGTGATCTAAATCGTTTTATATCGGGATGTAGGCCGAGCCGATCACCGGGCTCCGTGGTCTGGATCGGTTCTGGGCGGAATGTGTGTCTGTTCCGCGCGGGTGGTCGGCGGAATCTCTCCGCGCTCCGCTCCATTGCGGGATCAGCGCACCGCGTGCTCTGATCGCGCGCCGCTCGGATAGATCCCCGGCACGGCATCTCCTGTTTACCGTTAGGTAGCGGTGGTCGGATAGACGGAAGATGAATTACCTACGGGAGAAATGTGTGCAGATGACTGGAATGCTTACACGGAGTTGCCCATAGGCTACTCGTGTGGCGAGCGCACAGTGCGGCGAACTGGCCTTTTACAAACATGCTCCGTAAGTTTGAAGTTATCATGGCGTTTACTTGATAGCATGATTCGTCCATATCATCATCATCATAACCAAGTTTATTAAACAAAAAATACGGGCTGAAATTGTACAAAATATAAGACAGGCGCAAAAGCAAAAGCTTAACTCAAAGCGCCAACATATCTCTATATGTTGAATTAGTCCGTAGATTATCGATGCCAGATATTTGACCCAATTCCATATTCTGCCTGGGCTCACGTTGGCCACATGTTCGCGTGGCGTAACACAAAACCGACTGGGCTGACATGGAAGCTCATCCACTATGTTACATTTTGGCGGCACGTCTAAACATAGCTCGGCTTCAGATAGTTTTATGACTCACTTCCGATAAAGGTTAGTCGTTAGTCAGGAACCAATGAATGATGCATGAACAAAGCCTAGGTACTTAATTCAAATGTGCAAAACAAGACATATTCTCCATATAAGATCCCCATGCGTCGCTGAAAAGATATGGCTTCTCTCCCCTCCCTTATCTTATAAAGCAAGGCTTTCATAACCTGGGCTTTCATAGATGTCTCGTTTCTAATCTATAAAATAAGACCTGCATTAAATCCTTCTTGCAGTCTCTCTCAGCGTTACCATGGCACGGTCTTTATTTCTGTGATGGCACGGCTATGGTAGTCTCTTCTTACCCCCAGTGTTCCCGCTCATGTAAGATAGCTGCCGTCAGACATGTGCATGGATCCGAGTGATGGATCTATGATCTCAGTGGATCTCGAAGCAAAATACAAGTTAGGATCTATGATCCCACCGGATCCGGCGTGAAAAATACAGCTTGGATCTATGATCTCATATGATCTGACGATAAATTAAGAACATGGATCTATGATCTGAGTGGATCCCACCATGCACCACATCTGAAACCATGTTTTAAAGGGTTTTTATGCCAGTAAGTGACACAAACCTATTGATTATGACGTGCGATCACATAAAATCACTAAAACAGAACGCTTGTGAGTTGAAACAAGTGTTTTTTCTTATATATGTGTTGACAAAAAATAAGTGAGGATCTATGATCTCACTGGATCTCAAGCAAAAAATGAGACTCGGATCTGTGATCCCTACGGATCTCTCGATAAATTACAGAGCTGGATCTATGATCCCGTCGGATCCGAGATCAGGATCCGTGGGATCAGATCCCAGATCCATTTTCTCGGATCCATGCACATGTCTGGCTGCCGTGCACAGCGCACATTGCGAGTGGCGGGTACCATCGACGATGGGTCGGTTCCCCAGCTCATTCTCACGAAGCGCCCTGTAGTGGGTGTGGACACGTGAGCCTGTTTCGGATCTCAGGTCTGTATTAGAGAGTCGGCTCGTCTGGAATTAGCACGTCTGAGATGGGATTTAGTCAGGCCTAGGTTGATTGGAGTCGACTGAGAGCCAGTCAGTCAGCTGAGACCGAGTTGGCTGAAGTGGATCGGAAAGGACCAAAGTCGCAGGGACAGGGCTGATTGCATGACGCTCTGACGGAGTCGGGCTGAGGCCAATGACAGGTGGAGTGCGTACAGGCTGGGCTAGCCGAATTGTAGTCGGTTGATGGCGAGAGTCTCGGTCTCTCGGATACCGTGCTTTAGACTCAGCGACAGTCGCCGTCACACCGTGCATTTGTACAGAGATCCGGGCGCGGATGGGACTGTCGGGGACGGGACGCGACAGAGCCACAGTGGTAAATGGGTCGGGAACCAATACATCGTGCTGGCAGTGGTGCTGGAAGTGGTGGCTTCCCCGGGGAAATAGCTGAAAATGACACTGATTATGTCTGGGGATCATGTTAAGAGAGGCAGCCTGCAGGCGTACGATAGAGATGGATGCGTCATGGGAAACCTCTAACTAGTTTACTGGCGCCGAGGTAGACGGAACCAATCCAACCGCACGTGAGAATGGGACGCGGGAGGCTTCGCTGCCTCACCGGCCGCCTTTATTGTCTCGGCCTTGCGACTGGCATGCATGAACAATGAATGCCTGCCACTGAACTCTAATGCCTGCTGAGATCGGTTGGCCGCTGCACTGAATATGTCCACATGACCAATCGTTTGTGATGACCGTCCAGACCCGCCGGTAAGTCGTGACTCGGCCCTGTCTGCTCCCGTGGCCAATCGCGTGCCGGTCGGCTCGTGTTAAGTCGGCCGCAGATGGTTCAGCTCTTGTGTGACATTCGCTCTCTTCTCCATCATTTCTCTGATGTCTGTTCTGGCGCTGGTGAATGGTGAATGGTGACTGGTGACTGGTGACTGGACTCTAGCAGTCACCAAGCACAGCTTGCTGTCCCCCTCCCCACTGTCACCGTTGTTTAGGACTTCCGACGACGTCTGGACGCGACATTCGATCCGCCCATGTCTGAGTCTTATAAGCAGCTGCAGAGCCACGTCACCGAAAACCGACCCGTCTCCATTTCTAAAGCCGCCACCGCCTCCACCCCTCCCCTCCTGTACTCTCCTTGCCCATCTCCCCTCCCCCCCCCGTCGTGGCCAGGAAGTCACCCCTCCTCCATGACACAGCGTAGGAGAGAATCCTACTTACCTCCTATCTCAACCCCTCACGGTTATCTCAACCCCTCACAGTTTACGCTTTTCCTCGGCCCTCCCCGTTGCGTACCTACCATTCACCAGCCCCCATGCTGTGATGAGCCTCCCCCACTCCGCTGGGGGGGGGGGGGGAGGATGGGGCGGTGCCGGCCCTTCGTGCCGTGAGCAGGTGGGTGTGGTCCGCCGCACCATTCCGCCATTGCCTGACACACCAGAGCCGACTCCAATCTCGCTAACTGAGGTCGGGTCGACGGCCGACGGACGGTGTCACCAGCCGGTCGACCCGGCAGGGTAGCGCGGTGACGCTATTGAGTGAGGTACCGGCGCGTTCCTGGTAAAGTGTGAGAGTATTTATAGGTAGGTCAGCCGCAACATCTCTAGCATTTTGTATCCATGTGGGGACGTTATTAGAGTTGTGTGCGAAGTGGATTGAGTCTTGGCCCAGTTGAATAGTATACTTTGGAGTTTGGAGTTAACTGAGAAATGAATCATCCGCCTCGTCGTCATTAAAAAACTACCGGAAATTTGGACGTTTACCGGTGAAATGCCTACCGAGCTATTTCCTCCTGTAACATTGCGACATCTTGCTGCTTCCTTAATTTTCCTGAAAATCCCTTTTCCTAATACCCGCTGAGCTGGCCAGTATAACTAATGGAAGAAGATCAAGCAATTAGCTGTCAGCCTAAATGGTCGCCGCTATGTCTGTACTCGAGTCCTATTTTTGTGCTCGAGGCCCTCAGCCCAAATTTTCTGCCTGTTTTTCCCCTATCCCTGTATTTATTTATGTGTGCCCTGCCTCTGTTTCCTGTCGTGTGTTGTTCCTCCCTGTGTGTCACATACGATCACTGCTGATTGCTGATCCTATTGTTCTTTCTGTCGCCACCATTGACCACCTCTGTGTGTTTGTACAGTGACTGTCGGTATCTGTATGTCAGTACCTCAGTCGCCAGGTCACTAACGCTATCTCTGTCTCTGTCTGTTTCAGACGCCCGGGAGCAGGAGAGGCTGGAGCGGCACGCGGCGCTGCGCGAGGCCTGCTCGGCAGGGGACGTGGCCCGCCTGCGGCAGCTCCTCCGACAGCTGGGCCGCGATGCCGCCGCCGTGGTCAACATGACACCAGACGGCTGCAGCACGCTGCTCTACAAGTAGGTGGTGGGGCTGGTCGGCAGAGGACGGGCTAGCCTCACGCTGCTCTACAAGTAGGTGGTGGGACCAGTTAAAGGGACTATCCCACCTTCTAAAATGCTGTTAAAACCAGTTAAATTGTGCCCGACTTTATAGATTGGATGACCAGGAACACGGTTCTGGCATTTATTTTTCATTAAACATCTTAGGCTTTCCATATTCCAAACACAAACTTTCAAATATGTGACGTCACAGCCCAAAATTACCTCCTTCCCCAGGCCACATTACATTCATAAAGCTGATTCTTTTTACTCTGTAGGCACCACAACAAAGTTCAGACCAAGTTTTAAGCGATTTTTCAACGAACAAACCCATTTAAATCAGAATGACTAAACGAGGTGACGTCACTCTAACGGTCGCTCCATGTTGAAGATAGGGCCTTGTACAAGGCCCATTTTCAAATGAAGGGAACAAATTTCTTCAACACCAAGAGGCCGCGGGGGTTGCAACCTAGATAGATAGTGGTTTCTGAACCTCGCCGCAAACTTGGCTATCTAAACTCAAACCCCATGTTAAAGGTGGGATAGTCCCTTTAAGGAGGGCGGGCTAGTCTCGTCAAACATGCTGTTTAACTCGAGTTTGGCAAATCTGGGGACCAATGGCTGGTCTGCGGGGGAGACGACTTATGTTGTGTGTCATTGAGATACCTAATTTCGGTTTGCAGTCGGCACAGACCTCGTCTTTAGATAGCAGGGCTCTTCAGTGTCCAAATGGCTCGGAACTATTTTGGACGATGGATTGCTTTGCGTCAGTATGTCAGTTTTGTCAGTATGAATCAAAACACGGTTTGTTTTGCGTTTGCTATTATACCGAGCAGTGCGTGTGCGTTTGTTCTACCTTCTCTTGCCGTGGTCACCCGTCACAGTTCCCCTGCCGCTGCCCAACCTCCTCGTGCCACACTCGCCTGACCACGGCCGTGACCCGCCACCAGGGCGTCCAGCGAGGGTCTCCGCCCGGTGGTCAAACTGCTGGTGGAGCACGGCGCGGAGGGCCGGATACATCCCGTCACGCGCTACTCGCCGCTCTACATCGCCGCCTACAACGGAAAGAAGGATGTGGTCGAGCTACTGCTCAAGGTACCGTGGAGTTGTGGATAAGGGGTGTGTGTGTCCCTCGATGGATGTTAGTTCGGTGATCTACAATCAGTAGCGTATCCGTAGTTTCATAGTGTTCCTTTGGACGGATTTGGTTGACATGGAACTATTAAAATGTCATTGCTGTTGTTTGCATAATTTCGCTATGTAAAACCCCTCGGAATGACAAAAATGATGAATAACTACTTGCCGCAAGTGCCGTCGGGGACACGGATTCATGATCTGCAGTACAGTAGGTGTTTATATAAACCCCAGTCGTGAAGTGAAGACACCAGTGACCAAACTGGTTCCTGGTTTGCGGTAGATGCGATTTTAAGCACGGAAATATATAGTTGGCCCTTGACTGTTGCGTTGCCTGTTGCATAATGCATGCTCCTTTTATGTAACGAACGGATTGCGAAGGCTGATGTGCATTTAGCATTACCATATGCCATCATTCTTTAAGCGTTTTAAATTTGACTTGTTTTGCATTGACTTTGGCATGCGCTAGTTAATATTTCATCTTATGGTAGTAAAAGTCTCTTTGTTAAGTTTAAAATGGCATGACGAGATGTTTATAGCTGTTGCTGACGTCATTGAAATTGAAAGCGGTGTTCAACTGATCACTGATCGTACGATTGAAGCTATCTTTGAACAATGTTATAAACACATCTCTCTTAACATGCGTCACGTTTTTCGGATGAGTGCTATCCGCGGACCCATACTTTTATAGGCCAATGATGCGATATCGAGCCTCAAAGGGAGCGATACGGTGATGCCGGCAGTCTTTGTACGCCGCTCGGGATTGTGTTCGCCGTGGAGAGTTTTTGTGTTCCTACGAGTGCTTTTGAAGTAGTTTTACCCACATCACAATCAAACGCGACATTTCATATACTCTTGTAGTTTGCAGTGGAGACGCCGTCTAAACATGCTGGGAACTTAAATCATCTGCCACGCTCACGATACCGCAGCAATACCGTGCGGCGTGTGCGACTTTCAGTCAACTTCCTGTCTAGATTCCCGTCCCATTCCGTCGCTGATAAGGTACAACGTCAACAGTCGGACCGTTTCCTTTCCAATGTTGACAGTATGCCGGTCTGTGCTAGCTAGAACTAGAGTGCGCGCTTACAACTCCGACATTGCTGTGGAAAGCAACGCGCTTCATGTTTGCATGTGACGCATCCGGGGGTTATCGCAACCACTCCACGAGGTGAAAGCGGCACTTGCTAATCAGCATTGCAGGCCAATGTTGTTTTTGGTGTGGTCACTGTTTCGATTGACGCAGTCCGTATACGCTGCCTGGAGACATTTGTAAGGATGTACAGTATCTGGTGCAGGTACCAGACTCCCTCCGTGACCCTGTGACCCCTATGTCCCTCCAGACGTACCCGTCGCTGGTACAGGTCCTTACGGTGGAGCGCTGGTCGCCGGTTCACGCCTGCTGTATCACCGGCCGGGTGGCCGTGCTCGAGCTGCTGTTCCGGTACCCGTACCCGCCCGAGGTACTGCAGCGGTACCGGGACCACACCGGGCAGTACGAGTACTACATGCCGTTCGACGTCAACGCCAGGTGAGGGGGTGATGTCTGTGGCAGAGTGGGTGGGAGGGGAAGGTGAGGGTCCGCACTCTGCAGGTCGGTGGGGTTTGGAGCGGCTAGTCGGGAGTCAGGCTTGGAGTTGAGGCATGATTCTGGTGGTCGCAGTTATTGTTATGGGCTTGGGTTTAAGTACATATTTACGGCATGAATAACAGACTTGTTTTGTTGAAAGAGGTGTGCCTTGCATTGTTGAGCAGGTATTGGATTTTGTGAGACATGTCTGTAAATGGATGAACTTTGCTTGCATTCAAGTTGTAGGTTTATGTTTAATATATATTTATCATGTAGGTATCTCGCTCCAAAGCGGTCTTGTTGTTTCGCTTTGTGACCTTATCTGCATCAGCGTTATTTAGATGTGCAATGTGTCTGGGTCTGTACCGCCTGACTCCCATTGTATTTCATATGATCGTTCATGTATGCTCATCCCCACGGGAATGTGATGTTGTGTTGCATAACATCAGATGGGGCAGCTGTCTGATCGGCAGCCGGTGACGCGGGGCGAGGCTGTAGCGTCCAAAGATGGGTGTTTGTCCTCAGGATGACGGCTTTCAGATGCTGCATAAATGCATGATGGCTTAAAAAGTTCACGGTATCTGTGCACTGGTTATGTAAGCGTGTCATTCAGGATATATCCAAGGTCGTGTATTATATCTGCACCCGTAAACGGCCATTTCTTTTCATTGGAGCTGGAATAAAATTTGCTCGCAGTGTGACTTAACTTATTAAGTGAAATGTGTATTGTCGTTGTGTGTAGTTGTGCTCTTCTTGACTAGACCATTCTATCGAATCCCCAATGACACTGTTGAAGACCCGTGTTGATATATGGTGTATGCAGGTGGAAATTCGCACACTTATGCCGTGGCGAGTATTATACCCCGCACTGACCCCTGTGTCTCGGCGGTCGGACCCCACGCTGACCGTCCTGTGCCGTTCCAGCGACATGGAGGGCCAGACGGCGCTCTACCAGGCCTGCTGTGTGGGCAGCGTGCGGCTGGTTGAGGCGCTCATCAAGTTCAGGGTCAAGGCGTACAAAATCAAGGTCAGTGACTGCTGGGTGGCGTGGAACTAGGTAAAGGACTAGACTTCGATCGAACTCGTCGAAGGCTGGATGTTTCTTTAGCGACCACACTTATAAATTTCTTAAAATGTATTTTTTCCGCGGATACCATGGAGCTAATCAGACTGAAGACTGCTCCTTTGTTGGTTTGTTGATTTGTTTGCGTTGCATGCCTTTGTAGTCATCTCTTGTATCTAATCAGTTTTATCGCTGTTCTTTGATCTATGCCAAGCCGTTTTTCGCCTCCGAACCGATAGCTGTGTCATTAATCTCAGCTGATAAGTGATAACTCGATTGATATTGATAATAAAACCTTTATGGTTTGGCAAACACACTTGACGCACATCAATCGTCCTTGACAGCATGGATGGGCCAGAATCCTAATCTTACTTCTAGTAAACCCTACATGCAGCCTACAGTCTGCGTTAGACATCCGAGTGTGCCGGCCACCACCCAGTCCGTGCGTGTTGTTTTTCGAGTCCGGTCGGGCTGTGCCGTCTGTTCATTGTCGATCGATGGGTCGTCACTACGTGCTGCCGCGAGCACTGTGGTGTGGGGGCGTGGTGCGGCCGCAGCTCAGGTCCGATTAGACTGACTAGGGGGGGGGGGGGGGGTTCAACGAGCCACTGTATGGTACTATTACTGATCCATCTTCAGAGCCAAAATTCTTATAGATATGTAGGAACCGATTAGCAATATACGTCTACGTGAAACTACCGCTATCTCGTTCTTGTCATCGTGGTGTGCTAGGCCGAGTGCTTGACCCCAGGCTGATGATCACGTCACGCGTTTTCTCACCTTTGAGCCGCTCAGCCAACACTCATTGACCCCTGGGCCTGACTCATGTCCCTGAACACTGACTCTGTCCCTGGCGCTTGAGACTGACCCCGACCCCGAAAACCCTGACTCCTGACCCATGACCCCCTGACCTGGCCGACCTGTGACTCCCCTCGCTCTCCCCTCAGGACGGCAGTCCGGCCGGTGCCGCCGCGGAGGACGCTGCCGACCAGCCAGCCTCACCGGCCGCCGACTCGCAGGTCAAGAGACGCATCTCGGACGGAATCCAGGCGCTCATGTCACGTCTGAACCTGGGCAGAGACGCGCCCGGCGCCGCCAAAACGGACGACACCATCGCGCCGCTGCACCTGGACATGTACTGCAATAACAACGCAGGTGGGACATAACGTATAACGTAACGGCGTTATAACGCCTCGATCGTCAGCGTATTGCGCACTGTGGTGGCGAGCGCTGGCTTCTCTGAGTCCGGGGGCGTATGGCAGTGGAGGCGGGCTGGGGCCGAGTTTGCCGAGGTTGCCTCAGGCTTAGCGTTCAGAGGTTACACGTTCTCTGTGGGGTATTAGCTCTGTGACCCGACTGGGCACGGTCTAAAGGTCACCGGTGATGGCGCCGGTCTGGTCCGGTGGCTGGGTGTGTTTTTGACGGTGGCACTGGTGAAACCTGGCCGGTATCGCTGAGCTGTTTGTAACCATACCAACAAACGGGAATCAAAGCACTATCGGCGTCTCAATGTCGGGATTTTTTACGCGATGACTGTCTCGGTCGGGCCCACTTGTAATCCACTCGTATTGTCCTGTTTTCCCATCGAAGTCGAGTGGCTGAATTTCCGACGAGTACATACCTGTCTGCCTGTTGTCTCACGCACGTTTCCTGCCATGTGATCTGTTATCTGTTACTCTTCTAGCCTGTCTACTGTGGTATATTTGCCCGTTCTCTCATGTCCCGGTCATGACTTCACCGTATTCCCTTTATTACCGATCCCACGAACATGTTTGTCGGGCCTGTGTTATTGGGTACCCCGAACTCCATGCTTCCTCCTTTGTCTCCTCCCTCCCTCCCTCCCTCCCTCCCTCCCTCCCTCTCTCTCTCTCTCTCTCTCCCTCCCTCCCTCTCTCTCTCTCTCTCTCTCTCTCTCTCTCTCTCTCTCTCTCTCTTCTCTGGTCTCATATCCCTCTCTCCCTCTTCCCTTTCTTCCATTCCTCCCTCCCTCTTCTTTGACCGTCACTCCCTCCCTTCTGCCTCCCCTCTAACCACCTATCCCCTCTCCCCTACAGAGACGGCTCTGCACGTGGCGGTCCGGTCCCGCCAGCACACCATCGTGGGTCTCCTGCTGGCTGCCGGCGCCAACCCCAACCTCAACATGTACCTGAGCACGGAGCTGAGCGGCGAACAGGAGAGCATGGACCAGTCCATGGTGTTCACCGGTAAGGCTGAGTGTATTGGTATTGTATTGTATTGTATCGTATTGTATTAGAAGACCAGGAGAGCATGGACCAGTCCATGGTGTTCACTGGTGAGGCCGGAGTGACATTATATTGTATTGTATCAGCCGACTAGGGCCCGACTTCACCAAGGGAATATATTCACTTGATGAAACTTGGTGAACTGGACCCAAGGAGCATGAATGAGCTAGTCTGTCGTGTTCACGGATAAGAAATATTCATTTCGGATAGTGTTACACATTTGGACTAGGAGACAGTGTATTGTAAATTCGTGTAGGAGAGGTGTAGGATAGGTCGAGACCTGTTTATAAAAAACGTGTATTCTGATGGGCGAAGGGAGAAGCGAATGCGCGCGATGGGTTTGTTTTGTTACAGTGTCTAGTTAAGTGTGTGTTGATATTAGTGTGTCTGATCGAGGATTATCAGCCCATAGCAATAACCTTGACTGACGCTGACCTAACCTGACCCTGGCCCTGACCTGACCTCTCACCACAGGCTCCACGGCGCTGGTGGAGGCGTGCCGTAACCGCGACCTGCAGATGATCGACCTGCTGCTGCGGCACAACGCGCGCGACGACCAATGCAAGGCGCTGTACGTGGCCTGCCGCTCGGGAGACGAGGCGGTCGTGTCGCGCCTTCTGGCGCTGCGGGCGCACGCCGACCCCGACCACAAGGTACAGGACTGGAGCGACGGGGTTTAGCCGACAGGGAAGAAGGGGTTCCGTGACTTGCATGGTGTATCAAGTGACTTCAATTTAGGCATAGTTCATCAGCTGTTTGGCTAGCTGCAAACGTATTAGGCAAGACCAGACCATTGGGGTCGTTTTGCGAACGTATTCGGTAGCTACTTCAAAAGAAAACGTGGGCTCGCGGGAGTTGGATCGCGGGAGTACCCCATGGCCACCGAGAAGCTCTATGCGATATTTATCCTCGTTCTGAAGCCCTGTGCCGACTGCCGCTGACCAGTGTCGTTCCGATATAACACTCACCTCCCGCCCACCAGGTGCACCCGCGTCCGGGCGGCGCCGGTCCTACCTGCTACGTGCCCGTCATGGTCAACTGGCACGGCCAGCGCTGTCTGAAGAACCTGCGGGCCTCCTGGCTAACGGACGCCGCCCAGCGCGTCAACCCCAAGCTGAAGCTGGTCCGCCAGCCGGCCGTGGCGCTCTCCTGCATCACACGGCTCGACGTCAGGTGTGCCAGGGAGTCAGGCGGGCCTTTTGTAGAGCGCAGGCTGGGTGTCAGGGAGGCGTTTCGTTAAGCGCCTCCCTGATTAGAGAGGCGAATCACTCGCAAAGGACGGGTGATGGTCTGTGGATGAGCGGTTACCAGCGGTGGAGGGGAAGGGGTGGATGTGGCTGTGGTGTGCTGCAAGTGGGTAAGGTTCTTCGATGGACCGAATGGTGATGGATAGGTGATGGAAGTCTGGCTAGCGGCTAGCGAAACCATCCAAACCCCACGTCCAGGCCATCATTTTCCAATGTCCATAGTCATACCCCGTCCCTATGACACTTTCACCCACCCCAATCGCTGAGGCGCCATCTTCTGTCTTTCCACAGCAACAACGCGCTGTCTGAGCTGCCGGAGGCCGTGTTCAAGCTGTGGTCTCTGCGCACACTGTCCGCCGCTCAGAACAAGATTGAGCACCTGAGACTGCCGGGGGAGGCCGACCCGCGGCAGACGCTGCCCGTGCTGGAGGAGCTCTACCTGCAGGTGGGGACGCTGACTGACAGACCTATCACGGTAGGGGCCGGGGGGAGCTGGGGATGTTGGCTCTGGACTACAGTGTCCTCGGTCAACATTGCGTGAACGAATTTTGAATTGAACGTTAGACCTTTGAGGAAACTAGGCAATACGCATTTTTGAATGACTGTTATACTGAGCGTGATGAGTTAAATCAAGCGCGGTGCTTGTCTTTGAATACTGTGATGGCTGGTTCCATACCCGCATGCCTGTGTATGATACCTGTGTTCACTGGTGGTTCATTTTATAATCCCTGTTCTCGCCGCCTCAGGAGAACCGCCTGGAGAAGGTCCCCGAGTTTCTGTTCCGTCTGCCTCGCCTCTCGCACCTGGACCTGAGCAACAACAAGCTGCAGTCGCTGCCGTTCGCTATGTGGAGCGCACCCGGTCTGAAGGAGCTGAACGTGTCGCTCAATCTGCTGTCGGACCTGCCGCTATCTGGGGGACCGGAGATGGCGGCGACGGGCCGCGCGTCCGCCCGGCTGCCCGGACAGGGCGCCAGGAACCCGCAGTGAGTGGTGCAGGGGGATGGGTGGACAGCTAGGTTATCGATACTCTTTTAGTGTGCTTTGTGAAGTAACGAGCAAGTGCAGCACCCGTTAGTGCAAGGGTATGGACTATCGAATGCAATGGAACTCCTTAATGAAACCATTAATAAAATCATTATCATTTACTTATTTTTACAAATCATTCGGTTCCCCTGTAAGCGTGAAAGTATGCATGGAATATTTGCCGTCAAGTCGTCCCATTTATGACTGCAATGGCGTTCTGAGGCAGGTACTGACGGATGTGTATCTCCCTTTCCCTCTTCGTGCCACCCCCAGAGTGGTGTCTCTCAGATCAGCCCGGAAGCCGCGCTCCGCCAGTGAGGACCGCACCCGTCTCCGGCACTCGGTGGTGAGTGTGTATACATATTAGAGGCGGGAAGGAGGAAAACAGACCTGCTCGACCAGCGAGGGTGCTTCTATGACGTTTAGTGTTACGGCTCATGTCTGATAAAAACATGGACATTTCGCATAGCATGTGTTGAAAATAAGTGATGTGCTTGCTGTTGCGGGCCAGGCGTCTGCCTAAACCAAGCGAACTATCCATATCTTTAAGCTTGGAACAAATTTGAATGCAGCTGTCGTATTTGGTGTCACATAGTTTGTTTGGACTGAATAACGGCTAGCCGATTGTTTGTATGCACCTTGGACAATGTGACGAACCATTGCAGCCACCCCTACGCCCCCACCGCGCCTCTGACCAGTCTCCCTCCCCCTTTAGCCGGTGGCGGGCCGCGGCCAGCGCCACCGCTCCCAGTCCCGCCGCCGTGGCGACCCAGTCGGTCTGTCGGTGCTCAGCCAGGGCCGAGCGGCCGCCGCGCCCCTGGTCGACCCGGCCGCCGCCGCCGGGGCGCTCCACCGCAGTCAAATCACGCTCACAGCTACGTTGAAGTGAGTCGGGAGCTGTCAATGGTGGAGTGCTGGGGTTTGGGAGGAACGGGAAATGGGTGGGCTGGGCTGTGTACTCAGTGCATAGCTTTCTGAATGAAGCTAAAGCTTAGGCGTATTTTGCACCTGAAACGTGATAGCAGGCAATGCGAACTGATGATTCCAGCCGAAAAATTGCGGGTTCTCTTGGTTTGGAATGGCTATGTGCTTTGCGAATGACATTGCTATGAATATAGGATATGTTTAGTCATAAGTGTCAGATCTCAATAACAGCATGACCTGCGTATTGTGCTGGAAGGTGCGCGCGGGTGAGAAGATGGCGGTCGGCCAAACGCTTTCGAGCCTCTGAACCTTGTATTTCAGCTGCACTAAGAATGAAAGCGAATTGAAGGAATGTTCATAGCCCGGACATAGTTACGCAGAACATTCGCACCGGACACTAGTGTCCCATTCCTTCGGCTCAGACAGCGGCAGGTACACCACCACACGCTGTGGAGACCCCCTCTCACCGTCACTGACCCTCTGTCTACAGACAGCGGCAGGTACACCACCACACCCTGTGGAGACTCCCTCTCACCCTATCTGACCCTCCTGTCTACAGACAGCGGCAGGTACACCACCACACCGTGTGGAGACCCCCTCTCACCCTATTTGGCCCTCCTGTTTACAGACAGCGGCAGGTCCACCACCACACTCTCTGGCACGGCCGGCTGGAGATCACCGACACCGGACCGGACGACCAGCTGACCGCTCAGGACCAAGTGACCTCGCAGCTGCACTCGCTCATCCTGGCTCACAATCGGTTCAGTCGACTGCCCACCGGCCTGGCCTGCCTGGCCGTCAGCCTGTCACGGCTCAACCTGGCCTACAACTGGTGAGTGGCGCGCTGATTCTGGAATACAGATTTTGGAATGGCGCTAACTCTATGATGCTGGAAAATGTTGAACGTTCTAGCTGGCTGCTTTTGGTGTACGAGTCAGTGTTACGTTGATGTGTTAGATTTCATTTGCGTCGATTTTTCAGTTTAACCGATCTCGGCTCGGTGAGCGACTTTCCGGCGAGTCTGAAGCAGCTGGACGCCTCCCATAACCAGATCAGCCAGTGGCCCGAGCCCGCCACCTATTGGCTGAGCGACGCACTAGTGTCTGACGGACTGGCCGAGGAGCGGCGCTGCTACGCCGCTGGCGACACTAACAAATACATCGTCAGCATACCAGGTCAGGGTCAATCAATAATCATCCTTCGATCCCTCTGATCTGTACTCAGGAGTCAGGACACTCAAATCCTTCTCTACACCTCAAAACCCCTGATCCGGGCTGGATGGTCACCTTCATTCGAGGTGAGTGAGCACCTACTCAGGAGCATGCTCAGGTGCGGTAGGGTGACCGTTAGTGCGGGGCTGGGTAGCCTATGCATCGTGACAGGCTCAGCTCCGGCGGCGCACCGGGGTGGCTGCCCTAGCTGGAACTTTGTGCCGAGCTGGGGGTGCCCGGGCGTAACATATCCGTCACCGCCATGGCGGTGACCTTGGCCTCTGCCGTCGGCTTCAGAGCCAAGCCAGCGTGAAATTCGAGGAGCACGGGCACCCTCAGCTCGGCACAAACTTTTACCTATGGTGGCTGCCCTGATCTCTTTCTCTCCCGCATTCGTATCATTCCTCTGATTTTTCTTTCTTTCTTGCGGCTCTGTAATGGTCACACAAGGTAGAAAACCCTGACCATCTAACAAAGCAGAACAAGATCACGACCAGTCTTACTCTCTCCCCGGCAGGTGGTGACGCGGCCAGTCCTGCCGCCCACACCTGTGTGCACCGTCGACACCGTCGGTTTGACGCGCTGCGGACGCTGGTGCTGACTGATAACCAGCTGCGCGAGGTGCAGCTGAACGAGCCGCTGCCCACGCTGGACGAGTCGCCGCGGACGGTACGGGTGGGGAGGGAGGCGAGTTAGGGGGTGGCTAGGGTCTGGGAAAGATTTGTGGAATGGCTGGGGAGGGAGGGGAGGGATGGGTCTGGGGAGGGTTACTGCGGGAAAGGACGTGCTAGTGGTTGAATGTGGATATGGGAACGGGAGATTTGGTCAGGTTGGAACGGGGCCGGTAAGGGCGGACAGCGGACTATAGGTAGATGGAATGTAAGCGGAAACTTACAGTGAGGTGTGGAGTGGAAGAAGTGGAAGGGGACATTTGAAAAGGATTGCCGCGCTGGATGCATGCTTAAATGTACGGAAAGACGACATAGGAGATGTACATAACACAACGTTTTTGTCAAGGCCGTGGGCGCTGTCATAACATCAGTGTCGCGCCTTTTCAATGTTATTTATGACAGTGCTAACACTAAGACGTTTTCGTTGCTGAGATGCGTATTTTGACTGAATCACGGTAATATATAAGTATGATCGCAAACGCCTTCACAATCGCTTTTATTTTCTTGTTGCCAGTTTGTGTCATCAGCTCGACATGCTGCCAAATTCTGGTTACATTAGATAATAAGATGCACAGACCCTGAGTGCTGCTACATGTACTTTGGTTTGAATTCGCATGCCATGCCAATTAGAAGCTTGCGTAGTTTCGTAGGAGCATTGATTAGATAGAGGAACCGCAGAGTGGTCAGGTTTGTTAGAGACGAACCGGCCATGTCTGGTTTATCCGGCTATATCAGGTTTGAAATATGGAAAATTATGTACTAATGAGCCTCCTGGCAGTTTCCGGATCTCACGTACTGCATTCACATTGAGATTGCGCCAGCTCAAAACTTGGCGAAATACTAATTGAGGCGTGAAATATTTTGTGTGCAAGTTGCGTACAATGATGACTCGATAATGCTTCCGTGAAAATGATCGATGCAATCCTCTTCGCTTGTCCGCCCCCCTCCGTCACTGCATTAGACGGCCCTTCCGTTTACCCCGCCGTATAATGTGTCCATAACAGCCCTCCCTATTTCACCTCCAGACGCCGGTGCGGCGGCCGCGGGAGCGTCCGCGGCTCATGTTCCCCAACCTCTCGATGCTGGATCTGAGCGACAATCAGCTGAGCGGCGTGCCTGCCGCCATCCACGAGCTGAGCAACCTGTCGGTGCTCAACATCAGCGGCAACCCCGGTCAGTCGCGGGGAGCGGGAGCGGGGGAGATATACAGGGTGAGCCATAAAGATTTACCCATCGATAAATTCACTTTATTTCCAAACGGGTTGGCGTAGGTATGCCATCTTTTGCATACATGTCGCAAATTTGTCTCCAATCCTGACAGTGTAGCTCATTTTGTATACGCTCGTCCACTGTCTCTGCTACGCTCCTGAAATGCGAGGTCGTCTTAACGCACATCCGCCGCTCCTGAAATTCAGGAATCACCACTGGGTGTTGGCTGCTGAACACTCCTTGGTCTAAAGAATGCTGGGCACAATTTATCCCCGACTTCAGCCCCACAGGCTTCGCAAACTGAAATATCCTGAAAACCCGACTCTACCGAGTCCCTGAAACACCGCAAATGACATACGGCGCAGCATTGTTATAGCATGGATGATCGAGGAAAATAAGTGAAACGACGGTGCGGCGGCCGCGTGCCATAGTGCTCTCGCGTTTCGGGCGCGTAACATAAGAAGAATGCAAGCGTACAGAAAACAGACTACATTTATTAGTTAGGTCGAGATGACGTTGTTATATGTATGTAAAAGATGACATAGCTATGTTAGCGCGCCTTGAAACAAAGTTAAATTTTCGATGGGTAAATCTTTATGGCTCACCCTGTAAAGTGTAAATGCCGGGGTGGCTATAGTCATAGGGGCGCTTGCTAGTGTGTTGGCTGTGTTGAGATGCAGCTTATGTGTCTGGCTTGGGATAAGAGTATATGCTAAACTGGATATAGGAACTGATGATTGCATGAAGGCAAGTGAATGAATAGATCGATAGGCTTCTTTTACGTACTAGCTTCTTGCGGTATTCTGTCTAGTTTTTTTTTTTTTTTAGTTATGATTAGCCGTGTTGTCACTGACTTCTGACGCCAAGTGTCCTTCCACCGATAGACATTTGCGAGCTGCCGCCCCAGATGGGTCTGCTCAGTCGCCTATGGAATCTCAACACGCGAGGCTGCTCCCTGCAAGAGCCACTGAAAACCATGATCGACTCAAACAAGTACAAAACGATGGATGTCATCGGCTACCTCAAGGTAAGAAGGGCGGAGGTCATTGCTTCGGGGTCTCTTGTTTTGAATGAGAGGTTGTTATTTCGGCGACTTTAAACTCGACCCATCATCTTAGTGAAAGTCGGGAGCGTCGGAATGCCGTGACAACCAAGAAAAGCGTAACTCGCATTTTTTCGATTTTGAGATTTTGATACCATTAGATAGAGAATAGCAATCTCCATCTTTCTGCAAAACCGTTTTTCGAAATTCGTATAATTTTTCGAGTTATATCAAATTTTCTTTTTCGAGAAAAGCGTAAATGTTTTTCAGCCTCCCTGACCGCAAGCAAAAAAAGCGTAACTACAAACGCAGCTATTAAAAAAGCGTATCTGCAGCCGTCAGAACGATGTGATAGGCAAGAAAAGCGCAACTAAGTAGTTGCGCTTTTCTTGCTTATCACCGCGCTGACTTTTACGCACTTGCGCTTTTTTGCCTTTCAGGTGAGTGCATAACACTTGGTAGAAGTTTAATTTTGCCAGGAAAATTAGCATTAAAAATATATTAAGCCCTTCTTGCTTGCGTTTGCCGCCTTTCTATGTTTCACCAATATCTTCTAGTAGGTATCCTGGCGTTTGAATGGAGGAAAACTGTAAGATAAAAGCAACCAAAGTTCAAAACTACCAACTTGAAATAGTAGGTATAGGTATGGGGTGCCATGCCATACCCTAGACCAAGGCCACACGAGCGATATCCAATAGTTTACTTTATTTATTGTGGTGCATGCTCGCTGTGAACATCATCAGAAGCGTGTGCAAATTGCGGTTTAGGAGCAGACTTGGTCTCTGAAGAGGTTTAGAACTGAAGCGATAAAAAAAAAAACGGAACAAAAGTCCACGTGCAGCTAAAGGAAAATGTGAAATCAGGAGTAGAGTCGAGCGAGTTCTGGTGAAATAGGACGATCAGGGGCGGGATCTTCCCACTTGCATTTCGACATCCCAGCATCAAGAGAGGTGACCCAACCCCACATGGCCGCCCGACCAGCCAGCACCGGCAGAGCTGACCATATGGCCGCCCGGCTTGCCCGGTCTGCCAGCCACGACAGGGGCGAGACCCCAAGGCCTGACCTGCCAGCACAGACAGGGGCGAGACCCCAAGGCCTCCTGACCTGCCAGCACCGACAGGGGCGACCCCAAGGCCGCCTGACCCGCCAGCATCGGCAGAGGTGACCCCACGGCCGCCCGGCTTGCTCGACCTGCCAGCACCAGAAGAGGCGATACAAAGGCCGCCATGCTTCCCGACCTCCCAGCACCGACAGGGGCAACCCCAAGGAAGCCTGACCTGCCAGCACCGAAGGAGGCGACCCCACGGCCACTTGGCCTTGTAGCACCGACGGAGGCGACCCCACGGCCGCACGACCTGTCCGGCCTGCCAGCACCGACAGATGAAATCCCGCGGCCACCAGGACTGCCAGAACTGACAGGGGCGACCCCAAGGAAGCCTGACCTGCCAGCACCGAAGGAGGCGACCCCACGGCCGCTTGGCCTTGCAGCACCGGCAGAGGTGACCCCACGGCCGCCCGGCTTGCCCGACCCGCCAGCACCGACAGAGGTGACCCCACGGCCGCCCGGCTTGCCCGACCTGCCAGCACCGGCAGAAGCGACCCCACGGCTGCCCGGCCTGCCAGCAACGGCAGAGGCTACCCCAAGGTCGCCAGGCCTGCCAGCACCGGCAGAGGCGACAACGTGGCCGCCCGGCCTGCCCGACCTAACAGCACCGGCAGAGGCGACAACGTGGCCGCCCGGCCTGCCCGACCTGCCAGCACCGGCAGAGGCGACCCCACGGCTTGCCCGACCTGCCAGCAACAGCAGAGGCTACCCCAAGGCCGTCCGGCCTGTTCGGCCTGCCAGCACAGACAGATGAAACCCCGCTACTGCGCGGACTGTCAGAACTGACAGGGACGCAAACATGGCCGCCCGGCCTGCCAGCACGAAACAAAGCGACCCCATGGCCGCTTAGCCTTGCAGCACCGGCAGAGGTGACCCCACGGCTGCCCGGCCTGCCAGCAACGGCAGAGGCTACCCCAAGGCCGCCAGGCCTGCCAGCACCGGCAGAGGCGACAACGTGGCCGCCCGGCCTGCCCGGCCTGCCAGAACCGGTGGAGGCGACCCGACGGCCGCCCGACCCGCCAGCACCGGCAGAGCTGACCATACGGCCGCCCGGCTTGCCCGACCTCCCAGCACCAACAGGGGCGACCCCAAGGCCGCCCGACCTGCCAGCACCGGCATAGGCGACCCAACGGCACCACGGCCGCCCGGCCTGCCAGCACAGACAGATGAAACCCCGCGGCCGCTCCGACTGTCAGAACTGACAGAGGGGAAAACGTGGCCACCCGGCCTGCCAGCGCGAAATGAGGCGACCCCACGGCCGCCCGACCTGCCAGCACCGGCAGAGTTGAGCCCACGCCCTCCCGGCCTGCCAGCACCGGCAAAGACGACCTCACGGCCGCCTGACCCGCCAGCATCGGCAGAGGTGACCCCACGGCCGCACGACCTGCCAGCACCAGAAGAGGCGACCCAAAGGCCGCCATGCTTCCCGACCTCCCAGCACCAACATGGGCGACAGCCGACAACGTGGCCGCCCGGCCTGCCCGACTTCCCAGCACCGACAGGGGCAACCCCAAGGAAGTCTGACCTGCCAGCACCCAAGGAGGCGACCCCACGGCCGCCCGAATTGCCCGACCTGCCAGCACCGGCAGAGGCGACCCCACGGCTGCCCGGCCTGCCAGCAACGGCAGAGGCTACCCCAAGGTCGCCAGGCCTGCCAGCACCGGCAGAGGCGACAACGTGGCCGCCCGGCCTGCCCGACCTGCCAGCACCGGCAGAGGCGACCCCACGGCTGCCCGGCCTGCCAGCACCGGCAGAGGCGACCCCAAGGAAGTCTGACCTGCCAGCACCCAAGGAGGCGACCCCACGGCCGCCCGAATTGCCCGACCTGCCAGCACCGGCAGAGGCGACCCTACGGCTGCCCGACCTGCCCGGCCTGCCAGCAACGGCAGAGGCTACCCCAAGGCCGCCAGGCCTGCCAGCACCGGCAGAGGCGACAACGTGGCCGCCCGGCCTGCCCGACCTGCCAGCACCGGCAGAGGCGACCCCACGGCTGCCCGGCCTGCCAGCACCGGCAGAGGCGACCCCACGGCTGCCCGGCCTGCCAGCACCGGCAGAGGCGACCCCACGGCTGCCCGGCCTGCCAGCAACAGCAGAGTCTACCCCAAGGCCGTCCGGCCTGTCCGGCCTGGGCATAGGCGACCCAACGGCACCACGGCCGCCCGGCCTGCCAGCACAGACAGATGATACCCCGCGGCCGCTCGGACTGTCAGAACTGACAGAGGGGAAAACGTGGCCACCCGGCCTGCCAGCGCGAAATGAGGCGACCCCACGGCCGCCCGACCTGCCAGCACCGGCAGAGTTGAGCCCACGCCCTCCCGGCCTGCCAGCACCGGCAAAGACGACCCCACGGCCGCCTGACCCGCCAGCATCGGCAGAGGTGATCCCACGGCCGCCCGACCTGCCAGCACCAGAAGAGGCGACCCAAAGGCCGCCAGGCTTCCCGACATCCCAGCACCAACATGGGCGACAGCAGACAACGTGCTGTCGCCCGGCCTGCCCGACCTCCCAGCACCGACAGGGGCAACCCCAAGGAAGCCTGACCTGCCAGCACCCAAGGAGGCGACACCACGGCCACTTGGCCTTGTAGCACCGACGGAGGCGACCCCACGGCCGCCCGAATTGCCCGACCTGCCAGCACCGGCAGAGGCGACCCCACGGCTGCCCGGCCTGCCAGCAACGGCAGAGGCTACCCCAAGGTCGCCAGGCCTACCAGCACCGGCAGAGGCGACCCCACGGCTGCCCGGCCTGCCAGCACCGGCAGAGGCGACCCCACTGCTTCCCGGCCTGCCAGCACCAGCAGAGGCTACCCCAAGGCCGTCCGGCCTGTTCGGCCTGCCAGCACAGACAGATGAAACCCCGCGACTGCGCGGACTGTCAGAACTGACAGGGACGAAAACATGGCCGCCCGGCCTGCCAGCACGAAACAAAGCGACCCCACGGCCACCCGACCCGCCAGCACCGGCAGAGGTGACCCCCACGACCGCCCGGCTTGCCCGACCTGCCAGAACCAGAAGAGGCGACCCAAAGGCCGCTAGGCTTCCCGACCTCCCAGCACCAACATGGGCGACAGCCGACAACGTGGCCGCCCGGCCTGCCCGACCTCCCAGCACCGACAGGGGCAACCCCAAGGAAGCCTGGCCTGCCAGCACCGAAGGAGGCGACCCCACGGCCACTTGGCCTTGCAGCACCGGCGGGGCGACCCCCCGGCCGCCCGACCCGCCAGCACCGGCAGAGCTGACCATACGGCCGCCCAGCTTGCCCGACCTGCCAGCACCGAAGGAGGCGGCCGCTCGACCTGCCCTAGTTGCCAGCACCGACAGGGGCGACCCCACGGCCGTCCGGCCTGCTAGCACCGGTATAGGCGACCCCACGGCCGTCCAGCCTGTCTGACCTGCCAGCACCGAAGGGTGCGACCTGACGGCCGCGATTGCTAAGCATGAAGCCTGGAGTCTTAGCATGAAAAGTCGTGAGCTATTTCGAAAGGCATCTAGGCATCCGAAATGGACAAAAGACGTTTTCGTCCTGGCGTATTTGAAACACCGCATATTCGCCGATACCATAAGATCTCGCAAGCAAAAGAAGCGTAACTACGTAGTTACGCTTCTTTTGCATTTCGCTATGGAGCCGCGCGCTGCACATACGGTTGCCGGACTGGAGTGAATGTAGTTACGCTTTTCTTCCCTACATGCCTCGCTGCAATTTGAGCATCGAGTGAAAAGCAAAAACACCTTACACCATTTTCTAGCAATATCTTATATGCCAAGTAAAAAATATTAACACTGTTAGGTTCAGTGCAGTATTGCGAACAGTTTGACACCAAATTTTCTTTGGTTGTTTAAGAACCGTCGATAATACAAGGTAAAACAGAAAAATCGCTCTCCTGAAAAATCGTCAAAAGCGAGTTACGCTTCTTTTCCTTTTCACGGCAATTCTAGGGCCTGTCCTTATTTTTGTACGGTCACGCCTTTTGCGTAGATGATCTCCGGATCATAATTCAACAGCCAACTTTTTATGACCGTGTCTTCCTTTGTATAAATGTCTTAACTGACTCGCAAGGACCGTCATTACAACTGTGTTTTTTTTACAGTCGGTTCTGGAGGACGCCAAGCCGTACGCCCGGATGAAGCTGATGATTGTCGGAGTGCAGGGTATCGGCAAAACTTCCCTGCTAGAGCAGCTGCGAGCAGAAGGAACTGGCTCCTACAAGAAACGACCACCAGAGGTAAGCTGTGACGGGTAAACCTGTTTGTAATGTCCCGCCTTTGGTGTTTAGTGTTGCTGCTTCATCACTCATCAGCTTATGTTTCTTAGAGTGTTTGAAGGAAATTTTATCTTAAAATTAACTACGCGCAATTTACTGTAACTTCGCGCATTTGGGTGACCATTGTGTATCACTGTATGGCTGTACAGTTTATACGTCGGAGCTGTAGTCACATTTAATGCTCTGTATACCCTCAGCACTGGGCGAAGCGGATGGGCAACAAGAACTTTAACCTGAAGACGGACACGGGCACCACTCTGAGTACTGTGGGAGTCGACATTGGGGACTGGGTGTACGAGAAGCGTGTCAGGGGACACAGCTCGCACGGACCGGTCACCTTCAGGTGAGGAAACGGACAGGGTCTCCACGGGTCACGCGGGTGAGGGTAGAGCTCGGGCTGCACCAGCTCACATGGGTCTTCTTGGGTCCTCGGCAAGGAGGTCGGTGTCGGATAGGCGAAGGATCTGTAATTTGGATCACGGCACCAGATCGCCGAATGCACTGTGTTCGAGTGCATGATCAAATCATGTAATTTAATTACCCTGTCACCTGTAATCTAGCAGCAGCTCTCAGTCATACCAGTTTATTGGTCATTTATTAATCAGGGTTTATCGTCATGTTTCCGTTTGGCCATCCATTTCACACTGCTTTATTGTTTTTTCATCAGCACCGGTCGACCGTTAAGTGCACCACCGTATGATTTACTCCATCGGACAGGACGCGTGATGCAGTCAGCACCTGTTTATTTCACTATACGCGCTATATTCTCATCCAACTCCCCCTATGTGTGCCAGGACGTGGGACTTTGGTGGCCAGCGCGAGTACTACGCCACGCACCAGTACTTCCTCTCCCGGCGCAGTCTGTACCTCGTGGTCTGGAGGATACCCGACGGCCAGAAGGGCGTCAACAACATTCAGCAGTGGCTCGTCAACATTCAGGTCAGTCGGGGCACCAAGGTGAACAAACTTGTATGCAGAGGAACGCTTATTGAAGCTGCTAAGGTATATTCGCTTTTATGATGTTGAAGAAATGAAATGTCATTTGTTTTTGGTCATTTTACATTTGCGACGATTTTGCTTTTCCTATACATTTATATATGTCATGCAAATGCGTAAGTTTTTTTGTCTGTTTGTGGCGTAGCTAGATAGTATGACCGTTCTATAGCCTTGGTATGACCCATTATGATCGACTGACCTGAGCTGTATCCGTCAGGCGCGGGCGCCCAACTCTCCCGTCATCATCGTCGGTACTCACTACGACGTGATCCGTGACCGGTACCCGGCCAACTACTGCGAGGACCTGCAGCAGCTCATCAGGGACAGGTCGGTAACGGACACAGTTTCAGGGACAGGTCGATGGATGGAACAGTTTCAGGGACAGGCTGGTGGCGAGGCCGCGATCAGAGACCAATCTCACAATGAACACGGAAACGCACCCGTGAACACATTGCTCAGAGCTCTCATGGTGTTTCTCACACCCTCCACATGATTGGTTGGTTGTGTTTTACGCATGTTCATTAGCGCAATTGCATCGCATTGATCACGCCTACATTGTGTCTGTTTGTAAACGACCTGTTTGACCTCCTTTCGGGGTCAGTTCATTGATGCATTCACACCCAACTCATGAGCCTATGTTTCGTGACGGTAATGACCCTGACCTCTGCTCCTGTTTCCCCGCAGGTTCATTAACCTGGTTGACGCGGACAAGTGCGGCCTGCCGCGCGTCCTGGACACCATTGAGGTCAGCTGTAAGACGAGGCACAACATCCGCCTGCTGTGTAACCTCATCTACGACACCGTCTACAGCCTCAAGTCGCCAGGTACGGGACGTGTGGGACAGGATGGGTGAGTGGCCGGGAATGGTGGCTGCTTTGGGAAGCGATTGGATGGGATAGTAGTCAGTGCTACCAAACCTAGGAAGCCAGCGGAGAGCCTAGTTTAAATAGATCATAGATGTAGAAGGTGCTCTCTTGAATGTCAGATGCTTCTTTTTCGTAAGGTGTTAATGATGAACCAGTGCGTTTGAAGAATCTGTCGATTCATTGACACTATCTATTCTGTGCGCTGTTTGACAGGGAGCAAAGAGCGCCTGCTGGAACAGCGAATCCCTGCCACGTACCTGGCTTTGGAGGATGTCATCACCTATCTGGCTACCGAGAGACACTTCCAGGGTAGGTGTCGAGTGTCTGCGTGTGATATCATTTCACGCATAGCAGCTGCACTAGGACAGAATCGGTACTCCAACTTAATGACGGTCCTTACGCATACATCAAGTGGTTTCAGGCTAAGAAGTGTCACGTTCAAAGCAGTGCCATTGCTTTATGACTTTGACCGGTGACGACGCTACCCCGAAGGACCTCTACTTCATGGACCCGCAGTGGCTTTGCGACATCCGTGGCCTTTGATCCGTGACCCCAGCTGTGACCTCCCCCGCAGGCCTTGACCTGTGACCTATTGACTATGACCCCAGCCTTGACGACCTCCCTTCAGGCCGTGACCCAGTCCTAACCGGGGAGCAGTACCGCACTCTGGTCAGCTGTGACCTGTGACCCCCAGCCGTGACCTCCCGCAGGTCGTGACCCGGTCCTGACCGGAGAGCAGTACCGCACTCTGGTCAGCCGCGAGATGGCCGCCCGGTTCGACCTGAGGTTCCGGGACGCCGCCGAGCTCAACCAGGCCACCGCCTTCCTCCACGAGAACGGTGAGCGGGCTGCGAGGCCAGCTGAGGAGGATGGGCAATGGCGGCTGAGTCTTCGGAAGTGGCTACAGCGAGCGTGGCTGGTGATAGGTGTTGACGCCTTGGGTGCTAATTGCCGGGCTGGCCGGGTAGATACAGGGTTTGTCTGATTGGGTAAGCGGTTGAAATAATGTTTTTCGTTGCGATGGCTGTGTCCCGTTATCATGTTAGTTTTTATTGCTGCATCTAAGTTTGCTACGGACTTCACTGAGGGAGGTTGAACCAGAGAGTAAGTGAAAATAATGTTCAAGAGCGTAATTGAAAATAATGTTCAATACGACAGGATGAAAATTAAACAGACTGATCAATGACCATTAGCCTATGACCGCTGCATGTGCTGTCTGCTTATTCCCGTGAGCGCTGTACCGCAAGCAGTTGACATTGACCCGCGCCTCCGGTGCGTTCACAGGCGTGGTGCTTCACTATGACGACGCGACCCTGAAGGACCTGTACTTCCTGGACCCGCAGTGGCTGTGCGACATGCTAGCCCACGTGGTCACCGTGCGGGAAATCAACCCGTTCGCCCGAAACGGTACGATGCAGCGACTCAGGCTGGCGGCCACATTAGCTGCGATTGCTTTTGGTGGGAGCTTTGGGCATTGGGGGTCGTCTATTGTACATATATTGATTACTGCAGTGGCTCAGAGGAGTGAGTGCGTTGGCTGGTTTACTATTTAAATTCGTCACTATCCGGCAAAAAAAGCAATGTATGTTGTCCCGGATTTTCTAACCAGAAATGCTATAATATGACGGATGACTTCATCACCGTCATTGTTAATGCAGGCACCACTGCACTCGCCACCCGTAAAACTAGATATTGGCGGCCTTCGTTTAATGACTAGCCGAAATTCGCTGATATCAACTCACTGTCTTCACATCGTCGATGTTTTTTTTTATTGAGCCTTTGTTTGCACCAACCGCATTATTTTCGCATTCCACTCAGTGCTGAGGTCTTCCATGACTTGACCTGTCCAGAGCTCCCCTTTCCCGCACTGCACCGCAGGCGTCATGCGTCTGGAGGACCTGTCTCTGGTGTTCAAATCGTCGACCTGCGCGCCGGCCGACGCCAAGTCGTACATCATCTCGCTGCTGGACAAGTTCGAGGTGGCGGTGACGTGGGACAGTCGCACGCTGCTCATCCCCAGCCTGCTGCCCTCTGAGGAGATGCTGCGCGGCGGTGTGCCGGGCATGGACGTGCGGGTAAAGGTCAGAGGTCGAGGTCGGGCCGGGGCGCGCGTCACACAGTCGCACGGTGCCGGGACTGGAGAGTCGAGAGACCCTCCGACTGTGCCGAGTAGTGAGCAGTGACCGCCTGGCTGACTCTGTCGGGGGTCTGAGACCTCCGACAGGCCGTTTGTCGAATCTGAAATTCCCATATGAAAAGACTGCTCAATGGAACCTCTCAGATTTTCTCCTAAAGGGGCCTGAGAACAGCTGCCGTTTTTCTAATCTGAGACCTCCCATGGCCCATCACTTTCCGAGGCCTGAGACCTCCGACATTCTTTATGTCAGAGGTCTGAGCCTTGCGGTGGGCTGTTCCGCGCAGCCTGCAGTGTTAGCATGTCCTCTAACTGTCCGGAGACCTACGCCAGCCGCCCACAAACAGTACGGAGCCGCCGGAGTGCCCGCCGGCCGTGTTTGTACGCCAGAGTTTGGGGAGTTGGCTCCCTCCAATCGCTCCGCTACCTCCCGTTTGAGTCTGCCCAAACACCCTGTGAGACCGGCCCTTCGGGCGTGAGAACTAACACTTGCCGGCTGACGGCTACTGCGAATCGTGAGCGGTAGACACCCGTGCGTACTAACTGGTCTTCGGTGATATCCGGCCAAACCTGCGTGTCGGTTTTAGGAGTATCTGGCACCGTGTTGACTTAACAAACTAATGCGTGCCCCGGCCCTTCCTAGAACCTCTTGATAGTTGCATGCTTTGTTGTACCGTCGTACTACTCTTTTTTTTGCGTTGATTTGCGTGTTTTAACTGCGTTGGCGCTAGCCAAACTTATCTTCCTTTAGCTGTTCGTCTAACAAACTCATCTTCAGATCTAATGCAAAGTGAATTTTATTTGTCAACCATCATAAAACACTCTAGTCAGACGGGATGGAGTTTTTTTTAAGTTTTAGCTTTCAATGCAGTAAGTTGTTCCAACTCACATTAGCTGTTGTGCCGCTGTTCTGTTTGCAAGCATCATCCGGCCGACATCTGACACCAATGACCATCTCTGTGTGTCCGCCTCCTCCACAGATTCCTGTCAGGTCACGCGGCTGGGCGCTCAGGAAAAAGTCCCAGTCGGTGACTGCCTTCCCCGCGGATACCGGGGCGGGCAGCGCCGGCTCGGCTGCTGCCGCCTCTCAGGACTGTGCCGGAGGTGAGGGGGGCTTAGATGGTGGGCTGCACCGCCGCGTTAATGGGGAATCCTGTCGGTGATGCTGCTCAGCAAAGTTTCAGTTGCTTTATGTATATCCTGACGTTAACGTTGTAACTTATTATATACATTTACCTCATCTTCATGTGCAGCTGATGACGGTATGTGTAACCTTGCCCTAGTGCCGGCTGTTGTATCACCTAGTCCCTCGTCACATATTGGTATTATATCCTCAGCGGTTGTTATGTGTGCATCTCACCACCATGCCTCTATCGCTGCCCCATATTATTTCCACTGCGTCTATCTGCCCATCTTTTTCCAACCGCCTGTCTTCTAAGTTCGCACCGTGTCTGACTGTTCCTCTCATCATTTCTCCCCCATTCTCCCAGCCGGCCCGTCGGACGGCCACTGCAGTGTGACCCGCCGCGCGGTGCCGCTGGCCGCCGTACGCCGCCTCCTGCTGCTCACCTACTTCCCCAGCGGATTCTGGTCGCGCCTGCTGACCCGGCTGCTGGCCGACGACGTCATTGTGGACGTCATCAGAGCCTACTTTCTGGTGCCGAGACAGGTGAGCCGGGTAGGGAGATAGGATGGACAGGGATAGGAGGATGTGAGTAGAGTAGAGAACAGAGTGATGGGCGTCTCTGCTTGTGTCGCTCAGTGAGTCGGTCCAGTCTGTCTGACACGTCTGGTTCCTGTACGGCAGTACGCTGGTACGACAGTACGCTGGTACGACAGTACGCTGGTACGACAGTACGCTGGTACGGCAGTATGCTGGTACGGCAGTACGCTGGTACGACAGTACGCTGGTACGGCAGTACGCTGGTACGGCAGTACGCTGGTACGACAGTACGCTGGTACGGCAGTACGCTGGTACGGCAGTACGCTGGTACGGCAGTACGCTGGTACGGCAGTACGCTGGTCTCGCATATTTGTCCTCTGGTTTTTGTCAATGTGTCAGTCAGTGTGTCAGTGTTTGTATATGACACCTCCCGTTCCCGTCAGGTACAGCAGGATGCCGTCCTCTCGCCTTGTGTCAGTCAGTGTGTCAGTGTCTGACACCTCCCGCTCCCGTCAGGTACAGTAGGACGCCGTGCTATCGTCCGTCCTGTGCCCTGTGTCAGTCAGTGTGTCAGTCTCTGTATCTGACACCTCCCATTCCCGTCAGGTGCAGCAGGACGCCGTGCTATCGTCCGTCCTCTCCGGGCCGGCCGAGTGGCGCTGCTGGCAGACCGGCATCGAGCTCAAGTACGCCGACACGACGCTGATCAGAATCCGAGAGCTGCTCGGATACCTGCGCTACTCACCAGACTACAGGAAATTCAGGTCAGCGCGTACTTAAATGTGCTCAACCCGCAAAAACTGGTTGTTCATTGTGAAATATAGGATTCGCTGCGACATCCAGTTGAAAATTACATCGAATGCTCCAGAAGTCGGTCACTCAATACCTTCAAGAATGTTTGATAAAAACAGACTCCTTAAGAAGAGTATAAGTCGTGCGAGGTCCTGATTTTCGACAGTTTCTGTTTAGTCAATAACATCCCAGTTCGACGTTACCCCGTGCTCTTTTAGACACCTTAGGGTTGCTAGTGCCAGCAATATGCTGCGATCCAAGCTCTACAATGCTCGGTGCATTTACATTATCAAATCAAAACCTGCAAACTTCAGCGTGCCTTCTCAGCCAGTCAAGCCTCGCTGTTTCCTTTCTTTCTAACCTCCTGATCCGCTGATGTATCCTCCCTCCCATCCCTCCGTCACCGCTCTCACCCTGTCGCCGTGGTCCGTCAGGCTGCTGGCGCTGCAGGAGGAGCAGTGGCAGGACGTGCTGACCTCCAGCGCCGCCATCCTGGAGGTGACGCTGCCCAACGAGACCATCATGATCCGCCGCTCGCTGCCGGACGACGCTGATGACCCGGCCGCCTTCGGTACGGGGCACGGTCCGTACGGTACGGGGCACGGTCCGTACCGGTGTAAGGGGTTACGGTACGGGGCACGGTCCGTACCGGTGTCGGGGTTACCGTACGGGGCACGGTCCGTACCGGTGTCGGGGTTACCGTACGGGGCACGGTCCGTACCGGTGTCGGGGTTACCGTACGGGGCACGGTCCGTACCGGTGTCGGGGTTACCGTACGGGGCACGGTCCGTACCGGTGTCGGGGTTACGGTACGGGGCACGGTCCGTACCGGTGTCGGGGTTACGGTACGGGGCACGGTCCGTACCGGTGTCGGGGTTACGGTACGGGGCACGGTCCGTACCGTTGTCGGGGTTACGGTACGGGGCACGGTCCGTACCGGTGTCGGGGTTACGGTACGGGGCACGGTCCGCACCGGTGTCAGGGTTACGGTACGGGGCACGGTCCGTACCTACCGGTGTCAGGCGGGAGGGGTGATGGTTAAGGTGGTGGTGCACATGGTGATTAGTGGTGGAGTTGGTGGTGATTATGTTGGTGATGGCGTGACGGTGCTGGTGATGTTTTGGTGACATTGTTGCTTAACCCTCGCCCTGGCAGGGGGGGGGGGGTCGATGCGACCCCCCCCCTAAGGTTTTTCGAAGATAGCGTAAAAACGGCGGCGCGCAGCGCCGCCAAATTTGGCACAGCCTATGAGGCAACCTTTTTACATATGACCTGAAAATTTCAGGTCCGGGTGACCTTGGGTCAGGTCACCAGGTCAGAAAAACCGGTACAAGGTCATGGTCAAATTTCAATTTTCTTTTTGCACCTGTCCAGCTCACAGTTTTCGACTGATTTCCTTCAAACTTTCAGGATGTGCTAAGTTCACCGAGTTGTATAACATATAGTCCGTTTTTTTTTAGGTCACTGACCTGAGGTCAGTTAGAGGTCATTACGTCGTAATGTTAAGCCTATGGGAAAATACTAAATTCGGAAAATACTGGAGATATCCGCTTCGTTTTATCACTTTTGTGCTTTGAAACCACGGTACTTAACAGCAGGTCACTTGGTGCTTCTTTGTTTGGTGTACTTATCCATGGGTCAGGTCAAATGAGGTCAACTGAGGTCAAATGACGTTTTTGCCAATAACTTGGCACATAATGACGCTAGAGCTTAAAAAATGGTATCATTGTGTTCCTGGTGATCAGCCGAATCAAATGATATGCGATATGATGCAATTTGGTTAACATGAACTTAATTTATTGATTATTGAAGTTTACTTAAAAGTTAAGAAAAACTTTAAGTACACTTAAGCAAGCTAAAAAGTATATCATTCGACGCGCCTTGACGTGCTGAGTTCACTGGTGCTTTTCTTTTTGCTCTATCTTAATTAGATCAAAAGTTATAAGCGAAAAACTTTTGACCTGTTTTTAGCGAAATTTTTACATTTATGACCCCCAAAAACCCCCCTAAATATTGACCTAGAGCAACCAAATTTGCCCAGGGGCGAGAACTCCGGGGGGCCCACCTACCTACCAAATTTGGTGTTTCTAGGTGCCATAGGAGCCAATCGCGAGGGGGGGGGGTCGCATCGACCCCCCCCCCCTTCCCTGCCAGGCCGTGTTATGAAAAATGCCCTGCCAGGGCGAGGGTTAATAATGGTGGGCTGATGGTAGCTAATGTTAATGCTAGTGTTAAGCTGGAAGTCTTGGTAAATGTTGTTTAACTGGAAAAAGGATGTAATTATCATCAAGATCCCAAGTAGTCGGCCGGCTGCTACCGCTTTTACCACATACAATGAGCTCAGTTATCACGACCAGTAATTACTGTTACCTGTTATGATGCCCTATTGCTGTGATCTGTTACCGTGATCTGTTACCGTGATATTCTGTTACCGTGACACCCTGTTACCATGGCCTGTTGCCGTGACCTGACCTATGTCTCCCCTGTCCAGGCATTCAGTCGGCAGTGCTGGAGCCCAACCCGGAGTGCGCCTCCAAGCTGCTGGCGGTTGCCGTGGACCACATCGACACCCTGCTGGAGGACTGGTACCCCACGCTGGGTCAGTGTGCCGGGATGAGGGCGGGGCGGGCAGACACCGTACGGGAGGGTTACGCTTTATTCGTGACAGGCTACCTATAAGAAAATGCTGATTTTATTTATAACTTGTCAGGCCGAGGCAAATCCAGGAGTCTTTTCATAAGTGGACTTATCTCTGAGATATTGTTTGATTTTTATCACTTGTGAGAAATGCTTAACTTTCACCTGCGCAATGCGCAATACGTACGTACGCAATACGTACGCAATACGCAATACGTCGGGTGCTTCACATGTCCTCCCCCCCCCCCCCAGTCAGCGCGTTCCCACTTCTAATGACCGTCGCCGCTCACCTCCCGCGCCGTCCGCCCGCGATCACTGACGGCCTCCGACCCCGGTCCACAGGGACCCGATTTGTGCACACCTCCGAGGGCCGGCTGCTGGTGACCCGTCTGCTGCCCTGCCCGGCCTGTCTGCCCGCCGGCGGCGACCAGGACGACGGCCTGGAGCCGCCGCCGGCGCCGCCCTCCCCGCCGCCGCCGCCGCTTCCCGCCGATCAGGTGAGCGAGACGTGACTGCGGTCTTAGCTACACCCCCGGGGGTTTGGTGGAGTTGGGTGACTGTTTGGTGCTCCACGGCCCACCTCCGTGCCCTGCTGCGTCGTCGGCGCCTGCCTAGAGGCCTAGCTTCGTCACTTAGTACTCGGTGGTCGGGCAAACAGGCTATTTTTGTCTGTTGCGATTTGCGGCGCTGAGTCTGCCTGAAGCGCTCGAACCCATTGCCTCTCCTTGGTTATTTACAAGGATAAATAAGTTGAGTTGAAGTGGTGGCTTAGAGTTAGTTGTTTGACGTGCTCGAACTGCGCGCCGGGTCGTTGGACAGACATTATGGGAAGTTCAGTGAGTGCTAGCCGGTCGTGCGATATTTAGGTAGGCGATCACTGTAAGTAGGTTTAAAGACGCCCGCGAGTGGAAGGGACGATCAGTCATCCGTTTTTGACTGTTACAAATAGTTCAAACGGTTCAATACCGTTTGAACCTCGACAAGCGCTGATTGTTTAGTAACTACTTTCTGTTTAATAGGTTATATTATTCGATAGTTTTGATTAGTCTTCAAGGCTTCCTTGGTTAATGTGGAAATAGGAATACATTGCATGGTAATCTAGGGCGTTTGTTTAAACTGTTTAATATTCATTTAGCTGCTGCGCCATTTAGACCTGTTTGACTCTGTGTCGCCGACGGCTGTTGGTTTGGCTGTAGCCAGACGCGCTGTTAACCCGCGCGGGGCTGGGGGGGGTAAATTTTACCCCCCCTCGCGAATTTTTGCGATATCTCAAAAACGGCGGCGCGTAGCGCCGCCAAACTTTCAGTACCTTTTCTTACATCAATTTGACACGTTCCCTGAAAATTTGAGCGAAATCCGTCGAAAAAAATTTGAGAAATTGACGTTTTAGTGACGTCATGTTCGTCATTTTCGCCTCAAAAACGGCAAAAGTTCAAACGCCGCTAACATCTTCATTTTTAAAGGAATCAAGACGTAACAAAAAAGGTTATACGTAATTTTACTTTGTCTATCAAATGGCTATCTCGGTTTTTTGAAAATTTTGGATTTTGGCCTAAATTTTTTCAAAAAACTGACTTTTTTGGGAAAATCATTATAAAATCCAAAATTTTGAGTCTATCGAAAAAACCGGAATATATGTCAGAGAAGTGGTCTATGTGCACCTACATACCAAATTTTAGAAGAATCGGTTCAAAAATGTGGGAGTTATTCAAAATTTTATGACGTCACGACACACAAAATTTTTGAAAAATGACTTTTTTGGAAGTTCTAGACCTCGTACGGAAACAAAAATAGCACCATTCGATTCGCCGTGAAAAACTGCATCAGATAGACACCTTTTTAGGCCTTAACAACCAACTTCAAAATTTGACCTCACTTGACCTGACCTTGACCTGACCTCGACCTGAAATTCATCCAGAGGTGGTCCATATCACTTATTGAGTGTGCCTATTGAATTCTATGAGTAAAGTGACCCATAAAACATGTGTCGCACATGCCCTTTTCTATATTTTGTTTTTTGGTGACCTGACCTGACCTGACCTGACCTTGACCTTGACCTTGACCTCTGAATGATATTGTATGCAACGAATATTGTCTTGGTAGCCTAAGAACACGTTTTGGGCGATCAGTCTCAGTCCATGACTCCATTCTTCGGCAACTACGGTGCAAGGCCGATACTGTAGAAACTTGCAATTTGTACCCTTGACCTGACCTTGACCTTGACCTCAAACTTTAAATTAAGTACATGTTTTTAGTAGTTCGTGATAAGAGCTTTCGATTGGCGTTTGAATTTTCCAAATCGGACCGTTAGTTCGGGAGATAACAGGGGGGGTAAAATTTACCCCCCCCCCAGCCCCGCGCGTTCGGCTGGAGACCCCAGCCCCGCGCGGGTTAACCCGCGCCCTGCTGGGGGGGTGTTTGAACACCCCCCTTGTGGTTTTTCGCGAATATCTCAAAAACGGTGGCCGTTTTTGGTACACCTTATCATACATCAATTCTACACATGTTGTGAAAATTTCAGACCAAGGTCATTCAAGGTCAGGTCACCAGGTCACTTGAAGTGACCTCACCTCATAAAAAGTTTCAATGTCTGTCATAGCTACACCGAGTGACCGATCGCTTTGAAACTTTCAGCGATTGCTAAGAGCAATAGCATGTACAAAATGTATATCTCAGAATTTTGATATCGATGACCTAAGGTCAGGTCAATTTTGCGACCTCCCCATTATAAGTCAACGGGAGAAAATTGAAATGCGCCTCTTTTGGACGAAAGAC
The DNA here is from genome assembly GCF_019059575.1 of Amphibalanus amphitrite. NCBI lineage: Eukaryota > Metazoa > Arthropoda > Thecostraca > Balanomorpha > Balanidae > Amphibalanus > Amphibalanus amphitrite. Next base: position 47,394 of record NW_024881621.1, read on the forward strand.
ATTATAAACACTCCCAAACACCGAATTACAAGTGGTTTAGACACACTGAACATAAAAATGGTGTCCGTGACCCTTGTTTATGCCCTGAGGTCATCTTAGATCACGAATGGTATCTAGCAGTTTTTCGCAAATAACTTTTGATAGAGGCATGCTAGAGCGATGAAAACGCCTTAGATGTGTTCAGCTCGACGATACGGATCGACTGATATGCAACATAACCCTTTCCGGTCAGGTCATGACCTTGACCTGAGGTCAAATTTTCAAGTTGACCTTTCAAGGTCAAGTTATAGTTCATTCGATGCGTCTTGACGAGAGGAACACGATGCCGGTAAAAGTTAGCTCGTACAGGGCTTGGGTCAAAAGTTATTGCAGAAAAAAAACTTTCCGAAAAAATCGGCTATTTTTGCAGTTTTTGCCCCCTGCAGGCAAAATCGTTGACGTTAGGTCAAATCTGAGAGAAATACTCAGAAAGGGCGTTAATAGGGCTATCGAATGCGCTTTTCCGCAGCGCTGTAGCTCTATTTGTTTCCGAGTTATGCGTTGGCTTCTTGGAAATTTTCGACATTTGACCTGGAAATCGGCGAAATTTTGCCTTCAATGACATCTGGTGACCTGACCTTTGACCTGACCAAAAAATTGACCGAAGTGATTTCGTCATTATTTTTGACGCTCTTTCGAACGCCGCCTTCCGCGTATCGCTACGTGGCCCAGGAGCCGAGTTACAAGGGGGGGGGGTGTTCAAACACCCCCCCCCCCAGCAGGGCGTGGAAATCCAGGACCCCCAGCCGGGCGCGGGTTAAATTGTGGGCCGTCTTTCCTGGCATCCTGTTGTGGGGCGGCTCCCGGGCTGCTGTCCGTGTCTTACTGTCCCCCATAACCGTGTATCTCGTGCTCTCGCTGCTCGTTGAACAGCTGTTCTCGCAGTTTTATTGTTACCACCCGTCCGCCGGTCGTCATCGTGCTGCTGGACAGCCTGTTTGCTGCTGTTCGTGTTTTGTTGTCACTGCAACCCGTTTAGATCTTACAGGACGACTGGCTGTATCTGCGTTTTACTGTTGCCACTCACGGTCCTGTTTCGTCTCCCCGTTTCCAGGACGACTGGCTGCCGGAGGTGGTGCGTCAGCGGCCGGCCGCCGACCCTGCCGAACACTCGGACGGCGACAGCGGCGTCGGTCCGGACAGTACACCGTCCAGCCGGAACCCGTCGGCCCAGGGCTGTCCGGAGGCCGGCGCGCCGCCGCCGCCGCCGCCGCCGGCCGAGCCGCCGCCGCCGCCGCCCACCGTGTACGCCTTCCTGGTGGAGGAGTGTATCCTGGCGAGCTACAGCAGCCGACACGTGGAGTGTCCCTGTCACGGGCCGCTGCTGCTGGCCCAGGTGGCGCCCGACACGGTGAGAGAGCGGGTGGAGGAAGGAACGGAGGGAGCGGGAGAGGTGGGGATGAAAGCGTACGAGTGGGGTGCAATGACACGGAATCGCTTCAGAGCGCGATGTGGAAGTTCAGTGCGGTATGTCTGCAAGTTTCGAGCGCTACCCAGGAATGATAAGTGGTGCATGTTTTTTTTGTTTTTGTTTTTGAAACATCAGCTGTGTGTTTTATTGCATTCTGTCATTTTGCTGGTTGATATATTACGCATTATTATCTTTTAGCCAGCATCGAATCCTTTAAAAGGAGTAAACGGAGGTAATTTTTGAAATGAAAAACAATAAAAGGAGTCCTTTTATTGTTTTTCACTTCAAAAATTGCCTCCGTTCAAATAATTGTCTAAGCCGGCCAGCCAATCCCATTTTCCCGTCAGACTGTCTACCACTAACGCGTACCCCTCCGCCTCGTTAGGTGTTTCTGGACGTGGGTGAACGGCGTCTGATCCGGCCCGAAAGCGTCCAGCGCGGACCAATGCTGGGCCGCGGCGCGTTTGGCTTCGTGTTCCGAGCCTCCTACCGGGGACGTCATGACGGCAGGTATGGTGTGGTGTGGTATGACGTGGATTGACGTGGTGTGGTGTGTTGTGGTATGTTGGTATGGTATGGTATGGTATGGTATGGTATTGCGTTGTATAATAATATGGTGTGGTGTGGCATGGCGTGGCATGGAGCTGCGTCGAATTTTGTTAGTTATGCGAGGAGGAAGAAGGAATGGTTCATTGCCTCTGCGTTGCAAGATATGCTCATTGCTCAGTATAATGAACAGGAAATATGTTTCAAACTTATACGATGACTTGCGTGGGATGTGGTGTGTCCTTGAAGTTAAGACATGGTGGTATTTGTTAGAATACGTTATATGGCGGATCATCCGAAGACACGCGGAAGACATCATTTACGTCAAGTTAATTATTCGCTTATTATAAGTCAGTATTCAAAATATGTTGAACTGCGTAAAACTCGTCCAATGCTTCACGTGGCAAAGCTGCACTTCATTTATTCCGCGTGTAGCGTGTTCTCATTTCTGTGTGCTCGTCAGGTATATGGACGTAGCGATGAAGATGCTGCAGCCCAGCGATCCAGGAGAGGATGCGCGATCGTCGGCAGTGGCTGCCTACAAGGTACGTACGAACACCGCTGTCTAATCACTGATACGACGATAATATGAGACCATTTTCCTGATCCTACATGACGTCCATCTGAAGGCACATTTGTGAATAATAAAGTGTCGCACATAACTTCGCTGTTTTGCTTGTCGGTTTCCATATCCAGCTAATTTTTCTCTCTTCAGTGACCATGCTGATTGTTGTTTTATGATGTTTTACGCGCACTGTTGACCTTTCTTTCATGTGCTTATAGTAAAGGTTATGAGCATTCTGCAGCCTGTTTGCTTATGCTTATTATATATGCCGTCTTTGTCTCTGATCGTCCACGCGTCTAGCCGTCTGTACGCCTAGCTGTCTGTATGTCTGACCGTGTGTCATGTAACCCTCTGTGCTCTGCTCCCGCAGGCTGCCCAGAGTAAGTGGGAGCGCGATCCGCTGCAGTACGCCTGTAAGGCCTATGTCTGACACCCGGGTAATTCTCTGTGCTCCTTGTCCACAGGCTGCCCAGAGTAAGTGGGAGCGCGATCCGCTGCAGTACGCCTGTAAGGCCTATGTCTGACACCCGTGTAACTCCGTTCTCCGTGCCCACAGGCTGCCCAGAGTAAGTGGGAGCGCGATCCGCTGCTGTACGCCTGTAAAGCCTTTGTCTGACACCCGTGTAACTCCGTTCTCCGTGTCCACAGGCTGCCCAGAGTAAGTGGGAGCGCGATCCGCTGCAGTACGTCTGTAAGGCCTATGTCTGTCACCCGTGTAACTCTCTGTGCCCCGTGTCCACAGGCTGCCCAGAGTAAGTGGGAGCGCGATCCGCTGCAGTACGCCTGTAAGGCCTATGTCTGACACCCGTGTAACTCCGTTCTCCGTGTCCACAGGCTGCCCAGAGTAAGTGGGAGCGCGATCCGCTGCAGTACGCCTGTAAGGCCTACTGCACGGCCCGGCAGGAGCTCAACATCCTGGTGACACTGCGACACCCCTACATCGGTGAGGGAGCCGGCGGGGAGGCAAATGCTGACCGGAGGAGCGGAGGGCTAAAGGATTTGCTATGTGTGGGGTGCTCAATGACCCAAACGAATGACATGAATGACATCAATGACATGATATTTTCAGAGTGAGTTCATTGATACGCTGTCGTTTGGATGAAATAGCTAATTAATATGTTTCCTTTTTTACATACTGATTTCGTAGGAATGTTTATCCGCTGCTGTTTTGTGGTGTATAATAAAGCTATAAGACTCTGAGCCGTTACACGACTGATGAAGCCTTGTTCTCGTTTCCGTGTTCGTTACAGTGCCGCTTGTGGGTCTGTGCACCAGCCCGCTCTCGCTGGTGCTGGAGCTGGCTCCGATGGGCGCTCTGGACACCACTCTGGCGCACTACCGGCGCTCAGGCGCCCGGCTGCCGCCGTCGGCCATACAGGGCGTCCTGCTGCAGGTCAGAGGCGGGTCACGGGGGTATAGGATCGCCAGTGCGTCCTCGACCACACAGGCTGCGTCCTACTGCTGGTCTGAGAAGAATCACTGAAGGGTCATGGGGGTGCCAGGACTGCCGTCTTCGGCCATACAGGGCGTCTTCTGCAGGTCAGGAACGGTTACTGCAATTTCATGGGTGTCCAATCATGACCATGGGTCCATCAGGCGAGGGTGATGAAGAGTTAGTGCCGACCTACGCTCCCGGCCATACAAGGAATCCTGCAGCTTCAGGGCAGGGACGGGTCACGCTGGGAGCTTCTTCTATCAGTTTTTATTTTCCTGGTCGCCTATTCCGTGGACTCCGATTGTTTCTATACGAGGCCGGCCGCTGAAACTGTGTTTCTCTGCCCCGCCACCAGGTGGCCAAGGCGCTGGAGTACCTGCACCAGCAGCACATCATCTACCGCGACCTCAAGTCTGAGAATGTGCTGGTCTGGTCGCTGCCGTCACCGTTCCAGCGGCAGCACGTGCCCGTCGAGGTCAAACTGGCCGACTATGGTGAGCGGGGCTGGGGGAGGAACGGAGGGGGAGGCTGAAAGAGGAGGCAATGAGACTTGAAAGGCCTGAAGGGGGCCGGAAAGGTCAGGGGATGGTTGTGGGATGGGTGGTCTACCATGAAGCATTAAATGCTGAAATTGACCTCTTCAAGTTTCATCTGTCAACATTTTATGTAACGCTGATATATGCATACAAATGTTTGTAAGAATTGAGTATAGATACTTCCAATAGCAGCATTGCGAGCACATTAGAATAAAGATTTCCGGCGTTCCCCGCCTACGCCTAGCAGTGCTGTGAATATGTCAGCTGCCCCCGCTGTGTATCCCGCCGGTGTTTGAGGTCCGTACAAACACCCTTACCCTGTCCGTCCGTCCGCAGGGATCAGCCGGTCCACCCTGCCTGCCGGAACCAAAGGCTTCGCCGGCACCGAGGGCTTCATGGCGCCGGAGATCATGCGCTACAACGGGGAGGAGGAGTACACGGAAAAGGTCAGTGCAGGGACGCCAGAGTGGAGCACGGAAAAGACCAGTACAGGGACGACAAAGTGGGGCATAGTGCTATACTGAAGGTGGTATGAGTCATGTGTGAGGCATTGGTGCAAAGAATATACTCGTAACTAAGAGCACTCAGTGCATATGTGTATGAGAAGTAAGGACGGCCAAGTTATGAGACAGCGATCTAGTGGAAAGGACGGTGTGCACAAAAGGATGACTAGAAAAACACGGAACAAATAGTGCATGGACGCGTTTCGATTATTAAATCTTCATCAGCATGACATAATCACAGAGAAAACAAGATATGACAAGATATGACATATCTTGTTTTCTCTGTGATTATGTCATGCTGATGAAGATATAATAATCGAAACGCGTCCATGCACTATTTGTTCCGTGTTTTTCTACTTGTCTCTATCAATATACAAAAAGGATGACTACCGCAGTCGACTCGCCCTAAAACCCTAAATATCAAACAAGTTGCACAAAAGGCGTGAGTGTAGATGATGGTTACAAGACAGTGAACAGGCAGAATAGGATCATATTGGTGCATCGCAAAATGGGCACAATGACTGAATGCAGTGAATGGCTTTGGAGGTCACTAAGGGGTTTGAAAGGGATACCACAGTAGGGGAGAGTGGGGTAATTTGGCCGGTGGTGTAAATTGGCCGCCCCCACCTGTACGAAAGCTGATAAAAGTGAATGAAATAACTTTAGTCTCTATTCATTTGTCATCGGCTGTATCAACTCGAGAACAAATGTCAAAACTTTCCCCCTCTTAGTTTTATTCAAAATTAATAAAACGTGAATTTCGTTAGAAAATGGTAACTTTTACTTCCGTTTAAAAATTTGTATAACATGTAGCATTTGGGCTGTAAACGAATTCCAACATTATAGCGCCATTCTTGAGGGTGTTCAGTGGTTCCAAGAGCAATTTCATCTAGTTCTGTACAGTCATGACGACTTTAAAGATAACAATTTTCAGAATGGCAATGTGGGGTTATTTGGCCGGGACTAGCGGGGCAACTTGGCCGGTGCGCTCAGAGTCACTATGCTGGGACGGCCGAGTTGTCACGGTCAATTATACCATAAAGGACATAATTCATGACCAGCTTTGACTACCTTGATGCCATATTTCCTATTGGACAGCTGTAAGGGCATGTGACGTCATCAACGGTTACCTAACGCTTTTTTGCTAATAAATACTTACCGAAAAAAGATACAGCCGCGCAAATGGTCTCATTGTGTTCAGTTCGTCAAGGCGCATCGAATGATATACATGATGACCTTGAACTCACGTAACCTTGAGGTCAAGCGACCTGAGGTAACGTGACCTGAAGCCAACCTTTGACCTTGACCTCTCGAGGTCAACACATACATGTTTCGATGCGGAATGACGAGAGAATCACGATGGTACTTTTAGTTTTGGCCTAGCTTGATTACTTCAAAAGCTATTCGTATAAAAACTCATCGCATCTAGAGCCGCTATTTTGACTATTTTCGACCCCTGTGACGGCTGAGACAACCTCTAAAATGCTTCAAATGCGTCGTAGGACACGTGTCATTGCTGAATGTGAAGCTGACTCGCCGATAACAAAAATCATGGCCTTAACCCGCGCCCTGCTGGGGGGGGGGTGTTTGAACACCCCCCCTTGTGGTTTTTCGCGAATATCTCAAAAACGGCGGCGCGGAGCGCCGCCGTTTTTGGTACACCTTATCATACATCAATTCTACACATGTTGTGAAAATTTCAGACCAAGGTCTTTCAAGGTCAGGTCACCAGGTCACTTGAAGTGACCTCACCTCATAAAAACTTTCAATGTCTGTCATAGCTACACCGAGTGACCGATCGCTTTGAAACTTTCAGCGATTGCTAAGAGCAATAGCATGTACAAAATGTATATCTCAGAATTTTGATATCCATGACCTAAGGTCAGGTCAATTTTGCGACCTCCCCATTATAAGTCAATGGGAGAAAAATGAAATGCGCCTCTTTTGGATGAAAGACATTATAAACACTCCCAAACACCGAATTACAAGTGGTTTAGACACACTGAACTTGAAAATGGTGTCCGTGACCCTTGTTTGTGCCCTGAGGTCATCTTAGGTCACGAATGGTATCTAACAGTTTTTCGCAAATAACTTTTGATAGAGGCATGCTAGAGCGATGAAAACGCCTTAGATGTGTTCAGCTCGACGATACGGATCGACTGATATGCAACATGACCCTTTCCGGTCAGGTCATGACCTTGACCTGAGGTCAAATTTTCAAGTTGACCTTTAAAGGTCAAGTTATAGTTCATTCGATGCGTCTTGACGAGAGGAACACGATGCCGGTAAAAGTAAGCTCGTACAAGGCTTGGGTCAAAAGTTATTGCAGAAAAACTGTTTTCGAAAAAATCGGCTATTTTTGCAGTTTTTGCCCCCTGCAGGCAAAACCGTTGAAGTTAGGTCAAATCTGAGAGAATTACTCAGAAAGGGCGTTAATAGGGCTATCGAATGCGCTTTTCCGCGGCGCTGTAGCTCTATTGGTTCCCGAGTTATGCGTTGGCTTCTTGGAAAATTTTGACATTCGACCTGGAAATCGGCGAAATTTTGCCTTCAATGACCCCTGGTGACCTGACCTTTGACCTGACCAAAAAATTGACCGAAGTGATTTCGTCATTATTTTTTACGCTCTTTCGAACGCCGCCTTCCGCGTATCGCTACGTGGCCCAGGAGCCGAGTTACAAGGGAGGGTGTTCAAACACCCCCCCCCCCCAGCAGGGCGTGGAAATCCAGGACCCCCAGCAGGGCGCGGGTTAAACTAACACCGGCCAAATTGCCCCACACCCCCGGCCAAATAACCCTGCTAGTGGGGCAATTTGGCTGCTTTGCACACCTTGTAATATGTCACAATTTCAATATAAGTAGTTACCCTATCATTTCAAGTTTACTGTCCAGGAAAGTAAAATGTATGCAACACCTGTCGGCGTTGAGAAAATGCAGAAATGTTTTGTCGATTTTTAGTTACATCGTTTTCTAAAAAAAGCGGCCAAATTACCCCACTCTCCCCTACGTGAAAAGGTCGGATTAATGGCGGCGGTGGGTCTTTCCGATGATAGTCCAGATGGTTTCGATAGCGAGTATATTACTGTGTGTTTTCGTCGTCTTAGCAGATTGTTTTGGTTCCAGTTTGTTGTGACCACTGACCAATGCGCACCCCGTCCGCAGGTGGACTGTTTTTCGTTCGGGATGTTCCTGTACGAGCTGATCTCGCTGCACCCGCCGTTCGAGGGCTACGAGTCGGTCAAGGAGCACATCCTGGAGGGACGCCGACCGCCGCTCACCATCAAGGTACAGCCGGGGGCGCCGAAATACCTGAGCAGACCGGGGGCTCCGGGACACCTGAGCAGCCCGGGGGCGCCGGGACACCTAAACAGGCGGGGGCTCCGGGACACCAGAGCAGACCGGGCGCCAGGACACCTAAACAGGCGGGGGCGCCGGGACACCAGAGCAGACCGGTGGCGCCAGGACACCTAAACAGGCGGGGGGCGCCGGGACACCTAAGCAGCCCGGGGCGCCAGGACACTGCAGGTGGGGTCACGGGGACACAGCGCCAGGCCGAGGGCGCCGTAACTGTGGAGCACAGGTCACAGTGCCAGGTGCCTCGACCTGGGCTGTACCCGGACACAGCAACACCTTGACACAATTATACCAGCAGCGGGGCGCTTGAACCCAACTGTGGGGTCAGCTCGAGTCAATAATAGCCTGGATCGAGCTAGTTGGCCCGACTGCGATGAATTATAAACATATCAACCTTTGAGTGGGCAGATCGGGGCTAGGTTTTGTATCGGTTCTGCTGCAATAACAAAGCTTTTGACCTAAAGTGTCTTCCATCTTGGCAGGGTCACTGGTCAGAATTGGCGTCTCTAAAGGGCGAACTGGGTTTAATCCAGATCACTGAGTCACCCGTCTATCCTTTAAAGCTGTCTGATCGCAGTTTTTACTTGCGACCACGGAATATATAGTCTACATATATAGTCTACGACATGGAATGGACAGAAGCTTCGATTAGCATGGCCACGTGTGTAACCAAAAATCAAGGATTTTGCCGGATGAATATCCGGAGATCCGGAGGATGCGGATGAATTTCTTTCCACGTGGGTTTACATTTTCATATATTTTCTTAACATTTCATACATTTTTTCTTAACAATCGTCGAATGCACAGTGTATATAAATAGTCGAATGATTCGTCTTCAAGGGCCAAGTTGTGACCGTGACTTTGAAATGGTAACCGCATATTTTATTGGAAACTTTTAGCACACATTGTTACGGGAGCATTTATACATATTCATTGCATTAGAGTTTTAACATTGGTCTAAAATTAAATGAAATTCGATGAAATTAGTCTAAAATTTGATGAAGATGAGGAAGTGCGAGCACTCGCGCTCTACTTTCAGGGTCCCAGGGCTATATATGGCCTTGGTCCCAGGGCGTATCGGTTCCTACAAAAACGGTACGTCCTTCCCCATCCTCGAACTCTGCGGAGGAAGATGGAAAAAATACAGATGCGACCTGGCTTTCATGACGCTATCTTGGCTCTCATAAAAGAGAAGTTCGCCGGAGCAAGTGCCAAGGACAAGCTGTGCATCATTTCGTTCGACGAAATGCAGCTGAAACCAAGGTTGGCCTACCAGCGGGGTGATGACGTCATGTTGTTGTTGTTGTTGTTTGACCCCCCGGCTACCGCCGGAGCGGTAGCGTAGCCGACCGGCTCTTGTGGGCCATGTATCCGGCGGCCAAGGCCGCCACCACGTCGTCGCGCCGGACATCGTGGGCCGCGCCGATGATGTTGCCCAGCGCACGGAGCCGGGGGCCGTACAGGCACGGGCATTCCAGCAACACGTGCGCCGGGGTGTCCGCTGCTTCAGAGCAGACTAGGCAGCGGCCCGCTGGGCATTCCTTGTCGTCGCATTGAGCGCACTCAGGTGTAGGTCTTCGACCAATCCGGTGGAGGTACTGCTCCGATCGGGCCCAGTGGCCAGACCGGAGCTGGTGGATGTCGACGGCCTCCTCCCTGGTGGCGGTCCGGACCGGGGCGGGGGCGCGGTCCCCCATGACGGTGCGGTACCAACCGGCCAGCCAGTCCGCCTGCCACTTCCTCTTGGAGTGCCTCATCGAGGGCTTCACTGATCATGGCTCTCTCTGCCGCGCCAATGCCTGCGCCGACCACGCCTTGGTCATGATGGTGCGGGGCGTCAGTGTCACCAAACGCTGGAAACAGCCCATCGGTTTCTTTCTGAGTTCCGGAACGACCAAGGCCGTTGTGCAGCAGCAGCTGTTAACACAGTGTGTCCAACGTGTAACAACAACAGCGGGATTCACTGTGCTAGCTACAACTTGTGACATGTCAAAGAACAACCAGGCGACCTACAGACTGCTCGGAGCTGCGGAAACCGGCTTGTTCACCGTGGACGGGCACGAGGTTGCTGCTCTGTATGACGTGCCTCACATCTTCAAATGCATACGAAATGCATTAATGAAATACGATATTGAAGTAGAGGGTGAAGTAGCCTCTTGGAGTCATTTAGAAACACTCTACGCACTGGAATGCGCTTCTTTCCCACGGGCTGCTCCAAAACTAAGCCAGAAACACATCAGGCCAAACAGCTTTGAAAAATGAAAGTCAGCTATGCCCTACAGGTGATGAGCCCGACAGTAGCAGCAGCAATCACATTGCATGCGACCCACGGCAAGCTCCCGCGCACTGCACTCCCGACTGCTACTCTCCTGCTGCGCCTCAACGACCTGCTCGATGTCAGCTAAACTCTTCCGCCCGGTTCGACCCCTGCTCAAAGCGACGCGCGATATCCAGCCTCCATCCAGCAACGGCGGGAGAACACATGCAGTTTCTTCAGGAGAGCGACGCCTGGCTGCAGCGGTGGACGGTCGGTGGCGGCGCCAGCATCGACTCCATTCTAGGACTGCGACAAACGATAAAAGGCGTGGTGAAAATCTGGGACTTGCGTCAGGCTGCTGGGTGCACGTTCCTGTGCACTCGCCGCTTAAACCAAGATCCAAGCTACTGAAAATGAAAGAGTTTATCTCGGCAAAAATATATATTAGGCACATACACGGTGCCTGTGTACCTACTTATAATGAAGAAACATTATGACAACGTTTGAAACGTTTAACACAACCCCTCCTCTAAATGCATTTATGAAACGTGAGTGGGCCAATAAAGGCAACTAGTTTTAACTGTAACAAAAAAACACTTCTGGGCACGTAAATGGGGTAAATGTGGTAAAATGTGGTAAAATTCACCACCCCATATCGCCTCTACCGGAAACCCGTTTTAACCCCCGAAGGACATTGGCAATAGAGCAGGATCGTTCATGTTTATCAAACAGCCGGCAACTTTCTATCGCAGCGAAAGGTTGACTAGGACGAGAGTCATTGCTTTCACTGACTATGACAAACCTACTCGAACGGATTTTCACCTAGGAAGTTACCAAACGAATGTTGAAAAATACATCAGCACCATGAAAAAACCTTACCCGCCATCCTCAGCAACGCCGCCTCCCGCCGGCGTCCACCGGAAAACGGCGGCAAACGAGCGAAGTTTAAATTGTCAGAAGTGATTCCAGACAGCAACACCTGATTAGAATAAAATGCACCTTCTCATATTGCCCCGGTACCCCGTTATGCCCCACCTTCCCCTATTAGTTATAGGTCTGGCAACTATACTTTCATCCTCGTAAAGGAAGTAACCACAGCGAATTCGCACGACTAAATCATCAGGGGCCGTATTCACGTCGATCATTTTCGTAAGAATTTTCTTACGCACGACCTACTTCTTACGAAAATTTGGTATTCACGTCGACAGCAAAAATATCTTACGAATAAAAAAATTCTCGTAGACAGTTTGCGATTCGCGTCGACCTTTTCTTAAGAATTCTCGTAAGAATGTCGTAAGTGCGATTCACGTCGTGTCATCTTAAGAATTTCTTAAGTTTTTCGTAAGAACATAATGTTAACGGTATGGTGGACTTACGAATACTCACCGAGCTGTCGTAAACTGACGCAACGATAAATCAGTGCAGTAGGCTAAGACTAAAATGACGAATTATTTTAAGAATTGACACTAATGGTTGTCTGAACTAAGAATGGCTGTTACTGTATGCCTGGCCTATTCAAATACATTAGCCTGAGGGGTGTGGTAATAACTGAGGCCTCTTGCACCAAAATCCTCTTGCACCAATGCTTGGATTATTTTGCATCGTATACCCAGTCCAAGTCTCAAATGTAACAATATGCATGCAAAATTTTGCAAGCACATGTAGGATTATGTATTGGGCTATTGCAAACAAATTTACCACCGTTAGATTAGCTTTTTCTGAAACCGGTTTTTTCGATTTTACCTAGCTAGGTAGTTTGGTGCAAGAGGCCTCTGGTGTAAGCAAAGTGACCACGGTCAAAAACGAATTACCAAGTCAACATTTTGGGATGTCCTCGTTCAAAAAACGGCTAAGAGCTTCGGTCTAGACAATTATTTTATCGTTGGCATACAGTAAAATACATACCAAACTCGGCCGGTAATAAATTTTCAAGACCTCAGTCCTTACTGATTTTTGAACTCGGCCTTCGGCCTCGTTCAAAAATTCAGTAAGGACCTCGGCATGGGCGGCGCCACCGGGGGGGACGGGGGGGACAGGTCCCCCGCTATCGAAAGTTAGGGGGGTACAGTACCCCCCTATCGGCGAGGCCCGTTCAATAGTTGATAATAATGCATTATAGAGCTATCCGTCGCATTTAATGCATCGTTGGTTAATCAAGGCAGGTTCTGAATAAAGATTGCTGTTGGGATGCATCGCAGGGGGTCCTGACCATCTGCAAAAGGTGTGGAGCTGTGATGCCTGTAGTTATAAGGTGATCGGCAGGGCCTCGGGGATCGTGCCCCCTTTTTGGGGCGCCAGGCAGGGTTATTACTTATTACCTCCCCACCCCACTGCCAGACCCCATTGCCGATAAAACCAAGTTCACTGAAATTCCATAGATTTCCGTTACTATATGAAAATTTTCCATTCCTAATTAGTCAAATTCAAGCATGGCAGTTCTACCACAGGAACCATTTGAAATCTATGCCATTTAACCCCAGCACTTGTGGGGAGAAGTGTTCGGATAGATCACAGGCAGGACCAAAAAAGCACGCGGTAGCCCAAGACCTTATAATTGGATATAGCATCGGCTCCCTCTCGTCAAGGGGTTCGATAGCACTCGTTTTTTTTTTCTGCAAAACTAAGTTCGGTCGGCGGCCGAACAGCTGGGGGTCTAATCGAGCCCCCCATCCCTCCCCTTCTTACGTCAGCGGCTGTGAAAATGCCATTACCCGCTGTTGAAACATGGCAGTTGCTTTTGCATGAGTGCACGAAAGGGTTTTAGGTCCGTGATACGTGAAAGGTTCTACATGAAAATTGAGATACACCAGCTTATCAAATTGTGCTCACTGTGCACTATGGTTGGAAACGGCCTCACGGATGGCCGGGGGTCAACGCGAAAAAATGTTTTGCCCATAACTTGTTAATGCGTAGACCGACTGCGATGAAACTTTGCATAGGTATACCAGTGTCTTTCGTGCATCATACAGTAACTCAGAAATGACGAGGTCACGTCACGTCACGCGTGTGTGACGTCATCATTGCAAGTATGTCATAAGTCGCCTATGTCTTTCGTTATGTTATCGATATCGTGAGGCATTTTGAACATGTTTTGAATACTGCTATTACTGAATGGATATTGTTGTTATGCTTTAGGGCGAGAAATATCAACGTAGTGACGCACAGTGTCTTACTATTGGTCATAAAGGGTCACAAATTTGGAGAAAGAGTATTTATGATTTTTTTTAGATTAGGCAAAAAAGTAAGAAATAAAATGACGATCAAATGACAAAACATGCGTCAGATTAACCCGGCAGTTGCTGGGGTATTTCCCCATCCGCCGTTTGCCGGGGGGGGGGGGGCGTTCAACGCCCCCAGCCGATAACTCGCGAACAAATAGGCGCAGCGAAACGCACGAGGCGCGGCAAACGAAAGAAGAACGCGACGAGACGATTCACATGAATACTTTAAAGCTGAATTTCGAGGTCACAGGTCGGGTCAAGGTCAGGTCAAACACTTGAAATCGGGCTTTCAGTAGCATGGACTTTAGAACCTCGCAATCGGTGCCTCGCGTTTCGCGTTTCGATTATATCGTCATCAGTTGGTCCTAAATAAATTCAGTCATCAGTTGGTCCTAAACAATCTGTCACAACTGTCACAACTGTCACAACCCTTCATATAAGTGCTAAAAGAGTGTCAGATCAATGTAGGGGTCAGTCAAGCATAGGCCACTGGCCAGGGTCAAAGTCAGGTCAATCAGGTAAGCACATAACCCCGAAAATTAAAACTGGTACCTATCCGCAGCCCATGCATGACACATGTTTTATGGGTACTTTTGGGCGTAGAACACGATGGTGACATTCATTTTATCATACGAGTACGTGGCTGGTTGAAAAAAGATCAATTTCAGAAATGCATGCGTCATGGTCGTGAAGTAGTCACGAGAAATTGCCAACATTCAGTTCAAGATTTTGGAAACTGTAGAACGATGATCAAAAACCATAGATAGCCATTTGATTTGCCATGGTATTGGCAGTGTAATGGAGTTTACAGCATGTCTGTATGTCTGTTCTGTCAGTGGATATCCATATCCATACTCCAGGATATCCATACACGTTTGCACGATATTCATACTCCAGGTGCAGGGGCGAGCAGTTACTTCTTACGAGGGGTGCGGAGTCGAAGTCAGAGTCGGAGTCGGAGTCGGAGTCAGAGTCGCCCAGAGTCGTGGCAACGAGCCAGGAGTCGGAGTCGGAGTCGGGGTCGGTCAGGAGCCCGCAGTGGAAGTCGGAGTCGGTCCGAATCGGAACAGCTCCATCGCGACTCCGAAACACTGGCAGGGGTCCGGAGTCGGAGACAGAGTCGGCCGGAGTCATGGCAACGAGTCAGGAGTCGGAGTCGTAGTCGGAGTCGGATTTGGCGCCACCACGACTCCGCAACCCTGCTTCTTACCATCATTTATAAGGATAAGCGATTGCAAGACTGACGAGCCGACCTGGTGCTAACGAAGCGACGGGTAGGTACGCCTCGGGAGATGACGCTTCACGGACGATTTTGCGCACAAGTGCGCAGTCTGCTTTTACGTTCCCCTTACGCAGAATTGAACAGCGATTTATTCTGCCAAAAAGCTCAATGGAGGTCGATGGAGAACTTTTTGTATGTCCAATGAAACATAAACGCAATTTTGCAAATATTGCTGTGGTGACACTGCAAACAGAATGCAATGCCGTTCCTGATTTTGAACACGCATGGGAAAAAGAGTCACTCCACTCGATAGCCAACATAACAAGGATTATTTTGATATATAATAATCCAGTTTTACAACGTCATGGAGGTACTCCACATGCTATCACCAGCGCGGTTGTTTAAACCTTTGACGGCGCACCAAAAAAGTCACTGTCAGAAACTCCCGATTCCACGTACAATAATGGAGACTAAATGCGCAACTAAATAATTTTTTCTGCCCAATTCAAAACATTTCATCAATTTCCAACAGAATGACACCCCAAATATACATATATTCCGAAATTGCCCACGGCCATCCGTGAGGCCGTTTCCAACCATAGTGCTGTGGTGCGCTCGGTTTTACCTTGACTAGTCTTTGAATTCTGGGGTGAAACAGACCAGCCAAGAAACCTGTTCCATAAGGAGAGCCACTAATGCTAAAGAGATGTGGGATGAGGTTTCCAGAGACCTTCATTACCTCCCAAAGGGGGTGCCCCGCCATTTGCCAATCCCTGCTGTAGTTGTTACGATTGGAGGGTGAATATGAGAACGATGCAGGTCGTGCCAGCTCGATCGTGACGAACACAATGGTGCCGACATCACAGCTCTACTGCCGTTTTTGACGAAGTTAATCAACAAGCACCGGAATCCTACCCTGGGGCATTTTACCTGCAGAGGTCGCCGGATCTGAGACCCTTTCACTCAATTTTTCAACGGTGCATGCGCTCGTTTTTCCCGCGAAGCTCTTGGCAAGTAAAATCCATCAGAAAGTGTGATCAAATAACGGCTGGTGACCTTCCAATTTCCATGACCTAGCATGGCCTTTTGAGTGACCACCGATGACATGACCACTGATGGCTAGCCATTAGCTGCACCCTGCCCGTTGCATATGGATCAGGTGGTGATGTCATGATTCTGAAATTATATTGCAGTTTTGGCGCACTTGTCAGAGCAGAAGACATTCCCACTTTTCCTCCATGACTATATGATGGTGAAGCCCTGAAGCTGACCAAACGTAAGATCGAAAATTTGAAAGTACGAAGCGTAGTAGAAAAGTAGCTGGCACTGCTACTCATACCTAAGCAATTCGCAGCTTGAAGGAAACCAGCTTTGAGTTGGCAAGACTGCAAATTTTGATTTAGAGGCAAGGATGCTTGAAAAGGTGATCGATCTTAGGTGTCCTAGGATAAGTTTGGAAACGGGATGCACCATTCGATGTGTTTTGGGCCTTGCCAAGTTTCGCGGCGTTATAGTGCCTCGTTTTTTTTTTTTGCATACACGATCAGTATCTACTTTTGGGATTTTCGATTTTCGGTCCCCGTCCCCCCCCCTATCGAAAACCCGTGGCGCCGCCCCTGGACCTCGGTCTTGAAAATTTATTTACACCGGCCTCGTTCAGTATTATATATTATTATTGAGCAAAATTATTACCAGCGAGCGAGTGAAGCGAAGTCTTTTCAATAAAACGGGAAAATATCAGTATGAGCGGCCCGGCCCTGCCTGTAATGCTTTTGGAGGCCTATATCTCATCAACCGCTGGACTGATTGACTTGTGGTCTTTTTGTTGGGCCGCCCCATCCCTTCTAACCCGCAATTTACTATCTTGATGCATCTAATTGACCATCGTGGCACGTGCCACGTGAGAAGTCAAGGGCGTCCAAGCTGTTTTGCAGAAGTAGCGCTTTTGAGACTACCAATTTCTCAAAGTGGGCTTATATCTCAGCAACCACTGCATTAGGACGTTTGACTTGCGGTAATTTTTTTTTTAGGGTAGCTGCTTCTTCTACTAAACATCGGGTACTCTTGATTCATGTGAGTGACCACCCGCTGCACGTGCAAAGTACAGACAGGTGTCACGTTTGTTCTTATTACAATAACTCGGCAATTACCGGCCAGATTGTGTTGAAACTTGGCATGTGGGTAGGCACCTACCAGGAAATGCGTTGTCATATGTCACGGTTGAGGTGCTACTGCACGTGCGCACGAGCAGGGATCGCTTCCAGATGTCGAGAACGCCTGGACCGTTTGCACTCAAACTTGGCACACGGTTATAGGGACCGGTGCGAAGGGTGCCGGGCAAAATCCAGTTTGAACCATTTTACACGTGCGCACGTGCAGGGTGCCGCTTCTACATCTCAAGAACAGCTGGGCTGATTGCGCTCAAGTTTGGTCAGCGGCCAAGCCGATCAGCGGCCAAAAGGCTGGGGGGTCTTACGGACCCCCCAGTGGTGTAACTTTCTATATGTATGGGGGTACAGGTGCTTCCCCATCCACTAAAAGTGCATGTCCATCAATGTCAAGAAATAAGGCACCTCATACAGAAGTTGGGCTTGCCCAGTAGAAGAGGGGCGCCCCCAACACTTAACAGTGGCGCATTTTTGGAACAGTTGGAAGTCCTTCGCACTTCTGTACAGTGCATGTGTGGGGGGCTCACTCGCGCGCTGGCTCGTTTGTCGCCCCAAAAGGCGTCTTGCTGGTTTGACTAAAATGAAATGCACAAATGCATGGATAGTTGTAGAAAAACACGGAACAAATAGTGCATGGACGCGTTTCGATTATTAAATCTTCATCAGCATGACATAACCACAAAGAAAACAAGATATCTTGTTTTCTTTGTGGGTATGTCATGCTGATGAAGATTCAATAATCGAAACGCGTCCATGCACTATTTGTTCCGTGTTTTTCTACTTGTCTCTATCAATTATATACAATGGAGAGTGGTGTAAATCCCTACAAGGAGGATCCCTAAATCCCAATGATTAAGGCAAAGGTCAATGCACCAAACGCTTCTTACGAATTTCTTAAGATATTCCTACGAATTTTGACGTGAATACCGATTTTTGTAGATATCCAGACATTTCGTAAGAAAAAACTTAAGAAGTGTCGACATGAATACCAAATTATACTTACGAAAGAAAATTGACTTACGAAGTCGACGTGAATACGGCCCCAGGTCGCCAAAAACTCGGCAGTTACAGGAAATCTCGATCTTGTCCATTCCATGTCGTAGACTATATCAGGGTATATTGAATTAGGGGGTAGGACCAAGTTTAGTAGGCATGATCTCAGCAATTATTTTGTTTTATATGGCGGTTTTTATTATCACAATATTATTTTTGATATCATGAAGTTTGTATATCTCGGTTTTACGAAAAATAGTAGGGCAACAAAGATAAATTTCGTTAAAAAATAATTTTAGTTGGAAACATCCATTCTGGTATGCAAAATTCAGTATGAAGTCCAGTATGGTGACCGTCTAGTGTGCTTCCAAGGCTGAGTACCTCACATCAACAGGAGTTGTTTACTATTTTGTCTTACGTTGCTAGGTGGTTGCTAGGGAGCTAAGGATACTCTCTTGCGTGATCATTTGCACTTGTTTTTCCTCATTATATCGACATGTTGCTGTTTCTGAGAACCAACTCATGCTAAGAAAGAAAGCAGTTTTCTTAAAATGTGTATTTAAGTGTCGTAGTATTAACACAGCTCTGCAATTCTGCTTAAATATCTGCAAAATCCTGACTTCCCGGAAAATTGTTGGTGGTGATGGGGATCGAGCCCGTCGATGAAAAGTAAGTCAATATGCAAAGGCTTCAAAACGTTATTTCTTGTTGTTCTGTGAAATAGCAATGCAAAGACCGATGATAGTGCCAGTGTTGAGCTTTCCAATGAAGCATTGCAATTAGTAGTAAGGTTATTATCACCTAAGATATCTTCCATCAAATATTAGAATTCTGCCATTGTCTTGCTGTAGAACAGGGTTACTTTCAGTCTCTTGGGAACACGATTTGCCGGTCTCAGATCGAAAAACACTTCAAAAGGCGGTAATAGAAAATGAAATTTCCCACCTGATAGCATCTCGGGTTTTTATATATCCTGTCCAGAATTTTCATAAATCAGACGTAAAAATGGCCAATTTCGTCAGATTCCGAATTTTTGCCATTGGGTCTAATGTAAAGCATGGCTACTTTCAGTCTCTTGGGAACACGATTTCTGTACCTCAGATTGAAAACCACTTCAAAAGTCGCAGATAGTAGACGATTTAATCTACAAGATAGCATCTCGCTTTTTTTCTGTATCTGGTCATGTATCTTCATAAAACCTTCTCAATTATAGTCAATTTAGCATTAAAGTCTATGGATTTAGAATAATTTTCATATCCGACTAGATTTGGGCTACCATGTCTGTTGACCGGGGGCCGGACTATATATTCCGTGCTTGCGACGGAATCGGTGCAGATTTAAAATTATCCTTAATCCACAGATTTACTCTAGGTTCTTTTGCTGTAGTCTAGCTCGGACGTTGACCTGTCTGATGAACTTCAACCGGCCTTCGTCAAAAGCCGTTTTATGTTTCACCTCGCGACCGCTACAGCTATACTTGGGTCAATCTTTTATGGAACGGTCAGTGACCGCCAGTCGACCAGTACGAACCGGCGGGTCTCAATTAGCACTCACAGCGCCGAACGTGCACTGTTGCCATGCTGTTCAGGGATTGATTTCATCAAACAAAACACATACTGCGGCTGCGATGGAGAGCTAAAACGAACGAGTTATCGGTAGATTGATTCGAAGTGTCAATTAGTGTTGGTCAGTGGTATTGGTAACCCGATCCCGAATCGTTATTTGTGGTCGAGTCTTTGTCGCTCCGGTGAAATCGTCCGTCTATCCAAGTCTTTTTGACAATGCCCGTCGGGCGTCTTTCGAATGACACTCTGAAATGCGATTTTAATGGCATAACAACCACTGTGTATTTCATTTTTATCTTCATCTTCAACTTCTCGTTATCGGGACAAGAGGCATGGTGTCAAGTAGGGCCCGTTCTCGCCGATTTCCTAAAGTTCAATCTGCACTCAGTCGGTAGCAGGAATGGAGTACCAGATCGACTCCCAGCACGCATCCAGCCTGTTCTTAAAGACGTTGACTGAGGGTGAACAACATCTGCGGGAAGTCTGTTCTAATCATTAATACACCGTACAGAGAAGGGAAATTTTCTGTGCGGAAATGCTGAAAGTTCCAAAAAAGAAGGAATTTTTGGGGAACAGAAGTTCCCTCCCCTTCCGACTGAATGTCGTTCTTCTGCGCCTTCGCTTCTTCTCTGCGAACGCTGCTCTGCGTCTCCTGACCATCCTCCCGTTCTCCCCTCAGGAGGCCAGCACGGCCACCTACCTGCTGGACGTGATGGTGCTGTGCTGGGACCAGCAGCCTCGCTCGCGGCCCTCGGCCAGCCAGCTGGTGAGCACGGCGGCGGCGCCGGAGCTGACACAGCTGAGGGACGTGGTACCGCTGGAGCAGCCGCTGGCGGCGCTCACCGCCTCGGCGCTCACCGTGACAGGTCAGTGGCGGTGGAGTGGCGGGACAGCTTGACGGGTCGGTGGGTCAGACTGTGTTGTCTGCCACCACATACGACTAGTAGCACTAGCTGTGGGTGGCTCGCAGCGGCTGTCTGCTGGCCATTCTCTCCTGTTTGGTGTCACGGTGTTGTCTGACTGTGTTTAACAGGCGGCCCGGAGCACCAGGTGTGGGTGGCTCTCTGTCTGGTGTTACAGTGTTGTCTGTTCTGTCTGCAGGCGGCGTGAAGCACCAGGTATGGGTGGCTCTCCTGTCTGCCGGATGTGGTCTCCTGGCTGGTGTTACAGTGTCGTCTGGTGTGACAGTGTTGTCTGTGCTGTGTTTACAGGCGGCGCGGAGCACCAGGTGTGGGTGTCTCGCTGTCTGGTGTCACAGTGTTGTCTGACTGTGTTTTACAGGCGGCGCGGAGCACCAGGTGTGGGTGGCTCTCTGTCTGGTGTCACAGTGTTGTCTGTCTGTGTTGTTTTACAGGCGGCGCGGAGCACCAGGTGTGGGTGGCGCGCAGCGGCTGCCTGCTGGACGTGCTCTCCTGTCGGCAGCAGCAGGCTGTCGACTGTCACAGTCTGCTGCTGCCCCAGCCGGCCACCGCCACCGCCGTGGTGGGCGAGAGTGTCTGGGTCGGAGACAGCCGCGGCCAGATCAGGGGATACTGGTGAGCCATACACTTCATCGGGAGATTCTGGTCAGTTGTGGTATACTCACTGACCTCGGTACATTGTTCAGTGAAGACAGGCTATTGCAGACGTTCCCCGTTTATCCAGGCAGCCATCCATTATGCGATTAAGAAGTGAGCAGGAATGTTCTGTTATTTGAACTTAACTTTGCGTCCCACGCCTAACTACGGAGATCAAACTACGGAGGAACTACGGAAACTACGGAGATCAACGTCGGCTGGAATGTGTATTTTGATAAATATTTAAGCTGAATTGAAGTTCGCTGGAGTTTGTCTCAAATTTTAACCCGCGCCCCGTAGGGCTACCGGCGGACCCTACCACCCGTAGGGGGGGGGGGCGTTTCGCCCCCCCCCCCCTCCCCCAAGATCTCGGAAATTTACCGGCCGATTTTCAAAATTCAAACGGCGTTCGATAGCCCCACCGGGGAACTACCTTGTGACCATATTTCATTGACCAGAGGTCAAACCGATGACGTCACAGGTCAGGTCAAAGGTCAGATTTTCACCGTTCACAGGCATTTCAAGAAGTGTGTTGTGAAATCGAGAAAATTGGTAAGTTATTGAAAACCATCGATGGAACATTGTTCGTGAAACACATACTTCGCTATCTGAGGTCACTGACACGGTCACAGAAGTCAGGTCACTGGGGGTCACAATATGAAAGTGTCGTGTGATACATGTTTTATGGTTCATTTTACATGACAAATGCGATTATGTGGGTCAGGCAGCTTTT
The DNA here is from genome assembly GCF_019059575.1 of Amphibalanus amphitrite. NCBI lineage: Eukaryota > Metazoa > Arthropoda > Thecostraca > Balanomorpha > Balanidae > Amphibalanus > Amphibalanus amphitrite. The sequence continues at coordinate 69,498 of NW_024881621.1, forward strand.
GGGGCCAGCTTAGGTCACGTTTTGGTGAAGGTCAGGTCAAATTAGGTCAAATTTCAAAGTTGATGTTTTTGCATAAAATGGATATCCATTCGATGCAGCTCGTCACGGGGAGTCCAATGGTGGTCTTTGTTTTGCCCTACGTGGTCTAGAATAACCAAAAATTGAGTTTGAAAATTTGACATCATTTTTGTTTATTTCGCTATAACTTGGCCAAAAAAACGATATGTCAATCTGAAAATTGGTATGTAGATAGAAGACCGTTGGTACTGTCACGTATATTCCGTTTTTTTCGAAACTAAAAAAATGGATTTTTTGGCTAATATATCCAAAAAATGCATTTTTATTTTTTGGGGGTCAAAACTCAAAAATTTCAAAAATCCGAGATAGCAGTTTTGTTGCCCTGTCAATTTTACACCTTTTATGTCTCGATCATTTTTCTGTAGCTTCAAAGCTGTAGGCCTGACAGCTCTTCTCGCGAAGGTCTTTTCGGTCGAAAATGGCAGAGTATGACGTAATTCTGACGTCATTTGTGGCCAACCTATCATAGCCTTTGGAATTTTTTGTCACAATGTGTAAAATTGATGCCCGCAGGGGTTCTGAAAGTTTGGTGGCGATATCTCCAGCCGTTTAGGAGATATCGACGGAAAAGGACAGGGGGGCGTTTCGGCCCCCCCCCCCCCCCTACGGGGCGCTGGTTAACAATTTCCAACTCTCTATCTTCCTGCAGCTTCCTTATCTAAAGTTGTTTGACATCTATGGTGTCGTTATTCGTAGCATGTCGCTGGTGACCGTGCGTTATTTACACCCCCGTGACCACTCCCTCCCTTCCACAGTCCCACCACGTTCGAGGAGGTGTTTCAGTACACGCTGGAGCCGGACAGCGGAGAGCCGGCCGCCGTGCGGGACATCTGTCCGCTGACTCCCATCGACAGGGTGGCCGTCTCGCTGGCCAACGGGCGGCTGTTCATCACCAGGTTAGAGACCGGGGGCTGTCGGTGGGGCGGGTGCTGAGGTGTGCCTAGGGGCGCGCAATAAGGGGGAGGGGGATTGCGCTACCGGTGTTCGATGGTTTGTGTTGTCAATTGGTCTGTTAGCGGCTGAACGTTGCATCAGCTGAGACTGTTTTATTTTCATTTGAACAATGAATCGCTCTGCTCTCCACTGTTGTCATTAGCGATCGCGTTATGGTCTCAGTTTTGGCCGACTGATGACATAACTACCAAGTGCCAATTGTCCACTGGTCTGTCAATGAGCGGTCACTTTGCTGTCACATTGCCGCGAAAAGTCCATCTGACACCGCTCGATGCCCCGTCCTCCAGGTCGGACGTGCTGCCCAACAGTCCCACCCGCGGCGAGGGCAGTTTCGTGATGACGGAGCTGGGCACCCTCGGCGGCCGGCTGCACTGCGTCCGGGCCGTCTTCTCTGCCGACAACAGGTACCCGGCTTACGTACTTTTCCTCCGTGTAACGGTCTATAATTGCACCCCATCAGCGCTGCTGCGCTTATATAGAAAGGACTTTGTGGGGCTAGCAGATGTTTTGGTCAGATTGTCTTTAAATTTATTTCCTTCTCAGTTGTCCGTAAGATATGCTCCCATGTATCTCCCCCTTTATATCTGATTATTTCAAGGCGTTTGCACTGTTAATCATTTGCTTTTAGCCGAATCGATTGAGGATTTTCCTCCAGTATTTGCCCCGGAATCATATAACATCTACCAGTGCCATGGCGTCATATAACGTCTTCTCTTTGGCATGACATGACCCCTTCCTCCTACCTTTGCCATTCCACCTCTGACCCCCGTCCTCTGACGCCCTGCAGGCGCTGTGAGATCTGGTGCGGTCAGAGCGGCAGCGACCTGCTGGGCGGGATTGACCTCTGACCTCTGACCGCCCCTCTGCCTTTCCTCAGGCGCTGTGAGATCTGGTGCGGTCAGAGCGGCGGCGCTCTGTTGGGCCGGGACTGACCTTTGACCGCCCCTCTGCCTTCCCTCAGGCGCTGTGAGATCTGGTGCGGCCAGAGCGGCGGTGCCGTCTCTGTGTTCACGCTGGAGGACCAGGTGGTGGTGTCTCAGGAGGCCATCAACCACTACGAGCCACCCATACCCAACATCGACGTGCTGCGCCTGCTGTCGCCCGCCGAGTCACAGGTCAGTACCGAGAGCCGACCGAGAGTCACAGGTATGTTACAGAGAGCTGGAGGACGGCCGAGTCACAGGTGAGTACCGAGAGCCGACCGACGATCGAGTCACAGGTCAGTACTGAGAGCGGGAGGACGGCGACGTAACACTGACTGCAGACGAACGCGAACGCTACATGTGCAATTATCAGCAGGAATATGTCTCCACTAATTGTGAATCAATTGTAATTCGGAAATTCTTAATGTGATATTTGCAAGTAACATGTCAGCAAAATTATTTAAGGTAATGTTATATGCTGAGAATGTCGAATCGATATGGTCTCTGAAAATTTCAGTGACAATCAATTACATCAGAACCTCATTTCCATTACAGAAGCATTACACTGACTCGACGTGACTCTTACGATAGTTATCTTCTTCATTTGATTACTTGTGAGGTTGTGACTAACCGGATCCTGGCGTCTTTCTGAGTATTGAGAAAAAGTTGTAAGCGATTGGATTTGCTTTTAGTGGAATCAATTGACCGATTATTGTCAAGTTTCAGACATTTTCCCATATCAAAACCCAAAGCGACATTATTTCTTGAAAGTTTACAAGTCGTTTGAAAGTTTACAGTCACTGAAACTTGTGTGTGTCTTGCCTTTGTTCGAGCTACTTGATATAGAATATGAAGTCATCAAGGTAGTTATGTAAAGTGGCTTTAGTTGCTAAATATTTGCTCCAGGAGTTTGTTTAGCTGTCTAGATGTAGCTGTAAGCGCTGCATTTTTTTATTTCCTAAAGGTTGCATTGTCGGCAATATGTTACCGTCCAAAGTCGGATGGATGACCAAGTCTAGCACTGAAGGAGGTACGCAAACATTATCTTCTAAGCAATATGCAAGATGAACTAGATTTCATCTGCAATAGTTTGTTTGCCCGGCGTCATTTGCCATAGTACTGTTGCAGCCCACGCCTCTCCTCCCTGAATTTGCGAGAAATCTATCTCCGATGTGCAGTGGCAGACACTCCAGGCGACAATTGTGCTGAACTTTACACGGACCCGTGAAAAGAGAACTTTTAATTAATTTTCTTGCTCTGTGTGGGCGCGGCCGCCGCGGACTGTGGATAGCTGGCTGGCAGTAGACTGTCCGAACCGCCCGGCCTGCGCCCAGACTGGCAAAGATCACAGCTGGCAATGTCTGTCTGATGCGATTTATTCTGACGTAGACGGAAGCCCAGAGCCGCTCAATCTCATCAGTTTCTTTGATTTGACTTTTGTTGAGCCTGATGAGTATGCCGACCAGCAGTATGTGCCGGGAATGCACTACGATAATGAATACGTCTGATGAATATCGCTTCCTCGAACATCATTTTCCGTGGGGATGGGGAATATAAGTGGGATGGTGAATTACGAGTACAGAGGATAGATGATATTTTATCCAAGTACCCAACGAGGTGGTAGACTACATGGGAACACCAAGCTCAGGGTGGGTGTTTTGTTTTATCTGGGGAACTGAAATGGTTTTGTGGGGTCTGCTTGTTTGCCGCCGAACAGTCTTAGCGACCAATGGCCATTTTTGTTGAGTGGCCCAATCCTTGATACGATTAATTTGAGTGTCCCTGGCTCCAGTGAACGGACGCCAGGGCTGCGCCTGGGTGCGTGTAACGTGCTGAGTTAGTCGTAGCATAATAATTCCGCTTGCTAAAGTCTGCAGCGATTGGAGCGATTCGGCTTCAGAAATCCGGTCTGCTATTGGGGACTCGTGTGACGATGGATCACAGTTAAACCACACAAACTTAGCGGTAGTGGGGAATGATCTTTTAAAGGAGGCATTAGGGCAGCATTTGAAATCACAGAACGCGGCGAAAGCTTGGGTTCTTCACCCATTTGTGCGCTGGTAACTCAGGATCCCCCAAACCCTGCCTATTCCCCGAATTCTGCCATGACGTCTATGTATATCAGGAGTTTCAGCCCGCTGGGAGCGGTCGCTCGGTACACTTTGCAGTCTTCCATGCATATCGCCGCTGTATTATTCAGACTGTGGGATGTTGGGTTTCCCGTCTAAGGCGCGGAGTACACTCCCAGTGCCCTGGCCATGACTAACAATCTACAGCGCCCTAATGATCCGGGTGCCGCGAATCCCTGATCAGTGCATCTCAGCCAACTTTGTGTTTTGGGCTTGATATGGGCCGGTGTGGCGAATATCAAATCAGCCTCCGTGTCCTTCTGAGCACAGCAGCTACCGGCTGTGCTGAGCGGCTGCTAACCTGAGTGTTGGTGTCGTGCTTGTGTACGTGTACTGCCTCCGGTTACGCGGCGCTGACGTCAAGTGGCTGCTCCCCGGCAGGTGTCGGCCGGCCTGGAGCAGAGCATGTGGACGTACATCCACCCGGGCTGCGTGGTCTACCACTGGGACGTCACCACGCACACGATCGCCAACAAGCTCGACTGCTCCAAACTGGTGCCCGTCTCCGAGTCGATGCGCTCCATCAGTATCGACGAACACCTCAGCCCGGCAAAGTGCCAGGTGAGCTGCCGCCGTCTGCGCCTCGAACCGCGACTGGTGTCCCACTCCTGTCTTCTGCTAGGGTCCCATTCGCTGTGATATCCTGGTCTGGGTTCATGTTATGATCACATGACGTATGTAGCTGTAGCTGGTGTTGCCGTCTGTTGTCTGACCCCACAGGTCACCGCTCTGTCCGTGCTCTGCTGGGAGCTGTACCTGGTGTGTAGATCTGACCTCCCCCTCCCTGTTCAGGTCACCGCTCTATCCGTGCTGGGCTCGGAGCTGTACCTGGGCACCGCCTGGGGCTGCGTGGTGGTCGCCGCCGCCGCCACTATGCTCCCCATCACCGTGTTCCGGCCGCACGAGGAGGAGGTGCGCGCCATCGTCCCGCTGCTACCGCCCGCCGCCGTCCCCACCGCCGCCTCCACCCCCACGGCCGGGGCGGACGGAGACTCGGCGGCGGACTCGGACTGTGAGACGGCCGGCAGGGGACTGGTCACCGTGGGCAGGGGCTACCGCTCGCTGGTCAGCCGGTTCTGCCCGGCCGCCGGCGCCGCGCCCTACGAACTGTCAGCGCGCAGGTCGGTGTACGCGCTGCTGTGGCAGCCCCACTGCTGGGTGGTGGACTAGTGGCGAGATGCAGCAGCAGTCATCTGCGGTGCGTTTATTAGTGGATCGTGGACTACTTAGGCGCTGTAATATGGTCATGAAGCTAGCAGGAGTCTCAGCACTGCTGAACTGTGAATCAGGGGCACTGGACGGGGCAGATTAACCTGGTCCGGTCGCCCAGTGGCTCCTCAGGGGCGATAGCTATGTCGGCGGCTGCAACCATTCTGTGATATGGACCCTGCCGGCCGCGGTGCGAAGATTCAGTGTACAGATGTTGTTCTGATGCCTAGTGTATATAGGTGGAATGACTGATAGCCGAGGGAAGTTTTAAGACCAATTTAAACTCCGTCGATCAGTCAGTCTTGGACAGCAGCTGTAGGACTGGTTGATTTTTTCCAGAAGTGCTGCGTTAAAACCGTAGAGGGCACTTGTTGGCGTCGCTCGAGGTACCGCACGCGTACCGAACATACCAGGTACCCCGGTACTGAAAGCACGGTGGGCCAGACGCCACGCGGAAAGATCCGATGGGGTTGTGTCGCAGATACCAAAGAGACACTAGTCACTACACATGTGACGCAGTGAGGTTTTAGAGGGAGGCGTTCGATGGAAAGTGGTTTTATCGCCCGGCTCGCAGTATTTCAACTGCCCAGGGTAAAGTCGGTTAAAGATTTTCGGACGATTTTGATAGCGTTGGTCAAATGCTTTGGGTCGGTTTTGATAGCGCTTGTCGGATGTTTTCAGTTGAATTTGATGTGAACGGCTAGTGACTGTTGGGCGTCTGATATTAACTTTGTGATATTAAGTGTTGTCATCACATGGACTTGAATGGAATGGTTTCAGCACATCTCACCGATACAATAAGTATTATATTGTTGTGTGATAGTAGTTGTGTTATGTGCCGTACATATTACATTTCATGTAAGTTATTTGGCTAGGTTTTGTATCTGGTAAAACTGCACGGTGTTTTTATTTGAACAGTATGGGCTATTGTAACTGCATATTGCAGGTTTTCATGTCAACTATTAAACAGTGCTATCGGCTCTCTTCAACACTGTATTGATAGTCACTGATTTTAGCGAATATTTATCCTTGGTTTGATGTTGAATGTATAGTTGTTTCATTATTTCTCATTCGAAGGGCATCCGCTCACTAAGACAAGTGTCGCTCGTCGCTCCAATTCACGGTCGCGTGGTTTTGTTGAATGTCGCCGAGTTGAACTAGCCCTGATTCCTTTCACTCGACTGTTTGACTCTGTTGAGTGGTCTGAATGGGCGTCTACCATTTCCTTTCGCTGCACTGCGTCAAATGAAATAAACACTGCACTTCTCGGAGCCGCGGAGAACACGACTGAGTCTCTTTGTGGCACGTCTGTGAGTGTTTCGAAAGGAGTTTTGAACAACCCTTGTAACGAACGAAAGACAAACTGGACCAGAAAGCTACAGAAATACACGGCGAAACGTGAGACCGACTTGTTTGGGTGCTGGAAGTTCGGGGTAGTTCGTCCGACCCACTAATTTGGTTAATTTCAGACGTATTGTTGTTTCGCAGCAGGCACCTTCAACAGACCTTCGCAAATACATCTCGGGCAGCGGAATGGGAAGCCTGGCGAGCTCTGGCGTCTTTATCCTCCCGAATCCGTGCCAATTCACCCTTTATCTTCGTGTGCCGATCCTGGACCCCGGGACAGATCCTTACCGCTGGATGGGACTGACATATGTCTCCAAGGAGTCTACGTGTAAAGTTAACCCGGCAGGCGGTGGGCCTACCAGCCACCTTCCGCGCGGTGGGGGGGGGGGGCATTTTTTTGCCCCCCCCCCCGTATCTCCGAAACTACTGGGCGGATCCGGAAAATTCAAACGGCGTTCGATAGCCCTGTCAAATTTGTCGAGAGAAACCAAATTTCATTGACCTCGGGGTCACCGATGACGTCACAGGTCAGGTCAAAGACAAAATGTTTCACCGTTCACAGGGCTTCTAGGGAAAGCGCTATAACACCGAGTAAAACGCATTTTGTCGAAAATCAGCGATGAGGCGTCAGTTGTCTAGTACATATGTTGCTATTAGAGGTCACCGGTCATACCAGGTCAGGTCACAGGTCAGGTCACCAAAGGTCACCAAGGGTCACCACATGAGCCCAACTTTACTAAGGTTATGCGATGCATGTTTTATGGCCAGTTTTTCATTTCCAACTCAATGGTGTTGGTTATAAGACCATCAGGTACGGTTAAGGTCACTTTCTGGTGGAGGTCAGGTCAAGGTCAGGTCAAAAAGGTCAAATTTCAAAGTTGATATTTTTGCATAAAATGGGTATCGATTCGATGCAGCTCGTCACGGGGAGTCTAATGGTGGTCTTTGTTTTGCGCTACGAGGTCTAGAATTGCTAAAAATTGAGTTTGAAAATTTGACGTCATCAATTTTGAACAGTTTTTTCGCTATAACTTGGCCAAAAAAAGAGGTATCGATCTCAAATTTGGTATGTAGATAGAAGGCGGTAGGGACTATCACATATATTCCGGTTTTTTTCGAAATTCAAAAAACTTTTTGGATTTTTCGGCTATTATATTCGAAAAATCTATTTTTTGATTTTTGGGGGTCAAAATCCAAAAAAATCGAAAAACCGAAATAGCAGTTTTGTAGCCCTTTTGATTCCACACCTTTTATGTCTGAAACATTTTTATGTATCTCTAAAGCTGTAGGCCTGACAGCTCTTCCCGCGAAACCTTTTTTTGGGTCGAAAATGGCAAAAATGACGTCACTCTGACGTCATTAGCGGCCAACCTATCATAGCCATTTGAAAAATTTTTGGTCACCATGTGCGCTAGCTGCTCCCGGGAGGGTACTGAAAGTTTGGTGACGATCGGCGCAGCGGTTCTCGAGATATATCGAAAAAACTAAAGGGGGGGCAAAAAATTGCCCCCCCCCCCACCGCCTGGAAGGTTAATGCGTGGGCCGAGGTTCTGATTGATATCCGTTTCGCCCCCTTGCAGGATTCAATAGAGGGATTCCCTGGTAGATATGTTGAGGCGATGTGTGAGATCCACCGCTGTTTGCTGCGACCGAGATTGAACTGTACACAGTCAGCCTGACCTAAACGTGTGATACAAACGGATATATTTCTCCTACATATCCCATGTTTCCCAGTCTTTGAATCGAATACACTCTTCGCTTGTTAGTCGTGTCGTGTTAGTTCGTGTTCACTTGCTAGAGCAAAACAGATTAAACTTGTTGCTCGCTAGCGGATCCGTGAATTACAGAAAATCAGAAGTGGGGTGCTTGCATGTGTACCGCAGTTTGGCCTAATCTCTAATGACCTTTACGCGTTGTAATAAGCGTCCTTCGGTTATCGTTTGACTAAATCCCGCTCATATACCTAATGGCGGAATGTTTGTGGGTGCATGCCTAGCCCAGCTGCAGATCTATATCCCTAGCCCAGCTTTACAGTCTACTGCAGTGTGGCTTCAGGACTGTCATCCCCACCGCACTGCTCGCACTCGCACCGTGCATCATGCAGAGTCTTGTTCGCGGATTGAGCTTGACGCAAAAAGCTAGCGGCACCACCATCGGAGGGATCTGTGTCCCCCGTGTCGTGGTGTGACCTGTTCAGAACCGAACCATCGACCGCTGAATCGTGAGACGAGCGTCTTCACCACGGACCCAACCAGCGCCATGTCCGTGGCATTTCACTAAGGCGTTCCCTTTAACCCTCCTTCCTTCAGTATCAGTTCCTCCTTGCCTCAGTGATAGGCACCCCACAGAGATAACCACCTAAAACCTCGCACGTGTATTCTCGCAAATTCACAGAGAACATACACATATACGATAAGGACTATCCCATGCTCAGATCACATTGACGTACACCGAGGACTGAATGAGTCCTGTACTGCGGCCGGCCCGGGGGCGTCGGGGCGGTGACCCACCCAGTACCCACCCGCGGCCGCCGGTGCCAGTACGAAAATAACCGCACGCAGGCGGCGCCACGCAGCGTGCACATTGCTGTTGGACAATAAATATGTAACGGTGCTCCCGAACGCGGCAGGTACGGCCGCCAACGCAACACTGCCCTGTGCTACATGCAAATGAATTGACTAAGTGGGCGCCGGCCGGGGACTAAGCAGGCCGGCGCGCGCGCCGCGCCACGCCACGCCGCAGTGCGCCGCGATGCCAGCAGAGGAGAACAGCATGAACACAAACCCATTTGTACACTCTTCTCAAATGCGCGGAATGCGAGGCGACACGGCAATTACTATATAGAGCATGATTCAAGCGCAAACAACGATTATTCACTTTTCTTTGGATCGAGCGCGGGTCGAGACGGCCCGCGAAGCGTCACACAGCGATAGCCAATCAGCGATCACCTGTGAGCGGTGTCGGCCAATCAACAGTCAGCCGTGAGCGGCGCCGACCAATCACAAGCTTACACGGCCGACAGCTCGGTGCCAAAGTCTTTCACGAGCGCACGAAGCCGGGCGATTTCTCGACTGGCTGACGTCATGTCCTGTTGCAGCTTCATCTCGTTCGCCTTCAGCTTCTTGATGTCCCTCTGGCATGTCTGCAGGACAGAGAAACAACAGACGTTATTGCGCGTCCCGGTCCAGTTCACATACACACACCGACACACTATACTTTAGCGTTGTTTGTTTACATCTGTGCTCATTTCGGCTACCACAGCCATGAACCCAGAATACAGATCACCCCTGGCCTACTCCAAAACAGGCGGACGTACCCGGAATCATTCGATACGGTACGTGATACGCCCGTAAATGCCGGGCCAGACAACACTAAAGCAGATACAGAGACACTAAATCAATTCTATGGCGCAGTCGGGCCCCTGTCATAAACCGCGACCCATCTCATGTTCCGCCATAAAGCCCGGGTCAAAACACGATAAAATGCCGCACCACGCATCAGGTCACATAACAAACCACTCTCGGGCTGTAAAAACACTCCGAACCGTATTATCCGAAGTGGCACGCTAAGCCTCAGTGTGATATGACAGCCCGTGACAACCTGCACTTTTCCTGACAAAACACATCACAGGACAGATGTACGCGACAAAGCTGACGCCGACTTCAAATCCATACTCGAACCCCGAGATAATCCAAATTCACACAGCATACTTACCACATTTTGCCTGAGGAGGTCGAGCTTATCGTTCTTGAGGGCGCTGACTTCGGCGCGTAGCCTCTCCATCTGTTTGACCATATCGCTGGCGGCCGCGGCGGCCGCCGCGTCACTCGGCTCCTCAGCGCAGAACGAGCACGAGAGCCGCTTGTTCTCCGCCGAGCCCATGCTCTCCATGCCCGTGTCCGAGTCGTCGTGGTAGCCGTTGCCATGGTAACCGGCCGGCTCCAGGTCCACAGAGTTGAGCGACGAGTCGTCGCTCTCCGACATTGTGATCCTGAAAACGGAGGAAATTGTGATATCAGATTGCCAAAGTTATTGGAGCTGGAAGGAAGCGGTGGGCAGAAGTAACATTCAAACGTAACACGCGGTAATATGACATGTTGTTTTTCTGTGCTGAGATGACACTTGAATTATCGAAAACCAGGGGACCCAAAAACCTCTAGGGCCCGGCAACGGGCAACAATCGCAATATCCCCAAAATCTATACCGAAAGAGCTCTTAGACGATTCGTTACGCAATATCCACCATGACAACACAGCTGGAGTACCCTCTCTCTCCGTCCCCTCCCACCCCTGCCCCTCTGCTCCTCTCTCAGCTATCTCGTCCCCTCCCAGCTCTGCCCCTCTCCTCTCTCAGCTATCTCGTCCCCTCCCAGCTTTGCCCCACTCCTCTCCCAGCTGTCTCGTCCGCCTACCTCTGTGTCCTGTGCGGCGTGGCGTCCGGGCTGGACGAGGCCGAGCTGCAGGTCCGGTAGCTGGACTGCTGGCTGGACACGGAGCTGAGCGTGTCCTTGTTGGAGGCGCCGGACGAGGTGCGCTTGGTGAGCGGTTTGTGCGCGCGGAACACCAGTCCGCCGTCGGCGGCTGGGCTCGGAGGCGGCCGGCGCCGGTCGTCCGGCTGGCTCTTGGAGCGCGAGGTGAGCGCCTTACGGACCGTGCTGAGCAGGCCGGAGGAGGACTCGCGGGGCAGGTCAGCACCGCTGGCCGGCGCCGGTTGCAGGCCGCAGAACTGCAGACTCCGCAGCCGAACCTCGTCCACCAGATTGGCCAGCAGAGAGGTGCGAGTCCGCATCTGTGGAGGGAGCGACTGGTTAGCGGCGAACAACATCTCAGGGTGGTAAAAAGAGACCAAACACACACCCCACCGTGGCGGACTGTGTGGGAAGTGTGCGTGGTGACGCGACAAGGGCGGTGGTAACGACACTCATAACTGCGCAGTAGGTGCGTGGGTCGTTGTCACCGAGATTGAAGCGAGGTCGTAAATTAACCACGAGTGGATAGCTCACGTCAAGTGGTTCGTTTATGGCCTGCGTTCCCAGAAATATCTCCAAAAATGGTGGATGAGCATTGGGCGCAGTAACGCCCGTGTTTCAAGTCCTAAGCAAACTGACACGCGAATAGGTGATATCTGAAGACAGCTCAAGTATGCTGCTATTTTTGTGAGGCATATATCCATGCCTCTTGAGCGTCTACAATAGCGCACTATGCAAAAATTATGCAACAAGGTCGTGGTGCCCACATGCCTGATCTGCTTGGGTCAGCCCTAATTCCTCACGCTACCTACCTCCAGTTTGGCGAACTTCTCCGCCTTGTAGCAGGCGTTCTCGGCGTTGATCAGTTTGGTGAGCAGGAACTCCCTGAGCTCGGGTCCCTTCCTGAAGACGGCGGGACTCGGCAGAGTGGGACCGAAGAACGGCACGTCGTTCCGAGCCACCACGCTCACCTTGTACCTGGGAACAGCAGAGAGAGAGACGGTCAGGGACAGCTCAAGGTGCGAGAGCAGACGGCGGAGCTGGCGCCGGCTAGTGGGAAATGTCCTGCGAGAGCCTTTACGTCACTGAACGAATATAGCCAACTCATATTATCGATGAGATGTGACCTATGCAGTAACGATGAGCTCTGTGTGAATGTAACATAATATCGATTATGCCTCTTCGTCGTGTCTTATCAATCATGTGTGTGTTCTCTAGCGTTTTGCGCCTGATGTGCGTTGATTGAGATTTAATGTCACAATTTGTCAGACGTGTGAAGCTCATATGATAGATCATTATGCCGTCTCGGCTCCATTCATGTGAGCTACAAATACACGGAGTTTGTCACGCGGCATCATGGATGAACGAGCTATTGCCAGCCAATAATGCTTTCATTTCACTCTTTTCACTGAATGAATACAGGCAGATATAGACAAGGCGTTTATCGGGTAGAACTCAATCATCACATTCTCCGTACGCTCATCATAAAGCATCCCACACAAGGAGTAACACGTTATACAACACCTCATTATGCCATTCACGCTACATGCGTCCCTTGACGGCCAGCAGCCAATTCATGTAACCCTCCCGCAGCGCATGCCACGCCTGATATCACTCGGGCACGCACCTTGTATTACTCGTGCAAGGGTCGATGACTTGGACCACGATGTAGGCGTGGAGGAAGTGCGAGGCGATCATCTCAGGAGCGAACGGCGTGTTCGCCTCTTGAAACACGATGGCCACAATGTCGTTACCTGCCGAGCGGAGAGAACGAAAAGTCAGAAATGCACAAGCGCAGAGAGAAAGAGACACAGACAAACACAGTCACGGCATGTTTAACACGGTGTGTTTTGGACGCGAGCCCATCAGACACCGAGCAGCGAGCACACAGGAAGACAGCCACTGCGATGGAAGATAGCTAGCGGCCTCTGCTCGGTCACGGCTGCGCAGTTTCGAAACTCCGACGGTTCCCACACATGTTACCCGCTAAGTGGCGGGTAGTGACGGTGGGGAGTGGGGAACAACACGATAACTGAGACATTCACCACGAGCTGTCACACCAACACAGGCAAAAACAATCACAACACTTTGTTCTACAGACCTCTGGGGCTCTGATGGGGTGTTGTGCTGTCCCCAGCAGCAATCAGTACCTTATCCCCATCCTTTATGCCTCTCCAGTTTAAAACACCAGCCTTCAGTAAACCCAAGTATCGAGCTCCTTTACATTTACCACAAGTTTCGTGTCTATCTATGTATATCATCCCGTCCTAAGTTATCTTTTCTATTATCCCGGTCTTAATCACCCATTATTTTCTCCAATCATTCCCTACTGTCGTCCCTCACCACTCACCGATATGCCGTTTCCGCTGCAGCTGCTGCGGGTCGTTCTCAGTATAGGGCAGCAGTGTGGAGACGTGCAGCATCACCTCGCGGTCCTTGAACGTGTCGTAGACAGTCTCCTCGCCGGTCTGACCGTGCTGCGTGTCCAGGCCACCCCGGTACCTGCATGAGGAGAGGAGCTGGGTCAGACGCCGGGCTCGAACACGGACTGCCGCCGCCGAGGCAATAACAGTGAGGGAGACAGTCAGAGAGCCGGGGGATAAAGGCAGAGTGTGAGAGACGAGCGGAAGGTCGTGGGACAAGGACAGAGTGAAAGAAACGGGTAGAGGTTTGAGTGATAAAGGCAGAGAGCCGAGAGGTCAGGACAGAGGGCTAGGGACAGAGCAGAGGGTCGCTGCCCGCGGTGGAGAATCGGGAGGAAATTGTACTCGGCAGCTCGGGGAACGGCAGAGGACAGGTGCCGGAAGCGCCACGGGAGATGAAGGTCAGACGCCGGTGCCACTGACGCGGCTGACCTGTGCTGGGGAGCACCGCACCAGGTCGTCGGGTGTGGAGCTGATGGGGTGCCGTGGGAAGGATCACAGGCGCTGTCTGAAACGGTCGGAACCACCCGGAACCGGGGCTGGATCATAGTCGAAACAGACGGATCACATACGGAAGACATTGTGGAAATAAATGGCGTAGAGTGTTGAAACCGTTATGAGATTAGAAGATGTGGCCTGGCCGAGGGCAGGGAAAAAGGCAAAATCAAGGCAGCCCAGATAGCTAGTCGCTCTTGCAATGACATACGTTTATACAACAACTGATAAGCTAGATATTTGATCTCAAATATTTACCTACCCGAACTATTCAGACCTAATTTATCCAGCAAAGGTTGTGCTGGAAATACGAGACGAGCCAACCGCGACTACGGGCGGCAGGCAAAACCATGCTAACTGGAAAGACATAAGAGCCGAGTCTCGGATGCACAGAGAAAGTGAAATAGTGAGCCGTCTGCTGAAGCACCTTCTCAGAGCCCGCCGTATATTGGCATTGTTCCCTCTGTGTGATGTCAGTAATGGGGACATGATACGGGCAGTATGGATGGATGGATGGATGGATGACAAAATCCTGGGCTCGGCCGCATCACGTCTGTGTGGTGTAACAGGTAAAGTAATACTGTCACTGTTGCAGCTGCACGTGCTGGACGCCGCACGTGCCACCAATAACAACGCTCGTAACGCATTTCATGTCATTTCGATATTGACAGCATAACAAAGTAATACGAGGCCAGCAAGAGCACTCAAACTGGAACAGCACTTCTCTGCGCCAAGAGTGGGCCGTTCACAGAAGATTGAATAACGCTTCACATCAACCTGTCAAGCTGTGAATATGCTGAGCAATGAGCATCCTGAACGTTCGAAGATGCAATATCCTTATGTAAGGCCATACGCAGTTTGTAAATCGTCACCAGAAGTGGAACCAATAAAGTTTGCATTGAATCGACTTCCCTCTCGTATATCATTGACGCCGTTTCTCTCATATCTCGTCGCTGTCCCGTTTTCACTCACCCCTTGTGATCCTTGAGCGGGATCCTCCTGCCGAGCATTTCGAGGAACTCGTCCATGGCCTGGCTGTGACTGCGGTTGCCAAAGAGCTCCTCCTCGCGCGTCTGGCCGTGCCGCTGGTAGATGACGCCGAACTTGAAGTGGTTGACTAGCACGTGCTCGTCGTAGGCGAGCAGCAGGGACGAGGTGCCCGGCGCCAGGACGGGCTCTAGACGCTCCACAGTCAGCTCGTCGTTCAGCAGCTGCAAGAAAAAAAGAACGACGGGTTAGAACAAACTAACATTACACACAAGGACAGCAGTGTGCCAGCGTACGTATAAATGACTGGACAGTGTCGCTGGGTATGATTACGAATAATGCGATTAAGCGGACAGGTGGGCAGCAGAGACGACATGGCTCCAGCGTCAGGGTGGATGTAACTATAGGCGAAGATAAAATGCCCGACTGAACTTCTTATCATGACTATGGGTGAAGGAGAGATGGCCCATTGAGACACCATATCTATGCACACAATCACAGACAATCGTGAATCGCCCGTAACGGCCGCATACCCGCTGCCTTCTCCGCCGCCCACCCGCTGTTCCCCGTTCCCGAAATGGTGCGGAAATGACAGCCGCTCGCCGCTCGCCTTTCTCACTCTCGGAATGTAAATCAGGAGGTGCATGCCTTCTGTCGCTCCGTCGCGGCAGGGCGACGCGGTCCCCGTCGTGTCACGCGTCGTTCGCTCCCCGAAGACGGCCGGAAGCCGCCGCCGCCGCAGACGTGTAGCGCCGTCGAGAAAGCGGGCAGCGGCACACGACGGAGGGAGCCGCGGTGCGGTGACAGGCAGAGGAGAGACGCAACGGAGCGGCAAAAACTCATCTCCGGAGCTGAGAAAATAAACAGGTCGGCTCGGCGCACCGGCCGCCGCCGAACGGGTGCACACCAGACGGAGGTGGAGATTGAGACCGAGACATTGCGCCAGCTTCCTGCGAGTGAGCCACGCCGCCGCGCAGGCCACGGACAACAGACGGGCCGCCGGCCTGCTGCGGCCACGGAGCCGCCTCAGACATGGCAGGATGTTTACACCATGTGCGGGGCGGTATCCGGGTGCGGCTGCTCAGTGCTCACCCCGAGCGGCGGTGAGTCGGAGACCGAGAGACGCGGCGCCCGCGGCCGGCCGGTGAGAGACAGCGCACCGGCGTCGAGCCGACCAGCGGCGCCGCGGGAGACGCACTCCAACTCGTCTCATGCAAATGAGCACGCATTCATCAGGCAGTGCCCACAAAAATATCCACTAATTGCGCACGAAACGAGGCCGTGGTTTCGGCCGGTCGGCGCTGAGCGGTGTTGGTGAGCCGAGAGCTCTGGTCTACCGCCTCCCACCGCCGCCCATAACCGCCCACCGCCCACCGCCGCCGCCCGGCGCGGTGCACGCACCGTGCGCCCATTAGAGACGGGCTCGGGCGGCGGCCGAGAGGAGCCGGTGTCTGTGGACAATGGAGGGCGGCGCGAGCCGACCTGAATCTGTCTGCCACCGCCGAACACGGCGCCGTCCGGGTCAGCGGCCGGTCAGTGCGGGAGCCGCGCGGATCTCTGACGGACTCGAATGGTATCCGGCCAGTCACCTCCGAGCGGCGCAGATGTCCGCCAGCCGTCTGGCAGGAATCGCCCGGCCCAGCAGCTGTCTGAGCTCTGCACACAGCCCGTCTCGAGCTGTGTCGGCCAGCACACAGGCCGCTGGTGACTCGTCCCAGCCGCGGCTCTGTCACCCTCGGTCGGTCCGTCTGCCGACGGCGTTCGACCGTTAGACCGACCTATCTTCGCAGCTGGTCTAAACGCAGACACGCCCACTCATCAGCGCCCGCCAATCTTCCTCGGTCGCGGCAAGAATAGGCGCCCGACACCACCGTTAGCCCGGACACCCGCATTGACTGTCAGCCCGGTCACCGATCTGTCTTATAGACTTCGAGTCCGCCCCAACTACCCCACCCAACCCGGGAGCCGTCTCTGTTAAGCTCCCCCTTCCCCTGGACGCCCTCCCCAACGACGCCGAATATTTGCGAGGCCGGTGACGGGGGCGTTCCACGCGGGAACGTCGTTAATATATGCAGGCAATCGATGCGAATCGATGCCGTCGGGCGCCACCGAGCTGATGTGGGGGCGATACGGTCCATGGTCCGACGACCGGCCGCGCTGAGTCGGCCGGGAGGGATCGGACGGCGCCGGCACGAGCCGGGCTCCTCCTGCCTTCGCCGCCGCGCCGTCGCCGCTGTTACCGCCCGCGAAAGGGTCGCCCGGCGAACAAAGCCTCTCAGACGGATAGGGTGCATAAATCAGGTCCGACGGGAGGAAGGCCGACGGCCCGGCTGAGCCGGGTCCGAGTGTCGACTGAGCCTGGCTACGGGGCCGGCTGGCCGATCCGGTCCCAGGCCGGTGGCGATTCCGGCAGGTGAGCCGGCAGAGCCGTCTGCAGCCCCTCAGCTGCAAACTGTTCCACAGATCTCTTATACCATCTACCGAGATTTGCAACCGCGCAACTGTATATACTGACGGCTGAATGGCTAGGGTTTGGTATCGAAGACTGGCGCCGCATGTGCTGGTCGAAATAAGGGCGCTCGCGGTAAATGTGCGGGAAAATGAGTACAGGATATAGCGCAGCGCTAAAAGGACAGGCAAACTGGCCACGCTCGTACACCAACAGGGAAGGACAGACAGCACGCAGCACGCAGCCTTTGCCTGTTCGTGGCCGCTGAGGCCAGCGCACTTGCAGTCATGTGCGCGGCTCAGGACACGGCTCGCCTGTTCTGCAGCTTGCAACAGACCATAAAAAGCGCATCAAAATAAATTGTTGGCCAAGGCTACCTGTAGAATTATCCCAGAGAGGTAAAGATTAATGCTACTGTGCCGCAAAAATAATGGCCACCCGCGGCTCAGGAGGTAAACTGTGACGAAACTGCGCCGGTTGAGGAGAAAATGGAGGCTATTAGTGCGCGGCCACGCATTGGGAAAGAAGTGCCTCCGAGAGAACGGCGGTAGGTTTCCGGTCAGAGAATGTGCAACAGTGCCGGCGGAAAAATATCGCAGAGATATTGGGACACAGTGACATGCCAGGGGGAGGGATACAGGCGCATATGTGCGCACGTAGCGCCGAGTTTGCTGATTCAATTATATTTTGTACCACGCCAACGCCGCCGCCACCGTCTCAATAAATCACCCCGGAGGCGACATCCTCTCCCCCATACCTCTCTCTCCCACTCTCCGCTCGCGCTCTCCTCAGCACCCAGCTTACACGGCCCGGTAGTCGCGGGGCAATCGTCTCCCACGACGCGCCATCGTCGCGCCCGACGAGCCCTAATCATATGTAATCATTCGTCGTGGTCGACACGCTGCGACATGGCCGATGGGATAGAGACGCATCGGACAGAGCCTCGGTCGGGTCCGCCGCGTCGAGCAGGCTCTTTCGTGACTTGTTACATAAGACTAGCTAGAAAGCTTTGTGTACGCTGCTTTGACTGGAATAAAATATGAATGCAGTGTTTAGCACTTTGAGACGTTTCTACAATTGCGTCATACTGGCTTTGACAGTGCCTTTTATGTGAAGTTTGAGCACGTAACATGTTTTGACGGAAGACGTTATTTCATATAGTTAGTTCGCTTTCAACGTGTGCACTGGGAGTCTCGCCTGAATAACTGCTATTACTTATTAGACGTTTGCCTCAAAAAGACACTATCCTCTAGCGTTGAAAGGAGCTCTAAAGGCTCCTGATAATCAAAGGTGGCTGCCCACGCCGTCTTACCTAGCTCGGAATATCGCTAATGGGTTTGATACGACCGAAAAAATTAATTTAGGAAGGTCTCTTCGTTACCTTTAATCTAGCGTTGCCCTTGGGTAAGCCAAACTTGATGGCGTCTGAAAAGTTGCGCTAGACCGGCCTCGGCCCTCGAAGCATCGCTCCAAATCTCCAGCCCCGCCCTTCAGAAATCGCCAGGTCGTGATCACGTGACCTGGCTGAGATCACGTGACCAATCTGAGCTGGGCCCAAGTGGCCACCGAATAAATCCAGGCCTCACATTTGGATCAAGGCTGCTGTGGAGAGGCTGGCGCTCAAACAGAATCAGAGACTGGAATGTCTGAAAAGCCACGCCGTCCTAATTAGGGCCGATTCAGAGGCACGTAAACAAACCCCAAAGCGATATCGTCGAGCACTTGGCTGTGGAGAACGAAGAAGTTTGTCTCCAGTCACCAAACGACAGCCTTGATTCGGTAATCTACCGTTTCAAAGGAATATTCATATGCCTGGATATTGCGGCGAATTAACGAAGGTCGCTAAATTAAACCGTACATATATTCAACTAGGCGTAAAAATAAAACTTATTAAAAAAGAAGCGTAAGCCATTCAATGCAATGGCCGCATTGGTCGCTTAGCAGTGCTAATGAACACGCATTGTTCTATAACTATTAAAAATATCTTACAACCACTTCACAGAGCAGTCTTGAATAGCAAGAATAACGGGAGGTTCCTGTGACAGAAACCCTGCCGGTTCTCCGGCCGCTCACCTTGGCCATTCGGGCTGGCGTGGGCGCGTCACCGAGGCAGGAGCAGGGCACCAGTTCGTGACAGGTGCCGCTGCGCAGCCGCAGGATGAGCCGCAGGTGCTCCTGGGACGAGATCTGCTCCGGCTTGATAGAGAGCACCAGCGGGCCGAGCAGCTCGTCCTCGCCGTACCAGTTCATGTGCTCCTGAGGGAGGAGAGAGAGGGAAACGTCAGCGGGTGTCTCCTTGCAACAGCGTTTGAGGTCAGGTCTGGCCAAACGTCACGAGCACGAGCGGGCAGTTGTCTGAGTTAATAACAGGTGTCTGTGGAAAATGGACTCTGATTTCATTTGAGATATATGGTAAATAAAAAAGCGTCAGAAAGGTGATTTAATAAGCATCTATTACGGCACCGGCCACAAGAAGCCATTAAGGGCGGCAATGTGGGCCAGAGGTCACAGCGAAGATGGCCCAACAAAGTAAACATAATAGCCGGCGGCAAACAACGGCCGGCCAGACAGTGCCGGCGGGGTCAGAGATCTTCGTAATCGCCAGCTCTGCACGGTAAAGCAGGGAAAGTCGCCGGCCGATGCCGCACTCAGCTCATTAGCCTGGACTCGGGGAGTCCTGGGGGATTGGGTGTGTCTGGGAGCCACTGCGTCGCAGACAGCCACACAGAGCTGACGCAGCTATACAGCAGAGGCCAGTGCGCAGTGCGGCCTGAGCCGACTGAACCGGTACGTCCCCAGTGATCAGACTCCGAGTAATTAGCAGACAAGTCACTTCAGTCATTACCGTCAACCCTCCCTCTACTGATGGCCCATTCCTTTCCAATACATTACGACCCGGAAGAAATGACTGGACCCGTAAGAATGATCGTCAGGTGCGCCTGCATCGAAGGTGGCCCAATACATAGGCATGCCTCACATTCCACGGTAGTATATCTGACCCTTCCGTCTCATTTCCTCTCCCAGCTTGGTTCGGCTCTCTCCCTCCGTCATACACGCCTCATTACCCCATAATAAAACTCCGATTCCGGCACTCGTCGGGTTCCGTCGGCCGCCACCCCACCTCTCTCTCGGTCCATCTCAGTACACTCCCACGCCGCCCTCCCCAGTCGTCCGGTCATCTCCCGAGGTCTCGGCATCAGCTCCCAGCCGCACCGCCTCCATTAGCCTACATTGGAGCGCGGCGAGCATGCTCACACCACCGTCTCTACCCTCCACTCTCGGCGCTGGATAAGAGCCGACAAATCTGGGTCGCCTTCCCAGGCCCTGTGGGCGCGCCCTGAGCAAGGCCGGCCGGCGCCGCGCACCTGAGACCGAGCTCGAGCCAGGACGGGCGGACCGGTGCGCGCTGCAAGACGGCACCGGCGGCGGTCGCCACGCTTGGTCGCGGGTTCACTGGCCCGGCGATGGTGCAAGCGATACGAACAACAATACGCCGGCTCTGAGAAGCTGCCGAGCCGGCTGAATGTGCGCACCGCGAGGACTGGAACGGGCAGGTAGAGTGTGTGCCTGGAATGGTAAATCGGCACCGAAAGCTTGTAGAGAGAGCGGGTGGAGACATCGTCAACCAGGTGCAGAACGGACGGATGGGCTGCTCGCTGGCCTTATGGTTCTCGGAAGACGAGACAAAGGATCAAACGGTAACCGGAGAGGACGTTCCTCTCGTGCCAGCGGCGCTGGGCCGGCGCTGGCCGGGCTGTCATCCCTCGCTCGTGACCGCACAGAGCAGCATCGATTTGTCTGGGCTCAGCAGGGCCGTCCCTCGCCGGGCGCGCACTCTCTACAGCGCCTCAAGGCCGGCCGCCGGGCCAACCCCCCCCCCCCTCCCTCCCCCGCTAAAACCCGGTCCATCTCGAGCCGTCAGACACAGGCGAGGAGTTCACAAACCGAACAATGTCGCTCATCTCCAATTTCCAACATAATTTGCTGAGAAGTTAATTTTCCAGCAGACTTGAGCGCTTCTGATTAGAGCTCGGTAATCTGCCTAGTAAAAAGCGGCTGAGCGGTTGGTCGGTGAAGTCCCCGCAGGCAGTAGAGGCGGCGGCCACTCCGACCCCCGGCCGACCCAGGAAGTTCTCAGACACGTGGGCAATGCAGACTGGCCAGCCAGTGCGCCATTAGAGCTGCTGATGCCCGGAGGCCGGCAGACTTCCCCCGTCCGTGGTCGGGGGCCGCTACGACCGGCTAATCTCATATGAGCCCGTCCAGCCCCGATGAGCAAGTTCGGCAGAACGGTCGGCCCAGCTCCCGGAGACTGGGCGCGCCGACCGGAGCCGGGTGCGGCCCGGCCCGCCGCGCAGCAGCCGGTCCAGCAGCCGTCAGCCGGCGGCACTGCCCGGCCCGGCGACAGTGTTCACCGAGACGCGCTCGTTGCTATCAGGAGCTTGCGGCGGAGCTTGTTAGCCTGACTGGGTCATTGGGCGGTGGCTCGTTGTCGTAATGATCTTCTTAGACGCGGCTGTGGCTTATGTAAGAGGCAGGAGAGGGAGCATTTCCGTCTGACGTTGGTATAGTCTCGTGCGTTCTGCGGAACCAGAACATTGCTACAGTTACGAAGTAATTCTGATAAATGTTTTAAGTTCCTGGAAAACTAGCTACGTATCTTACTTGGAATTCATAGCGTTTCATTCCGAGCAAGCGTTTAAGATCCACAAAGCGTGAGAAAAGTAATACAAAATTCATCGTAGTTCTGCATGACGCAAGAACCGTTTCAATCTGCGCTTGTGGTGCTGAAATCCACCGAGCTTTGTGGTTTCCCTCTGACCTCCAGTACTGAGCTGTGCTTCTGCAACCATGCAACAAAGCCGGGGGGAGGCGGCTGCGGGTCAGGACGGCCGGTTTTACTGCCGTGCCTGCTGCATGGGTCGGCCGCATGAGATCAGCGTCTGTGAGGGCCGCGTCACTTCTCGCCCCGCGCTGACATCGGCCGGTGCATATTGGCGTGCCAGGCGGGACGGGACAGGACGGGACGGGACGGGACGGGACGGGACGGGACGGGACAGGGATGGGACGGGACGGGACGGGACGGGACGGGGTGAGGTGAGACGGGCCGGACTGCGGGCCGCGGTGCGAGCAGGTGGCCGCGGAGAAGACGGACAGGCGGCTCCTGGCACGGAGCCACGCCACGTGCTGGGCACACGGCGCCAGGTGCCCGCCCGTGCCGAGCGCTGCTCACACCGCCCCACCTGCCCCGCCAGCCCGCTCCTCCTGAGCCCGCATGTGAAGGCAGCTGTCCACGGCGGCCGGCGCGCACAAAGGACACAAAAACAGCACCCTGACCGGTGCCGCCGCCTCCTTCCGGCAGGCGTTGCGATTCACCGGCCCCGCCGCTGGAGAAAGCCGTTGAGCAACACCGGGTCTCGACTCACCCCTGTGACGTGCACGGAAGGCGTCCGGGAGTCGGGAGAGTCGCAGGGAGCCACCACGAGCAGGGGAGGGGTGAGCTCTCAGAGGCTTCCCTCCATACATGGTGCGTGGTTTGGTGAGGTCACAAGACCCCCGAGAAGTGTTAAATTCTCCGTTTGCATATCTTGCAGAGGGGCGTCGTCCCACTAAGACCCGTATTGCTCGTCACCTCCCAGAGCGGTGATCAAAGGCCGAGCGCCGCCGTCACAGGAGGGTCAGGGACTCTACCCGCTATCTGCACACCTCCGAACAGCGGGTCCGTCACTGGAGCCCCTTCGACCAAAAGCAGCTGCTGAACAGCGGGTCCGCCCCTGAGGCCCCTATGGCCAAAAGCAGCTGCTCATCTTGTTATTATGCAGACGAAAATATCGACAGTATTCCTAAAGGTGTTAGTTAAAGCGAAACACGTCTCGGTCTCCACCATCAAACAAGAGACGGTTGTCGGTGGCGTTTCTATTTTGAACAATCCCAAAACGTCACACGTCCTGGTGTCGTGAGGCTCCATATACTAAAATATGACTATCATACAGGATCTCTGGCCCCGGGTACCGATGCAGATCTTGAGCTCCCGACGTTAGCACTGGCGGGGCGACGGTTCACGCTCCACCGGGCGCAGTCGACAGTTAACCCATTAACGCCCAGCGGTACC
This sequence comes from Amphibalanus amphitrite, assembly GCF_019059575.1. NCBI lineage: Eukaryota > Metazoa > Arthropoda > Thecostraca > Balanomorpha > Balanidae > Amphibalanus > Amphibalanus amphitrite. Next base: position 93,072 of record NW_024881621.1, read on the forward strand.
AAAAGGTACCAACGCACATTTTGGCTTGCTGCGTTGAGACCATACGTTTTTTCGCCAGATAGATTCTGTCATTGGAAAATCGTCTCCTTTCCGGATATGCTGTTGGGTAAAAATAACGTGCTGATACGAAAAACTTCATGTGAGGTGCAGAAAAGCGAGGAGTGTTTCGAGGCGCCACAGTCATTGGCTGACGTCGGGAGAAGGAAACGTTTGTATTTGCATGTCTGTGAATATTTTTTTTAGCCAAAGTGTGTTTTCATTAAAGATGAAGAACTCGCAGCTGTTTTTAAGCAGAAAATCCGATGTTTCGACATGAATCCTCACGTCCCTGGGGACAGAATTCTTGTTGGTACCTTTTGGTACCACTGGGCGTTAAGCTAAGCGTTTTTTCGCAAGTTCATGCGTGTGCGGCCTGTGCGGACGCGTTACAATGCTCAACGGAGTGATGCGGACAAATTGCCATTTGGGGCGCCATCCCTCAAGGGGACGCTATCGCCTAAAGAAATTGCGTGCGTACGAGGGGCGCCTGTGAGGCCCATATGCGACAGAGGGGCGCCTATAAAGTTCATAGGGGCGCTTCAATGCAAATGTGGATGTCTAACGGAGCGACTTTGAAGCCCATAGGAGCACCTTCATGCGAAAGAGGGGCACCCGTGAAGCCTATAGGAGTGCCTCTGAGGTCCATGAGGCCCATTGTAGGTATATGTAGGGGCACCAACATGCAAAAGGGGCGCCGCCATGCAAAAGGGGCGCCCATGAAGGTCAAAGTCGAACTTGGCCACTGCATCCCAAAGATGAACGCCTCTGAGACCTATAGAAAGAGGTGCGCCTGTGAAGCCCATAGGGACGCCTCAGTGGGAACGAGAGGCGCCTGTTAGGTCTAAAGAGGCGTCCCTCTTTCGTCCACATGCCGAAGAGGGGCGCCTATGAAACCGCATGGGGGCGTCTCTATGCGAAAAGGGGCGCCTGTGTAGGCTGAGAGTCGTTTGTGTAACGTTTCTCAGGGACGGTGTGCAGTTTATGGCAAATAGAATCTAAAAAGAGGTTCGAGAGGGAGCGCTTTCGTCGCCGCCTAAACTGGTGGATTCATTGCTGATTGGTAATTCACGGTCACCGCTGACGTGACGCATTGATGTTGGATAGGATGTTTGCCTTATAATCGCTGGTATTATTGCGGGTATTCCTGCGGAGCAGACATGTGGTCAAGGCCCCAAATGAATTTTGTTTGTGGGGAAGGGGAGGGGCACTGTTTTGAGATCGTCCTGTTGTATAGGAAGGCTGCTGCTGTTGTTCAGGAAGATGTGGGTAACTACGTCACATCCCAGTGCAGTTTGTGCGGTAGTATAGGAGGAAATATTGATGCGGATGGTAGTGACAGACGAGTTCCTGCAGGCCTGCTGCTTGGTCAGTGGTGCGTCATCTGATAATGCTCCATACGCCGCGATTGATGCAGACACTGGATTAGAGTAGGCTCAGCCATGAAGCCGTGTGCATTGTACTTACGTGGCTGTCCTGTCACTTGAGTCATCTGTGGCGCGTGGCGCGTAGCTCTCTGCCCGGAGACGTACATGGAGAAGTATAACGGCTAGAGCCTAGAAACATGACGTGTTGACTGCTGCAACGTGTGCCTCAGCGCAAGCAGCACTGCACGATCCGGTTGAAGTCCATTTTGGAGATCTGTCTCCTTGGTTGCTACCAAGGCCCTAAATACAGTTGCTACTTGCTGGATTAGATTTGGCGAGTACCTATACCGCGTGTCTTGCAGTGCATGAACTGTAACCACAGACTGTGCTGGATCTTGAACTATGGGCTAAACGTTTATTTTCATAATTTTGAAAGAAGTCATAACACAGATTGTAGAGTAGTTACTGGTAATCGCTTTCAGAAAACTGTTAGTTTTGTCATTTATGTAAAATATTTGTGCATTTTAGGCCTTGAAACCTAGGCTGCAGGGTCGAGGTCGGGAATCGGTCGGAGTCGATATCTCTAACTGAAGTCGGAGTCAGAGTCGGAGTCGGAGTGGAAGCCGGAGCCGGAGTTCGAGTCGCCGAAAATCCCGCGACTCCGCAGACATGCCAGGACTGGGGAAATGGAGTAGGAGTTAGAGTCGGTCGGAGTCGACAATCATGCCTGGAGTCGGAGTCGGAGTCGGAGTTGAAATGTACCTAAAAGTCTGAATTGAAGTCAGAGTCAGCCACTGAAAATCCATCGACTCCGCAGCCTTGCTTGAAACAATACAGTTCTTCACTAGACCGACCCACCACCAGGTGAATAATAGCATTGACCTATATGGCAGTTAGGCATAGCATGCAGTAATGACGTCATAATCTGACAACTTGAAAAACATAAGCGGCGAGCCTTTGCCATAATGTTGCCGATGAGTACGTCGTCTAATATTCTAATTTTCACGAATGAGCTGCAAAGTCTTCTTGGCAAACATATCTTGTATGCTGCTAAAATGCATGTTTTTGCGAAAAAATGATGTCATTAACGCCCAGTGGTACCAAAAGGTACCACTTCAAAAAAGTATGCTTCTGAATTTCGCACATTTACCAAACTCGCATGGTACCCTTAGGGGACCATTATCTCTAAATCGGCAAATGGGCATTCGTGTGCGTTCGCTGGGGAATTACGGGCGTTAATGGGCTAACGGTGGGTGTTCAAACGGTACGTGTCAGGTCGGCTCGACCCACTGCAGCCAGCCAGCCGGCACACGACCGTTGAACAAACCAGGTAACGTACACTCCTACGGTAAAATACTATTTGTCATAAACCTGCCCATGAGAAGTGCGCCCGAAGACCAATGCAATAAATAACGACTTGACCATGGTGAAGTATCTCCCACAAACTTTACCATATGGCCGTTTTCCTGCTCACAGAGGCTCACTGTGCCCAGCGCGTCGTCTGGCAGCTCGTGTCGGTGTCGTTAGCACGTGCGGCGCGGCAGGAGGTCATTTCTGAACGCGGAACAGCAGACTGGCGCCGTGCCGCTAATAACGGAAAACAATGCGGAAGACAGCGGCCACAGCGACCGGCGCGGCGGACGCGGAGGTGGAGGAGGTGGATGTGGATGTGGTCAACTGCAGACGGTGGGTGTAGTCCATTGGATGTGAATGACGAAGGAGGTGACCTAGAGGATGTGGGTGACTATAAGACAGGAGAGTGGGTGGTGTTGGTTTCCATGGTGCTCATTATGTTGAAGTATGACGATTGCATAGCGGGGGCAACTCTAGGGTCAGGGCGGCCAAAGGGAAACATGAAAACCTTTGAAATGCCCGGCTCAAGTTGTGCCCCTGTAGCCAAGCCCGGGCAGACTAGTGTCAGTCAGGTCAGACTCAGGACCAGACGTGTTCAACTTCGATCCATCAGAGAGCCTGCTGGGTTACCAGTGCCTTCGAGGGGCCGGCAGCTGAGGTCGTGACAAGATAGCGATCACGAGACGACCGCCAGCGGCTGGCGTCACCCGTACTGTCCCTCCGGATACATAATGCCGCCGCCTCATGAATCATTCATCTTCAAGACAGTAGCGTCGTCCGCCTGTGACCTAGCAGCCCTTTGAATAGCGGTTCAATTCGTTTATAAACTGGAGAAGCACATGAATAATGGACCAGCGCTCGGGCTATGTGTTTCGGAGTGCAGTCATTTGGCTCGGTCACCCTAGGGAGGCCGCAGTCGAGTTGGTCCTCAGGTAGAGAGACAGGGGACGGTCCTCCGTCATCGCTCGGATAGGTCAGAGGTCATGGGACGGCCGCGCGGCGGCACACCCAGGCTATTGTTCTCCCCTCCTCGAAAGTGCGGAGGGAAGTGAGCCTCTGCACACAGGGCGTCGGCCGTCATTAGACACAAGCCAGTGCCGACCGGTGAGGCGGCGGACCGCGGACAGGAGCTGGACTGTGGAGTGTGGACGGTGGACTGTGGACTGTGGACTGTGGAGTGTGGACTGTGGACGGTGGAGTGTGGACGGTTGACGGTGGAGTGTGGACGGTTGACGGTGGAGTGTGGACGGTTGACGGTGGAGCGGTGGGCAGAAACTGCCATGGTCTAGCGCACGGGCACCGACGCGTGGTGTCACGTTTACGGAGCACCGTTTGTGCGCGAGCAGCGGTGCTCACGCCCTGGCGCCCGTTCACAACAGATGACCCGGTTCACGAGCCCGGGTGCGCGGCGTGGTTACACACTGCTTCTCCCGTGTTGTCCCGCGGTGGCGGCCTTGGTCTTTGAAGACGTGCCCGTGACACAGACTGTTGATATATCACTGACCCGGTTCCGTCTCGTGGATTTATTGAGGCATTCATGAGTTGCATACAAGCAAGCATAACTTGTACAGCCACGAACTTCTGAACGAATGGCTTTTGATTGCGATCAAATGCATGTTCAAAGCGCCCATCAGTCTTGTCATCCATTGAATTATTGGCACATTTTGCTTGCAGTTACGACACCAGATCCCAGTCGCAATCGACCGTATGGCTGTCAGACCTGATATTTTGGATGTGCAATTCATCCAGACAGACAAAACAACAGTGACACTCAGGACCGTTTTCTCGGAGTTTGGTCCCGGACGTCGAATTACTCCAATCGCCGGGTACCCAGAAGTACTGAGTGGCTCCACTGTCGCCGCCGTGGCGTGCACGTCTCCCTGTCGCTCTGCATCATTACGGCGCTAACGAGACCAGGGCTGCTCGTTACCTTTCGCTGTCCGCTAAAAGTGACACGGCTCGGCGCTGCCGCCGCCTGATCAGCGCAGCCGCCGCTCCTGTCACTGCCAATCACCGCTTTCATGGCGTCGTCGATAGATACACGTGCCGGCCGAAAAACGTGAGAGACGAGCCCTCAGCACCGCCGAGAGGCTGGATAAACAAGCATTGCTCAGAAGTCATAGTGCCAGCACAGACACTGACGACGGCACAGGTAGCGACCCAGGTGACAGAGGCTCTATTGGAGCATTGAGCGAGGTGTGCGTCACGAGCGACCACACCCGCTGTGACGAGCGTCGTCAGACTCGGCTAACTATGACGACCTCACGTGTTGGGGACTCGGCTGTCTGACTTTGCCGCCCGTGGTGGGTATTGATGATGCATGGAACTGCAGTTCTCGCACGCTCTGTGGTCACTACTTTGTGAACTTCGGTAGGAGACTAAGAAGGGAAGAATGAAAGAAACAAAAGGAAGGAGTAAGACGCGGGAAGTCGGAGAGAGAGAGAGATAGAGGAGGCCGGAGGGAGAGGGAGATGGAGAGAGAGAGCCGTTGAAACCGCAGCCATTAACCTCAATCATCAGAACCATTGAATTACGCTTCTGACCCTCGAGATATCATCTCCATAGCGGCCGTAGGGACTTTCGAAGATGGCTCAGAAAACAACAACAGCTCTATGCCCGAAGTCGGCACCAGACTGACGTTAATCGATGTGCTGGGCTCGTATTGAGACCTTTTGGTGATCGACGCTACTCCGAGGCACTCTGTCACAATCAGTCAGTTTCACACTGATTCAGAGAGTGACGACCATTCTACAGCGTTCAGAAGTTCCGTTTCGTGTGCCCGATCTCAGCATGCTCCAGAATGGTATGTAATTCATCTCACTGGGGCATCAGCTCAGAAATTGTCCACTTCGAGACGCCCAGCTGAGTGAAAACCAGTTCATTTCGTATGGCCCAAACGATCGATTTCTTTCCCAGTGCCAGAAAAAGCTAGACGGAAGACCCGTCTGTCATCCTCTCCATTCTCTGTGCATGTACGGAAGAAGAGTCTGGCCCGAACGTGCGGCAGCGGCCCCGTGGCCGGTAGGGTCACGGAACAAAAACGGGCGCGTCCTTCGAACCGCGACCTTGGCCTCACACTGTCCCTTCCAGGGGCGCACCTCAGCCGCGGACCGACTGTTCTCCGGGATCTGCTTCGTGCCCAGTCTGTCTGTCCCAGCGGACGCCGTCTACGGTTGTTCTCCGTCTCACAACTCCCAGAGGAGCCAGCTCGTGCCGGGACCGGTCTGCGGCTCCCGCCGCACCGGGCCGACCCAATGGCTGCCGATCTGGGTCACTGGAGGCTGACCGATCTAGGCAGGTGCGAAGGAGAGGTGTGTCGGACCGCTGGAGGCGACACCACACCTTCTCTGAACCGTGGCCCCCAGCGTCGTCCGATAGGTACCGCTCGAGAACCGTACTAAACCCAGCGCATTACCAAGTGCCATCCAACACATGTTCAGATGTTGGACTGGAGTTAGTAGAAACAGATGTAGTCGGTCAAACTGATAAATGACTGTGACCTTCTGAGCTTCAGAATCCGTCCCATCAGTTTTCAGAAAAGCAATAACCATTTCTTTCCATCCACGATGGTCGTTTTCCAGACAGGCTGCGCAGCTCTTACATTAATGAAATGGTATCATCTCACCGTTCCGTTTACCTGGGAGTCCGGCAATAGCCCGTGCCGGCAATATACGAGCCATGGCTATTAACCAGCACACCAGAGAGCCACGAGCTGCTCATAACCACACCCTCATTTCTACTGTATGACACCGGTAACACCAGCTGCAATGTCCACCATGAATCACTGAGCAGCAGTCGCGGCAGGGCAGCTATACAGCAGGATATGGCACCGGGCGGCGGCAGAGGCACCCCGCTGACCTGCGGTCACAGCGCACCAGCTTTCACCGGCACCCGGCAGGGCAGACGGCCCGCGGACGGAACCTGTTTACCTTCAGTCGACCGCAGTGCTCGCCTCCGAGGATGGCCTCTGATAAGGAGGCCAGGTGCCACGACGCGTGCTCAGTGTGTTCAATGACGAGTTGGCCGTGGATTCCGCAACGGGTATAAACAATTGTTTGCCAGAGGTTTTAGAGGATTGAGTTTTAGAAGCTGCTGGGATGTTAAATGAAAGCTCGCCCCTCCTCAACGAGATCGAACGTTAAGCCACGTCATCCTCCTCACCATCCTCGCCTCTCTCTCTCTCTCTCTCTCTCTCTCTCTCTCTCTCTCTCTCTCTCTCTCTCTCTCTCTCTCTCTCTCTCTCCTCTCATTCCACCCTCTTCCTCCCGCCGCCGCTCCGCCCGCTGTGACCCAGTATGACCCGGATGGCACAGTTGCAGCTGACTCGGCCGGGTCGCTCGGCTCGTGGCACACATACCACAGCTAGCTCAGTGACGCTGCTGGCCTGCCCTCAGAGAGCGGCGGGTATCAGTCCGAGCATCGGCCCGCAGCGCCGCGCCGAGTTCGGGCCTCGGTCTCCCGCTGAGACCGGCACGACTCGACACGGCTCTGGATAAACTTTGGGCGACGCTGGATGACTCGACACGACTCTGACTGACTCTACACAACTCTAAACAAGCTCAGGGAGGAGATGTGAGTCGCTCGCTCGCTCCCGTTGGCACAGGGACTAGTGCTGCCCGCGACCAGCCGGTAGCGCCCACCTGCCTCGCACATAAAATCCATTCATTAGCGTGAGTATTTCTGGACGCACCTGCCCCGGGATACGTTGCGCTCAAACGGCCCTCAGGCACGCGCCTGCTACCAACGGAGCTTAGGCGCTTCCACCGAAATGGCACGGATGTGCCGCCATCAACGTTACCATGCCGCTTTAGCAGCGCATCGCGCCCGACTGGGAACGGCACGAACCGGCCTCTCGGATTCACGAGGAGGGATTTCATAGCGTGCGGTGCCACTGCAGCCCGCCTGGATTCAGACCACCCAGGTAGCTACCTTGCATTAGGATCAGGGTGGGCTCGGGTGCCTGAATGAAGGGAATGGGTGCCAGACCTGAGGTGCAGGGTGCCTGTCAGTGGGTGCCGCGGAGTGAAGGTCGATGGGTGCGGGGTGCCAGTCAGTGGGTGCGCGAGGGTGCAGGTCGGTGGGCACCTCTGCCGGAGGCGATCGGTGCGGGTTCAAAGAGCCCTCCAGTGGAGAGTTCTCAGCGGTGAGCCGGCGCGCGTGACACGGGTGTGTTGTGAAGGCAGGCAGGACTCTCCAGCGCGCGGGGATCAATAGAGCGCCGGGCCGACACGACCCAGCCGGTGCCGCGCCGTGCCGTGCCACTCAGACAGACCAGCCGGATGTTGAGGCGCTCCAAACACTCGGCGGACTACCCCGACCCGTGTTTGGCTTGAGTCTGGTCTAGAACTCTCAAAAGGATAGTCCTTGGAACGTTTTAACTGTGTGTTATTTTATATCAAACCTTTTATGTTTGAGCAACTTTGGTGTTATCTAATTTTCCTCCATTTAATTTTTTATTATTTTCAGCGGGCAACGAACGTTGATATTGGACAGGACCCCTCGACGGCCACTCAGCCGTGTCCTGTTGTGTTACCTTGTTTCCTGTTGTGCCGTTTCGCGTCGTATTGATTCGTTCAGTCGTGTTCTAACCCTTACATGGTGCAGGTGGCCGCGGTTCGATACTGACCGGAAATCTACCCATCCCTGCTCTGACATCCGGCCGGGCTCGAGTCACCCATCCGCGCCCGCCGACTAATTACCCGACATTCCCTCGCGGAAACGCGAGATTAGCTAACGAGGGGCGGGTGCGGTGCGACCGACGACCGGTGGCAGGTGGGCAGGCCAGGGCGGAGACAGCCGAACGGGGTGAGGGGATCGCAGCGGAGACAGCGGAGCGGGTGAGGGGATCGCGGCGGGCGGATAGAAGCCGGGGAGCGGCCGAATCCTTCCGGCGGGGCGGTCCCGGGGAGGCAGGCAGGGGAGGACGGAGGAAGAAGGGCAGACTGGGTGAGGGGAGCAGAAGGGGGACGGCCTGCAGCCCTGCAGATGTCCCGCCGGAGGTGTCAGCTGGCGTGCCTGTGGTGGGGGCGGACAGCCGGCTCACACCATATATGGCGGCGGCGGCAGCTGGGCCAGGCCGGATCCCCTGCCCGTCCTCCCTCCTCCCGGGCCACGCAGCCATCTCAGCTGCCCTCCGAGGAATCTGCCAGGTGGCGGGCGTGCACCGAGTGGCCCACCTGTCACCCCAGAGGCACCCAGCACGTGCAAACACTGACACGCACAACAGCCGGCACGTACCGGGCAACGTGACCGCCCCGGGGGCAGAAATCTCATCCTGACTCGAGAGCCCTCCTCGTCTCTCGTAGCGCAGAGATCAAACGGACGGGATGTGCAGCTTTATTTATCATTATTTCTCCTTTGATTAAAGCCCAAGGGCTGCTCCAAAGGAAAATATATGCGTCATTGGCAGGTAAGTGTAATGTTACATGACGGAAAATCATTGCAAGAGACTTCAAACACAGGTGCAGTGGGATGTTTACCAGCCCGACTTTTTCAGCCGGATTGCTTGCTTCTTTGGCAGCTTGTTCGTGTATCACTGCTGAAGTTTAATAAGACATTCAGCTGAAAATCTGGTCACGTCGCTCACTTTGCCCGTATTGAAACACCACACGTAAACGTCAATTTCAGAGGTGTTTGTCACCCAAATTTTCCACGAATAGTTTATTAGGTTTAAAAAGAGTTTCTCGTTAAGTTTGCAAATGCATTAATTAATAAAGAAGCACTTCATGCTAAAGTTATCAAAATAACAATAGATCCGAAATGCATAACAAATGATAATCTAATGTGGGTCCAAGGTAGGTACCCGGTTCCAACAAAAGTTGGCATTGATCCTGAGAGATAGTTTGGTTTGTTTTTCCCCCTCATATAATGATGGCAATTTGCGTACGATAAGTTGCATTCAAATTATTTCGTGTTTATCTCAAAAATCCAATAACTACTGACAATATTCTCGTCATGCAACGCTAAAACAAACAGGTCATTTCTGCGCAATTAGCAGCATTCAGGCGGCCCTTAATGTCAAGCAAATGATATTTGTGCCTTTCAATCAGCCCAATCTAGGTCGTCTCTCGCGCATTCACGCGTCTGGCTCAGTAAACACGTCTGCGCCGCTGTCAATAAACCAGACGGTCTAGTCCGAACTTTTCTGAAGACCTCGGCGCCGGGGTCTTCAGTTCGAGCGGCACAGAGTCGCGCCCCAGGGGGGCGGCGGCGACCACAGAGCGCGGAGCTCCCGGCGCCGCCGCGACCGGAGGCGTTTTTGTGCGCGCTCGATTCTCGTCGACGTGTGGGTTTTTGTCAGCGCTCGTCGTCACGGTGCGTGAGCGATGGGAAGATGGAGACGCCGCCGCCGAGGACAATGGCCGCCGGCCCGTGACGCGCAGATGTGGTCATACGCGACCCCTGTTTACCGCTCCTCTTATGGTGATTGGATGGGCTTCAATAATGCACGAGGGACAAGAATAGACCGATCGTTTCGGACACCTTCGTGCGCAGAATGTGCGCAATAATATTGTTCTTTCGTAACTGCATAAAACTGTATCTGCCAAACTATTGCAAAAACACTCATTCACCTTAATCCCTCCCTACTATTCTCTCCCTCGTCATATTTGCTCGAAATGTATGCAGCATTTCCTGCACAACCAACCCGTTGACCTGACCCGGTGACCCGACCCACCCACCAACTCGACCTACCTTGCCGAGGAAGTGTCTCCGGTAGCACTTGGCCGTCTCGTCGCACTCGATCTTTGGCTTCCAGCTGTGCGCGGGCAGCACGGGCTCGCCGCGCGCGTCCAGCGGCGTGTCGTGCTCGGTTCCGTCCACCCAGTACTCGTCGTCAGGCCTGGTGAGCACCATGGGGTAGGGCGGGCCTCTGCGCAGCGCCTGCTGCAACATCTCGGAAGGACACCGCTTGTCGGGCGGCGGCTTCGGCGGGTCCTCCTTCGACGGCTGAAAACAGACAGAGACAGAGACGAGGTGAAGGGTTTGTAGCGCGATAGATGACAGCGAAATACAGCGGCGATCTATCTTCAGTAAATGTCAATATTGGTGTTATGAAGAGCAACAGGCGGACACAACAAGTGTAGTACAGCACGATGGGTGGTTAATGGTGCAGCATTGATGGTGATTGATGGTAAGAAAGCTCAAAGTGAGAAGTGCAACGAAAATCACGTAACAAAAAGCAACGAATATGGATTGCGTCCTGGGGAGATACGCTTGGTGACTCGCGCTAATAGTGGCCTCCTGACAGTTGTGTAGAGTGCGTGAGATAGCGGCCCGTCCCAGCCCGGCTCGGCGGCTGATGCCGTAAGCAGCGGTGGCTTTTTGCCCTTCGAGGTCACCGTCAGCACGCGGCGTGGCCGGGTCGGGGCCGGGGGCAGAGAAAGGAGCGGCGCTACAGAGACTGCCGCCAGTACATAAACTGCAGCGCCTCTTCCTTCCGCCGGCACTTCACACGATCCCCTCTCTCCTCCCTCTCTCTCCCTCTCTTCTTCCTCTCGCCGTATCCCTCTCAAAATCGAGAGACGGCTGTGGCGCCGCGCGCCGTCCGGAGCCGCCAGCTGCGACCAGTAATTGTCCCTAAATCTCACTGTCAGAGAGGCTCGGCGCGGCGTTTTCTGGACACGCTGTGTCCCTTGGGAGCGTGTTCGACGCCAGATATTCCCTCGCCGCGCCGCCTTCGTCGCCGCCGTCTCGTAGGTCCGATGGGACGAACGAACGAACGGACGAACGGACGGACGGACCGACGGGACCGCTCGGAATAATGGCAGTGCCGAGCGGACCGTAAATCGCAGCGAGCTCTGAAAATCCATAATGTCGTCCGACGACCTCCAGCGTCCGGCCTGACGACAGTCCGTCGGACGCCGCTCCCAACACGACCCAACGTCCACCCGGCGCCGGCCGGCCAGCCAGACGGGCCGGTCAACAGTCGCCTCACGGTCAACATCTCGAGCCTTAATTGCATCGGAGTTCTGTTTATCTTTCCCAGAGTGTTGACAGATGGGCGGTTTACCCAATTTCCGCGCAGACATCTGTCTGGAAACCCATGTCTGCACACTAACAGCATTGCTGCTCTATGAAATTTTACATCTAAGTGGATTCAGAAAACGGCCTGCGGTCACCGCGAGACAGGCTGTAGCTCAAAATGACGACCGGAAGGGATGTTGGATGGGTCATATCTGTCTAACTGACCGCGCTCCGGGCGGATTCCGGCAAATCGGCCTCCGGGGGGACGGGGCCACCGGCTGCTGCAGCTCTGTCTGTGCACTCACATCGGCCGCGGGAGGGATCTCAGCGGCTGCTGCACTTGCACTCGGCAGCCATATTGGAAGAGCCGAGTCAACAGCCCGCGGGCAGCTGATAGCGGGCTGGGGAGACACGAGGTCCAGCCCCCGGCCATAGAACGAGACAAGACCGGAGCGCCTGTCGAGGTGGCGGTCCCCGAACCATTTGGTACGCTAGGCTGGCGGCGGGCCCGGTTTCAAGGCAGCCCCGATTCCTCGTTCCCGTTCCGACCTGGCTGGCCGTGTCGGTTCGGGCCGCCATTTTGGAGGTGTTCACGGACACATACAGGGTCGCCTGAGCGCGCGCACCACTCGTCCTGCCAAGGTTTGCTGGATAAATGGGACGCCGATCCGCTCCACTGCCTCCCCCTCCCCCCAGCGTCTGGCAGCCGGCGCCGCGCCCAATGCGACCCTCGGCCGCTAAACTCATCTCGAAATCACGCTGAAATCGATGGCCCGTCGTCATGGCGACGAATTAAACAGTCGCCGGCCGGCCGGCCGGACTTACGCCGATCGTCGGGGCCTGAGCGGGGTCAATGTCAAGGTGGCGGTCGTCCGCAGTCCCCCCCCCCCTTCAGGGGCAGGTGAGGGGCCGGGTAGAGTCTGGAGTGGATGGTAGAGGGAGGGTGACTCACGGCCGGTTCAGCAGGCTGGCTGTCGGCTGCAGCCCGCTGCCAGTAGCGGCCCCGCGTGCGTCATAGCCCAGAGGCTGTCCAGCGGACTAGCACTCCAAGGTAACCGCTCCAAACACAGAGCAGTCGCTATTGAAAGGTTATCGATGGGTAGCTGGAAGTGGCTGCAGCCCAGCTTCGCGTGAATTTGAAGACAACAAAGGAAGTCAATTACCAGTGACAAAGTCGTGTGTAGTTGCGGAGCCACTGGGCAGTCGAAGAAATATCATTGATATCAAATTACATGTCTCATTGATAAAATCCAACATATCACAAGACCATGTAACAAAACGTAACTGGGTATATTCACCATCCTGCCGCTATAGCAGCCTGCTATAAGCAGTGCCATCCGGTCGCCAATTGAGTTACGCTCTGCTTTGTCCTGTTACCCCTCTACCGAGTGAGTGACGTTTCCTGGGTCCCGCTCGGCGTCGCGTCACTCCACACGTGCGGCTGCACCCCAACCCCACCACCAGGATCGAAACAAAGGCCGCGCGGACCACCCTCTGTTTAGTCTGCGTGGGGCGCTGTCTCACGCGCTCCAGACCTCCCCACGTGTCTGCAGAGGTGTGACGGTGAGCTCCCACTCCCACAGAGGCGTCCCCTCCAGATCCCACGGCTCCCGGCGGCCTCCCAGACCAGGGTAGCGCCCTGCCGCCCTCCGCGGCCCCAGATGACATACCGTGAGCGGTGTGCGGGCCGGTCGCGCGATGGGCTGCGGTGCAGGGTAGAACATTTCCTCCCGTATGCTCCCCAGCGCGAGGACCCTCACAAATGGCAACAGGGCGGCGGCGGCGGCGGCGGCGCGGGCGCGGCCGGGACGGTCGGCGCAGCAGCTCTCCCCAGCAGCCTGCTCAGCCAGTCACTGCAGCGGCCAGGGCCGCGGCGCGCGCCGCCGCCTCCGTCGCCATGGCGACGCCGTGGTGTACCTGACCAGTCAGCTGGCGGAGCGCCGCTCAGCCAAGGACTCCGGCCGGACGGCGCCGGCGCGGCGGAGCGCACGCCGCTGCCACAGAGGGGAGCGCTGCTCACGCTGACGAAGCTGTTCCGGTTTACCGCCCCGAACGGGGAAGAAGAGTGACTGGTGAGCCGAGAGGAGCGACCCGATTGGCTGGTGGCAGACCCGCTCTGCCGCGCTCAAGTGGTCCACTTTTTGTGCGACTTTTTGCCATTGCTGTTGGTACTTTCCGAGGACTCCATAACACACCGTACGGCACACCCGAGCAGACCATGCCCGATAGAACACTGGCCGTTCTGTTTGTCGTGCGTCCATATCGGTCAGGTAATGAGGCGGCGCGGTGTTACGCTTTTGTCGTTAGCGGCTGTGATGCAGTCTCCGGGCCGGCGGCGTGTATTGCGGCACAGACTATCAGCGCAGGTAAATATGCTGCCGCGGCACAATGCTGCGCGAATGGGAATTTATCGCATTACCACAAACGTTGTCCAGGGTGGTGCAGCGGCTCTGATCTGCAGTATCAACTTTCCGTACATTGTAAGTAACAAGTTTATCCCATCTCTCCACACAAAACCGCAGGTAGCGAGCAAGAAGGAAAAATGGGGGTAATGCAGCATGCCTATCACGATCAGCTTGATTTCTGATGGAGCAGGTTCTGCTTTCCTCTATATAATTTCTTCTCGGTAGCAATATGCACAGTGGGACTTAGCGCTGGCATTCAATTATGACATCTGTAGAAGCGGAAAAAGCACACTGCTGAATAAAATATATCCAAATAACACAGAGCCACATTCCCATAAGAGACAACACGGCACGTAGGGAAGTCCCACAGTCGGGCAATCAATGGTAAAAGCCTGCCGCGAGCGCAGCTGCTCGTCCGACAAGCCCTGGTGACCTACGGCCTGCTCTAGCTCTCGGCGGGGGTAGCGTCGCAGACGACGGGCGTCGGCCCGCGGCGCACCTACGTCGCAGTCGACGCCGGCGCCTCGGCTCATTACCGGGTCAGCGGAGTGCGGTGTAGACAGAGACCAGTCCAAGGGCGGCCGGCGTGCCACGGACCCGTCCCCGCGGGCGGGGGCGGCGGCGGGGGCGGGGGCGGCACGCCGTCCTATCGGCCCCATCGCCACTCAGCACAGAGCGGCTGGTGGTCAGGGGCAGACGGCCAGCGCGGTGGGCCGCTGCCGACACCCTCAGCTGGAAGGGCAAACACGCTCCTCTGCTGGGGTAGATCCGCGCTGATAGAAGGGTGCCATCAGTATAATGACCAGAGTGGGCCCGGCGTCAGAGCGCGCCGCGCCACTCACCAGGCCATACGGCCAATGACATTGGGAACCGGCAGCCTCCACATTACAGCGAAGAAAACACAAGTACACAAACTGAAACGTTAATAAAACTGGAACTCACTGCGCAGTACGCACTTCACATACAACCGTCAAGAGGTTTATTGTTTAGGTATATCACCGCTTCCTTGAACTGAGTCACGTTGAATGTCAAGCCCAATAAGGATCGTTGAGATGTGACAACAAAGTTGTTGAGCGAAGCCAGCGCCAGTCTGGGTATCATCCGTCCAGGATCCGTCTCGTAAGTTATGCCAGACAAACACCTCGTGGAGGTGCTAGAATGCCCAAAGTGGATCTCAGATAGAAGAACCGAGCTAAATTGAATAATTTGTCACCGTACACCATTCCCAGAAGTTAAAAGTGCTTTGAATTTACGAGCGAACTGCGACAAATTATGTGCTCTTTAAATACCAAAGCTAACGTTCCCCAAAGTGATTCGTTCATTGAACGAACAAACTCCGTAAGTTTGCAATCACATAAACTCGCATGGAGCGTCGCATGCTTGCGAATTGTAACAATGTCCTACTCGACTTCCTAGCTTACGTGCTGCAGGTGACTCACCACACTCGTATCAACTTTTGGCCTGACAGTTTCGACGAATTCGTCAGGTACGCTCCAACTGCTTCCGCTCAATACACCAGCCATGGGCTCAGTGAGCATTCAGGCAGCATTCAACCGGATGCGTACACATACTCGCGTGAAATGCCAGCATCGCATGAACTCTTCACCGTGAATCCTGAGCCAGGAGATCTCCGGCGTTCATTCTACCATGAAGAATAACCCTCCACTGGAGTAGGCAGGGCAGACCAGGAAGAGCAGAGAGCTGCATTACATCATCACTCGGCCGCGTCAGTTGGGAGGTGGCACACCATCGACCGCGCATGTGGTGCGCAGTGGAGGGCAGCCCAGGACCCAGCCAACTGCAGTTCCCAGCCTCGCCCGGCCGAGGCCCAGCGCCGCCGGCCGCTCAGCGTCCTCATAAGTCGGCCGGTAAGCCTGTGTCGGGCACAGAGCTCCAGTCCACCTGCCGCAGGCCGCCGGGGTCGGTCGGTCCGCCAGGCCAGGTCACTCGGTGTGCTGTGGCGCTCCTGAGGCGGATCACACCGGCTCCGATCCGACCGCCCCAGGTGCGGCGGACACCGGCGGCCGGCCGGCCGGGCGCTGCAGAGTGCCAGCCGGCCGGGATACTGCGCCGTGCAGGACCCGTGGGGACCCCACGCGCCCCTCCCGCCCTCACAGACACGTAACCAGTGACGCCAGCGCGGACAAGCGTGGCGTCATATTCGTCTGACCGTGTCGGCTCAATGCCCGTACGTGGGCGGAGCGGGTACGCGGTGACGGGTGTGTCTGTCCGCCCTCGTCCCGCCCGGCGCGGCCGACCCCGTCACACACAGGTATTTGTGCTCCGTGTAGCATTGTGTGCGCGACTGCTGTGATGCGGTGCGTGTTTGTGTCCGTGTCAATTAGGGGGCGCGGGCGCCACACCCCCGTCGATCAGACCCATACGCTGCTGCACCGACCCTCGGTCTCCCCTCTACCTGCTCCCCTGCCCTCCACCTGCGCCGGGACGCCGCCAGCTGGGGCTGCACGCGGTGGGGTCGATTAAAGTCGCAGAATGCAGTTGTGCGCCGACGTCCAACTGAGGACAGAAAATTCCGCACAAAACAAACAGAGCGTGCCGAGCGGGCAGCCGTCTCATCAGGATTCATTTGGGGCCGCCGCTGGCCCGGCGAGTGGCGGGAGGTCTGTGGAATGCCGATGGAGGACGAGGCAGCCAGTCCGAGCCCCGACTGGTAGAGCGTTCAGGGCCAAAGTTTGACAGAACCGGGACGATCCCGAATATAAATGGTATCCCAGAACAGAGTTTGAAAACATGCAGATGGTGTTCGTTTCAAAAATCGAGCATTGACAGCGCTCAGCTGGAGGTCTAGAACGGAGCATTCTCAATTAACTCGAATTAATTTTGCCTTTATTATCAATCACAGACTTCTCGCTCGAAGCCATGCGGTGTCAATTTGGCCAGTTCACAACGTATCGGTGTTAATTTCAAATAAATTATCAGCTCAGGAGAATGGTAGCTGAGCCGATCGCTCTCGAGGATGATGGGCTCGGGGTGTTTACCTCCATGGCGCCTTGTTTTCGCTCCGTGGGAACCCCACACCGACCCAGTGGGTCTGTCGAGGCGGGACCTCGGGTCACCCAACTTATCCATCACCCATCAGCTGCCCAGCGGGGAGTCTCCTCCCGCCCTCCCCTGTCCTCCCGCCTCCCCTGTCCTCCCGCCTCCCCTGTCCTCCTCCAACAGATGGTCGAGCACCGCGTGCCGCCAGTCCGCCCTCACAGCAGGGGTGACGGACCAGGGACCGACTCCGATACACAGAGCCGACCGGGTGGCGAGTTACCTAAGTGTGGAACTGTACGTCAGTTATAGGGCTCTGATTGGTGACTTTGGTCGAGGGATGACGCTCATAGCATGACGTCACTCACGTACTTGGCCGGACCAACGGCGTAGCCCAGGCGCGCCGAGCCAATCCAGAGGCTCTCAAACTCAAATGTACAGATCCTGCGCATTGAATGGCGAAACTTCGGCGAGTTCGCTTGAGTTTGGAAGCCCCTGCCGGAGAACTGGAGACGGCCGCTTTATTCGCTGGACAGTGGATAGCGCAGATGGCGATTGACGGTGCCAAAAAGATGATGAGGAAAAGGAGTTGAGCAGTAAATTATACGCCTGTGCTTGTGCATAGCTGAGTGGTAAATTGTAAAATGCTTAGGCTTTGAAGAGATGCAGTGTAGTTTAGCCGACTCAGGGATATTCTACCGAGTTACGTAAGGCGGAAGGGTCGCAAGTCGTTTGTTTCCATGATTACCTAATGAAAATGTAAAGCGTAATGGTAAGTTGATAATACAGCGTGGTTTGGCATCTGCTCAGTCCATTTCTATTTTCTTCTCTGCTATAGTGCATTCGCTACTGTATAATTCATTTCAAGAGGCACTGGGCTGCGCCGGCTGTTAATTATTCCGAAACCACCAGTGAATTCATTTGCTGTCGCCATAGTCACTCACAACAATACGAATCGTTCAGTCGTGCGCTGGGAGTCCGCCAAGTTTGAGTGTGCTGCAGAGTGCAGACTGGACCGCCGAGAGTATAACATTCCCGCCTCCCTGGGCGAGCGGCGCATTGGAGCCGAAGGAAACTGCTTCAGTTTTTTTTTTTGTGTGGGGAGGATACCAATGTTTGAAAATTATTTTCTGGAATGATGCAATATGGAAAGGTTTTTTGAATACCTAGAGGGCTGTCGAGAAGATGCAGATTTTCTCATTTGCTAACCGATACTTCAACGCGAAAAGACGCAAATGTGGCATACTTAAGTCCAATAAAGGTTTAAGAACTTCGTGAACCATGCCTAAAGGCCTGGCTACACTATGCGTTTTCTGCGTGCGTGTTTGCAGGTTTGCGTGTTTTGCGTAATATCGTTCTAGGAAAAAAGTTATAAACAATATAATTTTCACTTTGGTTATATACAAAAGCTAATATAACTCTTATGTAACTAAAATTTAAGGTGAAAAACATCACAAAAACGTAATATCGTTCTTTTTTTTCTAGAACGATATCACGCAAAACACGCAAACACGCAAAAAACGCACGAAGAAAACGCATAGTGTAGCCAGGCCTTAATGGCTAATTGACCGCGACCCAGTTATTTGCCACTGCAGGTAGGTACTAGGTAGGTACTCATTTGTGAACAGAAAGTTCCACCACCACTCGCCAGAAATTCAATGAGCAGTTGCTTATTTTTAAACGTTTGAGTAACAACCTTTAAAAGTTGTCCTCCCTTTCAATAGTTTGCGCGAAGATACAAAGCCAGAATCAACCAGGCAATACCAGAATCCGTTGCGCAGCGTGTCATGTGCCCCAATTTTCAATCCACATAGCATAGCACACACTAAATGCAGGTACGCTCACCTACACATCAGGTATTTGAAGGACGTGATAGCTCATACACATGGAAGAAACACCATGCGCTAAAATTAAATGTGATTAACTAGCTACACCAGAAGTTTGGCGTCTGATGCCTCTCCGCCAAGTTAAGACCATGCCAATCTCGGCCAGTCTGCCGCCGCGCCGGCACTGGCCGTGGTGTGACGTCATCCGGCCGGCTCGGCGCTGGGTAGTTCCACACTTAGGTAACTCGCGACCGGGTGCGACAGGAGGCAGTGAAAATGGCGGCTCTCCACCCGAGTCAGTCAGACCTCCGCACGCGGTCTGAAGCCGATCAGTGAAGCGGAGGAGAAAGGAACAGGTTTGTGGGTACGCATTACGCCAGAGCTCAGTGCACTCCAGTTTGAAAGATTGCTCGAGAAATTAATAATTCCACGGCAAACTCGCACGACGCCAGGAAATTATGATCATCAGCGAAATTACGGAACGCCCTGGATCCCTCCGCATTGAGCCAAGGACACGGTCCATTACGGGCTTTCTATACATCCTGGTCAGCAGTTTTCCGACCAGTGAACAGACGCCGCGGACACAGAGGCACAGGTGGTGATCGGCCATCCCGGTCCGTCGGCAGCGCCGTGCCGAGGAACGCCACGCCTCGCTCACTGTCGTTAGATCGCGACACCGATTTGAATCCCGAAAGACAGACGGCCGATAGGCGGGACAGCTGGGAGAGGACGGACGCAGCCATTGGTCGTCTGCGACAGACGGGGACGGAGACCGTTTGTGTCCTTGGGTCGGGACCGGGGTGAGTCCAGACCACGCCGGGACCAGACTCAGAGCGTCCCCTCGCAACAGAGCAGCTCGTGCCGCCTGTTTACCGTTCACGCTCGTTGAGGCGCGATGGAGGACGGCGTGCGTGCGTGCGTGAGCGGGCGAGGTGCGCCGCCCACGTGCCAATGTAAATCAGCGGCACGGACCGGGCCGAGCGCACCCTGAGCGTTCGGCCGGGACCCTCCCAGGCCCGTCTGGCCTATATCGGTGGGAGGGGAGGCCGGACCGGACCCGACCCACGCTGTCGCCGTCCCGGGCTGAGCGAGGCACGCCCTGAACCACTCTGATGGGGAGCCGCCGCCGGTCTGATATCTGACCATATCAGACCGTCGCTGCCCGATGATTGTGAAACTGTCTCAGAAACGATGTGAGGGAAAGGTATCTACATATTTAAAAAGCTGAAAGGGAGGCATGTAATGGGCATGTAAGAGTGACATGCAAGCTATGCGATGCATAGCGTGAACACTCCCGGTCACTAAGCAACGAACACTGTCTTAATTCAAAACACTTTTTCCCGCCAGATGACAACGTGTTGAGATACCCAGCCGCCGAGCGGGATTAGCGAGCGGTGTTGATGCGACCGGGAACCAGATACGCCTGTGTCTCTTCTCATTATGACGATCTGCCCGCACTCGGAAGGGCCCTGTTATCTGGTGTCAGTGTAATGAGCTCTTGGACACACGTGTCCCCAGATCAGGCCGATCGGTTATCACTAGTTCGCTCATTAGCACCATATAATCTAAAATACAACGGCGACGACGGGGATAATTTGACAAATAAATCAAACTACAAATGTTCAAGACATAATGATGATCGGCGAATGTAATCAACAGTGGCTTCAATCTGAACGATTTTCGCCATATCTGCACCAGTATCGCATTGAAGTAACAAACGAGCATCAAGCTCAAATTGCCTTCCTGGCTATTTTTAACATTTCTTGATTAGTTTCAGAGGCAATGCCACTCATGAAACAAATTCAATAACGTGCAGCCATAAAAGCGCCAAATTCACAGGAACCGTCACTGCTAAGCCAAAAAATATCCAATCGATCAATGATAGGCCCGGGCAGCGCTTGTCGAACAGCACTGCGGATCCGAAGGTTGGGACTTTAATTGTGAAAAACCGCCCGCCCGCCGCAAAACGCAAAACCGCAAAACGCGCAAAACGCACGCCCAAAACGCGAACGCAAACTTCGCGAAAAAAACAATCGCATGCGATTGTGTTTTTTTTTGTTGTTTGTTTTTTTTTGTTTTTTTGTTGTTTGTTTGTTTGTTTTTGTTGTTTTTTTTTTTCGGCGGGCGTGCACGCCCGCCGAAAATATCCAATCGATCAATGATATAAACCATATTTGGAAGACCTGGAAAGGTGGCCAGTATTTTTACGCCCCGGTTCTCGGTATTACGCGATAGCCCGAACGATCGTCTGAATTGTCGCGGGAGAGGCTAACTGATCGGTCCGCAGCCAATAACTCGGGGCCAGATCACCGCCTAACAGCTCCTAATGGCGGCTAAACGACCCGGCCCCAGGGGTCACCAGCCGCCGCGCGACCTCCACGACCCCGGGTGACCCGGTGACCCCAGCGGCGCCTCTCATCTGCCGAGATGCGTGTGGGATCGGGACGGTAACGGGACGCAGAGGAAAGAGACGCCCAAAGTGGGGCAGGCCCTCTCTCGATTTGCACGGTGAAGATTGGGTGAAGAATTGAAGATGGGCGACAGGGAGACAAAGAGGAGAGGAGAGAGGGCCGAGGGGGAGAGACAGAGAGAGTCGAAAACATTGTGCAAAGTCGGATTAACATTGCAAAAGGACAATACGAGAATACTAAAGTGTTACGAACAAAGCTCTTGAATGCCGATGGATTCGAGTTATTCAGAACAAAACAATGTACGCCTCATTGTTAAGCATGCAGCCTCCAAAAGTGCAGCCATATTTCAAATGCACCGTATATTGGTAACATTCATTAAAATTGAAAGTCACAGACTATTCCAGCTTATCACAGGATCCTAACAAAACTTTTGTTCGCTCCACTGGGACAGGAAACCGGTAGTTGAATAATGGGACGGGCCGTTGGGGTGGGTCGGTGACGGGTGCAGCGTCGCACCCGGCACCGGTCGGTCGGTTTCATTCAATACCGTCAGTGCAGCGGGCCACTCTGACAAACTCAATTGGGGCCGGCTGAACTTATCCGGTGCACGGCAGCCTGTGAACCGCGGACAGGGTCACCGGGGGTGGTACGGGTCAGCTAGTGGTCACAGGAACCGGCTTTGATCAATGGGGGACGGGAGGCAGTGGGTTGTTCAAGCTAGTTAGATTATATCTAATCTACCTTCATACAGTCAGCGAGTCCGCGTTCCTTCCTTTCCTTTCCTTTTAGTAACGAGTGGATTTCAAAGATCAGGAAAGTCCACCGAGTGGAGATTAAATGAAACGAATCAATTCACAAATTAGCCGGAAACGCTAGCGTGTGCAACGCAATCAATGCAACTAATCTGATCCATTCGTCTCACTGGCACATATGCAGGAACATTTACAGACGTTGCGGCTAGAGGATCAGGGCTAAGCCTTCTTTGACACCGATCAAAAGCTGAACATGTGACGGATAGGCCTCTTCAGCGATCATATGCTATGCAGAATGATGATGGGAATTACCCATATAGCACGGATTTAACCTAGCACGGATGGTGACCGGTGTGAGCCAACGTTCCGCCCTGCACCCCGCAGCGGCTGGGCGGGCTCGGCCAGTAGGTATGAGCCAACCTTTCGGTAAGTTGGGACGGCCCGCAGGCGGCCCCAAACTGCCTCAGCAGGGGACGGCCTCACGGGTCGGTCTCACGCCGGCGTGGGTACGGGTCCCCACCGCCCAACGCCCTACCGCCCTCCGCCCGGCGGAGCAGCTCAGCGACAGCGGCTGCACAAACAGCGTTCCGTGCAGCGGAGCGGTGCTAGTGCGTGATTTATGTGTTGGCGTGTCTCGCCGGCTGCGGGAGAGCGCCGGGAGAGCTGGCCGGCGGCGAGCCGGCACGCCGGGCGAGTCGAGCGAGGGACGCTCGCCGTGTAGAATGCGCGCTCCCCTGCTCTCGGTGGGTCTCAGCCCGGGCTCCGAGCGGGGGACGCCTGCGGTCGTGACCACCGGAAAGAAGTCGACCGGTTCGTGACCGCGGGCCGGGCGGACGCAGCTTCTGCAATCGGAGCTGAGGTCTGGTGGCCAAGGCCGTGCTGTTGCGCCAGAGGAGCACCTGGCCGCCTGAGATTCGCCCTCGGACCGCTCTCAGGCCGTGGCGATGGCTGCGGCGGACCGATTTCCACATCACCACAACTGTCAATGGATGCCTGGAGGCAGGCCGATTCCATCTTGGATTGTCCAATCGTTACACTACTACTGTTCAATGTATAAAAAAGTCATCGGTTTTCACTCTGCCTGTTGTCACGTATCGCTCAATTCATATGTCATTCCAACCGGGTCCGTACACACAGGTCTCTATCTACAGGAAGTAACGCAGTGCCGACTGCCATCTCCACTAAGCCAATAGGCCGTTATCGCCACTCGCACACTCGCTATCAGCGGAGGTGACCCGAGTGAAAACACGATACGCGGAGAGCCCGCCCAATAACGATAGGCGGTCGTGGATACAGGCTTAGCGGTGATACCCGCCCTCGGATACGCGTGATTGCCAGGATGGACGGCAACAGTCAGCGCACTTCGGGATTTGACGTGAAAACAAAGCGGCAAATTCACACAGGTAGTTGTTTCAGGGAGGGGTGGCGCGCACAATGGGAGGAGCCCGAGCCTCAGGCATTGCCGGAGGACAGATGAGTAGGCCGGTACGCCACAAATTGTGATATTTAAACGTGGGAGGTTCACAGGGTTTTTAACTTCATGTGCACCAACGTGCATTGTTTTAGGGTGCAATGCAACTCTTGCGGTTGGCAAGTGCCTACAGCCCATTCGCAAGGCTCACTAAATTAAAACCAAGAGTGCAAAGTTAATCATCAAGTCCCGAGGACTAAATTACGCAAAATGCACACTATTAAAATCATATCTAATGAATTAATTATCACGGGCTCACTATCAAGTCTCGGTTCTGTCAAAGCGGAAAAAATATTTTCACGGTTCTATTTGAACTGAAGGGACCGTTTGAACCGTTGAACCGCCGTTGGAGCCGTTGAGCGGCTTTTACCCGTCGTGATTTAGTTTAAATTCTGCTTGAAGCATGATAGGAATCGGGGTCTGCAACCCTTGAGTTGCAAGTCTCATGAGCCACTCTTGCAATGAGTATTTTACTCATGCCATCCATAACGTCATAATTTATGCCGTTGCATAAGTTCATAGCTGCGTTCCGTGCCGCCGTTCCGACCCCAGGCAGCGGAGCGTAACGGACGCTGGGGGAGGGTGCGTCGCCCCTGCCGCCAGCCGTGACGCGCCACAGTCACGACCGCGTAACGATCCCGCCACGTACGCGCCACGAGCATATCACGGAACCATCACGGATGCATCACGGAATAATCAGAGGCACCATGGATGCTCACTCACAACTGGCGATGATGCCGCATAACTCAACCGATTTGAATCAAAACACAAGCCCAAGACGCAAAAATCCGTCCCACTGCTCCATGATTACAAACATATCATGAGCGTAACAATATTATCCCCGCAGCACGTGACTCACCTTGGGTACGTTTTTCTGGCGTTTGGACACCATGGCTGACAGCAGGGTGATCTGAGCTCTGAGGGACGCCTCCTGCCGACCTCACGAGGCGGTGTGCCGGGGGAAGCTGGCCAGTCGGCGGCCGGTCGGCGCCTATATGCCCCAGGTACGGCCCCTCGCGCCGACGCCGAGCCTCACACCGGCCAGACAGACGCTATACGGCACACCTGGGAGCGCGCGCCACGCCGAGCCGACGATAGACGACGCCGGGGCTCGGAGAGACGGGAACGACGCTGAGGTACGGCTCGGAGAGACGGGAACGACGATGGGGTGCGCCGGCCGCACGGACTGGCGAGCGGCGTGCACGGTACCGTAGTTCACTCTCCGATCGGTTCCGATCACTGTCACAGACCAATCCTCCTCACGGATCCTTCCAGTTCACCACACTGCACCACAGACTATCCTCCACGCAAGCAGCGACTGTCTGTGAGCCGCGAACGGCGAGCGGTACTCCACGACACGACCTCTCGCGGCGGCGCCGGCACCGCGTCTGCCTGAGTAGCGCGCCTGCGCACTGCGCCCGGCCGGCGCGGCGGCTCGGAGCCGGCTGAGCCAGCGCGGCGCTCTCCATTGGAGGGTCCCCGCTCCAACACCTGGCCCGGCCCGACAGTGCGGCAACCGGGTTGAAACAATAAAACACCGCCGGCTACCGGCAGGCGGCGGCACGGCCAGACGACGTGGGAGGGAATAACTATGGCAGACAGGTCCGGAGAACGGGGGATGGCGTCGGGGTTTCGGGATATATGCTGTGGTATAATGAATCCCAGCGGCCCACGGTACGCGGAAAGAGGAACGACAGGAGATATCTTTCGTCCAGCAGAACATAACTAACTTAGCAGACGATGCACTTTATTAAGATGTACATACAATGATGAAGCATAAAATAAAAGCAATGTTTAACTAATTACAGTCTAAGACCCGGTGAAATTCCTAGTGAGATCCGATGAGCTGAGATTTTGTGCCATGCCTAAATGGCTTAGCTTGGGACACGGGCACGAGCTATTACGTTAAAGGTAGTGTGCCAGCTTTCTTGGACCGTATGGAGTTAATGGCCCAGATAAGGAGAACCGGATTTTTAGAACTTATCCATACCTTCAAAACTCATGGAAACGTCTTAAATTCTTCAAATTTTGAGTACCCCAGTGCGAAATTCGCCCCGACGGGTTGTCGGTCGTACCCCAACCACATTTCACACCACTATGAACAATAAATGCACACACTGAAATCGCTATTACCGCTATGCTCATCCAATCAAGTTTCGATAAACCCGTTCATCATCATCTCCTGCGGTTTCGAACACGCCTGTTAGGTGGCTTCTGATGCTCGTCGAGGTCGGAATTTCCAAATACGCGTGGTGCGTCGGGCCGCGCGCTCTGACTTCGGCCAAGAAAAATGCGTCAGCTGATCATTGTCATTTCTGCCACTTGCGTGTGGTGAAATGGGGTCATAACTTATAAGACGGCTTTTTCATATCAATTATTTTACATAAAATCATATTTAAAACCATAAATAATGTTCGACAGCCAAATAAAAGAAAAAATACAATACGGGCTTACAGTTTAAGGCTCGACATTGTGTTGTCTACGATTAGACAGCTGATAACTCATTCCCGTACGTCGTATGGTCGTAACACTATAATGACCTTTGCTTATTGTCACAAGTGCGCCGCATTCGCGATTGTTGCCCGACGTCTGTTTGCAGGTGAGCCCACTACAGTTGTTATACATATCTAAAAACCGAAAAACTTTTAGGCGAAAAAGGCACTATTCCAGGCCCATTTTTGATTTTTTTTGCGATATTAGGTAAAAACAGAAGCTTCTTATCCTAGGAAAAATAAAATGGGAAATCTTTCAAAGGTGGCACACTACCTTTAACCCTATTCCTGGCGGGGGGGGGCCTCAGGAGCCCCCCCCCCTGAGGTTTTTTGGTTATATCTCCCAAACGCGTTGAGCTAGGAAGCTCAAATTTTCTGACTTTTCCTAAAAGGCTTCTACGCAACATGTCTGAAAATTTTGAGTTGATCTGACCTCAGGTCAGGTCACCAGAGGCGGTTTGGTGACGCTACCTCAGAAAAGTTTGCAATCACGCCAGAGCTAGAGTTTTTGACCGATCAATTTCTTCTCTTCAGGGTTTAGTTAGGGTACCAGTATGTGGAATTTGTATATCTCGGAATTTTGATATCGGTGACCTAAGGTCAGGTCAATTTCGCGACCTCCCCATTATAAGTCAATGGGGGAAAAATCAACTCCCTGTTTTTACCACTAAAACGGGTCGGAATGGCCCCATATACCATACATGACTTCATATACGATCAACCTTCACTACCTTGAGGTCTGTTTTGCTGTTGGGCAGCTGTGAGGTCATGTGACGTCATCAAAGGTCACCAAAGGTTTTTGGCCAATAACTCCGTACAGGAACAAGATACAGACGCGTGGATGGTCTCATTGTGTTCAGCTCGTCAAGACGCATCGAATGATATACATGATGACCTCGAGGTCACGTGACCTGAGGTCAACCTTTGACCTTGACCTTTCGAGGTCAACATATATATCATTCGATGCGGATTGACGAGAGGATCACGATGATGCCCTTAGTTTGTTCCTATCTTGACTAATTCGAAAGTTATTCGAGAAAAACTCTCTCCATATCTAGTGCCGCCATTTTGACTTTTTCGACCCCTGTGACGTCATCTTTGACCTGACCTGAAAATGACCTTAGTAAAAATTGTAGATCTTGGCCGTGCGTATCCGATGCCGTTTACCGCTTGTCGCTATCTTGCTTCGTTCTCGAGATCTCAGGGGGGGGGCCGAATCGGCCCCCCCCCCCCCGCCAGTTTCTTGTCCCGGCGGAGCCCGCCAGGAATAGGGTTAAGACAAGCGAGTCGGCTAAATTGGTAATAAAAATGGTGAGCCCGATTCACAATAGTCCCCGTTTCTCGGGTTGCGTGCCTCGTGCTAGCCGAAATCAGCGATAAACGGGGCTCCAGAGCCCCTGCATTGTGCAGTAAATGGGCAGGATTACGAAATTTTGTTACGTCTTTTATACTATTTAGCCATGACAAGCTGGACCATTGCAGAACAGCAAGACGCAAGTATACAACTTCGGATGTCTTTATGCCGTTTTAATGAATTTCATGCCGTCTTATAAAATTTTAGATATGATCAACGGAAATATGCGTCTTTGTGTTAAAATTACCTTTATAGTTTACTGATGTGGCCGATAAGTTCATTTGTCTAACGCCCTAATTGAGAGTGGCCTTGTGAGCAGAGGGCATGTGTAAAGTAATCAGACTACAGTCTGACCCGAGGGCCGATATTACCGTCCCGATCAGCTACTTATTCACCCTATTGACGTGACCCGAACTATCGGTCACGAGCCGCGAAATGGCGCAAGGCCGGTGAGCTGGCGCCTCATGATTGAGCTTCTCCGTGGTGGCCCATATTGGAAACAAATGAACCGGCAGGCGGTCCGGGCCTGATCCGCATCCCTGGCGTAAACCCGCTGCGCATCCCTTCACTCCGCCGCGGCGGCTATTCGTGGCCCGTATACCGGAGTTCC
Source organism: Amphibalanus amphitrite (assembly GCF_019059575.1). Classification (NCBI taxonomy): domain Eukaryota; kingdom Metazoa; phylum Arthropoda; class Thecostraca; order Balanomorpha; family Balanidae; genus Amphibalanus; species Amphibalanus amphitrite. The sequence continues at coordinate 121,110 of NW_024881621.1, forward strand.
TCATCTTTCAGTGGATGAGATACGTCCCCCATGGGTCGTCTCTCCATTTCGCTCGGGCAGATTCCGGTCGGGGTGAGGTCGGCGGGGCCGGTGTCGTCAGGTCAGTGACCTTTGCTGTGTCGCCGACCCGCAGTTGGACCACCATCGCGGCCTCATCAGCGGTGATCCGCTGACGTCTGTCTGGGTCGTGTGGGAGTGCGGAGAGCACCTCGACATCCACTGAGTTCGGACCAGCCCGCGGGTCCGCCATCAGCGTCCCCGTCCAACGGTCTGATATACTGGCACCCCGGCGGGTTTATTGGACCCATTAGCACCCTCGGCGGCAGCACAATGGTGCCCGAGGCGGGCTCCGGCTCCCCTTTCCCAGGCGCGCGCCGGAAGAGGGGAGGTGGTCGGGCGGCAGGGACGGCCAGGGTTCACACGGCCACGCGGCGTGCGCCGCCGGTCGCCGTTGGAGCGCTAATGACCGGTGGACTCACACGGTGGCAGCGGAAGTCTGCCCGGGCGGGGGCGGCGGTGGGGGCGGCCAGGTGCATCTTCCCTCCCTCCCCTCACCCCAGCTAACCCCATCCGCCCCCACCCCATCCGTAACACCCCATCCTGTGGTAGACCACTACGTGAAGTTGGCCAAGTCCAGGATGGAAACACAGGCGAACGAGGCAAATGTAGCGCGTCGGCGAGCAACAGCCTACTGGAAACACCTGCTGGCGAACAAGTTGGCTGAAAGTGGCAACTTTGAACACAGGCTCTCGCGCCTGTTGGCCGGCGGAAGCGGTAAACTGTCACGGAAAGTCGCGTGAAATATATGATAACAGTAACCGGTCCATGTGGCAGTGCCCAAACTTTTCATGTGTGTGGGTTTTTAGTGCAGGATTACGGAAGAGTTCTGGACAAGCAGGCCCACCGATGTATGCTGATACTGTCTGCATGCTTCACGCCTTATACGCTCCACCACATGCCGGCAGATATAATGTCACATGAATTTTGTCAAAGAACAGTGAAGAAGACTTGCCATCATCACACTGTCGCCCCTTCTATCAAACGGTTGGATGCTACTTGTATTCGTGCCCTGAGCGTAAACCTCTGCATATTCATATATAGAGTGGCCTTTACGATGAGACCAATCTACCGAGATGTCATTAGTCAAGCTTGTCGACTGTGGTAAACATTCTTGTGGCTTTCGCATCCATCCAACGTACATCGAACATGCAATACATTTATGGGATATGTAGCGAAAGCCACATATAAGGACGTGCATCCCATCACAAAGTCGCATCTTATGATGATGGAAGTGTTTGGTTTCCTGACGACCGTTCCCCAAACCTCGTCATAACACGGCGCCTGAACGACAGAAAGGCATACCATCGAACTGGTCCCAGGGAGGCTTTCTCTAAAATACGAGCAGGCAGTGTGTTTTAGGGCTTTTCTCTGGGTTTTATGGGTGACCGGAGTCGGATTCCCCGGCTCCGGGTACATGGCGACGGGTGACGACCTCTCAGTGATGACCTCTTTGAAGTGACCTCTCGACCTCACGCCCCATGGCACCTGACAGTGAGGTCTATCCGGCTCCAGTACGATCGACCGGCCAACCGTGCAGACCTCTTCCGCAACGTGGGAGCGCCACTTCATAATATTGATGACAGGCGCAGGCCGCTGCAGCAAACTGACCTTGGAAATTAAGGGCACACCATTGCACATGTGGCGGTATTATTTCATTGTGAATGTGGCAATCCAATAGCACACTCGATTACACGTTTTCATTCATCTTTGAAATTAATGTTTCCAGCTTTCTCTGCAGCCGTGCACCTACTACATATCACCGTCACGCGTTTCTGAATATGAGAAAACGTGCAACTGAACAGCAAATGATCCGAATCTTATTCGGTCTCGAAAATGAACGGATTCACACCCATCCGCCTGCACAATGCCAACCCACATCGACGCATAAGCTGGCATAAGTCACAACTCACAGAATCTATATGGGTCACAACTCACAAATGAGTATTTCCATGCCAATGCAGGCTTTAATGACCGCAGGGATCCAAACGTTCCTTTGCAAAATGCAACTTTACTGATTGGGCAGAACAGGGTGGTAAAACCGGACAGACGGCCGCAGAGGACACATCCATAGCCTGTCATTTGGTCATCCCACCCGAAATGACCCGCGTCATGCCATCCAGCTCCGGGGAGGGGGGAGGGGGGAGGCGGCATCCCACACATCACAGGCCACCGCTACAGAAGTTGGCGCTACCCAGAGCTGTTGTTGGAATGCAGAATGTCTCCCAGGTAAGGGAGGCACGTTCTGCAATGTCGTCAGCGTCAGACGTCAGCACAGCTTCCAGGAAATAGCTGCCATTAAATCGGGGAGATCAAGCAATGTGCTACTAACGGAGCGAGAATTAAAGTAATGGTACCTAATCGATCGCAGAACGGGTTCGGACTGAAGTTGGACTGAGCTACCGGGAACACGCCATTATGATGCCATACCAAACGCACCATAATGGGCCAATGGGGAATTGGGTTAGAACAATGACGTCGGATTAATCACGACTGCACTATATGTGTATGTAAGAGGTGGCACTGGCACTATGTGGAATAAAGGCCCTCAATGTGGTGCCGAAGAGCCAAAGGATGTATCTCTCAATTTACACAAATTTTAAATTTATCCATCAATATTTATTCAATACATTTTAAATCAATGTAGGTAAGAAACATGATACGAGCATGTATCTGGACACCACAAAAATGAAATAGCATTATGCCTATTACAACTTACCAATGTTTGTGTCCGAGGCTTAATTATGCAGAATCCCCTCGTAATGTACAATTCTGTTTTTCATTCTGCATGGTGGGTATCATTTTATTCAAATAGAGCTCAATCAATTCTCAGGAAGTTCGGGCCAGCGTGCAGGGAAGAAATGCGTCAATCTTATCTCGCATTCTTTGATCGGATAGCATACCTATGAAGGTATTTGTAAATGAATTTGCAGGAATACGTAAAACTTTAATGCATCGCTGACGTAATTCGGCTCCACTGAGACAAAGGCTACAGAAAATGGCTTGCGCAAGAATCCACCCACATCGCATGTTACATCAAGAGCGGCTATGTTCCACATGAAACATCTCGAATGACGTGGATGACCAAGTCGCAATCTGACATCAATTTCAACGATGAACTAGGGATATATCAGTCCCTAATAGTAATGACTTTCAGAGGCTCTTGCCATTACGGAAACGACCACTCCACAGCCATCAAACATCTGTCTCACGCGATATGAAGTCCGGCAGAAAAGTGAGAGTGGATTCACACCAAGCCATTGTGTAACACCACATACCACCAGACAATCAGCGGTATATGGTCCACCCTCGGCCGGCGATTTACACTCACAACATCAGCCGACAGGCCTGAGGCGACATCAGTAGACCAGGACACGTCAGTCGGCGTCACCGGACGACATCAGTGGGCGACCGGAGGGTGACGGTTCGCCGGAGGTCGCGCCGTCCGTCTGACAGGTCAACAGGGCCGGCCGTCAGCCGCAAAACGGTCTGTCCCGAGCAGCAGCGCGGTGTTGACACACCTTCCCGGAAGCTGCCGGCCCCTGTCAGCTGCACACACTGCACGTCAGTGTGACAGGGGCTGTCCCATCCGCTCTCCAAAGAGCCGACAGATGGCCCCGCAGTGCAGCGGTCAGCACTTTGTGGTGTAGGCGGGAGGGGATTAACAGGAGCTCTTTTCATGGTCCATAATTGTTGCTCAATAGTTGTTAGAATGAAGCATACAAATGCTTAGCTGAGACTCTGCCTTTCATCGAAGTCATCCACATTCCATGCAGTTTCTTTGGCCTATAAGCGAAAATGCGAGCTTAGGTTACCATGCAGTGGGAATTTGTGAGCTATGGACCATCAAACTATTTAAATAGGCAAGCTTCAGAAGAAAACAAGTAGATGCAAACGTCCATCGCATATTATCTCTCGACACATGTTCTGAGCTTAAAACAAACTGGTTACCATGTATCGGCGCTTCTGCAGCAGCAAAGCTGTCATAAATCAACAGGACTGCCGGTGACTTTTTACAGTCTGGGTATAACCAACAGCCATGACCCACTGATTCCACCTCGTTGGCCTTTATTTTCACGGCCACCAGAGAGCCTCTGAAGAGCTGCCCCAGAGAGCCGAACTCAGAGCTCGACATGGCCGTCCCCGGGGCGGCGGGTCGAGTGCCATCAGTCGCCCCCGAACAGCTCCGCTCGACCCCGAGTCTAAGGAGGGTCAAACGGAGTCGTTCGCGTGACGGACGAGCATGCCGCGCGCTGCCAATGCCATCGATAAAGGAAGCGAAGACGAGACCGCGACGAGAGAGTTCCCAGTCGTGAATTTGAGCTCGACCTCGGCCCAGCCCACAGCTCGCCATTCCTCCAGGGCCGGCCTGGAGTGGAGGAACAGGCTGGAGGAGTTCGGGGGCGAGACTCGGGTCCATAGGACGGGAACGAGACGGTTGACGGCATGCACAAATGTGATCGAATCGGTAGTTATCGTCATCGCCGATTATGATGTGATGGCAACCACAAATCAGGGGCGCAAAACGACTGAAATTCACCTGCTTGCTCAGAATGCATGATTCAACCAACGGAGCTCGAGTGACCATGGCTCGAGTTTTAAATTCCAACATCAAAATATCACGATATAGCATGAAATTCGACACGTGTGGCTACCAGTTTCATGACACAGGCCACGTGCCGAGTGAGAGATTGCCGGACCGTCGCTAATGCCGCCCGGCACCTCTGACCAGATGATCCGCTCCGATCCCCGCCGGGGCGAGCGGATCCGTGCGCAACGACGCGGGGACACATCGAGGCGTCCAGACACGCTGCGAGCGCATTTCGGGCCCATAGACCGATGACGCAACGACGATCGGCCAATCCCTGTGAGCCCCCCCCCCCCCGCCTCGGAGAAACGCCTGGAGCCGAGCTACCGTGGGTTTTTGAAAGGCTGATGCCGCTGAACCGGCAGACATTTAATGGATGGTTCCAGTTGTGATGGATCGCCGGCCGTCTGAACGGCCGCTGACAGCACGTGCGCCATCGGTTTGTTCTCACGGTGCACATAGTTTCTAACAGTATTACAGTCATGCAGCTGCGTACCGTATCAACCTACGTGTCTGGCCATCTCCGCAGAATAACTTTCAACCAGCCAGGATTTAGGAATTACGCATGACAGCCATTGCCAAAGTTCCGCTCCCATACACAAGATAGATGGTTAATCATTTTTCCCGAGCATCGGTATGCGCAAGTCTCACGATGGAGAAAGAACCCAGTTTTTGAAAGGCTGATCCCGGAGTTACTATTGATAATACCACCCACAATGTCAAACTTTTGCACATGTGCTCTGCATCATATCCTTCCCCTAATCGAGAGAACGCACCCACCCACACCCTCTGGCTTATGCTGCAGTCACGCAGAGGGAACAGTCTCTCAGCCCATTTGGCTTAGGAAGTCTGCAGATTCAGCCCATTTGGCTACAGAAGTCTCTCGGATTCAGCCCATTTGGCTAAAGAAGTCTCCCAGATTCAGCCCCTCTGACCGATGAAGCAACATCTCAGCCCATCTGGCTAAGGAAGCAGTCTCCCAGACTCAGCCCATCTGGCCGAGGAAGCGCCCTCCCAGTCTCCCTGACGACGGGCGCCTGCAGAGCTGAGCTCTCCCACACTTCACTGCTAATGACGTTAGCATCATACTTCCTCGTTCCTCCGGGCCGTGGCCGACAGGAGACGGCAGCTGGCGCCTCTGCCGCCGACGCTGCACCGGGCCTCCTCTGTTCCGCGTGAGTGGCCCGCGTTCTGCGGAGTCAGAGGCGCCCGAACCCGACCGAAGTCTCTTCCGGACTAGGCTCTGTGCTGAGGATATGACCAATAATGCTGTACCGAATGACATAATGAAAATCAAACGAACAGAATATTTATAGTCAAGTATGCGGTATTTCTCATTATGACAAGAATATTCCGTTTTCCTTTAGGGAGTGATCCACAAAACGAAAGTTGTCGTTTTACAGAAGAAAATACAGTTCTGTATTTTCTTTTTTCATCTTTTTTCGACAGTATCCGTACAAATTTTCAAAAATGTCAAATGCGTGAGCAATATTTTGAGAAGTTAAGAAAGATAGGTTTGAGCACGGTGACTATAGGTTTGAGAACGAAAGAGGCAGTTGGACTAATAGCATATACTCGACAAAGAAGCAGGTGCCGAGGCAGACAGCTGTGATGACCTGACCTATAGCCCAACCCGGTGACAGAGCAGCGGCGGGGCCATGCGGGCTGTCTGCCCTCCCCTCCCGGCTCACGGCCACGGAACAGGTGACGAGACCGCCCGTGATTCACACCGTGTCACGCCTTCATCCGTGAGTCACGCCGCGAGTTCGGCTCACAGTCACACGCCTCCAGCACGTCTCGGCGAGGGCCAGAGACAAAGGACGCTGTCAGCCGTTCACAGCGGTAAATGCCAGCAAAAACGAGCGGGAGTTATCCCGTGCCCATAGAAAAGGGCAGACGCCGCGAGCGACTCTGGATTGATACCTACTTAGCGAGGTTGTTGGGCGAGCTCCACCGGTCCACGGAGGTTTAATAGATGTAGCAGGGCTGTTTGTCAGTAGTGTGGGAGGCTGCGGTTAGAAGTGGGTGCCGTGCTCACGCCATTATAAAAGTAGGCATCGTCGTTTATCGAGGCGAGTGTGGCTAAACGGCTCTCGACTGGCTGCTCCGCTGGTTTCGTGTCACAAGGTAACTAACGGTGGCACACATATTACAGTATGACATGATTTGACGCAAGGCAGGCACGGTAAACAAAGGACGACCTCAGATGAATCCAAACAATGTAATTTCAACAATGGACTGACGCATTCATACCCTCGCGGAAAATGTTAATTCTTCCCCTGTCAAATGGTGAACGAACACAAAAACTTCGCGCGGATGGCAAAACAATCGGGCACCACCGTTCGCCTTATCAAATCCTTTCACCGCGTCCCACCTGAACCTCAGTGGGTTAGCTGTCAGTTGGAATTTAACCGGCTGGGATCAGTCCAGTTCAGCTGTCTATCACAAACTCTGGCCGTCATGCCTCGCCTTGAGCGCGGCTACCTTTCCAATCTGTTCATCAAATCCTTCCATCTGGGCCGGCCCCGATCGGATCGGACTCGTGCGCGCCGGCCGTCACTCTCCAGGGACACGCGTCGTCATCCGGAGACGGCTGTCATCGCTGGGAGACAGCCGTCATCGCTGGGAGACAGCCGTCATCGCTCGGAGACGGCTGTCATCGCCCGGAGACAGCCGTCATCGCCCAGGCCCAGAGAGACGAGCACCATTGCCCGGAGAGAGACGGCTAACTTCGCTCGGAGAGACGTCTGTCGTCGCCCGCGGAGAGACACGCGCCATCGCCAGGAGAGACACATTGTCGCACGAGGAAATGGCTGTTATTATCCAGAGAGACAGCTATGAGTATGCATCATCGCCCAAAGAGACAGCCATGAAATTGCCCAGAGAGACACCACATGACATAGCCCGAAGAACCAGATGTCATCGACCAGAGGGACACACGTCATGACCCGCGGATTTGTCTGCTTTCGCCCATAGAGACACGCGTCATCGCCGCACAAACAGCTCGGACCGTGTCCCTCCCGGTGCGGCCCCGGCGCACCTGGCGATCCTAAGGGCTAATCCCTCGGGAGCCGCGAGTCGGTCCAGACGGCACGCCGGGCCAAACGACACGCTCCTCAGAATGGGGAGAGCTGCTTGGAAGGGGAGAGCCGTACACGAAATACAGAGTGATGTGTTTTTGAGCCGAGGCAGAAAGTGATGGGAATACTGAAAGGGCGGTAAGCCATTTATGAAGAGACAAATGGCGTAAGCATTGCGCAACATTTGTATGCCTCTCCGAGGATTAAACTTTCTATTCTTTAGCTATAGGTAATCCATCCAAATGACACTCTGCAAGCAACCAATACGCATCTGTAGCCCCCACTCCTGACTCAGGATGTCGAGAGGAGCGGCGTGAATATGGGGTGTCCAGCACCTCTCTCTCCGGGAGTCCGGAATCTGGACACGCTCCGCGGGACGCGAGTCTCGCCCCATGTCGGTCGATTGGACACGTTCCGGAGAGCAGATTCCGGTCACCGGACACCGTCTCACCGTGAGAAAAAACTCACCGGCGCGCGAGGAAACCGTGGCCGCCACAGCTGATGACATGTAATCCAGTAGCCGGAGACAATGGGAACCTGTCCGTCATCGCGTCATTATTACAAAACGCGCACACCTCCCGAGCCACCGGTCCGTGTGGGAGAAGAAAACTAGCGCCTGGCGGGATAAGACGGGCCGGGCTGGCAGAGGCGACCGAATTGACTAGCAGCAGCCAGTCATCACCAGGCCTGCGCTTACGAAAATTACTATATTAGTTTAAGGAAAAAGACCGCATACGTATCTAGCGAACGCTACGCTGATGATAGCCACTGAGACGAGACTTACTGACTTTCGGCTACCTTCCCATTTTCTGCCTGCAGTAGGTAATAAAGGTATTTCTCCATCCTCCGTCTCACTCTTCATCTCTCTCCCTCACTCTCCCTCTTTCTCTCTTGAGAATGCTGACCAAGACGAATCTTCAGCAAGCGAATTATCCATCACAATTACCGTCCGGAAAACATCCACAGCACGGCGGGCAGCAACAAACGTCACTAACGACGCGATCGATGAAGCGCGATCATCGACTCGGGGCGGGGGCGGGGGCGGGGGCGGGGGCGGGGTCGGCCGGGCAGCGGTCACACGGCCGGCCGCCGCCGTGGGAAGTCCGTGTGGTTCACGCCCGTCGGCCTGTCCACTCGTACCCACACCGGGCACGCCGCTGGAGGCGCAGCTCATGCATAGTGGCCGTGCATACCCGGGTGGAGGGCGCGCGGCGGGCGGCCAGCCGGGGTCAGTAGCTGACCTGGCCGACCTCTGGCAGCCGCTGAGCCGGACGGGAGCCGCCCTGTGCCTGGTGCCGGTCCGCTATAGCGCCAGATGGCGGACCGAGAGGCCATAAACGGGCGAGTGGCGCACAGCCGCCAGCCAGCCCGCCGAATACCTAACGGCATGGCGTGGACACCGGCACGGCGGACACGGACACACAGAGGACACAGACACGGACACACAGCGGACACAACAGTGGCGGACACAGGCACGGACACACAGCGGACACAACAGTGGTGGACACGGGTGCACAGCGGATACAACAGTGGCGGACACATACGCACAGCGGACACACACAGCGGACACAGCGGTGGCGGGCACGGACACACAGCGGACACAACAGTGGTGGACACGGGTGCACAGCGGACACAACAGTGGCGGACACAGGCACGGACACACAGCGGACACAACAGTGGCGGACACATACACACAGCGGACACACAGCGGACACACAGCGGACACAGATGTCGACGGACACGAAAAGGGGACAGTGGTGGGTGAATGGACACGAACTGAGCCTGGAGGGTCGGGAAAAGCAGAGTCTTTAAAATCCATACACAATTTCATAGATAGGTATAAGAAGTTAGGTATGCAAACATCAAATCCAGCAAAAGATAGTTACGTGGACAGCATTATGGAAGAAAGGAATTAGACACTGATGTGTGCGGAGTGCACTGTGCAAGGCGAAAGCGAATGATGACAAGTTAGGTGGACATACAGTTTGATCACAGACAGAATCCGCGTCGGACACGGACGCATGACCTGCCCACATTGTTGCCGAATTGAATACCTACCAGCACGTGACAGTGACAGAATCCATGGAGGCTGTCATACCTCCCGTCATGACACAGAGTCTTGTCAGCTATCCGAGCCGTGAGCCATGTGGCGCGTGAGCCGAACTCCAACCATTGTCGGTGGTAGCGGCCGCCCACGTATCAGCCGGTACGCGGCGAAACCGGCGCCCAAGGAATGTCACCGATGGCAAGGGGGGGGGGGGCGTGACAAATCGCAGTTCGCACATCTATAACCTTGCGGTGTTGAAAGCACGTGTTACCAACGTGATACCATGAACGCCCATGGAGCTACGACTTAAACGCTTCTGGCCGGATTTCATCACAGACAACAGACTTTAGTTCGAAACGGTGCTGCATGTCGCTCCGAGTTTTCGGGCGAGATTGCGCGGCGGGGCGGCACCGCGCCCGGGGCAAAGTTGCACAGGGGAGAACCCAGGCTCTCTGGCTGAATTGCATGCATGAATGGAGCAGTGTTTGGGTCCTCATGGACCGGCTGGTCGGTATTGGCCATCCCCGGTGTCTCCCCAGGCTCAGCGCCATTCCGCAGGCCGGTATAAATCGGTATACCTTATAATACCCAGTGGAGCCCAGTCACTGCCACAAATCAGGGCCATGCCGCGTTAACCCCAGCACACCAAATTACGAACAAAATACAGCCGGTACCGAATGCCGAGCCGAGCGCCGCCTCCTGGCTCCACCAATCAGCGTCTGATGTTACGACGTGAGTCATTACGCGGTCACCGCAGCATTACTCCGTGAAACCGACCGCCGAGCAAATGACTCTCACTGCCCTGCACTTTTACAAATGGCGGAGGTGTGAACTGATACCGAGCAGTGCTCAGTATATCGTTCTGAGAGCTCCAGTCATTGTAGACGGGGTGGACGACTTCGTAACCACGTCATCAGTAACGACATATGGCACGAATTCAGCGGGGACGAAGAAGTCCGCTCATGATGTTGGCAGTCACTGGGCACTAGAGATGTCAATCAGATACCAACTTTTTGATATACCGATACCAAACCGATACCAACTTGGTAGTTGGTATTTCAATCCTAATGTGTTAGCGGTATTTTGTTGGTATCACTAATGTATAAGAGGCTAAGAAATCGGTAAAAAGTTGGTATTTCCCTCATGTTCCCAAATTGGTTCGGTATCGGTATTTGCCCATAGTTTTGGTTGGTATTTGGTTTGGTATCGGTATTCCGATTTTCCGTAATTGACATCACTACTGGGCACTATTTCTCTGACCAAGTGCAACGACTCGTTCCTCGAAACTGTGATACACTCCTCAAAGGTAGCCTATATGTCGAGACGCATATGACGGTTTATGGATTGCAGGCTGCAGCCCAGAACCTGCACGTACTCAGCTCATTTAAATGTTTACAGAAAAAAAGCGCCAGAACTCTGGCTGTGGCTGATAATAAAAAGTGGCTGATAAGGTTAAATACTGAGGGAAAGAACATTACCTGATTTTCGACACACGGATGTCAGGAGCATTGCACTTAATAGATTTATAGTACTCAGACATTTTCACATAAGTTCGTGTAGTATATATTTAGATTGTTGTAGAGATAAGCCACAGGCTGAACTTACCTGTGATTTGTTGAACACATATTGTGAGGAATGGCACGGTATGCGTTCATTGTACATACGGTAGGGTGGCACTTAGCAATAGGGTGAATTTTATGTTATTCGATTTTTTGGCGTGCGGGTAGTTTTCTGGTTCCATTCCCGTAAAAAATAATGTGTGCAAAATGATTTTGAAAAATATTGATATTTAGGGGTCGCGAATTGAGGTCAAAGTTGGCAGTTTTGGGGAAAAAATCAACTTTTGGGGAACTACTTTAAACCTATTTGGAATGACATATGTGGTCATTAAGGGTAATTTCCGACGTATTTTGACCTTTATTTGTATAACAATTGTTTATCCCATCACTTCCGGCCGATCGTAGCCAGTCCAGGTCAGGCCAAGACAGGTCTGCTCTGGGCTGTTTTACCCATGTCAGGCCTATTTTGGCCTGCGACCGGTGCCTTCTCACAGTGGAGGTCATATCCTCTGATTAGTGTGAGGAGTGACCGGTCTCTCCTGTTCCAAAGGGAGAACGAGCCCCACGGTTCTATCGGTTCTTGAGACATGCTCCTTTTCTGTCAAAGATAATGTGAAGAAGTTGGAGTCAGCCTATCGCCGGCGAGCGAAAGCAGAGGCGAGAGTGGGCATTGAGCTGCACTGGTTTATTGTGCTTTTGGGATGTTCTTCCGACTCTAGTGCCAGTACAAGCAACAGACTTACCCGGCCGTTGCGGCGCGCACACGGAGGGAACGTCTTTGACGATGGCGACCATGGGAGAGGAACGTCGACTCACACTCCCAAGCGCATGCGGGCGAGCGGACATCCCCAACAGTGAACTGGCCTCGACCGGGCCAAACTGCCCAACCGTAATGTGTGAAGAACACGTGAACCTGTTATCAACTGCGGCACGGAACTTAGGATACGACTCCGGCTGAACCGCGAATCCTGAACCGCGAGAGAAGGAGCGTCGATCGATTCTAGGTCCTGGTGATGGAGAGGGGGAGGGATTGGGGTGGCCAAGCCACTCGCCGTTCCCAATCTCCCCTCCATCCAAGCACAGGAGGTCATGCTCACAGCGCTGGGGGACTAGGAACTGGAGAAGCAGAACTGCGGCCTTTTGCTTCGACGCCACGACGGCGAACAGCATGCTGGTGAACGGTACTTTAGCCCTTATCGAGCAGAAGCTGGATCGGCCCGTCCTCCAGCTGGCCTGCCGGCACCACGTGTAAGAGCTGGTCCTAGAGAAGGCCTTCTCCACCTGCCCTAGAATCTCGAGTGGCCTCTACATCCGGCTGTTTAAGAGGTTCAAAGGCGGGTGGGAGTTCATACTTCATTGACAGGATCACACCTGCGGCGTTCGCCGTCGACGACGTTCCGGAGTGGGACGAGCTGCTGGTCAGCTTCCATCGCTTCCATCGCTTCCATCGCTGGACTATGCCTAGCTCCGGGAAGATTACCGAAAACTTCTGGAGCTCTGCGTAATTGCTCTCGGTGGAGTTCCAAGCACGGCATCCGTTTCTCCGCCTCAGAGTACTTCACTGAGTTAGGTGGATGGCAAAGACCATCCGCATTGTGGATGCCTTCCTCTTCAGGGAGCGGCTCCGGCTGACGGAGGCCGAGGCCCAGGTCATCAGACGCTGTGCGCTGTTCGTTGCCTGCAAGTTCGCCGCCGCCGCCGCCGCCTGGTCTGGGGCTCTACCTCTTATACGGCCTTGGGCTTTACTGCCACTGCGCCGGCTCTGGACCTGACCTTCGTGAACTCATTTTGCACCTACCCCGACAAGGAGCTGTCGAAGGCGACAGTCCCGTTCTTCGGCCGTCACCTGTAGTACTTGAGTGATCGGCTGGTGATTCTGGAGCTTTTAGACCCCGACCCTCGGGCTCAATCAAGACATGGTGCGGGCAATAGACTTGTAGGAGAGGGAGGACGAGGACCCGCCCCATAAGTCCTTGGTGGACACTATGAACGCCGCTCTCGCGACCGAGACCTTGGTGAGCTTCCTCACATCGTCGTTCAAAAAGCTCTCTAGGATCCACGACCTGGACGCGGGGCTCATCATCAATGACCAAGGCCACTGGGAGGACAGCAGCTACCAAACCGCATCTCGTGTAGTCCGGGAGCTGCGGGTGGTGAATGACTTCACCAGCCGCGCGGTATGGCGCTGATGTAGACTGGCACTCATGAAAGACAAAGATTAGCGCCAGCTCTTCCTCCATGTCGTTGAAAAGATCACAGAAAACGCTAGCCTGACACCCGAAGATCGACTGCAATTGCTAACCAGGCTACACACAAAGTGATCTGGGTGCCCGTTGCCCATGATACCCCTCCCTCCAATGAGGCGCCAATATTCTACTAAAGAGGAGGAACTGGAGTAGTGGAGTACGTAGACCAGCGTTCTGGCGTGACCGAAGCTGCATGGAATATCAATAAACAATATGAAAATGACTAAGAAATGCCTTATTATCATCCGATTACAGCGTAAGAGGAAAGTCAGAAACGATTTTAACGACATTGAAATCTGCTACCAAAATCTCAATTTTGACCTTGATTCGCGACCTCTAAACATCAATATTTTCCCATAAAAATTTGCCTCCCTTATTTTTTACGGGAATGGAACCGGAAAACGACCCGCACGCATTAAAAATCAAAAATTGATTTTTAAGTGCCACCCTAACATACGGTCATTGATGAATATAATATATACCGATGAGAACAGAATACCGAGACTCTTAAGTAAACTGAAGGCCACCTCGACTTCGATCAAAGAATTAACATGATGCAGTACCTACTTGTGTCATTTTGTCATTAGTTGCTTATCATCCGCGATATGGTTAGATCTCAATTTACTCGAAAGGACATACGCATTTTTAGCACACAGGCAACGCAAACTCGCAGAAAACTTTGCGGCCTGTGCAATTTAAACGTCTAGACTATGGACAAGGTTTTTATTGGGTTTGCGCTATAACAGGCAAAATAGCAAGCCAGTAGAAAACTTTGGCGGCCAGAAAACGTGACCTGAACAAACGTGTTTGTCGAATAAAATTCCATTACTGTCATAACAAGAAAACTAAAAGAAGTCAAGTCTTCAACGAGGGCCCACTGCCCAGCTTTTCTGGTCCGCCATAATGTTTGCTATGAACTACTTATAGCTTAAAAGTAACCTCTCAACTTCAGAAGCAAAAACAGCATAACAATCTTAAAAAAATACGAAAGGTTGCCGCTCGAACTTGAAACTGCGCATTTACTTCCGCTGCTTGATGAAAAACATGCCTGCAACAATGTCGTTAGTGAGTACAGCGCATTGTGAGCCCGGCTGACCAAATAATTGGATCAAATTGGTAAATAAAATGTCAATGGAAATAAAGCTAGGCGCACGAGAAAACATGCCCCTTATAACTAACCAGAATCCAATGACGGAGCGCTGGAGCCGGCACATTTGGTCCGAGCTGAAGCTGCCGAGCACTTCACTCAATAGCCGGGTCCGGTAACAAAATACTCAACCGGAGCCATAATCACGAAGGAACCTGGTTATTTTTTTAGGGGCTGCACAACTCTGGCGCCAACTTTATAAGAACATGACCCATGAAATTAAGGGAAATAGTTCGTCTCCTAAAAAATAATTTTGCTGCGACATTTCTTGCATAAATTATCTGACCGTTAGGCACTCCACTGCGTTATGCATGCATATGACACCAAAAGGACACCATTAGCGAAACGGTGGGCGTTAGAGCACTTCATGGGCCGGATAAATCCGTTATCCACGGATAAATCCGCGGACCGGATAGGATTGGATTCTAAATTTGTTAAAAAAGAACGGATATGGGCGGGCCGGATTTGGGAATTGAAGGTTGAACCCGGATCAAAACGGATCAAAATTTTAACATTCAACATTGAAGTTAAAAATTGATACCTAGTTTACCAATGTGGTGATTTTCATGTGGTTTTAGGTTTATAAGCATGGTTTTTGGAACCATGATGGTCTGTGAGATGTATGGCTGTCTGGTCCCTTAGATTGAATTTGTTAGTCCAGTTGTGGGAGAAACCAGTTATTGGTGAAACGGATTATTACGGATATTTTTTGGAAGTTTGGCTGCAATACGGGCCATGGGTGGGCCGGATTCTGATATTCAAAGAAAGGCGGATAATGGGCGGATCTGGATATGACTTGCCGGATATGGGCCGGGCCGGATCCTAAAAAGCCTATCCGTGAAGTGCTCTAGTGGGCGTTATTTAGCAGTAAACACAGTCATCCACATTATATCATTTACTGTTACATAATGTTCTCGCAATCGCCGCAAAGGCTAGATGTATTTGCCGGAGCTGAGAGCGTTAGCTGCTTGATGTCCCGCGGTAAATAAGCCGTGGAAGACCAGCTGTGCGTCACGCTGGTGCCCACATTCGATCGATCTCCACCTCGTGTTTCACCGAAGTCGAGTCGATACGCCGCCGCTGGCTAACCCATCGGCGGAGACGATTACTTCCCTCGAAAAGTAATGTCAAGATGTTTGCCGAGGCAATGGGAAACGTAGACCAATCACCGTATCCAAGAAGAGCTCCAATAACGCTGTTCGCTTGGCTGCCTATTGAGGGTTACCAAAAACAAGCCTTTTACAATAACCCGCCGTACTTATGTCAATATGAGCTCGGAATTAACGAGCGGCAGATGTTGAAAGAAGTACAACAATGGCGCAGGTCACATGCCGTCTTCACGTGTGCAGCACTAAACCGCAACATTATTTTTATAAATCAAACTCGCTAGAATCCTGAGCTCAGACCTCATGGCCGATGTTTTTAGTAAAATACCTACACCTTGGCAAACAACCCTGCTATTTTCGCGATGCCAGCTTGAAAATATATTCACCAAGCAATGCCTAAAGAATGAAAATTTTAACTCATTACACCTGCAGATCAATTCAAATTCATATATTAGGTACTTACGATGATAACTTATGATGGTCGTTCTATTTGTGAGTGCTACTGAAGTCTCTGGGCCTCGTGGGGACCTTAGCGCCACCTGGCTCTACAGCGCCACCTACGAATCTGAGCTAGGTCACGGGACGCCAAGCGCCGGACCCCGAACGCTAGCCCAGCGCCACCTAGGCAGACTACAGCGCCACTTGGCCGCTGCCTGAAGCGCCACCTGGCAGTATAAATTACACGCCTTTACAGCGCCATCTACAACCACTGTGGGGCTGAGCACGGCCCTAGGGTTACAAGGTGCAGTTACGAAAGACACCACGTCGCTGCTCCAATCCTTTCATAAACTTTTTACTTTTGGTTAGCTTATCCATTTTATTTTATCAGAAAATTTGGGCTCGTTTTGTGGTGAAACTTCACTAGCTAGTGGTAGCCCAAGGGTTTGGATTTTGATATCAGAAATGGGCATCCCATCTTTCCTGCATCTTCCTGACCGATGCATTCTCATCCTAGACATCTCTATTCCGGGTTGATGGTTACCCCACTCAGGCACTGGTGAGGGCTCACTGCGGCTCTCATGAGAGCATAGCCCTCTATAGTGTGACCGTTTGAGCATCTGGGTGCGCCTTCCGCAACGTGCGCCTTCAAGCCCATCCGTCGAGTAAAAAACACAGTCATCTTCCAAGACTGTCTGGCAAAAAATTCTCAGGAATTTGTCACCACTGAAAGGGTGGCGAGCTACTTGGCAATAAAGTAAATCAGGATATGTCATGAAGCCAGCATAATTTCCCTTCCTAGAAAACGCAATCAGAATCCGTTTTTTAGATGCTCATGCCCGTTAGTGACATCGTCTCTACAATCAACATTTACGCTATTAAATTGAATACAAATATATGAACCGCGATTAATACCTACCCATCATTGTTTTTATTCTGGAAGCAATTGTAAAGCCATTTGGAAATAAGCCGGTCTAATGGTGCCTCGCCACGGTACCAACTAAGGCAGATACTGCGATAAAATCATCATCTGCAACGGAAATTGTCACATTGGTATCGGTAACCGATCGTCGCCAATCAACAAAGGATTGCGGCCACAAAGCCGCAAAACGGCACCAGCAGTTCGTCATTCGGAACAAAAACGGACAGCAAAGTCTTAATACTGAGAACGGCTGGCACCAATTGTCCTCAGCTCATTGTTCCACGGCGTACGAAAAGTGGACTTCACTCACAGCGCGCTGAAGGCATACCATGACGACGTCTAGGTAAATCATGCGGGCATAGGAAAAGGCCTTGACAAAGCATTATCGGTGCTGGTCGCACACCGGAAAAGATGTGCACACTGGCCCATCACCAATAAAGCGCACTAATTCATTAGTGTCCTGTCGTGTGACACCGCTAAAACACCGTTCGACCGCTGCCATTGCAACCGTTCCTGTCTGTGGCATCGTGTAACCCCATAAATAGTCGGATCACTGGAGTGCAGAGTCTGTAGTGGGAGCAATTTGGACGCGATGTCTACGAGGCATCGAGGAGCCGATTTGTTCAGTCTCTCACAGCGCGGTGCGCGAGGGAGGCGTGCCGGTTTGGTTCGCCGGCACAGAGCACACATACCATAATTTAGTAGTGCACGAGCGAGCGATGATGACGAGAACTAGGGACGGTGAGACGGAGCCACGATACGAAGCAGAAGTGGACAGGTTGCAGCTGTCTTTGGGACACCAACTGCGCTGTCAGCTAAGCCCTTCACTACTCAGCATCGCACGGAGACCACCTATTCATACGGCGCGGTCCGATCATACGACGCGACGCCCGATTAGCGAAACCCGCGACTGATCTGTCCTATAAACGGATCCATCATTCATGAGCGAAAAACGCATTCGCGCCGACACCCACCTCCAGTGGGCATGGCGGCGGGTGCGGGCCACGGCCTTGGTGCCAGGTCATCGACGACTATCGCTTATTTATATACAGATGTGCGACTGCGGCGGCCCGCGGCGGGGACAGGCATCGCGCTCGACGTCAGGTCTGGTGTTACACAATTAAAAACCGCAGAATTGTTGGTAAAAGCAGGGGCATGCATTTGGCTAAAATCACTCAGCTGACTGCATATCCAGTCAGATTACAACAGATATTCATGAACAGCATAACGATTAGCACTGGACATTTCTTTTCACTACATTCGATCATTGCTAATTACCTACGTAGTACGTAGTGCAACTGGATATCTTGATAAGCCATAGGTATTATTGGCAACGTCAGTTTGCATAGTATTTGGCGTGCTTCCAATCGAGCCGTGTGACCAATTATGCCCTAAAATATTGACAAAATCTGAGTATTGATGCTCACCATATTTCTATAAGTATTAGCCTCATTTAAATCCATTTACGTTCCAGGGCAATTCATTTGTCCACATCGATCAATTATAAATGCTAATACCGAACCCACCAAAAACTGAAAGTGAACTGTCCACATTTATCTCGGCAGGGACCGTAACGTTTTCATTCGGTAATTGCTCCGAGTTCATTAGTTCAAGGCAGCCATGGGGTCTCTTTGGAACGGATGAATAAAATCTGCGCTGAGAAATGACTTCACATTTCACAAAGAGCGATTACAGCGGCATAACACAAGGCACAATCGCTGCCAGGTGCTATGAGCGGGCCCACAAACGATGACAAATCCTCCGTTGTATAATTCCGGCCGACTGCTCAGGGGCGCGGCACCTGTTAGCGGGGCACCACATGGTGGAGACATCTCATCAAGCCGCTCGACAGCCACGCCATTTATTATCGTTGCGCACTGGGGCTCCGCGAGGCACGCGCTCGATACTCGCTCCCGGCGTCTATGAATGGAGACGGAGCTCGGCGCCGACACGGCTATCAAAACCGGTTCAGACGGGTACATCTCACGCACATATCGCCGGCGGCGGTGGTCAGCCGTTTAAAGGCCCGGTTCAAACCGTATCCGGCAGCGTGCCGCGCTCGGCCCGTCAGCTGACGGCTCGTGCCGCGGGCTGCGGCGCGGCGGCCGCGCACGCCGCGGCCTTGCGGTCAGTGAGACGCGCACTGTGAGAAAGTCGGCCACCGCCGGCACCTCGGCATGCAGCGGCCCATCCCCGGCCCGGCCAACACCTGCCCGCTGCCTCCGAGTGCTGGCGCCCCCAGCCCAATCCGACCAACTGGCGCGCAGGCCTTGTGCCGCCCGGCGCGGCGGTGGGGAGGCCTTGTATGACGTTCAACAGTGAGCAACTTGACACGACACCGACCACAAGCGGCTTTAGTTAAGCAGCTTGAGGGAGGTCACTCACCGAAGCGCGAAAGAAATGAACAAGGTGCTCGAGATGAAAGAGGCCAACAAAGCACGGGGATTTGATACCGAGAACGGCGGTTTCTGGGCCGTATACAGGACTACATATCACGAAAGTGTACAGTTCGTACGGGATACGGCTTTTAGAAACGCGAGTCAGCACTGCCTTCAAGTCAAGCAGACGTGGTGCCTTAAGACCCAAATTATTCTCTCCCTGAAGTAATCACGATTCATGCAGGGCGCAAAACGGGACAATCCTTAACAGGAGCCTATGTAAGCCAGTTTCGAGCCGTTACGATAGGCGCAGCAGCCGTTTGATGGAACCAGCAGCAGCTGGGCTGTCAGCCGGGTCCTTCAGCTTCTCAGCAGTGACGGCCAGCCCACCCGGCCGGCCACCCAGGCGCCTCAGATCAGCGCCGCTCCCCTCCAGTGGTAGAAATAAAGCTAGGCGGCTCGTCCGTCCACCCAGGACCGATTCTCTTCTCCCCCGGGGAGAAAGAGAGCCTCTCTTCTTCCCTATCCCGCGGGCTGGAGAAGGAAGGCCGGTCCTGGGAGCCGCCATGAGCCGACGGGACGCGCGCGACACCACCCCCGGCACACTATTAGCGCCTCATCTCTGGCAGCAGCGAAAGTCGGCCCGGGGTCGGCCGCCAAACGCGATTGGGGCTCGAACTTGGTCTCGCTAGGTTCCCCGCGCTGTTATTTTTACGACTGTTCCAGTCAGTCACTTTCACACTGCCCGGGTTACTTGCTGGGGCTCGGTAGCTGAGGGATTGTAATAGGAAATCAGTGGGCAAAATCGTTTACAACATCGACTTGAGAAACTGGAAATGTCAATGTGATCTAATGTGTGTGCAAAGAAAGTGAAATTCTGTCACTGTTTACGTGTACTTACAGTGTACACAAGCGAAACTACGCTTGCAAACACGTCCGCTTAAAAGTGAAATTACTCACCTTGGGTATGTACAGTTTCTATACGTGATGGGTTTAAATACAGCGGCAAATATGAATGGTGCAATCGGCGGTGACCTCAGGTGTGACAGTAGGCCCTCTTATGACTGCGGCTGTGCTGATTATGATGTCCCGGCCCCTGACACTTCCTCAGAGCTCATACACCATATTTGTCGGCACCATTGTCGGCACGTTGCCGGCTCATCTGTTTGACCGAGTGTGATTGAGCTCACTAATATGGCCATTTACGTCACATCACGTTCGATCGGCGGCGCGGTCTCTGAGTCAGAGGACCGCGTCCGCCGCGGTCGGCCGCGGACCTTGGCTGGCCGCCCCGAAGGTCGGCTCTCAGTTTCGACAGCCGCCCACGCTGATATTAGTGGCCAAACACTGCGGGCGGGGCCGGGATATTCCGAAATCGACGGCGACTCGCCGCGCCGGAAGCGTCGTTCTCGGTTCCCGGGCCCGATGCCTGCAGCTAATCAGCCTCTCTGACCGGCCGTGAGCGCACGGAGGGCTGAGCTGAGCTCAGCGCGGCTATAGTTCACCGCGCTGAGGTCAGCCGCTCAGAGATCAGCGTCCGATGCTGAGGTCAGCGCGTGCACCTGGGAACTTTCTTCCTGAGGAGCTGCCGCCAGCCGCACGTCACACCTGAGCGTGACGTGGCGATCTAACGCCTGCCGCGCACGGTATCACCGATAGCGTAACGCCTTTTATTTTCATTTAGTTGAGTAGGTGCTTCGGCCCTTACAGGCCATTGCGCACCGTGTGTGTTCATATTATATTAGAAGTAGAGAGAGAAAGAGTGAATCAAAATAAGATGACCAGCCTACAATCGATGGAGTAGACCTATTTGAACGAGAAAAGAGAAGAGAAGTTGAAGTAACCCAGGATGATCGTCGCCTAAGACAACGTGTAATGACAATGTGATATCATGTGCTCGACAGTAATCTTGTATGTGTTGACGTTCTGTGATATATTTCCTACAATCTAGCAAGATGTGTTTGATGTCCAATACTACTCTGCATTGATGGCAAGTAGGTCTTGGTTGGTGAGCAAATATAAAGTTATGAGTGAGATGGGTGTGTCCGATGCGCATCCTTGTTAATACTTTTTCTTCTTTTCTGGAATGACGATTTGATGATGACCAATTACGTATGAGTGGCTTAATTCTATGTAATTGTGTACCAGCTCCGTCTATGTCCCAAAGGCGTTGCCAGTAACTGTAGCAATGGTACGTAATGGAGGCACGAATGGAACAGTAGTCATATGGAGTCTCAGTTATGTGTTGCAGTGTTAGGGCCTGCTTGGCAAAGCGGTCTGCTGTCTCATTGCCGCTAATTCCACTATGTCCAGGCACCCATAAAAATCTAATTTCGGCTTCTCTCTCGATGAGTTGTTGATGTATATCCAGTATTTTTAGGTGTATGTGCTGTGTGATATCTGGTCGTTGAAGACTTAATATTGCTGACTTTGAGTCAGAGCAAATACATGCTTTTTGAATATTGTGCTGCTTAATAAGCTGAAGAGCATGGGATATTCCGTACAACTCTGCATAGTGTACGGTTAAATCGTTCTGTAGTCTCAACTTTGTTTCTGGAAGTGTGGAAGCAAAAATGCCGACGCCGACCGTGTTGTTTAACTTGGAGCCGTCCGTAAAAACAAATTGGAAGTGAGGAAAAGCCGCCTGGTACTCGAGAAATGTTTGCTGTATCTCATCTGCAGAAAAGGTGTGTTTTTTATTTGCGAGCAGAAAAGAAGTACTAAGAGGCCGAGCCGTCCAAGGGGATATGAAGAATTGGGGGAGGGGTGTGATGCTGGGTAATACATATCCAATGTCATCCTGGTACTTTTTTACCCTGGAGGCGATGGTGAGTCCCGTTCGTCTTTCGCATCTGCCAAGATAACTAAAGTGCAGCCTTGGCAGAACAGATGTTGATGCATAAGTGGCATGAGCTGGATGTTGTTTGATCTTTGTGTAATATCTGAGTGTAAGTTCTATCCTTCTGATGTGTAGTGGAAGAATGTGTGCCTCAACTTGCAATGAGTGGATGGGTGAGGTTCTCATTGCACCTAACGCTAATCTAATAAAGTTGTTTTGGACTGTCTCTAATTTGAGCAGGTTCGTTCGACTTCCTGCGGCGTAAACGACGGACCCGTACTCTATTATTGGTAAGACTATTGTTTTGTATAGGCGGAGCAGCGTAGATCGGTCGGCACCAGAAGCCGCACCGGTAAGACAGCGAAAAAGATTAAGTCTTTTCTTGCATTTTACTTGTATGTGTTTTATGTGGTGAGTCATAGACAGCCTCCTGTCTAGAACTACTCCTAAAAACTTGAAGCTCGAGACAAGCGGGATAGGCACATCATTGAGCTGTGGATGATGCGTGAGTTCGAGTCTATTGTTTTTTGTGAATATCATAAACGCCGATTTTGGTGCAGAAAATTCTAGGCCATTTGTTCTGGACCAGCGTTCGATTACATTTAGGGCACCCTGCAGCCGCTCCACGCCTATATCAGGGTCCCTAGATGTGCACCAAATAGCGCTATCGTCTGCAAATAAAGAGAAAGAAATATCGGAAGGAATGCCATCAAATAAATCGTCGATCATGATGTTGAATAGCGTTGGTGAGAGGCAACTGCCTTGAGGGAGGCCGTTTTCTAATTCGTGGTAAGTAGAAAAAATGGAACGGTGCTTGACTTGAAATCGCCTGTTTTGAGAAAGAAAGTTAAACAAGTAATGTGCCAGATGGCCCTTGATGCCAAGTCTTTGAAGTTTGGACAACAAAGCTGGCTTGTGAACCATATCAAAAGCATTCTTGATATCGAGAAATATTGCTGTGGTGTGTTCCTTATTTTTATATCCTTTTCGAATAGCACTTTCGAGTCGAACTAAATGATCTACTGGAGAATGTTGTTTACGAAAACCGCATTGGTACTTGGAGAGTTTGCTATGCTTTTCGAGGAAGTAAATGAGTCGCTTGGAAACCATTCTTTCTAACAGTTTTCCCAAACAACTACTCATGGCGATCGGACGATAACTATTAGGATCATAGCGAGCCTTTCCTGGTTTCAAGAGAGCGACAATTATACTGTTCTTCCAATCTTCTGGAAATAAGTGGCCAGAGAAGAGGTCATTAAATGTTTGAAGAATATAAAGCCTTGAATGTTCTGAAAGATGGCGAAAAAATGAGTAGTGTAGTTTGTCGGGTCCAACAGACGTGTTCCCGGCTGAGTGTATCGCATCATTGAATTCATGCATTTTGAAAGGAGCATTATACTCTTCGTTGTTTTGAGAATTAAACATAGTAGGGTCAACTTCGAAAAGTTGACGTGCAGTGTTAAGAAAATCAGGACGGTATTTTGCGTTAGAACTGGTATGTGCAATGGTTTCTGCTAGACAATTAACCACATCTTGAGGATCACTAATCGTATCCCCAGTTCCCGGTAGCCTGAGCATAGGGAATGTTGCACTGGAATGTTTTCCGGAGAGGCGACGAACTAAAGTCCAAATCCTACTCAGTGGAGTAGAAGAAGTAAAAGACGAAAGAAAACGTTGCCAGGAGTCTCGCTTTGCTGTTTTAATAACTCTCTTTGCGTTTGCGCGTTCCCGATTTCGTCTTATCAATGCATCATCTGTGCGATGTCGCAGATAGGCGCGAAAAGCTCTTTTCCTTTTAGCTATGGCTTGACGGACAGCAGAGGTCCACCACGGCACAGCTTTACCTGTAGTGGGTGGTTTCGTAAGAGGAATGCATTGTTGTGCAGCTGATATGAGAGTTTCTGTTATATATGAAATTCCATCCTCCGGATGAGCAAAGCGTTCTTGGTGTTGGAACTCGCATAACTCAGTGAATTTGAGCCAGTCTGCTCTGTCCAAATTCCACCGAGGAACGAACGAACCTATTCCAGGAACTGGAAAACAGAATCGAAGAGAAATGGGATAGTGATCACTATCATGTATGTCGCTATCAACAGACCATTCGAACCAAGTGGCCAGGGACGGAGAAGAAATGGTCAAGTCAATGGCAGATTCGGTGTTGTGTGATAAGTGAAAGTGTGTTGGCTGATTGCAGTTTAACGTTACTAATCTATTCATGTCCAAGAAGTCTTCGACTATTTTCCCTCTGTGATCTAATGCCTGTTCATCCCACCATTCTGGACTGTGGGCATTAAAATCACCAAGTAGAAGAAATGGATTCTGAAACTGGTTGATGAGATGGTTAAGCTGTCTAAGAAGATCCGTGTCATCCAGATCCGGAGGAAGGTAAAGACTACAAATATCGATGTTCCTGTCGTTGATATACATGGTACAGGCAACGGCCTGTAAATCTGTTTGGATATCAAGTAAACTGTGTGTGTAATCATTTTGAATGTAAAGCGCCACACCACCGTGTCGGCGCTCTCCATAGAGCTCATCGTGTCTGTATAATGTGTAATTAGAAAGTTGAAAATTATACTGATCGGTTGGTAAAAACCAAGTTTCTTGGAGAGCAATAAGTACCGGAGTAAGTACCGAGAAGAAGTTTTTTATTTCGGCCCACTTAGAAAGCAGGCCACGACAATTCCATTGCAGCATGGTGTGCGGATTCATGATTGTGGACGCGAAGATCTTCCACGGCTGGGCGAGGCCCAGCTCGACGCGCGGTTACGCCCCATCGCCACCCGAACCGGTGGTCGTGGCTGGCGATCTTTGGACTGTTCATCCGTGTGATGGGAGGGTTTTGGGCGAGCGCCACTCGATCTCTGGACTTTTATCCAGCCAGTGGAGCGGCTTGCTCCAACAGACTTTGCCTTCTGCGCAATCTCGGGAGAGACAGCTGGCTGGGAGTCAGGAGAGGACGGCATCTGTTCATCAGGGACTTCAGATGTCTGAGTCGTGCTCGTGGTGGCGATCGGTTCGGGGCTCAGAGGCCGCAGCAGCTCCAGAGGAGGTAGCGCGGCGATCGGCTCAGTCTGTGTGCTGGAAGAGGTTGTCTGGGTGCTGGCAGCCTTAGCGTAAGTCCTACCGGGTGTTGGTGTTTTGGTTTGGGCTTCCACGCGACGGCGGGCCTCGGGGTAAGAGATGTCGGCTTTGGCTTTGAGTTCACAGATGCTTTTTTCTTTTTTCCAGGTCGGGCACTGAGAGGATGAGACTGTGTGGTCTGGGCTTCCGCAGTTGAGGCACGAGACAGGGGAAGTGCAGGGAGAACCCTCGTGGGGAGCCTCACCACACTTGGGGCAGCGAGCAGTCTGCCGGCAGGAGGAGCTACCGTGTCCAAAGCGTTGACATTTGTAGCAGCGAAGCGGGTTCGGAACAAAGACTCTGACATCCTTCTTTAACCAGCCAATCACGATGCTTTCCGGCAGAGTGGTGAAGTCGAAAGTGAGGACTAACAGACTCGTGTCGCGTCGTTGGCCATCACGGAACGTGGTCAGACGTCGGATGTGGGTCACCCCGTCCCCTCTGAGCTCGGACAGGATCTCGTCTTCGGTCATATGGCGGAGTTCGGGAGCGAAAATAGTTCCTTTGCAAGAGTTCCGAGCGTGGTGGAGCGAAATGGTGACCTTCTTGCCGCAGAAAGAAGTTGTCTTCAGGAGCGCCTTGGTGTGTTTGCGTGAGTTCGTTTTAATGATCAGAGTACCGTTCGCCGGCGCCTCGATGTCTACATCGCATGGACCGCATATGGCGTCTACCTGTTTTTGTGGCCAGAACACGTTGATCTTCCGGAAGGAAACTTCACTATCGCAAGGCTTAACGACCAGGTAAGAACCGTTCGAAGCTAAGTAAGGCTCGTCAGAAGAGCGATCAGCGGTGGCACAGGCAGGTGCGTAATCAAAGTTCGTGCGCGGGTCAGAGCTCCGGGAGTGGTCGTTGGACGGGCGAGGGTCAGAGATCCGGGCGTGGTCGGCAGACAAGCGAGGGTCGGAGTCCAGGGCGGGGTCAGAGGTCGAGCAAAGGTCAGGGGTCCGGGCGTGGTCGGAGGACGAGCGAGGGTCAGTACCGGGTAGGGCAGCCGAGGGGTGGGTGGAGGAGGGAGGGGTAACGGTTGGGCGGGAGTCGGTTTCCATGGAGGCAGGAGCAGGGTCAGGAGAGGGATTCGAGACGGGAGGAGAGTCGGTGTCAGAGTCGGAGCAGGAATCAGAAAGCGGGCGCTGACGGCGCCGCTTCCCCATGATGGGGCAAACGGAAGTTGCGTGTAGGCAGTGAGGAGTCAAGGATGGGGACAGTTGGTATCAACGGGGAAGATGGAAGTGCGTGCGCGAGGAGAGAGCTCAAACAGTACCCGTGAAATGCCAGCAATAGCAATATGCTAACGATCACCTTAGCCTGTGTGAGCGTAACGCCGTGTGCATTAACGTTTTGTTCACTGTGTGGTGAGGAAACAGGGGACGTCACAGAGGTCCTGATATGTAGAGTGGCCAACACAGAAAGACAGCCGGCACAGGCTCAGTAGACAGGCCAAGTGACTGGCGTGGATCGCTGAGGGATGGAGGGCCCAACAGCAGAGACCCACCGCCTCGATGAGCCGTGCCACTGCAGAAGTGAGCTGTCGAGCTGTGTTCCAGTGTTCCGGTGGGATGTGTTCCGCCAGTCCACCCTTCGGAGGCGAACTGTGCTCCGGTGCTCACAGTGAGGTATGCTAATCGTGAGCTGATTCGTCACAGTTGCCTTGGGTACTCACCGGTCCGCTGAAGTAAGCTGGCAGAACACATCGCTGGTCGTCCAGCCGGCTGTTCTGCAGGCGCGCCAACAGCTCGATAAAGTCCTGTGGATCGCTCTGAAACATCACAGAAACATAGTGTCAATGTAGGATCACAGCAATGCAGGCGAGTCCTAAACGCTTCAATCACGCAACTAATGCGCGAAAACATAGGCAGTCCGGTTTGAGCTCGTCTGGCTAGTATGTGCAACGCGATGGTACAGATATATCCACTTTTTAGAGTTACATAACAGGATACAGATAAGTCTATCAAGTTTTTCAATACCTTAGCGTTCAGCGAGAATTGGACAAGGCAGGGACGAGACGCAGGAATGCTTTGAGTCTACCGTGTTTAACGTGA
Organism: Amphibalanus amphitrite; assembly: GCF_019059575.1. Taxonomy (NCBI): domain Eukaryota; kingdom Metazoa; phylum Arthropoda; class Thecostraca; order Balanomorpha; family Balanidae; genus Amphibalanus; species Amphibalanus amphitrite. The sequence continues at coordinate 148,679 of NW_024881621.1, forward strand.
GAAACCAAGAAATGCCAAACAGCTAAATGACAGAGGCATCTCGCAATGTAAGTAATACATCATTCGCTGTCAGGACAACTAGGAAATCGGCAATAAAACCGCTACTCAAATCGGATAACAAGCACGTACACCTGTTCTCGTCTGGTGAGATTAATGAAATGTTTTGCAACCGGTACGTTTGGTCTGACGTGAAGCAATGCATCATGAACCTGTGCTAATGTAACAGCTTCTCGGTGGATGATGGCATGAGATGATGCATCGGTAAGAACCATGAGTCGACGTAACAGCTCAAACATTCGTGCGATAGTAACACCGTCGGCTCGCGACCGAATTATTTGTGCAGCCATGCCTGCTGCCAAAATCCCAGCCCTTTGAACAGTCGGCCGAGGCTGGCTCACATTCTGCTCATTTTTTCATTGAGCTGACGTGAAGTCCTGGAAGCGACGCGTGCAGCCCGATTGCGTGCCTATTGGTGCAGCCGGTAATTGGCCTGCTGCAGGTGATTTTCGTGCGGCTGTCGCTAACGCGACCGGTGTCCGTCACTTCCCGGTCCGATCCTCCGCGCCGCTCAAGGCCTATTCAATTATGACACGTCAATTAGTTTTTGCGCCAAAGGTGCTTCAAAACGTGATATAACAGGCAAGTTAGCAGAGTCCAACAGTAGAATGAGGGGAAGCGAGAAACGGTAAACCTGCGGCAAATTACCTTCCGAGAAGACCCACGTCCCACAGGCAGCCTGGATCCAGGCGTCTCCCGAAAGCCTGACGGAAAGCTGCATAAGGCACAACAAAACACATCGTAGCATCGCAGATTCTCAGTAATGGCTCGATCGGACGGGAGACAAATGTCATTGGCGCATTGTGCAATCGCTTCTGTCTAAGGTCGACCTTCGACGAATTGTAATGACGGCACTATGTCCAAGCTGAATCTGCTGTCTCCGGTCAACAACAGACGCCATCCTCAGAACTCATCCTTGGCAACACGCCGGTCCGTGATCCCCTGTGGTCTGACCGTCCAGTCCGGCCATGCTGCGGGGGCCTCCGGCCATGGACTGCCCGAGGCTCCTCTCGCGCTGTGTGTGATTTTCTGACACCTCTGCTGCCTCCGGCCCGCCGTTTCCCAGTCAACCTTGGCGTGATCGTTACGTGCCCTCAGGCGCGGAACGGCCGACAGTTCCGACTGGCTGGGTCGACAGGATGGGAGAGACAAACCGCCGAGACGGGAACGGAGACGGAGAAGGAGACAGAGGAGACGGAGACGGAAACGGAGAGGGAGAAGGAGACGGAAACGGAAATGGGGAGGAAGACGGGGACTTCACAGAGATGAAGATAGAGACAAGGAGCAAGACTAGAGAAGACGATCTGTAGACGCAAGCAAGACGTACTAAAAGAGACTGATATGAAACAAGAATTAACGTCTGACTGGCATATACGGAGACTAGGAAACTTACATGCGCAGAAGTAGATTTGGCTCCCTGACATAATCTACTCACTCCTCAAGGCGCTTTGAGCTTGAGGATAGGGGCAAACATAGACAAAACGAATGACAGTCAATAATGAATAATGATCACCATCTTGACAAAAGAAAGAGCATATGGACGGAAAACAGACAAGAGTGATTTACGAATAGGCGATGGATCACATCTAGACGGAGCTCGGAGGCAAATATGAAAAGCCATCTGCAGAGGCCGCTCGAGACTGCAGTTGCAGAAAACAAGCTCTTAGCAATGTTGCTAGCAATGTCGTCGTCCCTCTGTTCAGAGGGACGACGACCATCCCCGTCCATAACCCTGCAGCAGAAGACAGACCAGACCATATGTCTCCTCACCAGACGACCCCCCCCCCCCCTCCTCAGCAGGCTGGAGAAGACAGACGAGGGAGCAGACCACTAACCAGACCGAACGAGTGAATGCAACACGCAAACCTACTCAGCGGGAGAGTGGCGGGGGACAGCACCGACCAATGAACGGGCCGCTGACCCCAGCCGTCACCTCACGAGACTGTCAGCCGTGACGGCCGACCCGAGCACTCCACTGAGTTTCCAGAGTGTCTGATCACCGAGTGCCTGAGTGCCTGTGTGTCCTGTCTACTGAGGGCCGGGTGATTTTATGCGTCATGAGCCGCGTAATGCTGAACAAGAAGCGCCGAGCGGCGCCGCCGGACCAGCCGTTAGATAAAATCAGCAGTGACGACATTAGACACCAGCGGTCTCACGACGGAGACAGTTACGGCGCGCCGCAGAGACAGACGTGGCGCGCTGGGACAAAGTGGAGCGGCCAATACGGCGCCCGCGGCAAAGGAATCAACTCAGAGGCGTGTGCTGTTCTTTGTCTTTGCCTGCGGGCTACAGAAAAGGACTGTGTCTTCTAAATCGATAAATGGATAAAGACGGGATAGTAACTGTGTCAATTTTTGTCAATTTGCGATAAATCTGTGAAGCAAATATGTGATTACCACCGCTGAATAGTCGTTCTGAGAAGGTTCAGCAATTTCCTTTGAGTATCGATTAGCGGATTGAAAAAAAAAACAGCAAACGCAATGACGAATGTAAATGCTCCAAGGGTAAACAACCTATACGTTGCTTAGGTCGTTTAACATGATTCCTCGACCCCAACTTCAGGCGCCTTATACTCTTCAGGTTTTCATAACTTGATGTGGAATATTTTTCTAGGGCTTTGGCTAGCAACAACTTCATAAGATGAGATTATAAGATCTGGTTCACTCAGCTCGAAGGCTAGGAATGTGCACTGTGAGGCTTCGTGCGGTGGGCCTACACTGAACAGGAGAAATCAACCATGCATTAACAAGATCAACCGCAGACTACCAGGTCAACGAGATCCCACCACAACGGCGCCAGAGCCTCCATCGACGGCACCGAAACAAAGGCCACAGCCTAAAGCAGCCTAAAGCCAGAGGGTCGTGGCCCGGCCAATCTGCTTAAGGTTTCCCTCTGAACTCTCTTCTTCATTTAGCTACATTTCAGCAAGCTTAGTGAGGTCTATGAGAACAGCCAATTAGGACAAAACACGCAAAGTTAATTGCGCCGGTACTCAAGAGTTCAACGGTGTTATCGATGACAATCTGATAGAGCTATAACGGCTCGGTCGGCTCTAATTAGTCCCCCAGTCGGCGGATTATTAACACCTTTTCCGTGTCGGCTCATAGCAGTGAGGCAGAGCTGGCGTGTTACCGGCTCACAGACTGACGTGGCCGACTGGGCGGGGAAGACTGTGCCGTCCAGTCGGACCAGTACGCGTCTCGGTCAGTGACGCCGCAGATCAGTGTAAGAACCACTCTGGACGACAATGGCGGCAGCAGCAGACGGCCACCTCAATATCGCACCGCCGGCCCTCTGTACTTCCCACAAACCTGTTCCAATTGAGTGCTGACAATGCGAATATTCACACTAATGTGAAGGAAAGAGAAAAAGACTGACTATCTGCGGCTGGTGGCAGCCTTTTAGGCATAGTTGGACATAATGCTCCAATTTTTAGGAGGGCGGCAATCGATCACTGACGCATAAAGTTATTCTAGCATGAATGGAAATACAGCATAATAGGCGCTGGATCCTACTCGCCATGATCCTAAGCCGCCCATACTGTAGGACAACTAACAGTTCACCGGCTGCCACTACTGACACACTTCCCAACCGGCTGCCGCCAGTCAACTCCACAAAGAACTCGGACAAAACAGATTAGCGCCGACGAGCGCCGCCAATGCCAGCCCGAAAGCGGCCGGTTCCGGCTTCTTAAAAAGCGGCGATCGGCGCCCATTCAGAGGCAGATATCGACATTCTTCAGAAGCGGCGCCCGTGGCTGCGGCCGCGGCGGCGCGCGAGCAGCCCGCCACGGCCCGACCGGCACGACCTCCATCCCGCAGCTTTTCTAAATATTTCTCCTCGCTTTCAGACGCCGGCGCTGCCCAATAAAGCCCGTTATTGAAGATCCAGAGAGCTAATGGCTCACTAATGACCGCTATATGCACGCCTCTCGGTGACTAATTAATTGATAACATCTGCCAATTTGTCAAAGTCGTTTGGGGTTCCGCTGAAGCGCTCAAAGACGTCTGCCGGCGCCGGCTCGCCGCAAATCACCAGCCTTGGGGTTCACAGACCGCTCCTCAATAGCGGCCCGCACAGTGCACACTCAGCGCGCTGCAGCGGTGGCGCCCACGCCGGTTCGTAATGAGCTCGGCACATCCAGACGGAACTAACCTCCAACCTGCACTCAACGCACTTCTCACCGATCACTAACTCTCAGCTCAGCAGCTAGCCCAACTCTCCCCTCCCCGCGCCCACACCTGTCCTCCGGGACCCGCGCGGGAGATGAATTAATCGTCCGGAATTCGAGCGAGGCCGCTGAGGGCGCTGCACGGCCGCTGCACTGAACGGTGCGTCTCGGCGCGGCACCTCAGCCGCCGCCGGCCGACCCGCCGGGCACCGACAGAGGGCCATTTCCGGCCCGTCACGACCCCGTGTCACGGAACCACTTCACGCCAGAAACGTCTGCCCTCGCGCCTCCACTGGGAGGACAGACAACGAACAGAGTCGTGAAATTTTAAGTTAGACCAGCTTTATAGTCTGCTGGCCATCTCATTAAAAAAAAATCATTCATTTGATTCGCTGAAGCATGATTCATGCCATTGTGATACTTCTGCATGGCTTTGGATGATATTTATCAGCATTGGCAGATTTTCTGCCATCCACGGGAAATCGTGCCGATTCATTACGGCAGCACTGGCTTCCGCTCAGCTTTAGCTTCATCACGGTCGCCGGAGAAAGCCGACAATTAGCTCCTTAGCTCCAACGCCGAGCGTAGATGGTCCGTGACGGTCTCAATGGAGCGGCCTGGTTACTCACGGATAGACGGACCTGCAGGTGATGGTGGGCGGGGGAGGGTCGCCCCTGGACAGACGGACCGGACGATGGTGACTGAGGGAGCAGGGATAAGTGGAAGGATAAGAGTGGTGATATCCGTCGGTAGATCGTCATGGATGTGTTTCTATAGTTCGTTATTTATGAGACACACAGACACATGCACGGATGATGAGTTGGGGGAGGAGGGATAAGTGGGGAGTGGGTGAACGGGTGAATGGGTCAATGTCCGCTGCAGCTGGTGGGACTGGTGGACACCACGTGACCTGCTGACCGGCCAGGCACGTGGGAATGAAGTAGTCAAGTGAATGCATGACCTTTATGACTGACAGAGACTGCCGTGGCATTTGGCAACATGATTAGGATGGAATGAATCATGTGCACCATTCTTCCGGTCTGCTAATCTTGCTATTAATGACAAAATGCCAACGGTTTATCAATGACGAATAGACATGTTATTCCGTACCCAAATGAATGCACCAAGGCGAAAAAGCTTTAGAGAAATACAAATATTCAATATCGTGGTGGAGATATTTCAGTAGAGATCTCGCCAGCTGCCATGTCCAGAGGTCACTCCATCCCTTCTAGCTAGCCACTGTCTAATAGAACCCAAGTATCCAGTTTAGGCGGGCTTCCAAACGAATGAGCGCGCATGCATTGAAAACATTTACCTCTAATCCCAACGATAAGTGGTGCACTTCATCCTAAAACTGGAGCAATGCAGTAATCTGGGAGAGCCAGGTGTAATACTGCTCAGCCAATGCTTAGTGTTGCGCGCAAGATGACATCAGAGCACCAAGACAACATTCACATTTCATGGAAGCGCATCGTCTCATCATCTCAAAGCAGACCGCATAACAAATTGCGGCACGCTGTCATCGAGCAACATGCGATGGGTGCTCAGCTGAACAAACAACACACGGAACATTTCCTCGACTGATTGCCATCAGTTCATCTCCAGGTAATAGGATCAAGCAAAGCTGCACCCCACCCGACCGTAAAACGCGCGTGGGAACGACAATAAATGGCTAAGTGCAAACAATAACAGTTGCTTAGAGCTGAAAATGACTCAGAAATCATTCCACGACTGATTATACTAAAACTACTGAAAGTAAGTGTTTTTAATGTAATACAATACATTATTAGCATAGCTACCATGTCATAGCTGGTCTAATTCCCCCAGATCAGGCCCAATTGGGTGAGTTCTGTCTCGGTTCTCACGTCTGTCGAGCAGCGGTGAGTCACCGCCCGCAGAGGAGGCTGTCTGGCGGTCCCACGCCGGTGCTGATATCATCTGGACGGCGGCCACGTCACCGTCCGCGGGATAGATACACACGTGTGGGAGGCCACAGGGTCTCCCCCTCCCTGGTACTCGTCCCTCTAGGAGACCACGAGTCCCTCTCTCCCCCTCCCCCTGGCGTCGGGAGGGCACAGTCCCCACAGGGTCTCTCCCCTCCGTGCCCGCCGTTACCCTGCGCCAGGGAAAGTCCCTTCGTTTTTCGCCCTGCAGAGCCGCAACAACTTACTCTCCTTGCCAGTAACTAGGAACTTCCACAGATGCGGCATAATGACCTCACGAATGTATAACCCAGTGAACATTGCACTAGCTTTGTCATTGATCGATATGCTTGCAGCATAATAATATGCCCTGCAACAAAAGAACTATGTACATGGGCTCTTTATTCGAAGCTTGCATTCCGATTTCATTTGCAGTGACTTCCACTGACATTTGGATCAATCTACAATCAATACGTATGCTTCTGGCTTCTGCATCATTAGATATTTATACAATTAGCACAGTCATTAGCGGGATTCATAATTAAAAATCGATTGATAACATGAATTAATATATTAATGGAGAAATCAAAGAGAAACACACGACTAAGCTGGCCTATAGTTCCGACGATTTGAAATCGTTAGAAACGTCGTCATTGTCATCAAAATCTTTAGTGGGCAATAATACACGTCGCGTGGTGGAGTTATTATAAAAGTTCTGTCATAGAGGCATTGAGGAAGTTCTTGGGTTCGATGCAATGTCATTGAAAAATGTTGCATTTAACAAAGTTGCATTCAAAACAAAGGGATCAAGGGTAGAAACAAGAAGGAATGCTTCGAATGGCGTCACGCTCATCAAGCTAACAATGGAAAGGACAATCAACAGAAATCTCATTAAGGTTTTCAAACCCATTATTTTTGTACCCAGACAATGGCCTGTTTAGCAACGAGGTACTTAAATTGTCAAGGGATATGAAGTTCAATAAAACGACCGCGTATGGTCATTGGCCAAGTGATGGGTAGGTATATGATGAGATGCAACAGCAAGTGTCCCATGTCATCTCAGTGCATCTCGTCCCAGCGTGCAAGAAAAAGGGTTCTCGCCAGACAGCCACTGGCATGTCGCAACGACCGCAGTAGTCGGTATGCTAGCCAACAGTGGCATTACAGAACAGAAGTATCTACTTTTCCATCTCAGATGATGCATTATGGACCGGACATGCACGCTGTCTATCTCCCCTGGATCAAGTATCGTCGGTCGATCCCACCCACCCAACATGTGTCACCAGTGTGTCACCAACTTGTGTCACTGACGGCGGTGTGTGTCAGAACAGACATGTGTGACACGTTTGCGGTTATCTCTCAACCGAAATACGTCACCACTAGATTGTGTAGACATGTTGGTCATCCTAGACATGTGGCATGCATGGGTGTGGCTATGAATTTTAATTACATCAATGATGCTTTTTGAAGAAACCATAAGAAACAGTTCAATGTATGACTACCATGATTACAAACCTTACAAGAGATATCATGGATGATACAACAAAACTATCCATTATTTTCAGTCAGTCAATCAAACTCAATGCTCACAAAATGTCCCCAGCAGCACAACGACGAGTCACGACAATGATCAACCTCGTCACGAGTCCCGTCGCATCACGACGTCAATTGGGGATTTCCCTGTAACCGCCGTCCTTCTGCGGACTGTTTCCAGTGGTAGTCGTTCCCGGTGCCGGTATTTTTGGCACTGAACAGTGGACATGCCACTGCAGCCACGTATATAGCTCCCACGGGCATGCGCGTGTTGTGATAAGCCTGGCCACGTGCCGGTGATCACATCCGGGCGACTAACATCTCCGATTCCGATACACAGCCACAGCAATAACAGACGGCAAAAAGGACCTACAGACTGCATAGTTAGAGGGTCGATATCAACAGCAGGATGCCCGACAAAACATGTGTCCGTATCGGACATTCCTAATCACGAGCTGTGTGGAGTGATTAGTCGTTTTTTTCCGGTGGTCAGATCAGAGCGTGTCTGTTTGGTGACCTCGGCGGACAATCAATCAATGTGGTGACTAATGCAGACGAATTATGATAGAAAGCCAACACAGCCGGATCAGTCCAGGTGCAGTGAGCGGAATGTGATTGATTTCTCAGCCCATTAACCGCTGACGCAGACACAAAACAGCTGGCGATGCACGGATACCCCACAGCAGAGAGGGTTAATGGAAACGTCACAACTGAACTGCGGTGATCAGCTGAAGTTTGGACTTACCTTGAACTCGTCTTCGGTATGATGAGCCGCATGGCTGGCGCAATACACCTGGCCATCTGAGCCGACTCGTCTGAAAAAGACAGAAAAACGGAATATCAAACACTGCCCAGCATACATATCCAAACGAGATCTCAGAACCTAACGTTACTTTGATCTAATATCACCGCATGGGCTATCTCCAAGGTTGCGATTTCATCTAGAGATTACAGCCGCGCCATTCACCCGCTAAACAGCGTCGAAAAGTGTCGGCACGACGCGCGGGGACAGCGGGGGTTGTCATTTTCCATCCCGTTTAGCTCCAGTCACGCTGTCCGCCGTTGAGAAACACGGTGCCGTTCGCGGCGCTGAGGTCTCGTTCAGTCGCTGGCGGAATACAAACTAGCTGCGCGCCCGTGCTGTTCCGCTTCCGACCACCCACTGCGGCCGGCGCCGAGTCCGTCCGACTGGCCGACTGTGCACGCGCACTGCGTCCCGCAGACACTTATTGATGGCCCCGCCCCGCCGCGCGCGTGTCACGCAGGGACGGCGGTGGGCGGGGGCGGGGAGCGTGGGCTGGGGTAGCTCGGGAGGAGCAGTCAAACCGGAGGAGGAATAGGGCCGAGGACTGCTCGGTAGAGCTACGATCCGGTTATGGCAAAATTGGTAAGGTATTTACACTTTGTCTTGCTTCTCCTCCCCCCCCCTCCCCACACACACCGACAACGCTCTCCCCAATCCAATCCAAGCGCCAACTACATTGGCGCACATACGGCCGTTTTCCATTCTGACCACTGTCTCTCCACTGCTGCGAAAACCGAAGCAGCTATAGTTCTTAAAGCCACAACCTGTTTTTTTTTTCGCCACTCTTCCTGTCTATCTGGCCCACTGCCACCCTCACTGCCGCTCCCCACTGTATCTTTCTCCGCCGCCCCCACCACGTCTCTGCTAGTGACACCACCTCTGAGCCAGATTGGACCTCCCGTGGGTATCCGGCTCACAATTGCGTCTCAAGTGGCGGCGAAAAACGGAGCGGGCGTCATCTCTCCCGGACGCAGATTTCCATGGAAACAATGGAATCTCTCTGTGGAAAACGTACCGTTTCCTCCCACAGGTATTGTGTAAGGCGAGCCTGGTCCAGATCGCTGCCATGGCCGCCTCGAGAGCGCCCTGAAAACGACACACCGAACACCTGTGTGTGCCCAGCGACCGCCGAAGACAGGTGACTGCGACGCCTCTGAGACACTAGCACCGGCGACTGCAGTCAGTCACAGCACGGTATCACCAGAACACCTGCGCGGGACGGACACTGGGCGGCGAGTGATGGCCGTTAGTATACACCGCCGCCCTGTCCATGGGGGCGTGACGTAATAACGAGCTCCGTGACTTCCTGCGGCCGGCGGCCAGTACACAGGGTCCACACGGTTCCGGCGACACGTTTAAATCTCCCCCAAATCGGCCGGACCGCCGACCGCCGAGCCAGTGGCGCACAACGGAGACGGTTGTGCGCCGCCGCGGAAACGGAGAGAGAAAAACACGGGACAAATTCGAAAATGGGTCGATGGTAACGATTTGAAATTGTCTCGCGGTCAACCGAACGGTGTGCCCCAGAGTGCCCATTCCCGTGCGTTATTACAGCGGCAGATGTGACAAATGGCTCCGTAAATCCCACGTGAAACGTCAGGTGACTCAAGAGACAAAAACACGACGCCCAATGCAAAGCTGTCCCGGTAAACGCTGCAAGCGGCGGCTGATGCGTCGCGATGCACATTCTCCGGTGGCAGGCTGGATGTCAGTCCACCCAGTGTGCAATCCGGCATACCACCGGCTGCCGCGACCGCGCAGCTTTCCCCGGCAGCACCACAAACGCCGCAAATGCGCCGCAGATGCCGGCGACGAGCTGGGGAAACCGCGGCGTGCAGTGCCGCGCCCGGCGGCGACACACGCACGCACCGCGCGGGCTGATGCAGGGAAGTCTGTGTGAGGCGGTCATCCCGTCACGGATCAACGGTGAAACAGCCGGCGGCAGCAGCAGCGACGGTGGTGGGCCCGCGGCGCGCACATTAACCTACTGCGCTATCTTCGGCAGCGCGGATCTTCTACTCAGCCGAGGCAAGCCAAACCACGCATAGCGGCACCACCACCACCGCCTCCACCACTGCCGCCGCCGCTGTCACCGCTACCCGTCACCGCAAAGCCACCTAGGCCGTCTGCTGTACGTCAGTCGTAATTCTCGGCTAAACTCATTAGCATTGACAGGCGGCGGCAGCGCGGTGGCCGGCTCCGACAGGCGATAAATTGTCATCGGGTGCGGACGGCTCACTGGAAGCCGTTCTCACAGACAAGTGCAAACAGTGCCACGTAATGGGTGCCACGGATTACCGGTAACTAATGTGCCGGCGGGCGGCGACTGACCGCAGGTCGGACCACACGGCGGGCCGCTCGGTGGACCACGCGGTGGTCTGTCAGCCCGGGCAGTCGGACCCGACGGCAGCCGGCAGCGTGGGCGGTAGTCGCTTCCGACGTGACCCGGCACGCAAACAACAGGCGGACGCCCGGGGTCACGGTGGGCCACGCCGGGTCACGCCGGGTCACCAGGCCACGCAGGGTCACCGGGGCCGCGCAGACCCGTCCAGGGTCGGCCCAGCTGTGTGTTGACGGACTCGGGAGCGCGGGCGATCGAGGCCGCGCGGGCGTTCCTCCAATGGGCAAGGTTAATACGATTATTGGAAACGGGGCGTAATTGTGAGGCGCCGGCTATTTGTGGGCGGGGCGGGGCCTTGGGATGAGTGCTGATGCCTATAAGTGACGGAGCCGACCGCCATTGATAGATTGACCATGACCGTATTACCATTATCCACCAAACGCGATACCGCGTCACATCAAAACATCGGACACAGGGGCGGATCCACGCAAAATCGGGTTAGCCCAACAAAAAACGAGAAATGCGTTTTATGTCCACTGGCGTGCGAGGTCCCACGGCTGGGGCGCTAAGTGGAAAACGCAGAGTGTGACTTGCGGAAGCGGCCGCTCTGAAGGTCGACAGGATGTTAGGATGACGCGTATACCGCCGACGTCGCCGACAGAGGATCTCCAAACAACCATGTCACGAGAAGAGTGTGTGAGAAACGCCGGAACAAGCGGCGAGAGGCGGCTCTCGGCAGGCAGGACATACGCACAAACACACACACAAGCCGGCGCGCCGGGTGAGAGCTCTGAGGAGCGACAGGCAGCACCTGCCAGAGAGTCGCTCACTGGGGCAGCGCCGCTACCGACGGGCGACGGGAGTGGGGCGGCGGTCACCCGACACTGCTCACACAAACAGAGGACGGAGGGGGTGGGAGAGTCACAAACGGACAGAGACGTAGGACAGGAGACGGCAGAGACACGAGCAGAGCCACGGAAATGTCAGTAATGCCAGATAATAGCTGTGCGCCAGGATAGAGTTGCATGAGATCACAGAAACTTAGCGTAAAGGCTGAATCAAATGCCGCCTTTCGAGTTCGATGGCAATGAATCAGCTGTGACAATAGCCATTTGCAAATCAATATGCTGACAACTAACACATGGGTCATGGCAAAAGACGCACGCTAGTTTTCTTCCTCATTGATGCATTGCTCTCACAGCTTCCCACTTGCACACCACGTTGCCATTCCACTCCAGGAAACCACAAATGAAGCAGCCTGTTGTGGTGCTGAAAAGCCATAGAAGCACCACATAAACTACGGGAAACAATTATCAGTGGGCTGGGCACGCCTTGCTGTGGCGAAGACGGCGAGAACCGCACGCCAGTCAAACTCGATTTATACTTTCCGTGCCCCTCCGCCGGGTCAGAACACCTCCGAATGGGTCACTGTGTCCTGTTGAGGTCACTTTGCGCGGGGTCATCCTACCCTGACCGGGTCACCGGCTTCCGACAGGTGACCTGACGACTTCACAATCCCAGACAGACCGGAAACTCATTACTCGGTGACTGACCGGTCAGCCAGTGATCATCAGTGACCCCTAGTTAGCAGTGGCCGGCTGTCAGGGAGCGGCTATTGTTCTGGGTGATACCCTCGGCTGGTGGGGGGAAGGGGGAGGGGTATTTTGACAGCTGGATCGATGGCTGGATGCTGGGTGATTAGGTAGACATAATATCGACTAACAATGGCGCAACAATTGAACAAAAAATGGCATCAATTGATCTAATGAATGTCTGTAAAATTTATATAAGTGTGATACACCATGCAGAGTACCTAGAAATACAAGAACTGGGTCACTCTTGTAAGCATTTTATTTGCAAAACAACCTGTTCATGACACGCAACAGATGACATGAAACGGCCTTGCACTCAATAGGAGTCTTGCATTTTACATTCAAACAGGAAGACATCAATTCAGTGGGTCATAAAAATGCATGGACATATCATGGCCGGCAAGGTAGGTACGCGCTTATTTGGAAAGCTTTCCGCATAGACGATCTTGAACTGGGACGTTTCTTTCCTTTCCATATCAATGATTTAATACGCGGTCCACATTGATTGACATCTCTAAAAAAGTTCAATGCCAAATCATGACGACATATATCCGCGGAGCCCACACGGGTGTTCCAAAACGACGCTTCCCTACCGGCTTAGAGTTTGTCTGAATTGGCAATGAATGCTGCAATGCATAGGAAATCCGCTGGCGCTGAGCTCCTAAGCGAATGATTACAGGAGATGTCATTAGTTGTAAACTGACCACAGCTATGCAGATCGGTAGCTGTACAATGTCGCATGTTGGTAGATAAAAGTGTCGCAGGTACAAGATTGCTGCTACAAGAAACAAATTTCCATCTTTGGGACACTACACAGTAAGATTGTGTAATACAGTCATGCATAAGTACTGACTTCTATGAAAAGTAACGATAAACCAACAAATGACTTTCTCTGTAACTGTAATGCATGGGCAAACGACTTGTAGCTATGCTTGACTTTTCAGAAATTTCCATACGGTTGCGCTAAAAATAAACGACAGCATTCCATTTTTGTTTGTATTATTATCATTACACGCATCTTGACCACGACGGTAAGCGCTTGTTACCAACAGAAGCACAACCCGGGACGGTAATTGAACAGACAGAATCGCCCACTCTCCTGGCCAATTACCCCAGCTTTGCCATATGTTCACTTCACCCCTCTCGCTCCCACCCTCTTTAAACTCACTGAAGACACCCAGCTCCCCTCCTGGCAGTGTGTCGGCCCGCAGCGTGTTGACTCTGTCAATACGACTCGCAGTAGATCAGAGGCAGCCGTGGGGGCGCCGTGTCTGTCTGTCTGTCTGTCGGTGTGTCTGTCTGTGGGAGCGGGGAGACGCACAGGGGTGGGCGCCGCGATGAGAACGTTCCCACCGCGGCAACCCATCGTCACTCATTGACCAGGCCTTCTGTGGTCACGTGGGGCGGATTAATCTAGCCGCGGACGGTATGAGGTGAATCAACCGGTCAGCAATCCGCGCCCAGCGCGCCGGAAGGGTCGGCTCGTGGCGGCTGGCTCCACAGATCTGTGGAGGGGGAGGGGTCACAGCTGAGGGAGTCACAGCTGGCCGCCCGCCGTGAGTCGAGGTCGACTCACCGCCACCGCCGAGTCACGCCACAACACCAACTGAGGCCTGAAACCGACGCTGAAGGTGATATGTAAAATCACCGCCAAACGGCCACAGAAGCCATCAGCCACCGTGAAATCGAGTTTCCAGGCATTCTCGTCAAATTAGCACCAGACAGACCATTACATTTCAAGGCCACACCGGACGGACAAGTGAAGGTTATTCGGACATCGCCGGCAGGTCCTCGTCCAGATCAAGGCAGCTAACTACCCTTTCGATCAAAGATCCATGCCTAACCCTCTCGTTACACGCAGCCAGGGCCACTTTTTGCGCCCCCTGAGAGCGGCGCCACCCACTACAACGTGCCTCGCGGCGCTTCGCGACGGATTGGGGCCATCTTCGTGACCCCAGTGCACGCTCTAACCGAGCTGGGAATTCTCTAACCGCAGTCCGGGCGATGGCGGCGCATCAAACGGTGTCTGGGCGTGACCTCACACCGACGACTCTATCGGGACGGTCGGTGCGAGTGAGGGATGGGTTTGGGCAGTGGGAATAGACGCGGTGAATCGCGCGGTAGCAGGACATGCCGCTGAGACTGAACGAGCAAAACGACACGAGAGCAGCACACTTGGGAAGGATCCTTTTCTGACAAAATGGCGCAGGAAAACACCCTGAATCACATGAACGCCTTATGTAGTCGGGATTGTGTTTGATAAGTGGCCATCCCACGCGGGACAAATTACATAACTGACAGGGCGGCGCGGCACGTAGTGTGTGGGAGACACGTGCGAATCGGCCACGTCAGACGCCTCGGCAGACACGCGGCCTCCTCCTAATGAGGCGAATCGGCGCGGCCCGACACGCGCTCACCTCACGCGCGTGTGCCGGTGGCAGGTGTGAGACGCCCCGGGCCTTGGCCAATACGGCGCACGGCCTGCCACCGATACGCGCTCACGCACCACGCACCTCACGCAATCTGAGGCACGTTCTCGCGTGCTGCGAGAGACAGGACGGTGTGGGAGGTTAAGGCTCCTTCCAATCGTTCTGTCTCAATTCAGAGATCATTGAACGCAGTAACGCAACACATTTGTGCAATCAATCTCACTGGCGGTTACTCAGCAAATTTGCTTGAGCTATAGCGCGAGCTATCGCGATTTCGTATTATTTAGCGATAACTACGTAAGGCATCTCTGAACAGATCTCAAAGTGTGAGACAGACCGTGGGAGCTGTCAAAGTGTGAGAAATCCCAGCTTAGATACTACGGCGCGCTCATTTGGTATTGAAATAAAAAGATAAATGCCCAAACTGGTCCGATTATGGTCAAAAGGAGACGTAAGCGTCATTGTTCACACTTGTCAACATTCCTGGTTTAGAGTCTGCTCCTAAGCCGGAGAGCAATGTCTGCCTCGGACAAACCTTTGAGTCACACATCGCATTAATATCCGGCGGAACAGCGTCGCATGGGGTACCGTTATACACATACGAGCCGAGCCCCAACTGAGTTCGGACGCGCGACTCGGCACTCATACACGGCCACACGATCGGACGGAGCTATCCCCATTTCCGCAGCGGACTGTGTGCCGGAGGAAAGTAACTCTATTTAGGTCAGCAGTTCTGTTTGCTAAAAAACGAACACTGTTTGCGTGATTGACACATAAATCATCCTATTTGTAAATCTCGATCGCGTCAAATAAGCTGATTCAACAATTGACACTTGTCCGGATGTCCGATATTATATCTAGTTTACAGCGCCTCTAAGTCAACACTGACGTAACCACCTCAAACCCTCCATTCCGGCATCTTCCCCGACTCTCAGCTCCCTCCCGTCACTTTTTCTATCTGCGGTATGTTCTCTGGCCGATCCGCCCCTCTGACTGTGCTCCACCTAAGGGCCGGTAATTGGGCCTACTGAGGCGGCGCAGGGCGCGGGGCGGCGGCGGAGGAGAGGCACCGAGCATCCCTCCACGGAGACCGGTTCAAAGAGAACGCCGACCCTCCGACTGGCGTTAAACCAACATACCAGCACCGGCGCGGCGCCGCGCCTCGGTGGGCCAACATACGGCGAACACAGAGAGAAGCAGCTACAAAGAACGCTTACAGCGACAGCACAGTGCCTACAGAACACCTCGTGCAGCAACTGTCAGACAATTACGGCGCTAACCCAAAACATCACAGACGCCGAGTGGTGAAACGCGTGTTGAGCG
Source organism: Amphibalanus amphitrite (assembly GCF_019059575.1). NCBI lineage: Eukaryota > Metazoa > Arthropoda > Thecostraca > Balanomorpha > Balanidae > Amphibalanus > Amphibalanus amphitrite. The sequence continues at coordinate 164,852 of NW_024881621.1, forward strand.
GGCGCACGACTGTCACTGAGCGGTGTCGTGTTCTCGGCTCAGCCCGTCGGCCCCGTCATGTCACGGTCAGCTCCAGGGGTGTCGTTTTCCGAAAATGATTGGTAGGGCCCAAAGGCAGCGGACGGCCACATATGACGGGGTCTACCAAGGTAGGGTACCCCCAAATCTGCCTTTCTCATCGAATTTCGGCCACTTATTTTTCCGCCTCGGTCACTGACAAGACAAACTAAAATCTTAAAAAAAAACTCTTGGAAATCTAGGCCCTCACCGGACCCGATGCACACAACGTGCAGTTATAAAGGCACTATTATAGTGTCTATTATAGTGGAACACTCGCCATTCTTCAAGAGGCCCTCGCCAACTAAAAAGGACGGTTGCGCTGAAAGGGGCAGCCGGCAGGAAAGGCTTTGAGGGCACACGCCGAGTGAAGGGTCCCATAACGAGATCTCGAAGCACCACGATAGACCTGATTGCTAAAATAAAATTATGCTAATTAGATTATGAGTTCAATTTTCGTGATCTGATGCGTTAAGGACCTGCCGTTGGACCCTCAGAAATCAGGGCGTAGGACCTACTCAAATCAATATGGCCTATGGAGCATTGTGGCACCCTCCGAAGTTAACGTAGGGCCTTCAGAGGCTGGTTTTGGAGACGGACAGGGGTTTATTAGGGGCCGTTGCGAGGTGTGCGGCGCTCGGAGACATCTATGGCTCGTCTAAAACCACTGGTCTTTCGAAATTCGAACCTCTTGGTATCCACCAAGAACTTGAGCCCAAGACACGACACCTCACTTTCAGCTATATGTGCTTACCAGTTATCGTGTTAGAACCTTTGAGATGTGTACGTGCTTAGCGTTTTTCATTTTCCTTTTTTATCAAGTGATGGCCGATTGGTAGGGCTCAGGGAACATTGGTAGGGCCCAAATAAACATTGGTAGGGCTCGAGCCCTACCAGGCCTATACAAAACGACACCCCTGGTCAGCTCCGTTGTGTCGCTGAGCCAACTGGCCGACCTCGCCGGATCCCGGGCACCAGCCGGCGTGTTTGACCCGGTCTTCAGATCCGGCGGCGTCACCGACTGCTAGCCCAGCTCGTGACGGTCTGGGTCGGAGACGAAAGGCGACGGTAGCGGCAGAAGTGGTGGAGAAACTGTGGCCGGTCCCACACCGCGCCGTCCCGAGCCAACACGCATGGCAAACCGAAGAGTGGGGACGCTACCCATTTCAGTGCTGACTGCTGGTGATGTTAATCTTGGCACTTATCCTGCTGCTGTTAGTGCTGGTGCTAGTGTTGAGGCTGCTGCTGGTGCCATCTAGAGCTACAACTATGTGGTGATGTTCCACACAGGGTCGATTGTGACGCACAAGCCCCGTGTGTGAGCTCCCCGTGGAGCGCTCGGCTCAGCGACAGCCCCGCGGCAAATGACCCGTCCCGGTCGCACGTCGCAGAGAAAACACACAAAGCCCACTGTGTACCCGAGCGGCGCCGTCAATATTTACGTGCTGCCATATGCCATCTGGCTGCCCCTGTGTGCCCCAGCAGAGGCACCCGCGAGCAGCGGCGGTCGGGGTCTACATATGTAGCTACCCGTCCCAGCCTCATCCGCCGCCCCCGGGCTGAGCCGTTTGGTGTTTTTGTGGGCCAACTTACCAGACTCCGGACCCAAACGGCCCAGAAAGGGCGGCGTTCCGTGACTTGATCGTCCAAGTATCGGCAATACAGGCCAATTCGGGGCCGACAGATGCGATCGCATTACCGTGCGGCCACGGCGAGCCGAGACCACCGTGCGGGAGCCGGACGGTCACTGCCGTAAGTCTCATGTGTTTTCCCCACCGCACTACGCCGAGCAGTGCCGTGCCGCGCCGCACGGACAGCTTACGCCCGGCACAGGATCGCGCGCACCCCGTGTTGCTGGGCGCTCTGAGCAGAAATTCCAGATTTCCCTTGTTGTCGGCTTTGCACGGACTGCAGCGCGCCAGAAGAGCGCCGCATGAGAGCGTCATAGCGTGACGGCCGAGCCGTGACGCCGCCGGTGGTTTCCAAAATAGTTTGGGCACCACCCGCGGCCCGCCCGCGGCCGACTGCGGGCGGCCGGCGGATCTGCAGTGTCTCAGACTGAGCGCCTCTGGCCTGCGGCGTGCCACGGCCGGCCGCTGCCTGACCTCACAGCGGGAGAGACGTCCGTCGACCGGGCCGCCGACCTGGCCGCCACGCGGCTGACATTTTCTGCCGAACCCCGACGCGTCCAGAACGGATCGAGACCGCCCAGAAGCTACTCTGCCAACTCGCCCAGATCCGAGCAGAGCGCTGAGCACCCAGCGCCGAGCAGCCCGCGCTGAGGTCTGGCGGAGAGCGGCGGCCGCTGAGCGCCCGGCGCTGAGGGTTGGCGGCGGGCCGGGCGGCGGCCGCTCCAGTTTCCTGCAGCCCGGCGCCGCTGGACATGGCCATTCCTACCTGGCACGCCTGGAATCCGCACCGCCGTCGAGTGGTGGGCGGTGGGCGGAGGGCGATGAGCGGTTTTTGCGCCGAGAGGTGACGCGGCCTGGGGTCGGGTGTCGCACGGACAGACGACCACATGGGTGGCGGCGCGGGAGGCGACGGTCCGAGAGGACGCTGGGATGTCTGAGGATGGTGTAAGGTCACATCGTTGTGTTTGTTTTTCTCGTCATAGGAGACAGGTGAAGATTACAGGCGTGTTAGCGGCAGAGGTGGGGATAGCGAGGATGGAGCTCCCTGTGAGCGCCATGGTGCCTCTCCGGCTGCCGGCAGGGGCTGTGGGGAGCGGCGCCGGCTCGAGGTTTGGAGGATGCGGTCTCGGCGAGCAGAGGTCAGACGGTATTATTGATATTCAGGAGCGGCCGGCGCGGGTCGCGGTGGGAGCGCCCGATCTGTTTTCATTTGGACGGACGGCTGCGGCGGGCCGCTCCTCGACCGTTATCGGATCGTGGGGTGAGCTGCGACGGTCGGCGACGGCTCGTGTTTGTCCAGCGCCGCCCCAGAACTGGTGACCGGCTGTCACTCCCGTTTGCCACACGGCTGTCATTTGTGTGACGGGCTGCAGCGGGCGCAACACTCGTCCCAGTCAACTCTGTCAAATCGACAACGCCACACCGCAGCTATCGACCAAACCGAGTTTCTGGATTCTGGTGTGATGCAACCACCTAGTTAGATATCATTTGGCAAAAAACATCTCTCCCGATGACGAAACAAACGGGCATCCGATACCGACGGCGACTGATAGTGTCATTAATTGAAAAGCTAGAAGACGGGGATCACAATTAAACAAATGACGGGAATTATCAGCCTTGGAGACGCCACACGCAGAAAACTGAGATGGCCGTGTGGCGGCTGAGGCGCTTTCTAGGCGGTTGTTTGTTAGCGCCGCTGTGTTAAGAGTAAAGAGAAAAGTCCGCTGTCGGGTGCGCCCGGTCTCGCATTCACCGCACGCAAAAGACAGTCGCCACCACAGCCCAATTAGATATCTCCAGGTGGCTATTTAGTTTCTCTTATCTTCCATGACTGGCGCGTGCCGTTTTTGACGGCGCCACAGGGAGCTGAGTTACTCCCCCACTCCACCGGCCTTGCACCCACACGGGCCATTCACTCTCCGTTGTCCCGAGTCAGGCCCGACTCGGCATCCCACCACGCAATAGACAGCAAGCGAACCGTTAAATTGGCGGCGGGACAATCACGCCTAATCACCGGGCTACGAGAGGTGACTTCAAACGGGGCGCCAGCCCGTGATCAGCTCCTTTTGGTGTCGCTGACGTCGACGGGGGTAACGGCCGACCTAGCAGAGGGGAGCGGGGATATGGACGGGTTGAGGGGGCGATGGACTCGGTGGACCCTCCAGAAGCCCATGGAGGGGGCTGGAGAGAAGCGGAGAGGCGCTCACCACAGGAGACTGGTGTCTCGCAGGGCGCCGCCGGGGCGCCGCCGGGCCGGACGCCGCCGAGATATATGGGGTGACGGCCGAGGTGGCACAGTGAAACCGTACACGGGTGGGAGCGGCGGCCGACGGACCGGGGCCACTCCCGACCCCCGGACAGTGGCGGCGGGAAATGTTTGGGCTCCTGGGAGACGGATGCCCTGCTGAGAGGACGCCCTCGAAACAGACGTGTTCCGCGAAATGCAGCGAATAGTTGAAGTAACATGAAACTGAGATAGCCGGAGAAACACTGTTTTTGAAATGACACAGACGTTTTAGAGATAAAAAAACACTCATAGCTCCTCTCAACAGCCGTCGAAACCAATGCCAGACCACTGAACCCCGGTGAGCCTTGAAACTATGGCAGAAAATACGAATACCTACTGAACACACTAACTAGGCAGATAAATGGTGATCCAGTTGTCCATCTGACTACGTGTATCAGCAGACAGGATCGTTTCCGAGTTATCGGCTGGGGTCGTTTCTGCAGCTAGCAGCCTACCTGTCACTGTCACAATCCTGGGTGGCAACTGACAGCGTTTGCAGGAGTAGCGGTTCCCAAATCGTGGAAACTCGCCAGGCACCCCGGTCTGTATATGTCCGTGATTGCGCTGTGCAGGCTATCACGAGCTGTCCCGTGTCTGGTGTGACCCGTGGCGCCTCGAGCGGGCACCTACGCCGGCACCCGGAGCCGCAGTGTCTGCCGGTGTTTATACAGCTGTCAGTCAAAGTGCCACATCGATCAGCGAGCCCGGGCTGAGATCAGATACGGAGCAGCTGGGCCTGGGCGGTCGGCGACACGAGCGCCAAATACACGGCCGCGGCGAGCCCCAGCCGTCAGCCCGCGGTCACGGCTAGACGGGCCGTCACGAGTACGGCGATCACCTGCCCCCGTCCGGTATCGGGCACACGATAGCCCCTCTATTACCACAATACCACCGGAAAACGGATGTCCTGCTCGGAGTTAACGGTGGACTTTGATGTCGGGCCCCTGCTGAGTCGTGGCTGTGCAACTATCGGTTTGTTTGTCCGGCTGTGCTGATGTGACCATCCTGTGCTCACCACAGGGTACAGACCACAGCGAAGTGTGACATCAGACATCCGGAAGATCACAAAGACCGGCACCTTTAGTGACTCTTACCAAGTATCAGACCAGCCCCGGCCACTGTGACGCTCCTCGCCCTCGACTCCCCCAGGCGGCCGGCCGGCGGCACTCCCTCTGACCCGCCGGGCGCGGCGGGCCCACCCTCCGACTCCCCGTGCCGAGTCGTGCCCGTTCCGGAGATATCAGCCGCCCAAATCCAGCCACAGAGCCGCGGGGGTCGCACGGGTGTGCGCTGTTCCGGGTCCGGTGACCGATGTGAGACGGCACGGGTGAGGCGACGCGCGCTGGACGTTTAGTCCGTCACGTCTCGTCGATTGCGTCGGTGCGGTTGCCACGGCAACAGACAGGCAAGGCTCTGACGTCACTAAGGCGGGTCCAACTTGATGAAGGTTATAATAAGTAAGGCTGATTTTGACCGGCCACCCAGGTAGGAAGGCCGTCACGCGAACTTCGTTAGCCAGCGTGGTCGGTTTAAAAATCCAGTGCAGATGCGTGGGACGCAAGGGGGCTGGACCGGTCATACGTTCTGTAAAACAGTGCCACGAGCCTGGTCAGAAGAAGCCCGAAGGTCACAAAGGTCGCCCAGGATATACAAAAAGCCAGCCAGATTGTGACAAGACATACCAGACTTGAATACAGCTCTGGGGTGTATCAAAGTGTCCAGAGAATCAGTCAGGGACATTGCTGCTAGATATAAACGTAGGCCGGGCTGCAGACTCTAAGTCGGGTAAGGTCAGGCTAAAAAATGGCCTACTGGAATTCAGAAGCTTTGGCCAGCGTCTGTAAGACTGTTGCACATACCATCTCGTGATACGAGAACTAAGAACTCTCAGCTTATCGGCGCCGCTAATCTCAGCTCCAAGCTCACCGGCCGGGCTCAGAGAGACCCCGCCGAATCCCCGTCGGACGCTCACGCGAGGCGGCAATGGGGTGGGACGTCGGTCTCCGGTGAGCGCCCGTCTCTGACACATCGACTCGCAGGGGCTCAGCCGCGGCGGTGTGGAACAAACACGGTCAGACGCCGCCTCTTTTGCTCCACAGATGCTATTCTGCCGGTGCGTCACCGTAATCGTCTCACTGAAGACAGCGCCTGCTTGCAATCGCTGCCAGGTGGGCTTTGTGAGATCCACAGCCGGTGCTCGCCTCCAGGGAGCGTTGAGCGGTTTTGACGATGTTGATCGGTCTCCAGGGCACACACGAATGCAGTTCCTTCCGCGGAGAAGCGAATCATGATCAGATCTTTGCTCGGAAGGCCGAGCACTGACCCGAAGGCGCCGCTATTCGCGCGTGTGATCCGTGATCGCTGATCCCGGCCCGTTCCGAGAAATCAGGAACCGGAAGGCGCATTGAGCAGGCCACCGATCGTATACTCCGGGTGAATGATCTATCCCGTGACGGACCCAGACGCGCTGATCCCTCCCGGGGCGGGGAGGCGGAAGGGAGGGCTCTCAGCTCGGGCCACTGCCCGATGACCGACCGACGACCATCGCTGACCGGTCAGCCCAGGACCACCTGTCGCTACGCCGACCGATCGGTCCATCATCCGCACCAATGAGCCGCGATCGGAGCGGCACATCAGAAGGCCGCGCCGAGTGCCGTATTTGGAGGAGGCCGGTGGCCCGTCTGGTGCCGGACAGAATATGGGATGCTCCTGGGGTGGAAAGCACGAGTGATATCGGTCTAACAGCGGATATTTGAACCAAGAGTGCGTTGGAAGTGGTTTCGGGTTGAAAGGCTGAGCAGTTGGTTCCCTTCTATGGTTTGTGACTTGTGCGTGTTGGTCAGGGAGGACGCCAGTTCATAGTGTCTGTTTGCACTTTGTCCCCCGGCGGCGAGATATACAGACACGGAAAAGAGGGAGTGTTGTGTTTTGCGGCGCCGCAGCGTTTCATCACTGTTGACACAGACAGAGCGGAAGCAAATACATCTGCCCTCTGTGGACTCTGCGAGACCACAGAAGCAGCCAGTCTGTATATGGTTCCAACGCTGAGACTGGAGGGACTTCATTGCGTGATGGACTCTGTACAGAGACCAAAAGCGCCGCGCGCGAGGCCGCCGCTCGCGTGTCGGCGGTACCATTCGGGAGCGCCGGCGCCGGCACCGGATGTCCCCTGGTTGGCGGCAGCGAGCGCCGGCTGCTCTCTCGGTGGCTGTCGTGCCGGTTCAACACTCATCCTATCTCGGTAAACATGACTCAGTCATTAGAGCACGTCGTGGCGGCGCCGTGAGAGCGCCGGGCTGCGGTGAGCCGGAAATGGTGGAGTTCACTGCAGCAGGAAGGCGTGTCTGCCGCTGAGAAGGAAGCAACTACTGTTGCCAGGCTGATTACAAGGATTTTCTCTCAGCGACACTAAAAAAATGACCGCGCAGAACGCCAGAGAAAAAGAGGGCTGCTTCGGTAAGAGTGGATTTGCGGCGCCCAAAGGCCACTCCCGTACCTACCATTTGGAGAATTCCCGTCAGGTCATTTGTACAAGGTAACGGATTCGTTGTCCCGCTAATAGCCTATTAGGCAGTCAGACGGAAGCATGCCGCTCCATCAGGCCATATGGCATTAGCATGAGCTTTCCAAAAAGTGGTCTTATTTGGACTGGGATATTGGCGAGAGACGTAGCATCCGCGGAAGCGAAATAGTTAATTTTTACCCGCGATGCATCTACCTAAGTAGGCTAAATGCCAGCGGAAGAAATCAATGGCGAGTTTTTTTCCTGGTCGTTGGTGCGGTCTCTCGGTTAGTGTCGATTGGCCACAACAGTCTTCACAAATCACTGTCGTTCGGACAATTTACTGGTTTCTCTTATAGCCGGCTCATCGTGAATCAAATGACCACAGATCATCAACTCTCCACGAATTCACTGCTACGTCACACTAAATCCAGGCATGATGCACAGACACAATCCACTATTACTCATCTAAAAGTGTTTGTACGTCATCAACCGTCATCACAAGTCACCACTGCACGTCATCACACGCCACCATACGTTACCACATGTCACCACACATCATCTCATATTAGTGAAGTCCCCGCCACCAAGAATCAACATATGGGTTGCCGTACATCGACAAATTACTCCTGCACCCTATAGGCCGAAGAAGCAGTGCATCCGGAAGTGCCGCGTCGGGTGGATGGGCGTGACTGAGCGGTCTGAGAGGGGCGTGGCGGCGCGGTCGGAGCGGGCGTGGTCCGCTGCACACTGACGTGCCCCGCATTAGTCCCTGGCGGAATAGGCACGTCGGCAATGCTGTGCCTTCCGTGCAACAATTGTACCATCAAGGCTGCGTCAGATGAATGCGCTGCGGCTATTGAGCCGAGTTTAAAGGGACTATCCCACCTTTAACATGGGGTTTGAGTTGAGATAGCCAAGTTTGCGGCGAGGTTCAGAAACCACTATCTATCTAGGTTGCAACCCCCGCGGCCTCTTGGTGTTGAAGAAATTCGTTCCCTTCATTTGAAAATGGGCCTTGTACAAGGCCCTATCTTCAACATGGAGCGACCGTTAGTGTGACGTCACTTCGTTTAGTCATTCTGATTTAAATGGGTTTGTTCGTTGAAAAATCGCTTAAAACTTGGTCTGAACTTTGTTGTGGTGCCTACAGAGTAAAAAGAATCAGCTTTATGACAGTAATGTGGCCTGGGGAAGGAGGTAATTTTGGGCTGTGACGTCACATATTTGAAAGTTTGTGTTTGGAATATGGGAAGCCTAAGATGTTTAATGAAAAATAAATGCCAGAACCGTGTTCCTGGTCATCCAATCTATAAAGTCGGGCACAATTTAACCCTCGCCCTGGCAGGGCATTTTTCATAACACGGCCTGGCAGGGGGGGGGGGTCGATGCGACCCCCCCCCTCGCGATTGGCTCCTATGGCACCTAGAAACACCAAATTTGGTAGGTAGGTGGGCCCCCTGGAGTTCTCGCCCCTGTGCAAATTTGGTTGCTCTAGGTCAATATTTAGGGGGGTTTTGGGGGGTATAAATGTAAAAATTTCGCTAAAAACAGGTCAAAAGTTTTTCGCTTATAACTTTTGATCTAATTTAGATAGAGCAAAACGAAAAGCACCACTGAACTCAGCACGTCAAGGCGCGTCGAATGATATACTTTTTAGCTTGCTTAAGTGTACTTAATGTTTTTCTTAAATTTTAACCCTCGCCCGTAAACGGCGATCTGCCACCTTCGCCCATGCAGGGGGGGGGGGGTTGGTGCGACCCCCCCTTGGCGTTTGAAAACGGAGCGTCGTAGAGCTTAGCGGAAAAGACCAACGGATTGCTCTCGCCAAGATCTCGCGATTGGTGGTATATTTTTTGGTCCTAGGTCAACATTTGACCTACTTTTGACCATGGGTGAAACTTTGACATCACCATTGGGGTCCCAAACGTCCAAGGGGGCCTCCATTTAGTGGGGGCCTCCAAGCAATTAGGGGCCTCCAATTGCGGAAGCGGTAATTTACGAACCACGCCAGGGCCTCCTCTAAGAAATTTTCATTGGGGGACCAGAGGCTCAGAAGCCAAACCTGGGGTACCCCCAAATCCAGTTTTCTCATCGGATTTAGGCCACTTATTTTTCGTCACAGCTCTGATGCCATTATTTATTTATTCATTTTTGAATATTGATAAAGAAATGGTAGGTCACCTGACCCTACTGGTGGATCCAGGCCAGCAGGGTGACATTGTATGTAAATATTCCCCGCGGCATCCGAAATCGACGAAAATTTCTGGCCTTTTCACTTTTGACAATAAAACACAATGCCTTTATTATAGAAAAAAAATAATTAACGGCACAGCATTGCGCAAGGAATCTAGCCGTAAGCCGACCCCAGAAAGTGTGAGGGTTAAATTCGCCCGCACCTGGGGGGAGGGTCGCCACCCCCAAGTTAGTTTTTCTGCTCTACACATTTAATCTACATTTTTAAAGCCAGAAACCTGATTTTTTTTTGTATAGCTGCTTTTCTATCTTTTCTCAGCGTCCATTGAAAATTTCAAGTTTCTGTGGCTTTTGGGTTTGGAGATATGACCTTGTTCTTCAGGTCATGTCATGTCCTAAATGACGAATACCCAATATCTTGCGATGGCTATGGGCCTTGTGAGCTTTTGACACGCTGATTTCGGCTTTTTTTTGCCAGTCTTACCTCAACATTGAACATGTTGTTCTGCGATGTACAGGTGTCAGGGTCAGGGTCAAGTTCAACCTAGGTCATCTAAAATTATTGCGCTTTAGGCAAGCTGAATTTACTTTTCGTGAAGTTTCTTTGACTGTATGTTTAGTAAAAGCTTCTCAGTTCATGATCAAGTGTAATAGGGACACACAAACCGATCTGTGCACACATCAGTACATACACAGACATACACAGACATACAAACACATATCATTGACCTTGACCTAACTTGACGTGAAATGACCAGTGACCACAGCCAGCAAATTAGTCGGATAGTGTGACAAAGAGCTGTTCTAGCTGGCTTGGCACTAATACGGCAGCGTCATCGGTATATGATGGGTTGGCCCGCTGCTTTTGTAGGTATCTTATTCGACATCACCACAATTTTTTCTTACAAGATTTTAAGCCTTGTGGTCAAGAGCAACAGATTCTTTGGGAAGAGACGAATCCAATGATACCAATTTTACCTCATCAGGTCAGTTATTGACCTTCAAGGTCAGGTCAAACTAAAAAATGTTGCTGTTTGGGGTCACCGTTGCCCGTTGGAATATCACGTGCGCTGCTCATCATATACCGATGACGCTGCCGTATTGTGGTGCCAAGCCAGCTAGAACCTCTTTGTCACACTATCCGACTAGGTTTTTGCTGGCTGTGGTCATTTCAGGTCAAGTTAGCTCAAGGTCAATGACATGTGTTTGTATGTCTGTGTGTGTCTGTGTGTATACTGATGTGTGCACCGATTGTGAATGTGTCCATATTACATGAGATCATGAACTGAGAAGTTTTTACCAAAAATACAGTCAAAGAAACTTCACGAAAGTAAATTCAGCTTGCCTAAAACGCAATATTTTTAGACAACCTAGGTTGACCTTGACCCTGACCCTGGCATCTCAACATCATTGAACAACATGTTCCATGATAGGTGGGAGGTAAGACTGACAAAAAAGGCCGAAATCAAGGTGTCAAAAGCTCACAAGACCCAACGCCAACGCAAGATATTGGGTATTTGTCATTTGGGTTATGACATTACCTGAAGAATAAGGTCATATCTCCGAAACCAAAAACCACAGAAACTTGAAATTTTCAGTGGACGCTAAAAAAGGATAGAGCAGCAGCTATACGAAACATCCGACTTCTAGCAATCAAAATGTTTAGTGCAGAGCAGAAAAAAACTACCTAGGGCGGGGGGGGGGTGGCAACCACTGCCCCCCCCCCCCATGTGCGGACGAGGATTACCTAAGTAATTTGAATATCAGGAAAATAATTGATTAAATCAGGTATTCCAACATAGTCCCGCTTTATTATAGGTGACCTCCGATTTGTGTTGCATCTAAGTTGCCCAGGGGGCCTCTTATTTGTAATTGTAGGTACAGTACAGAGAGCCTCCTACTTCGACTACTTGCACAGAGAGCCTCCCATACAGCTAAGCTTCTACAGGTCGAGCGCCGGTCTCTTGTACGTACAGAAAGCCCCCTACTGTTACAGAGGGCCTCCTGTTTGTCTAGGGGGCCTCCTATTGGTTAACGGCGCCTCCTATTTGTCCAAGCGGCCTCCTATTCGTCTATGGGGCCTCCTATTTGTCCAGGAGGCCTCCTGTTTCTCCAGAAGGTCCCCTATTTATCCAGGGGGCTTCTATTTTCCAGGGGGCTTCCTCTTTATCTAGGGGGCCTCCTACGTGTTCAGAGGCCTCCTATTTATCCAGGGGTCTTTTATTCGACTAGGGGTCTCATATTTGTGCAGGGGCCTCCTATTTGTCCAAGGGTCTCCTACTTGTCCCGGGGCCTCCTTTTTTGAAGGGACTCCTTTTTGTTAAGGGAGCCTTCTATTTGTCCAGGGGGCCTCCTATTCGTACAGAGGGCCTCTAGCTCCTACTTGTCCATGGAGCCTTCTATTTGTTCAAGAGGTCCCCTATTTGTCCAGGGGGCCTCCTATTTGTCCAAGGGACCTGTTATTTTTCTAGGGGGCCTCTTTGCCCAAGAGGCCTACTATTTGTCCAGCGTGCCTCGTACGTGTTCAGGGGGTCTCCTATTTGTCCAGGGAGCCTCCTATTGGTTAAAGTAGCCTCTTATTTTCCAAGCGGCCTCCTATTTATCCAGAGGGCTCCTATTTTTACGGGGCCTCCTCTTTATCCAGGGGGCCTCCTTGTTCAGGGGGCCTCCTGATTGTCCAGGGGGCCTCCTTTTGTGAGAGGGGCCTCTTATTTGTCCAGGGGCCTCTTTTTGTGAAAGGGGCCTCCTGTTTGTCTAGGTCTAGGACCTTCTATTTGTCCAGGGGGCCTCCTATTTTTGCAGGGGGCCTCCTATTTGTACAGAGGGCCTCCTACTTGTCCATGGGGCCTCCTATGTGTCCAGGGGCCTCCTTTTGTGAAAGGGGCCTCCTGTTTGTCTAGGTCTAGGACCTCCTATTTGTCCAGGGGGCCTCCTATTTTTGCAGGGGGCCTCCTATTTGTACAGAGGGCCTCCTACTTGTCCATGGGGCCTCCTATTTGTTCAGGGGGCTTCTTTTTTTGTACAGAGGGCCTCCTATTTGTCCATGGGGCCTACTATTTGTCTAGGGGCCTCTTATTTGTCTAGGGCCTCCTATTTGTCCAGGAGGCCTCCTGCTTGTCCAGAGAGCCTCCTATTTCTCCAGGGGGCCTCCTGTTTTCCGGGGGGGCCTCCTACTTGTTCAGGGGGCCTCCTATTTGTCCAACAGGGCCTCCGATTTGTCCAAGGGGCCTCCTATTTAAACAGAGAACCTTTTATATGAACATCGGACCTCCGTTTACAAAGTAGCTAGTGCGTCTCGGGGGCCTCCACTATTGGGGTCCCAAAATGACAATTGGGGTCCCAAATGTTCGCATTGGGGTCCCACATGGGACCTCGAAAGTATACAAAGTTACACCCATGCTTTTGACCGGTCAAAGGTCAAATTTTCGGAAAAATAGACTTTTTTCAACTTTCCGCGGCGATTGCGGCAAAACGGTGGGAGATATCGACTTGAAACCTTCACTATCGTGTTCCTTGATCAATTCTCTATCGTTTGGTATGTATTTCGTTTCCCTAGCTCTACAAATGGCGCGTTGGGAGCGCCGGAAGTCGGCAAGGTCACAGTCGGCGGCAGAAATTCGAAAAATCAAAATTTAAATTTTTGAAATCTGATTGTATTTCTGGATTTGGAAGGTCCATTTGCTCCCTATAGAAGCTAATATTGCTGCATATTCTAATTGAGGTGACAAGAATTAGCAAAATAGTGGTTCGGGCGCTTTTCAAAAATAGTACCGGACGCTGTTCCTCTTGTGACGTCATAGCTCCGTGACCTGACCTGACCCGGTCAAGTTTCTTATACCATATGATAGCCAATACTTGCCCCAACATGCATGGGAAGTTTCATCACGATCCATCAACCGATGTCCGTACCACCGGCAGGAAACCTCGGGCGTTGGCACTCAGTTTGTGAAAATCCGGCCGGAGGCTGTTCCCTTTGTGACGTCATAACTCCGTGACCTGACATGACCCGGTCAAATTTTATTTACCAAAAGATGCGCAAGGTTTGCCCCATAAGGTACCCAAAATTTGGCGGCGCTGCGCGCCGCCGTTTTTGCACTATTTCCGAAAAACCTCAGGGGGGGGGTGTTGCACCAACCCCCCCCCCCTACATGGGCGAGGGTTAAGTAAACTTAAATTAATAAATTAAGTTCAAGTTAACCAAATTGCATCATATCGCACATCATTCGATTCGGCTGATCGCCAGGAACACATTGATACCATTTTTTAAGCTCTAGCGTCATTATGTGCCAAGTTATTGGCAAAAACGTCATTTGACCTCAGTTGACCTCATTTGACCTGACCCATGGATAAGTACACCAAACAAAGAAGCACAAAGTGACCTGCTGTTAAGTACTGTGGTTTCAAAGCACAAAAGTGATAGAACGAAGCGGATATCTCCAGTATTTTCCGAATTTAGTATTTTCCCATAGGCTTAACATTACGACGTAATGACCTCTAACTGACCTCAGGTCAGTGACCTCAAAAAACCCGAACTATATGTTATACAACTCGGTGACCTTAGCACATCCTGAAAGTTTGAAGGAAATCGGTCCAAAACTGTGAGTTGGACAGGTGCAACAAGAAAATTGAAATTTGACCATGACCTTGTACCGGTTTTTGTGACCTGGTGACCTGACCCAAGGTCACCCGGACCTGAAATTTTCAGGTCATATGTAAGAAGGTTGCCCCATAGGCTGTGCCAAATTTGGCGGCGCGCACGCCGCCGTTTTTACGCTATCTTCGAAAAACCTTAGGGGGGGGGGGGTCGCATCGACCCCCCCCCCCCTGCCAGGGCGAGGGTTAACTGGTTTTAACAACATTTTAGAAGGTGGGACAGTCCCTTTAAATGCAAAGGCCCACATCCGGGGACGTGTGCCCATCTGCGTCACTCTTTATCATTTCTATCCGTCCGTTTGACGAGCCAGGAGTCGACATCGGGGACTTCGCAGCCCATTAAATGTCGGGGGCATGATGAAACACGGGTGGATTCAACAGTGCAGTTTAGGAGTGGCACTGCGCACCGCGTTTGCGACAGCGTCCCTCTCCCGCCTGCCAATCAGCCCCGCCCGACCCCACACCGATATGGAACCTCAGGACCCCTCGTCCGATAACGGTTCCCGTAGACCGGCCCCTCGCCGGCAGAACATTGATTGTCGATCGTCGAGGTCGATGATAGGCTATCGAGCTGGATCGTCGGCCGGTGAGCGGGGCCGGTTCGAGGGTGGTCAGGAAAATCGGCCCGGACTGCAGGCGTTCAGCGCGCACCGGCGTGCCATAGGCTGCGCTGCAGGGTTCACCACGGATGCACCGCTGCAGCCAGTTCAAAGACGTCTTCCGCGAATGTTGAACGCTCATTGGAAGCGTCCCATACCGTATAAAAATGACACGACAGGAAATGTCAGAGAGAATCACGAGCGGCAGTGTCAGGTTAAGCGGCAGATAACGTGTAACGGTCCGTGTTACATCCACTGGTGAGTGGTGACATCTAATGGCGCCTGAGACCGTATATAACTCATACAACGAGCGCTCGGTTTACACCAGACGTCTGCATTACTGCACACCCTATATGGCTGATGTTATTCGCAGCTGTACGACTTTGGTGAGACGGTACAACAGCTGCGCGTCTGGCGCGATTCACCACCCGACCTCAGCCACACGACCGGGGGCACGTCAGCCAAATCCGCGGGCGCCGGGGGGGGGGGGGGCGCCCACGAGCCACGGGCGCCAGCGGGGCGCCGCCGGGGCGCCGCGCGGCCCGCAGTAGGCCGCCGACGGACCATCACCGGCATGCGGACAATCTTCCTGCCGCCAAATACGGTCTGTCGTGACAATTAAGCGCATTTCATGGTCGGACTGCTGTCGGACCTGGTCTGCTGACTCGGCCGGATTGCACCGCTTAGCACCCACAGTTTTTTAAGGTCTGAGGACAGCCACAAGGGTGTCGCGTAGTATTGCTTCGGGCAAACTGCTGGAAGTGTGATTTGGAAGGATGGGAAGGTTGAGCACAGAGTGAGACAACCAGGTTACGGAGGTAATTGAAGACACGACCTCACTCTTGTCACGCAACATTAATCCTTTCCTTTAATCTGAAGGTAATTCAGCAAAAAAGGAAGGTCGGGACGGTCAATTTTTGCTGGTAGAATTGAACTCTGGTCAGTACTACTGCCCAAAGTCCCGGGGAATCATGACGGTGCTCTTCCGTGCACCTTGCCGGATTCGCTCACACTCAGCGCCCACAGCAGATTATGGACGGGCGCGTGATTCGCTTTTCCTCCCCACGTCCGCACCTGTCAGCTTTCAGTTAATTGGCCAGCACGTAACCCATTAGGCAAAACGGTTCTTATTCCTCGCAGCCTTGAATGGGCCGAGGCATCGGCAGTTGTTCCGGTTGCTGACGCACGAGAGCGGGTGTAAATGCTGAGGATGCAGCGATGCTCGCAGCTGAGCTCGAGAAGGTGAACATTTCGCGGGAGGAGAGATCAGCTCGGTCTGGACTCACCTGGTGAGAGGGCGGGGTCGCTGCTCCAAGTTCACGCTGGTCTGGGTCATAAAGGTCCGCATGACTGCCCAAGTCGAGTGCGGCTCCCAACCGTGACCTGACGGTCTGTCTCACACCGGCCCCAGGCCCGTCTCAGCACTGCCGGTATCCCTCTCTCTCCCTCACTGTCAGCGTCACGCAGCCCTCGCTCAGCTCTCCTGATCACTCGGCTCACTCCGGTTCTCTCGCTCTGGCTCACTCTCGCTCGCTGGCTCTCGCGCGCCACTGCTCGCTCGCGGCGCGAGGCGCCCGGCCTGCACGTCCGTAGCGCCGGCGCCGACTGCCGGCCGGCCTGCCGCCCTCGCCGAGCGGCGACGTACCGCACCTCAGCGCCCTCCTACGACAGACCGCGGCGGCGGGGCGGCGCGGCGGCGGGGCGGCGCAGCGGCGGAGCGGCGGGCAGCCACGCGCCGGCCGCCGGACCTCGCCAGGAACGCGCGCACATACCAGCCCAGTGCCCACGGCACCCCGGAATGAGGAAAGAGGTGGCCGCCGTCAGAATGTGCGTCTCGGTTATCACTCGGCCGGGGTGGAGACAGGCCGGGCAGAGCGCGGTGATAGATGCGCGCTCCGCCCGTGTTTACCCCTGGGTCAGACGGCGCGTGCCTCTCCCTGGTGCTCGGCATCAGGAGGCGGCGGCCCGGCTTTGGGACGGCTGAACAGGTATTTAGCAGAGCTGGAAAGTCGATGAGTGTTACCTTTCGAAGATCACGGCTGATGAAGCTGAAAGATTTATATTTGGGCAGGAAAGAGGCCGAGCCCACACACGACCATAAAGCATTCGTGTGACATGGGTGTTCGATGTATCAAAGGAATTAATTTCGACACGCAGCCGGCTCGCATAACGGATCTGCAGCACACCGACAAAAGTTTTGCGCACTTGGTCCGCAAACTAGCAGTGCAGTTCAATAATAAAATAAAATATCCAACCGGCCTGCAAGGACAGTCTTGCACGAATAATTGCGGACTGTCACTTTGCTGCATTCAGCTTCACTAGGATATGACAATGCAGGCTCGTATAAGCGTCCCAGGACAGCCAGTGCTCACTGATTTACGAGCTTGTTTGGCATACATACCCATGACACTCATCCGCATACAATGCGAGTCTCCAAACTGTAAAACCGATCGGCGTAGCGCCAGCTTTAGCCACACACGATCTTGACCCAGAGAGGTAACAATGGCATTCCTGCGGGTGCCGTCATTCGCCGAGTGTGCTCCTGGGGCCGCGGCGCAGCCACCCGCGCACCACATGTCTCGCCGAGTGCACGCGCCATCAGTGATGTTCCGCCGCCCTGAGCCGACCGGCCCGCTACCGTTACCGATTATAGGTCGGCCGCCGCGCCGGCCGGCCGGCTATAGGTCTGCGGTGAGCGGATAGCGTACACCGGCTGGCAACCGGCCGGCCGTCCTGCGCTCCCAGGGCCGTGTGGCCGCGTCGACGTAAATCGGCGCCGACACCGGCGTTGGCGGCGTTGGAAACAGTGTACGGATACTGGTAAAATAGTGACGGTAGTTGGAATGACCTAGTGTAAGAAAATATAAAATAAGATGCACTGAAGTTTCAGCACAAACCAAAATGTGCGAGAGCTGGAAAATGACTGGTTTTTGACCCAATAAAGGCAACGGAAAAAACTGAAATTTGTGGATTACATCACAGTGTGTTACAAAAAGCGAAAGAAAAGAAGGAAGCGCACCAACAGGCTGGACTCAGTAAGAGATTGTGGAGAACCTAGCGGCGTCTCTGACCGGGAGGCTGTCAATTAATAACGCCACACCGTGTCTCCCACGGTGATCCGCCCGCCGGCCGGCCTGGCGCGTCGTTTAACGGTGGTTTTCAATCGACGCAGGCCGCCGGCGGTATACGCTAGACTGGCATATGATGGCCCGGCCGGCAGCGGCGGCATGAGACTGGCAGTGGCTTATAGAGAGTGTGGAGGCAGCGACAGAGGGGACAGTTAGCAGCGGCTCAGAGTGTGACCGGCAGCAGCGGCAGACTGCAGTTAACAGAGACCTGGAGCAGTAGCAGCCGAGTGGCATCTGTTATGAAATGGGATAATGAATTGGATCTGGATGGGTGTGAGAGAGGCACAACTCGCAAGAAATATACCAAATTCAATCCAAATTGTCACCGAATGTCCATCAACGGAGCCAATTTCTTCTTCATCAATCACCATGGCCAGTGGAAGCTGTGAAGCGTGAAACTAAACGGAGCCACAATGCAGCGCGCACTTGCAAGCACAATTATTAGTATAGCATTGCATGCTGAGAAGCATTGATACTGCACAGCAGCGCACAATGCTAACGCAGCATCTCATCCCGCCGATACAGCCGCCACGGCCCTGTGCGGTCGGTCGGTTGGTCGGACCGCGCCCCCGCTCCCGTCTGCGGCAGTCCGACGGGTCACCGCGGCGGCGATGGTATCGGACGAGCAGCTGAGCGTCTGGTGGCCCCGTGTCTGCCACCGTCTCCCCCCCCCTCCCGCCTCCCCACACCCAGTCGTCACCCAGGCTCGCCACAGGCAGACATGTGTGCGAGGAGCAGAGGAGGCGGAGGGGGGGGGGAGGGGGACAGAAGCGTGGCAGCTGGTGAGTAAGGAAGGCCGGTGACGGCGGAACAAACCACCTACAATGCAGCTGCTGTGGAGAGCATCTGTACAAGTGTCGACTATACATGATACAAAGTGACTGTGCGGATATCGTTTGTTCTTATCACACCAAGCCGCTGACAGTTCCACATTAGAAAAAGTCATGACAGATATTTTCCTTTCAGCTTACGAAAGGGACCGCGCTAGGGAAAGAAAAGTAAGAGTTGGAGGCATTCGGTAGAGTGGTGAACCCTTTTAACCTTTGGAGAAGCAGGTGACGAAGAGGTCTTCATCTATTTCTACGGCTGTGACAGGCGGCATCCAGGCATCCGCTGCCGAGGACCGACCGTTAATGGCCCCGCAGAACCAGACAACGATGACACTATTTCCCCACTCCATAATTGATAACGGAAAGCCAGCCGATGAACGAATGAAAATGTAGAAGGTATGAAAAAGCACGTGACTAGCGACCGTGCCACCAGACATGGAATGCCGAGTGAGTCACTCACAAGCAGAACTTGTCGGTATTCACATACCAAACGGTTGTCGTAGCGTCCGGCCTAATATATTGGCCATTATGACATTGTAAAAAATGTAGGTACTTATAGTATGCATATAGAGCGGCTTAATTCTCATGTATTTAGGTAGGTACTCTTCTTGCTGTCATATATTACATATTTATTCAGTTTTCTGAGGTCATTAACTGAGCTCGTGGGAAGCTCATTAGCTCTACTCAGACCAACGCATGCTGAGTCGTTTTTGTTCGACTCTTGACATTGCAGCGTGTCGTTGGGGCCATAGCCCCGAAATCTAGGCATATATCTCGTGTGCAACTCAAGTTGCAAGCTTCCTGTAACGCTGGTGGATGGTCATTGCACTACTGTTCAAGGTCTTCGCCGTACGATAACGCAAATCGACATTTGCCCTGGTGTAGCTGTCAGTGGTGATTTGGCCTGCGCGTAGGAACGCTAAATATTTGCTGGCATCGATGTCACAAATCGAGCCACTGGACAAACTCCAGCCGAGAGTTGCGGCGGAGCGAAACGGCTGACGGACGCTTCTGTTTATGAATTTTGGCGGATTCTAGCATTCAAGCAGGACGGAATGCGCTGATGGCCCATGAGCATGTGTCTAGCTATCAGTTATCTTCTTGCATACCAACGCCTAGCTTATGGCTCGTATGCATAGATCATTTTATTCATTCACAGGATGTTTAGGGAAGATCAGATACTGCACTGACCTGGAAGCTCTACATAGTTTTCTGTCCCTTGCTGTATTTATCTTTTCACTTGAGTCAAAAATGGCGTTGGCCAATCAGTGGTGGTCGGTCATTACCATTCATTACGACCACTAGACGGCCTACAGTCCCCACATCTGCCCCTGCTAGTGGCGCCATGAAGAGACCCTAGCCATTATCAGGTGTCAAATGACGGGGAGATTTTGAGGGGAGGACATGACGGCATCTGGCAGACATCCGTCAATCTGTCGACTCCCAACAAACCGTCCTACCGACTTGTCTCTCAGCAGTCTTCTGCAGGACCAGGCGTATTTTGACAGGAACAAAAAAGAGAAAACATTATTTTTGAAGTCACCTTGTGACGATTTCGAGTAAGCACAACATTGGTCACAATGTTCACATTAGGTCATAGACCTCCGTATATCTGACTTCGGTATACAGAGCTCTAAGTTTGATAGAGCTCAAAGACTTAGGCACGTTTTCAATTAGCGTTATGCCATTTTTCTATCTTCACAGTTCACACACGATGTAGGTCATCAAAATCACTCATCCGTCGCATATTCAACGGGATTTATAAACATCGACAGAGGCAGAATAAGCTGATATGTTCCTCTCTCTAGAGAGAAGGGCCCAGCATCTGTGCCCTGTCAGCAACGATAAGGAGCTGAGTAGCCATTCCTCCCTCCTCATATCCCCCCTCCGCCTCCCGTCCCTCCCGGTTGGCTGGGTGTCATCTCCTCCCAAATGTCTCGCACATCTACACCCGCGGGCTGTAGAGTGAGGAAGACTAGACTCACGGCTCAGCGACCACAAAACGCGCCCCAAGGCGTCATTAGTGTCGATTTTTGTTAGCGCCGGCGGGTCCGCCGTTTGTGGGTCGGCCCCGGGTGCCAGAGGACCTGGCATGGTGCCAGCCCCGAGGGGAGAGCCAAGGTCATAGCCAACGGCGGCAGTGCCCGCTCCTTTCCAGTACAAAAAGACTAAAGAGATCGGGACCAGGGGGGCAGAGGGAGAAACAGGGCAGCTGCAGAGCCACAGACCGAAAACTTACTGACAAGAAAAGGCAGGTGCTGCCACAAAAGAGATAATAATCACGCCTGGATAGAAATCATCTGTCAATTTTTAATGATGATCGCGCCGTAAACCAATTTGTGCATTCAGGCAAATGGAGAATAGCTTTCAATAGATAAACCGCAACGCTAAAAGTTGTATAAAATCTCAGCGAGGTGTGATATCTAACAGAAGGGACCGCCAACACCTGCCCTGCTGCGTGAACAAGACAAGAACACTGGTCCAGCAGCTGGCCGCCAACGGACCGATGAGTCACTGTACAGAATCCAGCATTTTACTATTTTGAAGAGCAAGTTTTGTTACTTCAACGTTCAACAGTTATCACGCATGCATTCATAGAAACATTATATCCGTCACGATATGAAAGAAAACATAGACAGAGGTGTGGCGACGTTTGTTGACATCACCCGGCCAAAATGAACGATTGTCTTATGCATCATAACATAGCACCAAGCGTCTGCATTCGAAAAATAGAATTATTGGAAGTGTTTATCGTGATCTTGCAGATGTCCCGTTTCCCCGATCTTTTCCGCCTCGTTGTTTCTCTCCACTAACTATCTACAGTAAAGTCCCTTCCACTTTATGATATTTCCGTCATAAGAATAACAGTCGGACTTTACCCATTCCACAGACTGCATGAAAAATTCCCGAGGTGGATGATATTTGCTGACAGTTCAGAGGTAAACGACATCCGACAACAACCTAGTCCACACCGCAAGGTGACATTTACACGTAAAATGCCGTGCAACTGTCCGCTAACGCTCCGGAATCTGGAAATGGCAGCGTGTTCTCATAGCCCGAGACTGGGCAGAAATAAGGGAGCGGCTTACAGCCAGCTCTAACCTATCCCTCGCGGTTCGACAAACGCCAATCGCGCGATCGCCAGTGTTCACAGCACAGCCATCTGCCAATACGAGCACAATGAGGTTGTAAAAACTGAGGACACGACCTCGTATGACGTCAGGAGGACGAATTGAAGTGACAGTTACATCGGGTATTGTGCCCTATCTCAGACTAGAACCGGAGCTTCTGTTGTGGACAGGACACATCAAATGAGTTCCCCGCACAGCAAAAATAATGATTTTACATTGGTGGTTCAAATGAAAGAAACAAGCTTCTAAGTTCAAACAGTTTGGAAGATGCAATACTGCAAGATCTATGTAGTTGTCATACGGTAAATGATGTCTTTACGATAAGTTTCTTTGCATGTTTTGAACACAATCTGCACATAAATGTAACATGCACACATAGGTTTAATTGACCTCCTTCATCAAGCATATAGATCGCTACGGCACCGAAAACATCGGCCACCGTTTTCAATAGGAAATGCCTCCTTATTGTTCTCCCCGTTAGTTTTGCGAAGATCCAGCAGCAGCACATGCTTGTATGACCGGTGCCTCTGAGGATGGTTAGTGCAGCATGCAAGCCCGTTTACGGCTCTGATGCTGCAATGAAGCGGAAATAACTCACATTTCAGCACCCGTGATCAATCGCGGCAGCTACTGCGGCCCAGGTCTGAGCCATATATATGAAACGCTGTTATGTGCTGCTGAGTGTGCCAATCACGTATCGATGTTTTCTTCTAAGAGAGCTTATCTTGATAGGAAAAACGTCGAGTAGGACAGTGCGGTGACCGATCCTCCCGTATGAATGGCCGCACTTTTGACGGATATATAGGGCGTCCACGGCCCTATCTAGCATGTAACAAGCTAGCGCAGACAATTAGGACTGCTGAGCTGTAGCTATTCGATGTTTTGTAAACTTGCAATTGCAACATTAAGCGCTTTATTGAACAAATAAGCGTGAATTTAGCCTGCCAAAACTACTGGACGTGAATGAACGGTGGGAAAGGGCCGAGACGAGGCCTGGTGGGAAGGACAAACATCCATCCAGAGGCCTTCCTTTACACGCTAAGTGCACATCAGTGTCGCCTGCCTAGCGCCAAAGGAGCTACCGTCGTAAGCCCGCAATCAGTCTCCAACCCGACTGCCACCAGTACAAAGCACGACTCAGAAACTACTCTTTCGGTTACCAAGTCACATCGTATTGGTCACAGTGACACTGACGGAGTCACCAATCACAGCAACGCTGAGATCAGTCACACCGACAGTCACCAGTCACACCGACTCACAATGACCAGTCACACACAGACACAATCAGCGCTGACCAGCCTGTGACGTAAGAGTCGAGCCCATCACACGTGTGACGCATGTGGATGATCACATCTGTCCGCCAGATGCTCGGTCCGACCCTCTCGGTAGGAAGGGAGGGGGATAGCTGGGAGACGAGGGTGCCTTTCCCACGTGCAGTAGCGGGCATCGACAAACAGTGGCAAGGGCAAGCGACAAGTGACAACAACAGATGTGAGTTGTTCGTGGTTTGAGTCACCCTTCCAGCAGTGGTAGTGATACGGTCACACAAAAGAACAAACACAAATGGAACACAGTACTATATAAATCATAGCAGGCCAGAGTTGCATGTTTTCATCTCTCATCCAGTCTTATAGACTCAGTGCGGACCCATTAATCTATTCACCTCGCGAGACGTCCTCTGAGAAGATAACTATATACTAAAATGGTGAGCATAAAGGCGCGCCCGCATGCGCCATCGGACGAAAAGAAGTCTGGTGGCGCTATGGGCAACTGGACGGCTCTTTTATTGTCGGGCCAGCTCACGCGATTGAGCCCCGTAAGGCTAATGCCAAACGTGGAGGCTCGTTCTTCATGGGCCGGCGAGGTGTGGTGACGACAAGAGGGGAGAGCATAGGGGTTCAGATCGGCTGAGAGAGCTACTGGTAACTCGGAGCGGACACTACTTGGTAAAATACAATTCAAATACGATGCTGTATAATGTCCACTGTGCAGCATCCATTGACAACATTGCATATGAAGGTTACAACTTACAGCACCATGAGTTACCAGACGGGAGAATCCAGGTTAGTCGTGCAGAGTAAACGATCACATGACTAGAGCAAATATGGACCGTGTAGCCAGTGCTGAAGTTTTTACTTCCGTGACAACAAAGGATCACGATCATTTAGTGAAACCAAAACAAGAACTCTAAATCGTTTGTCATCATTCAGCCGTGGCTAACATGTATCGACTGCCATTCGATGGCGGACGTCTCGTGTCTTCCCTGGTAGAATGGCTCATTCAGTAGGAGTAATTGTGCACTGCGCGATATTTAATAGCTCGGTGCACGCTGGCGGCAGAATCTAGTGCAGCTATTTCCGGATGGTTCAGCAGCTTAATATACATATTCAAAAAGGCAACAAGCAAACCTTGTCAAATTGAGAGAAAGAGAATTGACCAAAAACATTTCTAATGATACAAATTTAGTAAGTAACTCATGCTGAAAGCATTTCAACGAATTTAGCTAGCAAGTGCGTTGCTCAGGAGCTCGTCCAGGTCCGACTAACCTTGAACTTGCATGGCTACAGAGTTTCTATAATGTCTTTTTATTTTATTTTTTATATTTTATTTTACATTTACCCATGAAGCCGCACAACTGCCACACAGAGCAGTGATTGATGTGGGATTCGCAGGGCCGCCCACAGTGCAGGCGGACGGAGGGGCGGTCACTGCCGGATGCACCAGCTAATGCAGTTCGCCGTGCACTATTATAATTAACGCCGGGTGGCGATTCCGAAAACGACCGCAGCTATGGCAACGAGGCACAATGACAAGCTTTATGGGAATAGAATGGGAAATAAGATTAATAAAAAGCGTTTCTGAATAATACATTAATGATTCAAGTCTAAACAAATAAAGGCATGTAAACTACATATAGCTTGCATTCGACGATGACAAACATATACACACAAATAGCAAGTTTGTTTACAATTATAACAACAGGTCCTAAAGACATTCCTGCCGCATTTCTGACTTGAGAACAAGAACGAAGTACCCCTAACCCAGCTGAGTGCCTCCTGTTCGCACCTCACCAGCATCCTCCTCCCGGCCCTTAGCGTCTCGCCTCGCCATCCATTTCCCAGCGGCTGGTTCCGGGCATACGTTTCGACGCTGTCTGCCCCACCAATTATCGGCACCGGAATTTGCGGCCCTGCACACGCACGTATGTACGGCCGGCTGCGGTCAGCCATCGGCCCTCGCCCCGGTGCAGAGGTGCGCGGTGCGCAAATTTACGCGACAGCAGCGGGGAGCGTGGCCGGCGGACCGACCGACCCGCATCACGTCCGGACTCCGGGCGGAACAGCGCGGGCGCACCTCCGCTGAGGGCAGTCGATAATTGAACGCGCCTGTGAGGTGGTGTAGACGCGTCAGATTTGTGGTTTGCTGCAGCCAGGTGCTATGTTGTGAGTTAGGATGGACAGCAAGTTTTACGAGATCAACAACAGCGGATTATTGGATGTGGTTAGAAAAGGGTTGAGATTTTGCCGATGGAATGGATTGTATGTGTGAGAGCCGAGATGTGAGGTGGGGTACTTTGTAAGAGTCTAATTGGCTTGTAATACTACCAGGTACAGGTGACAGGAATAATCGTGAATGAACTGAGAGCTCACGGTTAAAGCACAACAGTGCGTAACATTGATTTGATGGGGATTATTTAGCAAAGCATTTTCTTCAGTGCAGCTAGACTTTGAAGCAACATACGGGAGCCACATTCACGAAACATGGAGATGAACGTCATGTGGCGAGGCTACAACAGAGTGGAATGACATCCCAACGATCCGCTATGGAGCGGAAGACCAAATCAGCGACGGCTTCTAGTTCTACTCCCCGTGCCGACTGAGAATGTTCATTCCCTCCCTTGTTTTCCCGCCTCGCGGGGCCGGTGTGTCTAATAAATTCGGCCAAGAAACGTAACTCTGCCCGTGGGACGTGCCACGTCGACCGGTGTAATTGAATTCCATTCGGCGCACCGCCGCGCTGCGCCGGACTCGCCACCGCCGCGCCGCCAGTGGCGCAGGTGCGCCGACATTGTATCCAGTGCGCCACGCAGCGCCGCGCGGCGGCCTCATGCCGGCAGGGACAGCTCGAGTTACTGGCACCGCCCGCGCGTGCACCGGTCCGGTCACTGCGGGGTCACTCAGGGGGTCACTGGGGGTCACTGGGGGTCACTCGGGTCACCGCAGGCACGCTGGACAGCGCCGGGGAGCACAGGGTGGAGCCACGCCCGTGCTGGGAGCAGGAGAGATCACCCCAGAGTTACTGAGTGATTTACGGAGGAGCTGCTGAGAAATGGACCGGGGACCTACTGAGGGATGGACCGGGGACCTATACTGAGGGATGGACTGGGGAACTACTGAGGGTTGGACCGTGGACCTACTGAGGGATGAACCGGGGAACTACTGAGGGATGGACCGAGGACCTACTGAGGGATGGACCGAGGACCTACTGAGGGATGGACCGAGGACCTACTGAGGGATCGACTGAGAGGCAGAGGGAGATGAACCGGAAAGATAACGAGTTGGATCCAATAAGAAAAGCACGTGAATACAGTCTCCTCGTCGTCTGCGTTCGTTATCTTCCTCTCCAGGCCATGGCTAGTTTGTCTAGTGACTAGTGAGCATATACTAGCCAGCTAACACGTGACCAATCGGATGACTGTGTCAGATCTGCGGGACCGGGTCATGAGCTCCGCGACACCAGACTCCACTCCCATACCAACAAACACGCTCACCCCCTCAGTTCATTGACGGGGGCAGGTAACGTAGCCGCATGGTAATCCGTTATTTACCGTAATGGGATATGGCGCGTGGCACCGAACGGGTGACCAGGTCAAAGGTTGGGTGACCGGAGGGGGAGGGGGAGGGGACACAGGGGCGGCGCCCGGGTAGCCGACCGGCACGTGGGGTGGGTAGCAACGGCTGGCATTGGAAGTAAAGCGCAATAGCGCTTCCATGGGTAGGACGTTGAATGAACCACGTCGAAAACAGCAGAGGGTGGGCACGCGATGTGAGCCCATTCGGACCAAAGTTGACTAGACGATAGCTATTATTTTTAAGCTACATAGCGCGACCTTAAAAACCTCAAAGGCAATAACTAGCCGTCTTGGCAAAAAGACACATTCCTTTAGATCAAGGAAATTGATCCGTGCCTAGCGTGTGAAACAATCGAGCGTATATGGCTGCCACAAACGGATTAATTTTCAAAACAGTTGACTTGTATTGTATCAGGAGTCGGTAATACGTCTGGGTGGCTTCCAATTGGAGAGTTTTCCGAGTTTGTGCACCGGAGATTATATTTTTCGGCGTGTGCAGTGCTGTATCGGAGCGTAAGCCTCGCTGAAGGACATCAGTCACTGCACGCGACTGGATGTCCAGGAACTGGCGCGACCTTCGTCTGTACCCGGTCGTCTCCAAAAATCGCAACGGGAAGTTGACAAATTAGGCCGACACTTTTATTACCGGCTGGCCATATTTTAGGTCAGCTACCAAATACGCCGCTGTGATATATTGATTAATGTTAAGGCTTGGAGAGTGGAGACCTTAATAGATGTATGTACGTCATGAAATTCAAAACGCTACTCATGGTAAAATTGTGTTTTAAGATTAAACCAGGAGCAAAACTGATGCCACGCTTGCGTCGCAAGATGCCGCGATAAATATCTGAGCATGATAAATCATAAAACTTCTTTGATAGCTAGCGTTCAACCAGCATGTAATATTTAGGTTAAATCACAAAAAAGTAAATTGAACTAAAACATAAAATGTAATTCAAGAGTGAGAATCAAATCACAAAATACTTTAACTTTTACTTCCATCTCGCATGTTGGGATTTCCAACTGATTTGGCTAACGTATTGTATTGAATTTTCACAGACACGGGGACACCAAGTGCCGTAATAGCGGAATTGGCGGTGCAGAATTGCGTCGTCCCGTGGACCTTCCTTCCACCGTACCATGTCGCGCCAGTTCCCTATCTGCCCTACGCCAACCACACCCGTGGCCGACATCCGCTCTGAGGTCGAGTTTCGCCACAATCGGAGTTCCCCTGACGTGCGCAGGTCGCGCGCCACTCCGACCGCCCATCCGGCCCAAAGTGCGCCACTCTGCAGCGGCGTGGGGTCTGTCCACCTTCCCTATCAGTGACCCTTCCTGCCACTGCTGGTCGATCACCGGTGGGTTTTCGATGGTTCGCTGAATTCAGCAGCCCAAGGAAGTTCCACATAGACCTGTCGGTTTGAGAGCTGGGTCTTACCGCGATCTTCAACCACAGATCGGATGCTGGTGGTACTTCGACGAACAAGAGATTCTGGGCCAGACTGGCATATGAGAGCTTTAATTGATAATCGATAATCGACAGCAAAGTCGATTGGTCTATTATGGGAACGACACCGCGTTGAGTCGGCCGCTGCACCGGCCGGTGCACTGCAGTGGCTGAACCCAGGGGAGCGGGGTACTGCCCCGATGGGACAGCCACCGCTGCCCGTCACGGGCGCCCTGGAGAGCACGCTTTTGAGGAGCAGTCCTCACCGGCTGTCTGAATGGCCACTCCTCGAGGACACGGGTCATTCAGTCACTCCTGTCGTCACGAGCCAAACGACCCCAACAGGTTCCGGGGAGATCGCTGACATTCATTGCCGATGCCTTCAGGTAGGCTTGCTGTCAGCGGCCAATCAATCCACGTCGTAACTGACAAACAAACGCCACGAAAACTCCCTCCGGCGGCGAATAACACGGAGCAAAAACCCGGCGGCCGGCCCGTCGAGAGGCGCCCACGCGCCGCGGCGCCCGCCGCCGGCCGCGAGCCTCGGCGTCCTCCGGCGGTCCTCCGTGGTCCTTCGGTGGTCCTCCGTGGTCCTCTGGCGCCCAGTTGATCCGAGGACAATGATCACGTCGTTCGGCATTCTATAAACAACGCATTAGTAGTCATTAGAACGCCCGTTTCCGCTATCAAAGGGCCTCGGAGCGTCCGAGATCATTAGATAACGCCGGATAGGAAAATAACAGGGCGCTATGGCCGGGTCAATGCTTTTTCCCGGCAATCCGGTCCATGATTGCGGGCTGCCTTGCCGGTGCGATGTTTTGGCTATGAGATAATGGGGCGACGGACAATAGCGAAAACGGTCGGTCTGACATAGTCGGGCTCCTGAGCTGGCCGGGACAGCCGCCCTCCAACTGAAACACGGGGGTCCGAGTACCGTGCCTCGTGATGAAACGAGTTGATAATTGATATGGGGTTCGACGCATCAGACAGAGCCAAGGGAAGTGGGGGGGGGGGAGGGGGAGGCGTCGGAGAAACATAAGATGATACGGAGGAAAGCTCCCGAGATAAGATGTACGGAGGAAAGCAAATTACTTAGGAGTCTAGCACCCTTCCCCTCCCCCTCCTCATGGAGACAACCACACTGGCTCTGCCTTTGCCTGATGTGCGGTCAGGCAAAGCCTCCCAGCTCGGAAGTTAACGTTATTGGAAACGCTTTGAATTAGCATATCGAATTAAATAGCCCGATCAGATATTCGAGATATACGTATTATCGCAAACGTCGCCACCATCTCAGAAACCTGCTAGATAAATGATAACGCTGATTACTTTTTTATTGGATCCTGGTTCAGGAAGAAGCCAGCAGAATACTAAACTACCTTAACCCTATTAGTGGCAGGCTCCTGGCTACCCCATATTAGTGGCAGGGGGGGGCTGTTTACGACCCCCCCTTGATATCTCGAGATCTAACCGGCCGATTTTCAAAATTCAAACGGCATTCGATTTGGCTCAACGAGATCTACATTTCTAAAAAAAATAATATTAAAAAATGTCAATAGGGGGGTAGAGGGGGGTAAAAACGGGCAAATTGCAGATACATTTTAGACTGTTTATCACGGCCAGGTTTCTGAACCAATCTTAACGCAACTTTTGCCGATCGATAGAGAATGAACCAGGAATTCACATGGATCCTAAAAATATGCATTTTCAAAAATCATAGGCGGATACAGATCATTGAGATTGAGGGTACACAAAAAGTATAGTAAATAAGATTTTTGTTGGTACTGTTTCTAAAAAGGGTGGCAATGGTCTTGTTATGTTACAATTTTCTTATGAGAGAACGACCAAAATTGTATTGGTCATGCATAGGCGGTGTCAGGGCACCTATGTTGGGAGGTAAAAAATAACCCCCCTTTTTGGACTCCTGGATCCGCCTATTATAGCAAAAACGTGTCAAAAGAGGATGCACAATAACTTTGTATATGTTATCACATGATACCTTTCATTCACTGTTCGTAAAACTGGTGCAGCATCGTGATCTTCGCCCAAATGACTCGCTTCACGAATAGGACCCCCAATTCCCAGTGCTCTGGAGCCGCCCCTGGTATAGTTATGAACTTGAAATTTTCAGGGAATGTGCCCAATTTAGTTTTAGGAAAAGTCAGAAAATTTCAGCATCGTAGCTTCAGCGGTTTCGGAGATATTCCCGAAAAACCTGAGGGGTGGATAAAAACAACCCCCCCCCCCTGCCACTAATAGGGTTAAATAAGAGTGATTCAGCGATATAACTACGCCCCCGAGTGAGACAGTTTCATTCCTATTTTGCTCACAATCGTTGAACGTAGGTCATTCCATAAAGGAGCGTTCAAGCCTCACTAGCTCACAACAGCATGCATATGCGTGCGTCACCCAATTAACGCATGGTGGCTGAGCACCTTTCAGCCACCTGGAACACCCACCACGGCTGTTAGTGATCTCAGCGAGGATCCCCTCAGATCTGCCCGGACCGTGCCACCTGGCGCCGCACTCCCGAGCCCCGGGCGAAGAACAGGCGTCGAGCAGAGCGACCCAGCGGCCAGATTAATTGGCCGCTCTGGAACTGGCTCGCACATCAAACGCGCCCTAATCTCGGGAGGATTCTCATGACGGAAATGGTAACAGGTGTGGCCAAAATTAATGGCAAACGCACAGTGATAAAATATCTTCACCAACATCTTCCGACCGAAGCATTGAAATACAATGTCTATCGTAAGCATCGTAAGGGGCAACATTTGTCTATAACGTGAAATTGAAAGAAGGTTACAACAACAAAAAAAGCTGGCTGTACTTTTTATTGTTACCAACATCCGGTAATTATGCAGATGCCAAGTGAGAGGGCATCCACAAGCGAACTGTGACAAAATAATTGCGCAGTCGTTATCTCTGGCGATCAGAGAGCCACCACGGTGATAATGTATTCCAGGCTGGCGTCTCTGCGCACACTTCTCCACCCGCGGGGCTCAGGGGGCCGTTCACCATCACACTCAGCTCTGTGTCGTCAGAGCAGTTTCGCCAAAACAATACACATGCAAAGCTCGCTGATTTGAGGATTAAGCAGCGCCATATTACATTTTCGCAAACACGGTGTTTTGTGTGTTGTTCAAAAGTTTGCACAACTGTTTCTGATGAAAACAAGCCAGGGCTGAGAGCTGGCGAAATCTGGAAGTCAGTTTACTTCAGCACGGTTCGTCCTTCGAGAAAGTGTCATTTGTGATTCGATAACCCGTCGATATGCTTTCATTACAAATCGCTCACTTCAGGTGTATGATGAGTCTTAATTGCCACGTCAAAACGGGCTGCCGTTCAAAACATGCTTGAATGGCACTGGAGAGCAGATGACAGCAATGGTGAGTTTTCCAAACACCTGCCGGCCATGGTCCAAATGCCTTTCCCCTTCATTGCTCGACAGTAAGTCAGACGGTAGAAGTGATATTTCAAATGTTACTTTCATTCCTCACCATCTACAGCAGCGCCAATGGAGCCAGTTTCAGTGACAGCTGGTGTAAATAGCGATCATTTTCGGCTTAAGCACGTTCAACTTACAAATAGCATACTTGAGCCACACCCCGCAAAAAGAAGGATGAAGGTCGTTAAGCCTATCGAAGCCCACTGAGTTGCAGTGGTGGCAGGCGGGCCTTTTGTGTCCGAGTCGTTACGGCAGCGAAACGGCCGCCCTCACATTACCGGACCAATATGGACGATATGGCTTCCGAAGTGTTGAGCCTGCAACTGGTTCTCTGAAGCGTTGGGGCGCGGCTGAAAGGGCCGCGCGAGTTATGCCCATCGCCGGTAAATCCCTTTAACGGAGCACGCCTGCGCTGGGTGAACGGCCGCCGATGGAGGTTTATAGCGGACCGCGGCCGGGCGGACTGTAGTGTTTCCCGATTAGAATTAAGCGTTTCGTTTGTACCGAGTACTATCGCCAGTGGGTACTTGTTTCTCTATTACGTGCTCCTCTATTGGCCGCCATACTGGCAATGCTGAGCGAGAATACAGTTTAGTGACGAGTGGTGGCGCGGCGTGTGGGACCTGGCGGTGCGGCTGAAGCGAGAGGAAACGCTATATTTCTGGCGACGAGATATGAACCTCGACGGGCTTAGGCCGCCTTCAGCCTTTTTACCCACTCCGGGTAAACCAGTTGTACCGTGGGAGACATGGAAGCTACGTTTTAATACTTACCTGCTGGCGACGGGCGGTGACGCATTCGCCGCAGAGCGGAAGCGAGCTATTCTTTTACATTGTTTAGGCGAGGAGGGCCAGCGCATCCAGGAGACGCTTCCTCCAGCCGTGAAGATGGAAGGAGACGATGCCTTCACGTTAACCCTACGCCAGCTGGACACATTTTTTATCCCACGAGTGAATGCCATTGTCGAACGCTTTTCATTTCGACAACGAGCGCAGCTGCCGCAGGAGTCTACCGCAGAGTATGTATCAGTGTTGCGAGGTCTGGCAGTAAACTGTAAGTTTGGCAGTATGACTGATGATATGATCCGCGACATGGTGGTGGAAAAGACGATCCACCCACGCCTGCGAGAGAAGTTGCTCCAAGATGCGGAGCTCACGTTGGACAGGACGCTCGCTACAGCCGACGCATATGAGAGGGCCCTCCGTGAATCGGCAGTAATGGCGGGCCAGCAATCTTCTGCTCCAGTCGTCGCCAAGGTGTCCCACCCTCGTCAACCGAAGAAAGTCAAGGCACACAGCGGACTGCCTGAACGTCAGGCCCCGTGTACCAACTGTGGTAGATCGTCACATCGAACCGGCTCCAAGGACTGTCCAGCTCGAGGTCGCAGCTGCAGCTCGTGCGGCCTGCGGGGGCACTTCGCCGCAGTCTGCAGGTCAAGCGCCTCCGCTTCAACCGCAGCTGCCGCCCCACGACGCCTGAAGGACACAGTTAAGGAGGCTACCGTGCTGAAGGTCAGTGACTCCCCTCAGAAGGTGCTCTGTCCTGTCACGCTCTCTGTGGGTGACATTCAGCACTCGGTCGACATCCAGGTCGACACTGGAGCTACCTGTTCACTTTTGTCTCTTCAGTACGCCCGAGATCTCTTCAAGGGCAAGGAGTTTCAGCCGAGTAGCTCCAGGCTTTTCGGGTTTGGCAGGAAGCCAGTACCAGTAGCAGGAACGCTCCCTGTGACTGTCACGTTTGGTGATAAGTGTGCTGACGCCCAGTTCTTCCTGGTAGAGACGCCAT
Organism: Amphibalanus amphitrite; assembly: GCF_019059575.1. Taxonomy (NCBI): domain Eukaryota; kingdom Metazoa; phylum Arthropoda; class Thecostraca; order Balanomorpha; family Balanidae; genus Amphibalanus; species Amphibalanus amphitrite. Next base: position 198,395 of record NW_024881621.1, read on the forward strand.
CGACCGAGGCCATCATGGGTCTCGATCTGATCCAGCAGCTGGGCCTGACGCTTCACCCGGCGTCTGGACAGATCTTCAGTGTGGAGCTCCAGTCCGAGCAGCTTTCAGCCATCGAGGGCTACACGCACAAGATCATCCTCAGGCCGAACGCCCGGCCTACTGCCTACAGACTGCGTCGTCTGCCGTTGGCAGTGAGGGAAGAAGTCAGTGCTGAGCTCCAGCGCCTGCTGGACGCTGACATCATCGAGCGTGTGGACGCCTCTGAGTGGGTGAGTCCACTGGTGGTTTCGAGAAAACCGTCAGGCCAGATCCGACTGTGTGTTGATCTGCGTGGGCCTAACTCACAGATTGTTGCTGAGGTGCACCCGCTCCCTACCATAGAGGAGCTTCAGTCTCGACTCCTCGGATCAGTCTATAGCAAGATAGACCTTCGGTCAGCTTACCATCAACTTGAGCTTCACTCCGACAGCCGGGATGTAACCGCTTTCATCACCCACGAGGGCCTCATGCGCTTCAAGCGTGTCCCTTTCGGACTCGTCTCAGCTGGCAGTGCCTTCCAGCACCTGTTGGATGACCTGCTGCACGGTATTCCAGGATGCGGACATTATCTGGACGACATCCTCGTCTCCGGATCCAGTCAGGCTGAGCACGACCAGCGTCTCCAGGCGGTGCTCGACCGTCTCCGAGCAGCACGCGTCACAGTCAACCACGCCAAGTCGTCCTTCAGCCAGAAGGAAGTCGACTTCTGCGGACACCGGATGTCTGCAACAGGAGTGACGCCGACTGCCTCGACAGTGCAGGCCGTCACGGAGGCCCCGCGCCCAGAGTCTCCGAAGGATCTCCGCAGTTTCCTGGGACTCACCGGCTGGTTCAGTCGCTTCATCAGCGGCTATGCCGAGGTGGTTCGACCCATGGCTAGCCTGCTGAAGAAGGACACACCCTTCGAGTGGACTCCATCCGTCGAACGGAGTTTTCAGCGCATCAAGCAGCTGGTGGCCGGCCAGCCGGTGCTGAAGCCGTTCCAGCCCGAGCTGCCGACCATCGTGACGTCAGACGCCTCGGACCGTGGCGCGGGCGCCGTCCTCTCCCAGATACAGGAAGACGGCTTCGAGCATCCTGTCGCCTTCTGGTCCCGCAGCTTCACCGACACGGAGCGCCGCTACTCCGTCTCCGAGCGCGAGGCGCTCAGCGCCGTCCAGGCCGTGGAGAGGTGGAAGGTGTACCTGTGGGGGAGGAACTTCACTCTCCGCACCGACCACTCCGCTCTCACCACGCTGCTCTCTCCCAAGTTCTCGGGTAGAGCGGGAGCGCGCGTCGCGCGCTGGCAGGCGCGGCTCCTCCCGTACGCCTACGACGTGGTGTACGTCCCGGGACACCGCATCCCAGCGGCCGACGCGCTGTCCCGGCTTCCCCTGCCGGACACCGGACCAGCAGAGGAGGATGATGAAGTCATCGCCCTGGTGACCGACGATGCAGCCGACGTGATCTCCGAAGATGACGTCAGAGAAGCGTCCCTGTTGGACGACACGCTGGAGCGGCTGCGGTCCGTCATCGCTGCCGGCTGGCCGGACTCGGCACGGAACTGCCCGCCCGACCTGCGGCCGTTCTTCCACGTCCGACACGAACTGCACGTGCGCCGTGACGCCGTGGTCATCCGTGGAGCGGACAGAGTGGTCGTGCCGGCCGCACTGACCGACCGGTACCTGCAGCTGGCTCACCGCGCTCACGACGGCATCGTCAGGATGAAACAGCTTCTCCGAAGTCTGTGCTGGTGGCCTGGAGTCGACCGTGCCGTGACAGAGGTCGTCAAGGCGTGCGACCTGTGCCAGCAGAGCGACAAAGTGCTGTCACAGAAGGTTCGACCTGCGCCGCTGCAGCCAGTCCCGCTTCCCACAAGGCCGTGGTCGAAGCTGGGTGTAGATATCGTGGGACCTATCGCCGGAGTTCCCCAGTCTGCACGCTATGCAGTCACCCTCACGGACTACTACAGCAAGTGGGTGGAGGTGGGACTCTGTGCGAAAGTCGAGACAAGCGACATCATCAGGATTCTGTCTGTGATCTGGGCCCGCGAAGGATATCCTGAGGAGATCGCAACGGACAACGGGCCCCAGTTCATCAGCCGCGACTTCGAGACTTATCTACAGCAGAGGAAGATCAAGCATCTGAAGTCGTCTGTGTACTGGCCGAGGGGCAACGCCGCCGTGGAACGATTCAACCGATCGTTCAAGTCCTGGGTCCAGGCGGCCGCGCAGCAGAGCCAAGTTCCGTTCCAGGCCTACCTGCAGGGCCGACTGGCGCGTTACCGAGCCACGCCGCACTGCACCACCGGTGTATCGCCGTCTGAGCTGCTACACGGCAGGAAGATGAGGCTGGACCTGCCGGTGTTCGACGACTACTGCGTCACCTCTGATGTGGCACGACGGGTCGTCAAGCAGCAGCGCCGCAATCGTCGCCACTACGACAGCCGGCACCGGGCGCGGCCGACCGAGATCGCTGTGGGCGACACGGTCTGCGTCCGCCAGCCCGGTCACGTCCAGAAGAAGGGCGCCAAGTTCAGCAAGCCGCTCCGCGTCGTCAGCCGTCACGGACCCGCTACGTTCGGTCTCTCCGACGGTTCGCGTTGGAACGTGGCTCACCTGGCCGGGAGGGAGATCGGCGCCGCCCCGTCGACGCCGACTCTGCCGGTCAGCACTGAAGCTGTTCCTGCGCCGCCGCCGCCGCCGTCTCCGCCGCCTGTGGTCGCGGCGGCCCCGGCCTCGTCCGTGTCGTCTCCAGCGGCTCCTGTGTCTTCACCGCCGGCCGGTGCGGCCGCACCTCGCGATCCGCTGGCCGGCGAACCGACCGCATGCGCGCCGGCGCCGCCGGTCGGTGCGGCCCCGGGCCCGCTACCGAGCGAGCTACCGAGCGCGACCGAGATCCTGGCGTCCCCGTGTCCGCCGGCGCCACCTGTACTAGCGCCACCGATCGACCCGGTTAACCGAGTGGACCCTCGGGTCAGTGATCGTGGACTACCTGCCTCTAACCGCAGTGACCGCGAACTTACCGCGTCGTCGCGAGGCCGTCGTAGGTTTAAGCCGACTCGCTTGGACCTGTGATTGTGTTCTCCAGCTGAACTCGTGTGTGATTGTTATCCAGCTGAACTCGTGGAGTGACAGCTGAACTCGTGGAGTTTAAGTTTAAGTGCGGGGGGATGTAGTGTTTCCCGATTAGAATTAAGCGTTTCGTTTGTACCGAGTACTATCGCCAGTGGGTACTTGTTTCTCTATTACGTGCTCCTCTATTGGCCGCCATACTGGCAATGCTGAGCGAGAATACAGTTTAGTGACGAGTGGTGGCGCGGCGTGTGGGACCTGGCGGTGCGGCTGAAGCGAGAGGAAACGCTATACGGACCCATCACGAGCGTTCTCCGGGAACCGACCAGCCAGAGCGCCTCGCTACCGCGTGTCCAGCCCTTCCTGCACGTCTCCCGGAACCCCGTCCCGGCTGATACTGACCTATGGCGCCGGCAGCGCGTACATGGCCACTGAACGGCTGATAACACGCAGGGGGCGGAGAGCGCGCGCACTTACAAACGAGACTCTGACGCTATTCCAATTCTCGGGCTCGCCCCCTGCCGCTGAGTCGGCCGGTATGTGCGTGGCAGGAGTCTTTAGAAAGGCGCCAGGGCGGCTCCGCGCTGTTTGTTTTGATCTTTATCGGAAGCCGGCAGCGACAGGCGGCAGGGCGAGGTGGAGTTAGTCCAATGAGTTTCTCAGCAGTCGGCGAAAGTGACTCCAGCAGTGCCGCGGCCCCCAGTTGGGCCATTCAAGCCCGTCTCCCCCTCCAACTTCCCGGGACCCCGACGCACCGTGACACGCCGGTCGTAGGAAGAACAATCCTTGAAAGACTCGGTGACGACGACAAAACGACGGTGACAAAACGCCGGGGCCATTCACTTGACTGAGATCTGGTGCAAGGTGGCGTCAGCTGCCGGCAGAACGGAAGGGGACGGGGATGGTGGAGGGAGAGGAGAGAGGTGCGCTCGTATTGTTGCCTCATCTCCCCTGTAGTCCAGTCAGCGCCCAGAGATGCGTCTGATGCATCTCGGTGGGGTAGCTAGATGAACCAACGCATGATGTCTCATCTAGATGTTATGGCACTCCTGTGCACTAGACTGTGGGGAAACGCAGCGCCGGCCGAGAGGCATAAAACTGTCGGCGCCCTTTCTCTAATTGATCTGCGAGGTCCCGATGTTGTTGGGGAGATGATAGCGATGGGTTGATGTTGCGAAACTGACCGGGGCGACGGCGGACACATCTCCCGTCAGCGGACAATTTGTCGGCTCGTTACCAACAATGATGGATACGTTTGCGTCGGTCGCCTGCCAATGATACACGTCATCCGTTTTAAAAAGAGTCATCGCCGGTTTGCTCAAGAGGCTTTCATATCGGGCCAGCTGGCGCCTGCGCCGCGCGCACCGCCGCAGCGGCCGTCATTTTCATTGTCAATCAAATCGCCCGCCCCCCGGTGGGCCGGCGCGGCGGAGCCCCCGAGGACCTGCGCGGGTCGGGGGTCGCGCCGCGCCCAGCCACTGACGAAACCACCGCCGGCCGATTCTGTTTCGCCAGTCGCGGGTCCCTGCTCCGCTCTGGACGACTAAATTCAGACCGACGCCTCCTCACCTCTTGCGAAACCCCAAACTGCGAACCGTCGCATGGTAATGTGTGCCATTATCGATAGCGACTGCGGCCGGACCGAACGGTCGGGCCGCGCGCTGAGGTAAGTCGCCTCAGACGCGGCGAACAAACAGACATACATTAGTCGGGTGTGGGGCGCCGGCGGGCAGGGCACATCTTTATGCACGCCCTCGTCACCGCCCTCGGCTTAGTTACGTCACCGGGTACCATCACCGGACCGTGACGTCATCAAAGGAAAGCAGACCGATACCCGGAGCTAAATCGGAGACAGAGTCAGAACAGGGTTACTAGCTGATGTCAGATTCAAGGTCTGCAGGGTACATAATGGAATGTAGGTTGAAAGAGCCAACTATGTTGTCCTCTTCCGAGGTTAACCCGCGCGGGGCTGGGGGGGTAAATTTTACCCCCCCTCGCGAATTTTTGCGATATCTCAAAAACGGCGGCGCGCAGCGCCGCCAAACTTTCAGTACCTTTTCTTACATCAATTTGACACGTTCCCTGAAAATTTGAGCGAAATCCGTCGGAAATTTTTTGAGAAATTGACGTTTTAGTGACGTCATGTTCGCCATTTTCGCCTCAAAAACGGCAAAAGTTCAAACGCCGCTTACATGTTCATTTTTTAAGGAATCAAGACGTAACAAAAAAGGTTATACGTCAGGGCATATTTTAAGGATTTTTCACTGCGTCCCAAAGGTGGCATAGGGCACATGCTTTGATAGGAAAGGGCACATTGCAAGCGAAATAGTATACCATGCAAGTGAGATCATGTACAATTGTACAGATACATGTGTCATTGTGTACTGTGCTGGTGGAGGGGCAGCAAGCGGGATATTGGGAGCGGGCTGTGATTGCTTTTGGCCAGTCTCGAAATTCGCCCAGTCGTGGCGCGTTCTTTATCCGCATTCAAAGGGCGGACCGGCGATTTAATGACATTTAAATTGCTGTTAGTCACTCGTTTTCCTGAACGACGTTGGGCGTGTTTGACCTCCCTTGACACACCAAATTGTACCTATGCTTAAAGAATAAAAATAAATATGCACATGATTAAAATGTGATACATACGTCTCTTCCATGGGTGTCGATTTGTATACCTTTGGGGGTGCTGCAGCACCCCCAATGCTCAAATGAGCACCCCCAATGGTTTTCCGGGCACCCCCAATGGTTTTGTCCCTCAATAACTCTGCTTGAGGAAAATAATTGTTCTGCAGTAGTTCACTACTAAAAATAAAACAATTACGCAACTTACAAGGCATGAAATAAAGATGTAAAGAAAAGAAAATTTAGATTTAAGAAGAAGGGCGAAAAAAAACGTTAAGTTGCAAAGATGGTGTGGGTCCGTCGTACACGGGTGTCGGACCCTTAGAGCTGCTGGCGCGTACCCTTTACAAGCCGGCAGGGGGCTCCAGAGACCGGCGACGGGCCCTCAGAGGCCGGCAAAGGGTCATCAGAGGCCGGTGGTATGTACCTTCAGAAACCCTGTGGGGTCATCATTAGAGACCGGAACGGGCTCAGGCGCTGATGGGGCCCTCAGAGTCGCCGGTGTGGGGCCTTCAAATGTCACCGGTGGCAGGGTGGCCGTCACATGCGCACTTGTGGGGCCTTCAGAAGCTACGATGTTGGGCCCTCAGAGCCGCCGATATAGGGCCTTAAGAGGCACTAGTGTGGGGCCCTCAGATATGGCAATGTGGGGCCCTCGGACTGGAGGCGCCGGTGTGGGGGCTCTCAGAGACACTGGTTTAGGGCCATCACAGGCGCGCGTTGGGCCCTCAGAACTGCTGTTACGGAACGGATCCTTCATAGGCCGACAAGAAGATATCAAGAGGTCACCGGTGCCTTCAGGAGCCTTGTGGGGTTCTCAGAGACTGGCATGGTGCGCTCAGACGCCGCTGGGACCCTCCGTGTCACCTGTGTGGGGCCGTCAGGGTCACTGGTAACTGTCAAGGGCCCTCAGAACCGCCCATGTAGGGTTTTTAAAGGCATTGGTATAGGGTCTCAGAGTTAGGGGTGTGGGGCCCTCAGAGACGCCGGTGTGGCGCTCAGGGGCGCCGGTGAGGGCCCTCACAGTCGCCGTTATAGGGCCCTCAGAGAAATGGGTGTGGGGCCATTACAGGCGGGTGTGCAGCTCCTAGAGCTGGCCCCCTAGAGGCCGGTTAAGACCCCCAGAGGCCGGCAAGTGGCCCTCAGAGGCTGGCTTGGGGCCCTTATGGAGATCTTAATGTTAGTACTTTTGGGCCCATGAGGTGTTCTTACGAGCCCTGTGGGGCCCTTCTGAGTCCAAATATAGCCAACGTGGACCCTCAGTGGCCAATTGGCGCCGCAGTGCCCCTCAGGCCCGAATAATCCGATGGGCCCCTGAACCTGATGGGGCGGGGGGGGGGGGCTCACGGGCCCACCTGGCTACGCCACTGAGGAAAATCGTAAACCCATAAATATCGAATTGCAATCACCTGTTATTTTTTCAGCGATTATTGTGATCGTTTGATAAACGCCAGAGCCTCGTAGCTATACCGTTGCCTCCCGCGCAATGTCCGCCCCTGCGGACCGGAGGGGCTGCTGCACCGGTGCTAATCGCGGTCATCGGTTTCTGTCACCTTATTACAGAGGTGTCGGGGCTGCTGCCGAGCTGCCGGCAAATGTACGCGTTTTTTTTTTCGGAAAGATGTTTAGGTAATGAGGTAGCCAAGTACTAGGACGAGCAGAATGATTTTGAAGAACGTTCAACCTTTGGGAAATATTAGTGGAAATCCCGGGATTATCAGTACCTTATGGGGATACACAACCATGCCTTGTAGGTACGGTTGTGCCCCATGGCAAAGCTACAATCTTTCACCCGGTGCAGGGGTTGAGCACCCCCAACCATTTTGAAAAATCGACACCCCTGGTCTCTTCATGCGTTTTTCACCCCTATCAATCGATTCAAAATAGAGCTTGACGTGTGAAATATTGCCAATTCGCATTGAAGATACTATGTGTTTGAAATTATTAGATGACTTAAGGTCAAACAGTACCCATCTTAGTTGTGACAAGAAATCATCGAATTTTAAAGCTACATAAACAATCCATCATAGATGAATGCTTTGGATGCTTCGGATTTCGCTTCCTAACTGCCTATCATGTAATATAAACCAAACTTTTCCGAATGAAGGTTCCTTTGTTGCCTTATTATGCTCGGAAATATGTCGATTTTGTGCCATTTTCGGGCGCTTGGGGGGGGGGGGCATGGCCCCGTGGCCTCCTCTGGATCATCCTATGGCCAGACGGCCATGACGTCACTGATCGGACTAGTGATGTCAATTGCGGAAAATCGTGATACCGATACCAAACCAAATACCAACAATAGCCATGTGAAAATACCGAAACCAAGCCGACTTGGGAATATGAGGGACATGCCAACATTTTACCCAATTCACAACTTCTTTTACATTAGTGAGGATTCATAATACCAACAAAATACCAAATGCATTAGCCTTGAAATACCAAATACCAAGTTGGTATTGGTTTGTTATCGGTGTACCAAAAAGTTGGTATCCGATTGACATCTCTAGATCTGACCGTATGCCATCAAATGTCAAACTTCGCAATGATGCAATATTTTTTCGGAAAACGTGCCGGTATTTCAAAAACTATGATAGCTAGGAGGGCGCGGAAAAGCAATCGATATATCTTGAACAGCTCTTTCGTCAATATTTCGTCAGAATTGAGTTCAGATCAACGGTTAAGGCTCCATAGCCCCAAAAACGGTTAAAATAACCATTTCTATCAATATAGGTTTCATGAACAGCTTTTGAACTAAGAAAGGTAGAGAATTTGCGTTTGCACGATCGTTCTTCTCTCATTTTACCTCGAAATGTCAAGGTCAGAACTTGACCTCACATTAAGGTCATTTGGTGACCAAAATAGATCATGCCACATATCAGTCGATGCGTTTCGATGAGGTACCTCAACACAATGATACAATCCACTGTGCATGCAAAAGCCCTGTAGGGCCGGATTTTGGGCCAGGCTCCGGGCCTGCGGACTCGAACTTGACATCTCTAAACAGTACTTTAGGGAAGGGGAGGACACAGAGTCTGAGCCCTAAGGACAGGACAGGAACAGGCCATGAGGCTAAGATAAGACAGGTTCTTGAGGGCTGGGTAGGATGCAGGGTCCGAGGGCAAGGCAAGGCGCGGGTCTGACTTCTTAGGCTATCATTACACAGGGCCGGAGAGTAGTGCAAGACACAGGGCCTTAGAACACCTGATGATCAACACGCCTGATGGCAGGGCAACACGCAGGATCTTAGAGCAGGGCAAGAAACAGTACCTAAAGGTAGAGCAAGATATAAGGCATAGGTATGGCACAAGGCCCGAAGGTACGACAAGACAGTGAACGACAAGACTGAGGGCAGGGCAAGGCTCAGGGCATGAAGGCAGAACAAAGCACGGGTCCTGAGGACAGGTAAGGGTACGGGGCATGAGGACGGGAAACGGCACGGGACCTGAGGGCGGGAGACACCACAGGGCCTGATGACAGGGCAGGGCACAGCACCTGAGAGCGGGCATGGGACACGAGACCTTAGGGCAATGCAGTGTACAAGGCTTGAGGGCAGAGTAGGACACAGGGTCTGATGTCATGGGACGGCACAAGGCCTGATGACAAGGCAGAGCACAGCAACTTAGGGCGAGGCAGGGCACGGGGCCTGAAGGCAAGACAACACGCAAGGCTTAATGGCAGAATAGGGCACAGGGTCTAAGGGCAGGACAATGCACATGAGGCCTGGAAGCAGAACATGACAGGACAGGGCCTGAGGCAGGGCAAGGCATTAGGCTTGAGGAAGGGCGCGGGGCCGGGGCATGAGGACATGGGAAGGCACAAGGCCTGATGGCAGGGCAGGGCGCAGTACCTGAAGACAAGGCAGCGGCACGGGGTCTGATGGTAGGACGTGTCACAAGGCTTGAGGGCAGATAAGGGCACGGGGCCTCAAACTAGGGTAAGGCAGGGCACGGGGCCTAAAGACGGGAAGGCAGCGCATAAAATTTCAAGGCACAGTATATAAAGTATCGGGTTTGAGGGCAGGGCGGGGCACAGGGCCTGAATGCAGAGCAGGGCGCAGGGCCTCAAGAAAGGGCAGGGCAAGGTACAAGACTTAAGGACAGGGCACTGGGCAGGGCACATCCTAGGGGCATAGTAGGGAAGAACATAATAAGGTGTACGACCTAGGGTAGGGCAGGGCACAAGAACTGGAAGGGGCATGTATGTGCTTAGGTACATAGTAAACCAGGGCACAAAGCAATCGGAAAGGCAACATCTGTTACACAGTAAAAGACCGAGGCATGTTACTTATTTTTGCTCGCACTTTTCGGCTGAAACCGTGGCATTTCAGTGTGGGACGCAGTGGTTCAAATTTCGCGAGGGCTACGTCCCAAAGGCAGGGGGCTGCGTCCCAAAATGGGACGCAGTCAGTATGTTAAAATATGCCCTGTTATACGTAATTTTACTTTGTCTATCAAATGGCTATCTCGGTTTTTTGAAAATTGTGGATTTTGGCCTACATTTTTTCAAAAAACTGACTTTTTTGGGAAAATCATTATAAAATCCAAAATTTTGAGTCTATCGAAAAAACCGGAATATATGTCAGAGAAGTGGTCTATGTGCACCTACATACCAAATTTTAGAAGAATCGGTTCAAAAATGTGGGAGTTATTCAAAAATTAATGACGTCACGACACACAAATTTTTTGAAAAATGACTTTTTTGGAAGTTCTAGACCTCGTACGGAAACAAAAATAGCACCATTCGATTCGCCGTGAAAAACTGCATCAGATAGACACCTTTTTAGGCCTTAACAACCAACTTCAAAATTTGACCTCACTTGACCTGACCTTGACCTGACCTCGACCTGAAATTTATCCAGAGGTGGTCCATATCACTTATTGAGTGTGCCTATTGAATTCTATGAGTAAAATGACCCATAAAACATGTGTCGCACATGCCCTTTTCTATATTTTGTTTTTTGGTGACCTGACCTGACCTGACCTGACCTTGACCTTGACCTCTGAATGATATTGTATGCAACGAATATTGTCTTGGTAGCCTAAGAACACGTTTTGGGCGATCAGTCTCAGTCCATGACTCCATTCTTCGGCAACTACGGTGCAAGGCCGATACTGTAGAAACTTGCAACTTGTACCCTTGACCTGACCTTGACCTTGACCTCAAACTTTAAATTAAGTACATGTTTTTAGTAGTTCGTGATGAGAGCTTTCGATTGGCGTTTGAATTTTCCAAATCGGACCATTAGTTCGGGAGATAACAGGGGGGGTAAAATTTACCCCCCCCCCCAGCCCCGCGCGTTCGGCTGGAGACCCCAGCCCCGCGCGGGTTAATTGTTATTAGTCATAGACATTGAAATAGGACATTGAAATAGGACTCAAGTATACTATTATGCATGTGAATTAGACAATTCAGCTCGAGCCTCCTGAAGGTTAATGACTGACCGGAACACGATGTGTGTCAGTTTCGTTGAGGAAGAGCTCCTCTGGTCATTGGTGAGTGGGTGGTTAGACGGCTATCCTTACTATTCGTCATACGATTCAAGGATGATTTAGTGGCATTTTAGAGCGATTTTTGACTGGCTATGGACCATTATGTCATTACAGCAGAGCTCAAGCAAAGATTTATTGAATCAATATTTGAAGACAGTAGGCGTCAAACTGCATATGGACATTCGAAATGTGTAGTATTCGTGCGGAAGTCACCTCGGATGAATGACCGATACGTTCGGCTGTTCCACGGGTGCCGCCTTCATTTCCTCGTCAAACAGCGCCAGCGCTCAGGAAACCCACACGGCCATGTGGCGTGCTGGGGACTATTTGCCGTCGATACCGCCGGCCGAGCCGGGATCAGGTCAGACCCAATTCACTTAGCGGCAGAGAGGAAACATTACCCACACCCGCGGTCGCGTGCCTAGTGACCAGCGCAGCGGCTGGCAACAATAGCTGGGGCGTTCCGTGCGGCCAAGCATGGGGACAAATGAGACTCCTGGGTGGCTCATGTGCCGAAACTCGAATTAGCTCACGTGACGCATGCATTGGTGCTATATCACCCCATTGCTCACGTGTAAAGGACTAGTGACCATACCTGCTCGCTTCACTGACTCAGCATCAACCTCATTCATTCCCTTCGGCATCAAGGGCGGGCAGCGGGACGGGCGGCCGTCGACAAAAAGTCAAAGGTCACGGTGTCTGTGTCGGCCAGTGGTCATCGGCCTTCGGTCATCGGTCAGCAGCGGTGGCCTGTCCACCCGCGCACGTCGGCAATTCCTCAGCCGCCGCCACCGGATACGGTCGTACCGGCCCGAGTCCCCCGCCCGAGGCTAGTCGATGGCTCGGCGGCCCACGAAAAGAGTGGCTGTCAGATGGTTTTGCCCAGATTTCCCAGAGGAGTGCTCCGTAAAGCATTGGGAGGAGATTTCCGGCGTAGATTGCTCCCAGCGGAAAGGATAACCAATCAGGGAATTTGTGTTGACACTCCCGAATGGCTTTTCGGAACAAGATTGACCAGATCAAAGTGGAAGAGCAGAGATAAAACAGGACACAATAGAGAGAAAAGACGTGATGGGAAAGTACGACAAGCAAGGAGAGAGTGTGTGTGTGAGGGAGAGAGGGAGAGAGAGAGGGAGAGAGAGAGGGAGAGGGAAAGAGAGAGGAGAGAGGGGGTGAAGGAGAAGAGGGAAAGGGGATGAAGACATAAAACAAACATAATTATCGTGCTCCTCTGTCAAATAATGAGCGCTTGGGCATAATGCATGTCCAGACCTTCTTATAGTCTTCAGTCAAATAACGGGCATCCTGTGTCTCAGAAGGAGCAAATTTCGCTCGCCTGTTCTGCAGTGTATGACCTCACTGAGCGCTGCCCTTATTCTACCCAGCCACGTGACTGCAACTGAGGATGCGACCGCCGTCGGTCGACTTCTAATGGTTCACTGCAGAAGCTCTCAAACCCCCGGCGCATGCAACAGAGGCCACAACACAGCTGTACCGACACAGCCTTGGGCCCAGCGGAGGATACTACATACTCTAATCCCGCCGACAAATCGCACCGCAGAGTTGTTGCGTGCTCGAAACACACGCTCGAGCTGTGGCGCTTGGCAGAATTCTTAGGCCCGCTTTGTGGGGGTTCACAGCCTCGCGGTCGATCTTAATATGGCTGTGCTTACCAGAAACGAAGCGGTGGTTACGGGTGCCTCAGCAAGCCATAACTGGTCAGGAAATTACTGTAATAGGAGCGCCGGCGCGCCGCCGACACCCCCGAACGGCGCCGTCGAGTCACCTCGCCCTGGAAGCCTGCAAATGCATACATTGCACAAGTTCCCCGTGCAGCGAGTAGGAGCTGCTGCCTGCGACCAATGAAAGCGTCAGATTCTGGCTACCGAATCTCGGCAGAGGCGGAATAGCTTCTCCGTAGGCGGGAGAGTGGAGCAGCTAGCCGGATTTCCAGGCTGCTCAGATGACCGTGTCAGCACGTCGTTTAGTCGGGGTGAGTTGGCTCCGTTCATGGCCCTCATGCTCTCAGTTCTCGACTCTCGGCTCATCGCTGGACTTGGTTTTTGGCTCCGCTCTCGGCCCCGCTCTCGGCTCCGCTCTCGATTCTTGCCTCAACTCTCAGCCAAATCTGTTCCTCTCTTGTCTCCACTCCCAGTTTGGCTCTCCTCACTTCGGCTCCGTTCTCGGCTCTCGGCTCCTCTTTTCAGCTTGGTTTTTAGGTCCACTCTCGGTTCTCGGTCCTGGGACTCTCGGGTCTTAGCTCTTGGCCCACAGCACAGCTAAAGACCAGCCCTCCGACTCGGCTAAAGTTGGGGCCGGCTCACGTAGCCAGCGGTCGAGTAATCCGCATTGCCACTCCCGTTTAGTCCATGAACGGGCCAATTTGGTCCCCCGTCGGTCACGAAAGTCATGGTCAAGGCTGAGCTGCCAGTCTCCTGCTCGCCTCAACCGACCCTTCATGGTTTCGCCTGCCACTCACTGAAATATGTCCGGAGAAGCAGCCGTCTTCATTCAAACTTGCACAGGTAAGAACTTAAGAGTGAGGGTCCCTGCATTAACGTCTGGCACATATATATTCGTGGATCGATACATATCGAAACTCACGCTAGAACGCGTACGCGACTATAATGCGTACGCGTAAAAATTCACGGACATCGTGTCCAAGCCGTGAACCGCACCCTGGCCTTTGCCAAAACGTTTCCCTTTTGCGGCAGTCGGCCAATATTTACCCGGTTGTAGCGGGCTGGTCGTGGGTTTTCCACGCGATAAGGTGTTTAACAATGCATGTCCAGACGGTCTAATCCCCAGTTTGGCTTTCGAGCGCCCATCCAATTCATTCAGTGCCCTTCCACCAACGGCTCGTTGCCAGGTGGCTGCCCGCAGCTGTAGGCATAGCGTTTATCGACCACGACGGTAAAATGCAAAAAGGAAACGAAAACTCAGTTAATACAATTGTGGTGTACGTTACCGAAACGACAAACATGCCCAGTCGTTGAATGGAAAGTCCTTCAGACTGCAACAAACAAAAACTTTTTTAATCAAGTACCTAATAATGATAATGCCCTATTACGTGAAGGCCAGACATCCATATCCAATGCCAATGCACTATCTACAAAATTATTTTTGCTTCTGCACCGCAACCCATGTCGTACAGTTAAGTCTACACGGCAGCATGTGCCCATTAAGCACTCGCACCAATCGTGTCTTCACGGGTGACACGCGACTACACCACTTTGAAGTGTGCCGACCACTCCGAGAGAGGAAACAGAGCGCGTGCCGGCGTATGTTGCGAAAGTCACCGCTAAACCGTTAAAAGGGATGGTGAAGGAAAAATATCCATTTTATGTGAATGCACAAGCTGGACACGTCGATTTGTAACCATGAGCCGGACAGCAACAGCTACAGCATGCTTAGGACACCTATTGAGTTCAAGTACCGGCATGGTACCGGCTACTATTGCATTGGATGTAAAAATAGCGTTAACTGTAATTGCATTTATTGCATGTGCAACAATGGAATGGAAATATTTGTTTTCTTCAAACGATGTCTGGCTTCACAGTCTCATTTGACGCTTTCTGGAAACCGGGTGCTATATATGACACTGATGATAGGGGAACAGACAGCATTCGGGCTTTCCAATCGTTTCAACTTTATTGGTAAAATATGTGACTTCCAGTAGCAGCATCGCTTGAAAGTTGAGAGAAGAGGAAGACTGAGGCTACTATACATTATGCGCTGATTTGCGGTGCATAAAAAAACATCCCACATATAATTGCTCTTTTTTCGTATCTATCGCATCGTCCGAATGCAGTGCACGAATAAGTTCCTATCGTCATAAACCACTCCAAGCTCGACTTTTTCACAGTTTGTGACCTACATCGCCCGTTCAGGAAACTCAGACTAGACGACGTAATTTATAGTCGATATCAGAGAATAGCCTTGACTGCACTTAGGTACATGCCCTTAATCAGGAAAAGATTACATGAACCATCACTGACCACAGGATTTGCCTGTCATCAATGAAATACTGAACGCTAAACCAGCTAACAGCACATCCCCTCTAACTGCTGCATCAGTGCAGTGCTTCAGCCTCGTACAAGTGACATATGAGACGTTGTACCGGGCCCAATCCATGGACAATCATTGCCAAAAGACCGCTGGAAGCAATACAAATGACCATTAGGCTTGTCGTAAGGCTTACCTAATTTTGCCGAATTGCAAAATTCGGTAACCTCTTTAGCGTTTGTTTTTAATGTATTCTGATACTTAGATAAATGGGCTTATTCAGGGCTAAGCGGAGGGCACAAAACCGTTTTCAATTTCAGCCTGGCTCCTGTGTTTCTGACATCATCGCACGGCGTACAAAGAAGCATGCGTGTGCGTGTGTGAGGCCCCTCCGTTACCGTATTACGTCACCACCATCCGTAGCCTGTTCCGCCTCCGCCCTTCACACAATTCCAGACGTCGGCAGCCTCTCGGGCTACCTCCCGAGCCGGGGCGGGCGGACGGACGTCGCCGCGCGGTCAGCTTGTTCTTTCACATGACGAATGGTCACGAGCAGTCCCTGCGCGAGGGTGAAAGGATGCAGCGGCGCGCTCCCCAAAGGCCGGCAAGTGCCGCTTTCCGTGATACTGCCCACTTACCGGCGCACAATAAAGAGCGATCTACATTACCTGGGGCCGCGAGCGGCGGCGGCGCGGTGGCGACGCGGCCGCTTCCGCCACCTTAATCAGTCGAGAACTCATTAAACCGTGTAGTCAAGCACCTCACCTGAAAAGAAGAGAAAACACATTAATCTTGGTACGATCAACGCGCGCTGAGATACGAGGAGCCAGGGAAGCGCGCACCCAAAACGCTCCGACAATAGCGGGCCGCGTCCCGACGGACGGCGCCGCCACTCAGGCCGGCAACGGGCTTATAATGGCCGCGCCTGTCGGTGGTTCAATTTGGAGCCGGAGATGGCTCGGCCATCTCCTCTGACACACATCTGGGGTCAATTGAATAAATTCCCCGGCCGGTACATACGCTTTGTTCTTACCACGCCGGAGCGCGGTGTCGGGAATTGACTCATGACCCGGCAGCGTGCGGGCCGCCGCCGACTCCGCGGCGCGCCGCGACCGGAGCTGTGCCCCGCGCCCGGATCCTCGCCGAGCTCCTCATTTGCATGCTGATGAGCATTCGTGTCGCGCCCTCCATTGAACCGAGAACTAGAAACGGTGCCCGTCCACCTGCCCACTTCCCACCGCCAACCGATCCCTATTGACGACCGATGGTGTGCTTCAAGGCTCGCTGCTGGTACCGTTACTAACGATACCACGTCGACGCTCAGCGCGGAACACCCAGAAGGGCCGTGCAAAACCTGGACACAATAATGAGTACCGTGTTGTGTATTGGAGCATAAATTTGGCGGCGCTATCCTGGCCAACAAGGGCCCATTCATGACGAGGGCCGTATCTCAGTCCGGAAGAGAACTGCGCCGCCGTTGAAGCCGTCGAGGCCACGCAAGGTTTGGTGTGAGTGGCTGTCATTCGCGAAGAGGACGGGCACACACCCAGCTCTGGCTCCTGTGGCCATTTCTGGCACGTGGAGCACTTGTAACGCGGCAGACGTCAGACAAAATCGCGGCCAATTCTATTCGGACACGAATGGGCACCAGCTGGACAAGTCAGATCGCTCCAACTGCATACACTCAAACTTACACGGCATTACTGCGAACCGGAGCCGACGTTCTCGGTTCCCGCACGCTCGGTGGGTCTGCCCACGTACCGCACTGAACACTGAGAAATTCAGCAGCAGGGGCTGGACAAGGTTCGGTACACACGCCCAGAAATCCCCAGAACGTCCTCTCCACCGCCCAGACCGGTGAAAATACGAGCACCTTCCGCCCACGCTACCGCCGACCTCATGATCGTCTCATCGGGCGTGGAATGAGATGAAATTAGCCAAATTGACGAGCACAGCCGGAGGAGGTGGAAGAGGCGTTAGCTCGGCTTTGAAGGTCGGGGCTGCGTGGTATCCGAGCGCCCCAGGCGTACCGGCGGGGGGGGGATAATTACCGACGCAGTGTGCCTACAGGGGATCATCGGGGACCGATCAGCCCGGCCCACACGAACACCCCCGATCAGCCTGAGAGCAGATGAATTAAACTCGACCGCCGCTAGGTGCTAATCGTGATTGAGCGTCACCTTAAAAGGACTTTTTGTGACAAAATTAGGCATAATTAGACGGACAAAAAAGTGTTAAGCGTTTTTTATGTCATGAAAATTTTTAACCCAGAGGCACAGCAAAATAAGTAAAACGAAAACAAAATATTTTTATAGATATACAAGCCCACTTATTCATATCTTACTAGGTAAATACTTCGATGAACACATTTGTCCAGTTCCACATACGTACTTAGGTAGTTGTTCGCTTTCTGCACCATTTTAAAGCAACAATCGTCAATCTGTGTCTCTCAACTAGCCCTATTCCGTCCAAGCCACCTCCACTCTGGGCTGACATGTAGGTGCTCTGTAAACGGCGCATCCGCCCGCCAAGCTGAACCGACGAGGTGCGTCGCCCGGTCAGCGCCGCTGCCTTTGGAGTAGCCGACCCTGTGTGACCGGCGGCGGAAGATCAGACCGATAGCGGTGATGATCGGTCGGTCGGGTGGCGCCGATAGCCCGACTAAATTGGCCGCCGATCAGAGCCGTTCTCTGCCCACGGACAGGGCCGTTCCCACACCCACGGCGCGGCGGAGGCGGCGAACACAACTCAGCTCACTGAGAGGGATGCCGTCATCGGCAGCGGTATAGCGGTCAGCAGACCAGTCAGTGCAGGGCGAGCCGCCGACAGCCAACCCTTTGTCTACCAGGAGCCGCCCCCGCCACGCGCCAGTGCCGCCAGAGGCGCCTACCCGACCGCCGCGGGACCTGTGATTTGTCGGCGGCCGAACACCAAACGGGCCGCCGCGCGCCCCCGTGCCCCCCGCCGCGCGCGCACCGGACAATCTGCTGGCCGAATTCCGCGCCAGGTGGGCCGCCGGGACGGAAGGTTAATGAGATCGGCGCCTGCGAACAGCGGCACCGCTCGGCGGCCGCCGCCGCGGAAAAGGACACATTCCAGGCATTGGTGCAGAGAGGAGCGGAATGAGTTTTTGAGAGATGAGGTGAGAAACTACACGGGTATTCGTTTACGATGCTAATTTTAAAATTAAAGAGGTGAAAGACAAACGCTTTTGGTTTGTCTTTAGGTAGAAAACACGGTGTTCAACAGTCCTAAAGTCATTTGTCACTGAAGTAGCTGCAACCGTTTCAACTTTGAATGTTATGCAGGATGTAACACTTCTTAACGTCCATCTTGACCCGACCACATCCTCAATTACTCCTGAGAACTCTACAAGTGAGTACAATTTCTATACATAGAAGTGCCGCACCCGTTTCTGAGGAACTCCACGGAAAGCGAGCCATCAGCTACCCTCTCTAACCCGGGCCGGTACGCTGGTGAGGCCGTGTCACTGTAAAGCCCGCCGATTGGTGCGGTTTGTGGTGTGACCGGTGCACCGAGCCAGCTGACCTTTGACCCGGGGCGTGTCATATTCAGCGGCCGCCGATTCCGGTTCCGACAGCCGGCTACAGAAAACTGTGCCACTGGTGTGCGAGCCGCACCCGCACGCCGCCCGCTACGCCTGCATCGCTGTGAGAGCTGGGTACAGGCAGTCCAACATACACAATGGAGGGTATACGCAGCTCAGCCAACATAGAGGACACATGCATCCCAACAAGCGCAGAAGGATGCATGCACTATGCACTGCGCAACATATTTAGCACGGTGGCAGAACATACATATTATGTAATAAACTGATTAACCATTTAAGCTGCTGTTCAGTGTTCAGCCCACATCATTTCGTAATCATTTAGAGGCCCCTCCGACGAGCACACGCCATCCAGCGCGGCAGCAATCGTCGTGGGTTTCACGTGGTAGCAGCGATCCTCCGATAGCCGGGGACCCACTTAACACGCCATTTAACGGTCTGCAGCAATGGGTGTCATCAGCGTGCGCCGGCCGGCGGCGCCGCGCCGCCAGCCGTGCGAAGGAGGGAGCCGCGGCGCCTTCCGACATCGCGGCTCGACGGCACGCAGCCGCGGCCGCCCGCGCGCACCGGATCGGCGCAGGATGATCCGATCGACGAGCCATTCCGGGCCGCCGCCGTCCGGTGTGTGGGTGTTGCGCCGCCTGTGTAAGTCGTGATCATTGTCACGATAGTGTCAAAGCACATGTCGTCACCAGGACCCGGCTGCGTGCTGAGGACATCATGTCGTCGTTTTTTGGTGCGTCATGTCCGAATCAATCCAGGCTGATCGTCAAGGAAACCCACAGGGCTACATGTAAGGCGCATTGACGTGGACACTAAAAACTCCGCAATGCCGCCTTCGTTGAAATTGCTCATTTATCAAACCAACACTGCGTATTTCGCGTCACTTTTCCGTATAGGCCGGCCTAAGCCCCCTGATGTCCTGTCAGATTTAACCAATGTTCAATCGGCAACCGGCGCCGAACACACCCATACATGATCATTGAACAGGCCGTGGCTGTTGAACGCGAGGCGGCGGCGCGGCAAAAACGCCGCCGTCAGTCGGCGCCGTGACCCGGACATGGGCAGGGCGGGGCCGGGGCTCGGCCGACGCCGCGTCCCCGGCCGTCTGCTGCGTGACTCGGGGGTGTTGTCAGTGCGGCGGGCGGCGCACCCCGCGTCCGGCCGCGCCGCGCCGGCTGACCCCTGACCTCTGACCGGTCACCGGTCACCAGTCAGACGCAGGATGAGCCGCCGGTAATTTATGGCCGGATCTGGAAAACCGTTTGACGGATGGTGCATAATGAGTGGGCTTCTGAACGCATCAGGGCGGCATGCGTTCTGTGGGCACGGCTACGGTGATTAACCGGTTCCGGAGTGCAGTATAGCACAACAAACTAATGTGAGCCCACTAACGCTAATCACCATGTGCCAGAAACACATTGCCGTCAATTAGTATTCGAAATGGCAGAGTCTACATCAACCGTCTAGCGTTCGGCACACTTCTTTCGAGTGGGAAATCCAAACGATAGAACTCCAAAGCTTTTCAAATAAAAGTCAAGCCCATAAGTTATAGGATCATCCGTGATCAGTCCATTTAATGGAAGGCATTTGCCTAGGTAACACTTTTCAAATACCATACAAATTCGCCAAGCACAGCGAGGCATGGTGAACGAGCGTCTTTGCATGACATTTCGTTTGTGATTAGCCTCACGTTTCAAAGGCATACCACCCAAGTCGCGCTTGGTGCCCGTGTATGAGCTCATGAATGACCAATCGTGTACTTCGAAACGGAAACCAGCTTAAAACCACCGCAACTGCCCACCATCGCTTTCAAATCGCGCCGCCTGCATGCGAGCGCCGGCCCGCCGCTCGCTCCAGCTTTTCCCTGCCTGACTCATCGCAAACACGCGGCTTTATACGTGTCCGCGCAGTGGCTCACGACTGGCTGCGGTGCACGGAACCAGTGCCGATGCCAGTCGATACATCGCCAATGCCGCCCAGCCGCCACCGTTGCCGCCTTGCACGCATCGTCGACATGTCTCGCCGACGGTTGCGGAGGCTCACTCGGACAGGTGGGCGATTCTACCCCAGATCGACGGACATGGGAGTGGCGTCACGATCACAGGCGGAACAGTCGAGGTCACGCACTGCGACGGCGAGGGATGGTCCGGTACACCAGTTAGCGCTGTTTCCGACCACAGGCCGATGGTATCGCTGTCTGGTGTGTTCTGTTGTTTCCGATAACGGTGCGACGGCGTCGGGTGGGCGGCGGTGACACTCCCGGACAGTGGCGATGGCACGCCACTCGGCCAGGGTTGAAGTGGCTAGTGGTGCCAGACTCCGTCGGGAATGAATGAATAGTTAAAATTCAAGAAACACATCGTCTGTTTTCGTGTTTAGTGATTGATGTCGGCAAAACCACTACAAAGCACGAGGTCACTCTTTGTATTGTGGCCAGTTTCAAAAGGCAAATTTTTCAAATGATTTACCTATCTAATCCACTAATCTAACCGGGATCAGCACCCAACACGAGTTTCTAACTATATCACTATTTTAACATTTACCTTCCACAATCATGGTGGCAGTCAAACCACACAAGCACTCGCTACAGCGTCACTAAAATCGGTCAGCGGCGATAGCGATCAGCGCCCGCATATCGCTTTCGCCGTCCCTGGAGCTGGCCTGGTTAGGGTCCCAGCAGCTACCGCCACGTGACCCAAACAGCGCCGCGGGGTAGCCCGTGACGTCACTGATACCGTAACGGCGTGACAGTAGTTAGTACCGAGGTCGATCAGGGCTGCAGGAGTTACGCGAGTTCCAGGTAAAAGACGGGATTTTCTGGGCATTCCAAGAGGAGTTTTATAAAAAGCTCTCGAACATTCAGTGATGAAACTGATTCGTGATCAAGCGTTTAGAGTAAAAATAAATCCATCTGCACATAATACTCACTGACCTCAAAACTCAAACGGGAAACGCCGGGGAAAGCCAGGAGCTCTCCGGTGCTGTGGCCCTGACAATGGATCAGAACAGACCGATGCCATCACCATTGCCGGTACTGGCATGGCATGGCATTGTGCCACAGCGCACAATTCACAGCGCGGAAACTGTTCCTAAACTTGGCCACCTGGGCCGTACTTACATGACTCCGACTATTAACGAACGAGTGCACGGTGGTGACGGAGAGACTGCTGTTCATCGCGACACCTGAACTTCAGTTGAGCCATCGTGACCAGATCCCAGACCAGCCAAGCAACGGTAGAGACAGGGGTCTCCAGCCGCCGAATCGCCCTCTTTCACCGCCAGCCTATAGAGTCCGACATCATCGGATGCATCGATTGCCTGAAGTCCTCCGTCACCGCCTGGTTCGATCCCTCAGTCCCCGCGTGCTGCCTTAGAGTCGTCCTCCAGATTGGAGCGGAGGCAGCGCCTCGTCCGGCAGGGTGTGATCGTATCGCGGCAGCCATTGTTTCCTGCGGATACCGCGTGACACGTGACGTACAGGACTCTGATGACCGCCATCTGGCACGGCGGTTTGGGAGCGTGGCCGGCCGTCCGACCCACCATGCCCCTATCTGTCTCCGCTGGTCGCCGACCCGGGCAGGGCAGGGGCTTGGTGCGGGCGCGTCGCGCCGGGTCGCGTCGGCCGTGTCGCTGACCGAAAAATAGATACGGGTGATATGATAAAGAACGGACAGGTGAATTAAATGATGCCAGCAAAAATTCAAACTGTTAGGTGTATGTCCAGCATTTCAAGTTTCCTTGTGTGGACTAATATAAGCGCAGTAATTGCGAAAACAACAGGCATGTGCTGACTCAACGTCAGAATACGCTGAAAAGTGGCTAGTTTGCCATTTTCCTTTTTTATAAGTGTTTTCCTTGCGTCTGACTCCTGGCCGACATCCCGTAACTGCATTCTCCAATCACGGTCACGTGCGCTGTCAGCCCCGCGACTTGTTGTCCTAGCCTGTAGCCATCCCCATGACACCTCGCCACCAGCGATAAGCATCACATCGCCTCTCCGAGATCGCCAGGGCTGATGGGAGGGAGCACGCGCGCGAAGGGGTTCCACAGAGGGACTGTCGACCGGCTGGGTCGCCGTTTGTTCCGGGGATCGGTACCAGCGGGACGACAGCACCCCTGGCGGGCTGTGACGGCTTCTGATGGACCCAGGGGTAAAACTGATGGACGCCGTTCTTCACTCTCCGCTCTCCATTTGTTCGGAGTGTGAGCGGGGAGGCTGACCGCAACAACAGCTGTCGTGGGAGCACGCAGAGGACTTTGACGTGTCAATGACTCGCCTGTGCACGGTCACACGGTGTCACTTGTGCACAGTGCACGCTGGCAGAATCGTGCACACTTCAGAACCACTCCAGCGTCTTCGCAGCTCCGCTCCGGAGCAACTCGAGCGTAGCTCTGTCAGTACCCCCATGGCGCCTCTCCAGGACCATTGACCGCAGGATTGTGGCTGCTTCTGACGTAACGTTTAGTCATGGACGCTACTACCACTTTATACCTTCAGCTCTGCAGCTGCTGAAGCCAGTCGGTGCAGTTACGATCAGCCTGTGGTCATAGCTTAGCCCAAGAACGTTATCATTCAATACCTTCGGCACCACCCTAGCCGTCCCATTGGGGACAGACGCTCACCATAGGCGGCCTGACCCTGACCTTTCACCGGCCGGCTCACCGACGCGGACCACTGGACCTGACAGGGCATCGACAATGCAACAATGACATCATTGACCGGGTGAGGTGCGAGAGAGACAGCGTGCAAACGGAAGAGGCACTCCATAGTAACGGATGGTGGCAGCTGGTACTGACAGCGTAAGACAGGGGGACGAATGAAGGGCCGCAGGGCGTCAAGAGCTTATCAGAGATGTTGCAGACAGGGTGGCTAGAAAGAAAACCGAGCCTGAGAGTGATGTCAAATTCACGGCTTGCCAGGCAATGTGTCGATGGCATGCTGTCACGGGATATCTGGGTCACAATGAGTGCATTCGTATTTTATGAAAGGGAAGACTGAACACCAAAGCCATCACCGACTCACACGCCGTAAACCAGCTCCAAGACGCTGCTGACCTCACGGGAAGGATGCTCCGCCGGCTGGAGGCGTCTTTAGCCGGCAGCGAGCGCCGACGGCTGCTCCTTACCGCGACTGTGTGTTTGGTGGGACCGGTTTCTGTGTAACGCTCCTCTGTGAGGAAACACGAGGCGACAACGAGCTAGTGCCGCGCTCCGGCCGCCCGCACCGACACAACGCGCTGAGCACGGCGTCAAAAATGCAGCCAGATTCCCGGACAACGCGATGGGTATCAGGCTGCAGATCGGGGACAAAAATCACCTTTGTCCACTGCTGACCGTGCAAATGGATTGCGTTTCCACCGGTAAAAAGACGATTGAAATATCTCGGCACGTCGGCGGTCGGTTTCCTGGTATGCATCGGTTTCACTTGGTTTCAAAACGCTGCACTCGTGCAGGCAGGTAGTCTCATGAACTGCCAATAAAAGACGACGTCTGAATCACTGGTCTTACCGGTCCATTGCACTGTGATGTTGTAAGCCATGCCGCTTTATCGCTATGCAAAATGTAGGCACCAGCTGGTTTTTCAGGTTTTACTATCTCAGATGACAGTAAGAGTTTATAGAGCATTGATCACAAGCAGATTAGGTTGTACGTGCGACTCATCTTACATCGTACAGGACATTGGACAACCTCGAACCACTCTGCGATCCATCAGACTGCAGCGATAACTGACAAGCCCGTCCTGGTCCCAGAACTCTCACACGGACTAGGCGAGCCGCGCGAGCGTGGGGCGGGGCGGCAACTGGAGATGGCCCGCCAGACGGAGCCGATGCCAATCTGCCTAATGTTGGCCAAATGATCATCAGTTGCAGCGAGCGATGCGTATCGCCGACGGAGCCGGCCCGGCGGTCACATCAGGGAGGCGCGGCGGCCGCGGTCGCCGCCCTCCGCCCTCAGTCCGCCCACCGCCCACCGTCCACCGCACACCGCCCAGCGCCGGCGGTATACAGACACACACTGCCGCCCTGCCGCCGCCCGCGGCACCTCACCGCCTGACCCTGAAACTACCTCCCGCACACGGACATACAAACTCGGCGGCTCACACGGCGATCGCCTGAGACGCTGCACTTGGCTCTGAGGTATGTATGTATGCATCTGTCTGGCGGGCTGGCAGACGCACCGCCCACGGAGAGCCCCGCCCGACGCATATTGGCCCCCAGTGCGATGATCCCAGTGCGCTGATATGTTTGGCGTCAGGGCCGACCGAGCCGGCTCGACCAAACACTGCCGTGTACGACGTGCCGCCGTCCTGGCGAGCGCAGCCGCATCTGACGCGCCGACCGATCGGTAGTTTATGTCTCGAGAGACACGGCCCGAGGAAAGACCACCTCCGCAGCGCCGCCGCGACGCCGCCACGGCCACAAACGGCCACCTAGCTGGTCGCCAGGCCCGCTGCGGCGCGTTTTTCGGCGTTAACAGGAAAGCGTCGCTCGTTGCCAGCGCCAGCCAGTTCCCAATTCCCATGGTATGACCAAAACAGGTTGCCGGTTAACCGGGCGGTGGGTGGCGGGCGCTGGATGGTGGGTGGTGGGTGGTGGGTGGTGGGTGGTGGGTGGTGGGTGGTGGGTGGTGGGTGGTGGGTGGTGGGTGTTGGGCGGTTGTTAGTGGGTGGTTGTGGGGAGTGGAGGGGGCGGAGCGGAGGAATGATGTCGGGCGTTGGGCAGCGGGCAGTTGGACGGTTTGGCGGCCGGCGGCCGGCGGGCAGCGGTAGGAGGTATTACACTAGCAAGGCAGCACGGCTAAAACTACACAGACCGTGAAGTTGGCGAAGGTCACCGCACTGAGGCGAATACAGCAGCGCTAGCGGCAGCCGCTTATCTAGAGTAGCCGAGAACAGAAGCGGCCTTTACGCGTTCTTAGCCTAACGAGTTCTTAGTTAATCCCGTGGGTTCGTTGGGTACGCAAAAACGACGAGCGAAGACGCACTACGCCGTCTACCGAGCGTGCAACTTTCGTGTGAGCACTTGAAGAGCGCCTTTTCAAGTTTGAAGGAACAGCTCAAGGATAACCTTATGCTGCCATGTGGTTTAAACCAGCAGTCAACCTCTGGCATACTCAACGGCACGAGAGGTGCGTTAGGTCGGCCTACCAATCAATCATTCAAACTGGTCGAATGGGATACAACTGAATAATCCGAGGGCTGAGGAGGGAAGTGCTGGAGCTGTTAGACGGGCGGGGCAGCAGACATCCATCTGCACATTACTCTAAGTACCGGGTGAAGGAGCAGTCCTACGCACAGCACGCATGAAACGCACAGCATGTAACGCACGGACGCACTTCCAATCGTTCTGAGAAGAGCAACGAACCTGAGAAGACCAAGGCCGCGCCGTTCCGTGCAGGCTGGGCGTGCAGCGAAGCTGAATTGCGAAGCGAGGGAATGAAGGAACGGATAAGCACAGCGGAATAACGAAGGAACGGTGCCTCATTGGCCGGTCAGACAGCGTGCAATGGAAATGAGACCCAAGGGACTGCGCAGCGAACAGAACCCAAAATAGTCTGAACTCTGGGTGCGCAGAGGCTAAATCCGATTTAGCGTCCGGTGAGAGCAGAACCAGACACCGACAGTGCAGTATGATGTCACCGGCAGTACAGTGTGATGTTACTGCCAGCAGTGTAACACGACAGGCACGTCTGTGGTCGCGGCTCGTATCGTGCCTTTCATTCACCGCTACCTTGTCCACAACATTATAAATGACAGGCAGCGCTATTTAAGAAGCACGAAAGTGTGAGCTATAAGAAGCGAGCGGCAAGTACTTAGACTGCATTCTTGAAAGCCATTGCGCTCGTGCTCACCAGCTTTAAAAGCACGCATCGGACACGAGCGCGCTTGTGGGCCGTGCTTTGGACGTTTATATGCACGGCTGCGAGTAGATGAATCGCTCCATTGCAGGTAGCAGATGAGGGTGTATTTCTCGAGCGAGGGGTTGGGAGGGGTGGGAGGGGCTCAGCGGGGGCCAGATCAAAGTCGGCCGAGCGCGTCGCGCGCCACGTTTGTAGCCGCGTGCAAAGAGGGGGAGGGGCTGCGCCACGTCTGTCTCGGCGGGTAAGGGAGCTGAGGAGCCAGCTGCGCCGCTGATACGGCGGCACGCAGAAGATGAGTGGCATTGTGTGTGGGGGAGGGGAGCGTTATCCTGTCCGAGGCTGCATGCAGAAAGGAGTGGGAGGGGATCTGAAGCTGATACTGCGGAGCACAGAGGTGTGTGAGTGGGTGTTGCAGCTCGCCTGCTCACTGTTAGAGAGTACCAACCTCCGGTGAGTCAGCGGGGGCTGCACGGACAGATCAGAAGTCGCGCCACAGACAGACAGACAGACAGACAGACACACACACAGACAGTTACGGACGGCCCGATCGGCTATCTCGTCCCGTGCCGCACCGTATACCGAGCGACCGCGGCACGCGCAGGTCCGGCCGGCGCCGCCGCCAGTCTTTTTGCCTGACCACCATCTGATGGCCATCGAAGGTCATGCTCTTTAAATATTGCATCACTGATCCGTGATCACGACATTGAATTATGCCTACTGTCTGGAGAACACATAGCTGTGGCCTATTGTTCGCTGAATTGCTCTGACTGTAAGTGGAAGGCCGATTCCGTGCGCCGGTGCATGTACGATCGCTTATAGGTCGTGCGGTATGTAGAAACTGAGGGGCGTTCAGTCCGAAACACCGGATGCGGTTACATGAGCTTCGAACGATATTTCACATTTGATCCGCATTCGGCTATCAAAGCTATCGCTCGGCAGTGGCTAATCACAGAGGCAAACAGCGCAGTATTCCATCAAGGGATAGCATATCGATGGAAAACTCGCGATCCAGCCGCGGACCGGGGCTCAGCTCTCAGCAGGCTCTGGTGCACGCGACCTGCCTGCCACCTAGCGTCTATCTCTAAAAGCTGTGGTTCGTCCGCTCGCCGCGCACCAGTGTATTGACTTTTGCCAGCACTCCACATACACCGGCGTGGCTATTCTGTGCCGATAGTCACAATATAAAAACAGGTAAAAGGCGGAATGGGTAAACAGGCAAACATCAGGCACACGTGCACATCATAACCAGATGGTGGCGGTAGCGGCTGGTCAGCCGACGTCGAGCATGTAGTGCGGTTGGGCGAGAAAAATTTATGATGTGAAGCATTTACATCTGACCTATGCTGCGGTTCTAATCTTATTTCTCTGATTGGGGTTGACGGTCACTCCACCTACCTAAGCGACCGAAGGGACCCAGGGGTAGCTGCAATAGGGAAAAGCCACTCCGGGTTGACCGTTTCAAGGGCTTGTGCAGGCTTGGAAGCCTACCCCTAGGACAACCCCGTCCTCGTCCCGGTTAGCCACTGGGGTGCATCAGTTGGTCCAGTACTAATGTACTTCTGGAACCTACATTACGGTCGTACGCTGGCAGCTCCCACCTCACTGCAGAAACGGACACAGCTCCTCCGACCGATAACTGCACCCAGCAACAACAGTCACTTCCCGCAATGATGTAACACTTGCCGCCCGTAACAAATGAGACTCCGAAGTGATCTAAATTCATCAATCAGCTGGACGTAAATAGATACACTGCTCCCTCCCTGTGCACTTGCAGTGTGGAAGGACAATGGCCGGTCGACGGCGCCCCCGGCCGATGCAAGTCACGTCAATGTGTCAGACTCTACCGGTGAGCTCATGCAGCTATTGCATTGGTTTCGAAGCTAACGTGCTAAGCATGCATCAACCCCGCTCCCTTGGGGGGATGGGGGCACTCAATTGTATTAGCATGTCTAGCAAAGCGTTGAATACGTCTGGTAAGTTTTGTGTCACTATGGGGAGGGCAACAAGCATCTCCTGCATTGTATGTACAGAGAAACAATAGAGCAAAGTGCAGGGAGGGAGCAAAACAATTTCAGTTTGTGAAACAAACAACTAACCTTAACCTTCCAGGCGGTGGGGGGGGCATTTTTTTGCCCCCCCCCCTTTACTTTTTTCGATATATCTCGAGAACCGCTGTGCCGATCGTCACCAAACTTTCAGTACCCTCCCGGGAGCAGCTAGCGCACATGGTGACCAAAAATTTTTCCAAAGGCTATGATAGGTTGGCCGCTAATGACGTAAGAGTGACGTCATTTTTGCCATTTTCGACCCAAAAAAAGGTTTCGCGGGAAGAGCTGTCAGGCCTACAGCTTTAGAGATACAGAAAAATGTTTCAGACATAAAAGGTGTGGAATCAAAAGGGCTACAAAACTGCTATTTCGGTTTTTCGAATTTTTTGGATTTTGACCCCCAAAAATCAAAAAATAGATTTTTTGAATATAATAACCAAAAAATCCAAAAAGTGTTTGAATTTAGAAAAAAACGGAATATATGTGATAGTCCCTACCGCCTTCTATCTACATACCAAATTTGAGATCGATACCTCGTTTTTTGGCCAAGTTATAGCGAAAAAAACTGTTCAAAATTGATGACGTCAAATTTTCAAACTCAATTTTTAGCAATTCTAGACCTCGTAGCGCAAAACAAAGACCACCATTAGACTCCCCGTGACGAGCTGCATCGAATCGATACCCATTTTATGCAAAAATATCAACTTTGAAATTTGACCTTTTTTGACCTGACCTTGACCTGACCTCCACCAGAAAGTGACCTAAACCGTACCTGATGGTCTTATAACCAACACCATTGAGTTGGAAATGAAAAACTGGCCATAAAACATGCATCACATAACCTTAGTAAAGTTGGGCTCATGTGGTGACCCTTGGTGACCTTTGGTGACCTGACCTGTGACCTGACCTGGTATGACCAGTGACCTCTAATAGCAACATATGTACTAGAAAACTGACGCCTTATCGCTGATTTTCGACAAAATGCGTTTTACTCGGTGTTATAGCGCTTTCCCTAGAAGCCCTGTGAACGGTGAAACATTTTATCTTTGACCTGACCTGTGACGTCATCGGTGACCCCGAGGTCAATGAAATTTGGTTTCCCTCGACAAATTTGACAGGGCTATCGAACACCGTTTGAATTTTCCGGATCCGTCCAGTAGTTTCGGAGATACGGGGGGGGGCAAAAAAGTGCCCCCCCCCCCCCCCCCCACCGCGTGGAAGGTGGCTGGTAGGCCCACCGCCTGCCGGGTTAAACAAGGTATTCGAAAGTTTGCACTGATCTCCAAAGGTTGAGTCGTTTCTAAGCCTTATTTGTTACGGAATAATCGAGGCTCTAGCAAACATCTAGGGAAAATGGAGAGGTCGTGGGCTTGCCCCGGTTTTTGCGCTTTCTGAATGGCACGGTCAGATCAACAGCGCATAGCTGAGAGCAAACGTTCACAGATAACAGTAGTACTACCTACTGTTATTTGTGAAACGTTGCAAGGAATCACTCACTGACCTTCTCCGTGGTATGCCGGAGGGCGTCTTTTTTAAGAACTTCATGCAGAGTCGCTATTTTTCTGTTGTAATTAACACGTCTCATGAGGCTGCCGCTAACACCTGTTCTGAGTAGGAACTTTTTGTGGCTTGTTAGTTGTTTGGGAGCTCACCGTTATCATTTGCTAATCCTGCAAATGACAAATGGCATTGTACTGAAAGTAGGAATTTCAATCGCTTAACAACTATGTAGGTTTGCCTGCATTTTGTTGCAAAACATAAAAAAATAAAGCTAGGTATGAGAGAAATAGCATGGTGTCATTTACTATGTCATTTGCGGTGTGAATCGATGTCAGATGTGTGTCATTTTACCCTAGGGCACATTTACTGTAAGCACGAATATTAATAGTATTGTACTATTTTCAAGGTGGATAAAGATTAGACATTAAATACACCTGGCTTACAAGTCTGGATTCAGTTATGTCAGTTTGACTTTACGAATAGTGGTAAGCACATTATGCCTACCCACATATATCTATACTCGATTGCTCTTTTTTAATGAACTTAATGAGTATTATGACATTAGGAAGCATCTAGGTTAGGTATGCGTTAGATGTGTGTACAAAAGCACACTTTGCGCAATTCTCATCAATCAAGTCACTGTGACTGAAACATCATTCGCCGTAGCTTACATTATACCTAAACTGTACCTATAATGACATGAGAGACGGATCAAATAAATCTCTTATTCATTTCAAGTCATACGTTCTCACAGTTATACGTTCGTGCACAATTATGCTCCATTATCTCAGAGCCAATAATGAAGAGGTCTAATTAAATTGGGTTGATTTCGCATCAGTGTCAATGATTTATCTGCGCCGCCACGTAATGCATTTTTAAATGTGATAGTATCTCGGCTATCTCTACCGGCAGCAATGAATGGCCCCAATGAGCCAGTCAATCATGGCACGTGCCGTGACTGGACTCCTTGAGGCCGTGTTCAGTTCAACTGTATAACGGCAAGCGGTACCGTACGCCCTGATACTACCGCTGGAAATTTCTTTCACCAAAACCGACGAACGAAAGCTGGTGATGGGTTCCTTCCGACAATCAACCAGAGTTCGATCCTCCTTTCAAGCGTGCTGTATCTGCCATCGATCTTGTGGATTCTTAGGGGAGCTTTTTTGATCAGCTCGGAGCCTTGGAGGTGGTGTTGGACGCCGGTATAGCAGTGGTTGGTGGGTCGAACTACGAAGATAAGCCTCTGATGGGCCGGACTGCCGGCGAGGCGCAAAGGAGCCCTACTTGGGAGGTACCAAAGATTGCACTGAGAGCTCTAAGAGCGAGAGTCGCATGAAACTGGTATGAAATCCGTGGGCGATAGGTGATATTTCAATCTTCATTTACTAACGAGAGATAAGGAAATGATGCAAGCTCAATCAGCCTTGTAAAAATGCAGCTGGTAATGCGAAAAGTGTGAGGCAATTTGTGCAGATAAGGGAAGTTCTCTGATTGTAGATGAGAGCGACCTTGTGAAGTAAGGCGGCCTTGACTTAATTCACCATTTGGGAAAAGCTCGCGCCCATAGAACAAGTCGAAATGGTTGGTTAAATGCGTATTTTTCGCTTAGTTTATGCAGGTCAGCGTAAATTGTTGATGTGCGTGATCGGCAGAGCGGCTATTACCACCAATCTGGTCCTGGGCGTCACGACAGCGGTCTGCCAGACGCACCGCGAGGTCTGCACGACTAGACAAACTGATCTCTGGGCCAATATCTGGACACGTCATCCCGGAGAGCCGGCGGTCAGAGTCGCGACGGCGACCCACCGTGGAATCGGGAGCACCGGGAGAGGGTGCTGAGCGTGGCAGAGAACAATGCCGGCGCGGAGAGGGCTAGACGCGGCGCCCGGACGGCACGGAGAGCTATGTGCGTCGGTAATGGCTGCACCATTCACGTGCAGGTGATTTAAGCGCGCATAGTGCAATAGCTCAGCTCCTGCGGGCACCGAGCAGCGCTGGAGCTTCGCTGACCGATTGCGAATTCGATATTAGCATAGACATTGTTTAAGTAGATTGATTCGGCCTTGTCCCCTGCAAAATACCATGCCTATTCATACCAGAGGCGCTCAGAGACGCGCTTTGACCCAATGCATTCAGCCTTCAGAATTGGTAATTCACATACTATTGCACCCATGTATCATTCAATTAGGTATGCAGTCGTGATGCTAAGTTTCATCCGACAGACCAAATCGGTCCAGATCAGGCACAGCTACAGACGCCACATTGCACTGGCCAAGTCTCGGCTGAGGTCAGAGCAGGCAGGGATTAGCTCGCGACGTCTGTGTACGGTAAGGTGCATCATGTGACTAGCGATGGAACCCAAAGAGCTCGATAGAGACTTGGTTTTACCAGCACTTAGTGGGCCTAGTGGCTGCACTCTCCAAAGTCGTGTGAATAATATGGCTATCGTGTGAGCTTCTATAGGCTTACAAATGTAAGCATGATCATTACTAGAGACATCCGAGTTGAAGCTGAAGCTTTGTTTCGTGAACCCAAGGCTCGAGCAATGGTATAAATAAGGTGGTGACTGGAAAAGCCACGAAAACAACGTGTCGAAGCAGTCCATCTCATAACGCAGCATTGCAGATGTGAAGATGTTTAGTAAAGATAATCCTTTCCATAACGCACTTTTCATTTTGATGGTCACTTCTTACACAATACCTAAACGCATCCAACACCTTCCAGTCACCATTCCCTCAAACATTTTTACGCTTTCACCGACTGAAGTTCACGCACGTCTGACCTGAGACCATGCCAAATGTCATGTACGCCCTCCGATTTATGAATAACTACAGTATTTCCTCATACGGTCATTACGTCCGTTCGGCAGGCGGCGGTGAGCTGCGCGCGGCCGGCCTCTGGGGTCAGAGTGTTCGGAAATTAATGATCTGTCCGGCTTAATTCTCCGCCTCCCACTCGTCCAGGTTGTAGGTTCTGCCGACTGGCACACGAAGGAGACAGGGAGTGATAGAAACAGAGGACAGGCGAAACAGAAATAAAGGCAGAGCAGCAGCGTTTGGTGCGTTGCCAACATCCAATTTGATGCAAGCGGGTGAATAACGCTCGGAAGATAATAAACCAAGCGTCATTCCGAGTCTTTTCGAGAGAAGTCACACTTAGCCCAAAAATGGAGTAAAGAGGGGAAGCATGGGAGAGAGAGAGAGAGTCTGCGCCCCGAGTGACGGGGAGGAGAGGGAAGAGGGCCGGCTGTGTGGCCGGTGCCGCCGTCACAGCCCACCCTTCGGACCGCTCGCCGGGGTCACAGGTCAGGTCGGGCGGAGCCGCAGTCAGAATTAGTGACAGCTTGCGAAACAAGGCCAATTTGCGGACGCCACCAATATTTATTTTTCCGTTCCCTATTACGGCACTGCCTGACAAGCGCAAGATGCCGCCTACTAGATCACTCAAACTGAACACAGGTAACCACAACCACTACAGGTGTACACATACCACAAGACACAGAAGTGTTAACGAGACTACTGACATACATAGTTCACTGAGGGTGGCAGCAGACAACTGATGTGTGTCGCCCGGACGGCTTTTCACTTTATTTTCCTAAAAGAATGACACATAGCGTGCAAATATAATCGAGTTTTTGTTCGTGGTCTGATGGCTAATTATCAATCCGGACAGATTCAACCAATATGTAAGCAATTACCTATACCATTTGACCAGATAGGCAAATTACACAGTTTCCTTAGTATCTTGGAATGCTGTATGGCTGCGTTTACTAAATGTCTTTGACAGCTTCACTTGAAGTACTGGACGTACATACAATTGGGGATCAAGATATTTTAAGTAAAGCGTTAGGTTCAAAGCCACGTTCCGTTACTCTTGTGAAGAAAATATTAGACAATTACGGACGTTGTGGCAACATACCATGTCGTTATATCTTACCACGCAAGTACGCGGTGTCAAGCACAGTTCTGTATATTATTGAACCAGCTAAAATGAGGACATCTTCAGACTTATCACAGTTGCAAGTCCACGTAAGTGTTTGAGAAGTAATCATAATTTGTCACTAACGGCTGCCAACTTGAGAGACATGTTCCAGACATGCGGCAGAGGCGGAAAAAGGAGATGATCATAGCCAGTGAGGACCGGGTGCCGCCTGCAATACCCAACTGGTTCAGGGCCACGGTTAGGGGTGAAGCGGTGGGCCATACCCCACACTCCTCTCTCTGTCAGTGATGGTATGAGCTGTGAATGTTCAGGACGGCACCAGACAGGGTCACACTGCGTTATACTGGCGAGCTGTGGATGGTGTGGCCCGAACCAGACAGGGCCGCACTGCGTTACTGGTGCCGCTCGGGTGGAGACCAAGGTCAAACACAGGCTCGGTGGCAGACAGGAGGACCCAGCGCCCCAAAAGCCGGCTGTATGTGTATGGGTCGGGGTGACCTGTTAACCTTTAGAGACACCCTCGGTCCTGTCAGAAATCAGAGCACAATGAGCGGTCTGCGTGTGAAACTGTGCCACCAATAGCGGTTGGTGAGTGACAAAGCATGCGTTATGACTTATGAGTGCAGGAAATTTGCAATAAAACCACCTTAGCCACTGCATTCCGCAGCCATTGGCATCCCATATAGTACACTGACTGATGCGCTGCCTTCCACGCAAACGTCAGTTGGAGATATGTAGTGCTCTTGGAGAGGTAAACGGCGGCACCATCATGTGCACTGTGCATTGCGTAGTACCTAATGTCCACACGTTTACGTGTCCTCCTCACGTGCCTCTGGTTCACGTGCCGTCTGAAAATTCATTTCGACCTCTGCGGTCACGTGCTGCCGGTCGGCAGACCTCTCAATTTTTGGAACCACTCCTGAAAGCCTCTTTGATCGCAGATGAAGCCCACCGACCTTTTGCAACAGGCGCCATGAGGCCAGGAGCTGACATTTGGCTGGCGCGGCCGGATGTTATCAACGGTGCTGCACATTTCATACAGAGCAGTGTTCGCCACGGGCCCCAAAATCCCCAGCCCAGCCCGGCCCGGGCCCATGGGTTCAGAGCCCGGCCCAGCCCGTAGCCCGCTCTTGGCAAATATTCCAAGCCCAGCCCGGCCCGGCCCGTCAAAAATAGCAATCTAGTTATTGTCTTAGTCTATTGCTATAATAAGCATGATTGATTACACTATTTTGAGAACAATTCAAATTGCATGAATATTAACATGGCAATCATGACTCCCTTCTTTTCAATGAATATAATCATTTCAAGCACCTATGGCACAAATTTTAACAGTAACAGAAAGCACCTCAGTCAATTAGGTCATGATTACACACCTATAAAAAGTTTACATGATTATATTAACTACATTCTATGAGTAAAGTTATCTTGCAAGCTAATGTGTGTGAACATTATCATTCATAATTGGTGACTCTAATGCATACTTGAAGGAAGTATTTGCCACATACTCTATACTTCCCAGCACTTACCAGCAGAGAAAAAGCTTGACTTATGGGAATTGATGAATCTGTCTGGGATTGACCTTGCTGTTAAATTCACTCCATAGATGCTGCAATATCAAAAGCCTGAGAAAGCATACAAAATAGGTGACACTAACTTTAGCACTAAAGAGAAAATCCATCCAATTATCAGCAAAACTGATCTTATCTATTTTCAATTCATGCCCACGTGTCAACCGAATCTCTGTGGACAACTATCTGCTACTTTCCTTGCTATTTTATGTTCGGCTCTTTTCAAGATATGGATATCGCTAGCAGCGTAAGCAGAAAACATGGTGAGCTTGAAATGTCATTGGGTACTTTTGCGACTTTTACGCATCATCATCATGAATCGAAAATAAGAGAACACTTCTTGATTGTCGCAGCTGCGGCAGGTAACGATTTTGACCAATTGTATAATAAAACTTACATGATCAAGTTTTTGTTTTGTTTTTCGTTCGAGTTTTCAGACTTCGTGATTTAGGTTTTATTTTTTATTTGTTTAACTTTGTTTTTCACCTTGATACTTACTTAAAAAACATATTTATTTGATATACTGTTGTGTACACTACCTAGATGCCGCCACATAAACATAGCGCCGCCGCCATGATTGCAAATTCTGTTGAGAAGGGGCTGGTTTGTGTTGTGATTTATTTTGACAAATTTATGGACATTTAAAGAAGCTTTCATCGCGAAATACTCTGTAGAGTTCCTCGTTACTTACAGTGTGTTTTGTGAGTATCCTTAAAGGTTCTGTTCGTTAAAATGCCGTCGGTGAAGGAAAAAAGACTGTGTTGGAATTGTCTCACTATCGCCATATATAAGTGTTAAACTTAATGTAGCCCTGTAGCCCACCATTGTTGAGTGGCTTCTTAGTTTTTGGAGTTGTAGTGCTAAGTAAGTTATTCTGATGACTACATTTTAACTTTTATTACAAACTAATGATGCTAGAGATTCTCTGATCTTTTTGGTTGCGGAATTTTTATGAAAACCCTCCTATGTGTGATATGATGTGATATTGGATAATTCTCAAGATTCCCAAAATTCAATATCAAGTAGGTTTTCTTTCACATTGCTTAAATTTGGTTTAGTTTTTGTATTTTCCCAGTGGGTTTTGTTTGCATCAGTTTCCAAATTTTCTTAAATTGACAATCGCAAAACCCATAGTGCACAAAGCTCTTGGCCCGGCCCGTCCATAGCCCGTTAACTAATGATATTTGGGGGCCCGGCCCAGCCCGTAGCCCAGCCCGGCCCATGGCCCGTTGGGCTGGCCCGGCCCGTGGCGAACACTGATACAGAGTCCACCGGAGGTTCACATTCCACCAGACGATGTATACTGCCAATCCACATTTTAGGTAGACACAAATGAAGCCGCCTCAATGCCAATTCCATTCGGGAGTAAGATGCAGCCAATCATCATACGGGTCCATTGGCACTGCCGGACCCGTATGATGATTGGGCTCCCATTGGCATTGGGAGCCCACAAGTACTGAACTTTCATACGGAGGTAAGTAGCACTGTCGATTTAATTAAATAACTATTCCAATCGAGGCTGTATGAGCCATGCAAGCCAACACAGCCCGTGAAAGACTGTCGAAGGATTTTAGGAATTACTTTGAAGTCCACGCGTTGCAGTCTTGTGCGACCAATGATGAGCAGAAAGACACATGGATGGACCTGGCTCAGTTTTCGATGGTCATGGCAATCCCATCATTCTTTCTAGTATAAGGAAAATAAGCTACGACCAATATATTTTTAGTTAGATGAATATAAAATCTAGTCCATCACTTTTCTGTGATATCTCTGTCTGCCGTCGCCACCACTCCTCGAGTCTGGCTACCACAGGTCATCTGCGGCAGTCCCGGCAGACACGCAGGCACTCGGCTCTCACAATAAACAGAGCGAGGAGTGGGGGGAGAGGTCAGGGGGCGAGCCGCCGGGCTGGTAGCGGCCGCACATGACGGTGTGACTGATGACTGGGCGGCGCTGTGTGGCAGATCTGCCCACCGCACACCAGACACAGCGGCAGCAGCGGAGGGGAGGGGACGCGTGGCTCCACCACAGCTAGGTTCACAGGTCGACCAAACAAGATAAAAAGGAAATGTTATACGAAAAACTAGACAGCAAACTCTCCAAAACATCAGTTTTAGCTAAATATCAGTCAACAGGCCTAAAACAAAATAAAGTAGCTAAGTTTATCATTCCATGAATCAAGGCGTTACATTAGTCAACAGCAATTTTCTGCAGCCGGGCCTTACCGTGACTAATGATAATGAGGTCATAAAACTTTCCCATAGCAGGCCACTATTTTTGTCCATAAGCGATGCCTCATCGCGCCAGCCGCAGCCCGCCGGCGTCAAATTCCCCACACCAGGCCACCGTTGCACACATCGCAACATACGCAATTATAATCGCCGGTTATGTACTGCAGCGGGGTGGGATCCCAGTGACGCCGCTCAGCTCGTCCATCTGTGGTACGGAGCGAAATCCGGTACGACGGAGCCGCGGCGGCGACGGCGGCCACTCCGCACCCCCTGAATGGAACGGCGCACCGCAGATGGAGCCGAAAATAGCACCCCGGGAGCACACCCCGTGTAAACCCGGGCAGACTGAGAGCCCGCCTTGGTCCGTATATGTCACCGGCTAACCGGAACTGCACAAGACTCATGGTCAGATAGAAGTACAATGTAACGAATTATTCAGGAAGAGAAACCGACATAAACTTACGAGAACAATCACAGTCAGTTCATATTGTGCAAGGTTGACATCAAAGAATGACAAGCGACCTCGTTGAACAGAGCTTCCCCTCGACAGCAGCCCACCGGCTGCCCCATAAGGTGTCATGGCTGGGCGTCATGACGGAGCACCTGTTTAGCGGCGACCTTGCGCCGCCCTCGACCGCGGCAGGTGCACCATTTCTCGGTCACGGTCCTGCAAAGTGCACAGTGCATAAAGTGCATCACTCAGCCAGCCGAATGGGAGCTGAGCTGGCGCTGAGCTTCACGTCCGGTGGGCGGTGCTGGAGCTGAGAGGGGTTGGTAGGGCAGAGTGGGGTGACGGACTGGGTGACCTGGGCTGACTGGACAGCAGAGCTGGGTGACAGTTTGACTGAACCATAGGGTGGACTGGGGTGAAAGGGTGACTGAGCCACATCCTTTGGGAGGTGCTGGAGCTGACTGAGCTGCGAGGTGACGGGTTGGCGCTGACATGGTAGAGGTGAGGGCTGAGTGACCTCTATAGGGTGGGATGATGGGGCTGAATAGGCTCGTGCAGGGTGGGGTGAAGGGTTGAGTAGACGGACAGGAGGGCAGTGGTGAGGTCGTCACCCATCCAGTCACCAGCATGGCCATTGGCCACCCAGCAGTGGTTGGGGAAGGCCGAAGGATGTAAATGCACAGGAGCGCCATCTGACTCATCGCAACATGTCAGGGATGTTAAGTTGTCAACAGTGTGTCCAGCTGCCGGACAGGGGAGCGGCAGAACGGCAGGAGGTCTCCTCATGCTATATAATGTACAGTCAACAGCAGAAGTAATGTGGGGAAAAAGAAGAAATGTGACTGAAAAGTCATGGGTATGTTCTGCTTCTGAAACTTAGGAACGATTAGCCAGACTGCAATGAAACTTTGAATGTAGCTTATATGTATCGTCACCCTTGCAGCTGCAACTTTAGCTATTGACATCTTCTTTTCGATCACTTCGCATTAAATAATCGCCAGTCAAAGCCAACCGTGGAGATTGGTAAAACCCTACATTACTTTAGCGGCGGGCTGCACATACAAGGCGCAATGTACAAATAAGATTGCAGTTTCCAAGAAACATTTTTGACATCAATTTGATTAAGTTGAACTCATGAATGAGCTGAGATATAAAATAAGAATTGGGATGATCATGACGGAACGTTCTCGTGCCATGCAGGAGGGTTTATGATAGGTAATAGCACGCCACAGACATGAAGAAGCTACAGTCCCCGTCGCCATCGCATCACGACGCTCACAGCACCGTCACGGTCCACAACAGAGGCACGGAGGCTTCACGCCGGGCACACAGCGTCACCTTTCGCCTCCGGCGCGTCACCTCTGTCGCAACACGGTTCGGTGACACGGTGACATGACACCGCTCCCCGCGCGGTGACACGCTGACATGACACCGGAGCCGCCCGAGGGCCGGTCGGGACGCTGTCAGCAGGTGTTCGCTGGTAGGGGACACGGTGAGCGCGGACCGGGTAAAAGGCGGAGACAGGCGTGCCAGCAGGACGCGGCGAGTAGTTTCGCACGACGCTGCAAGCTCCGTGCGTGGGACGGTCTCACAGCCGGGGTTCGGTTCGTCAGATTGGGGAGGATGGAGCGCGAGGGATAGGTGCTGGGGAGAGTGCAGATCAGCAGGATTGGCAGGATTGAGAGCGAGCAAGGAACAAAAACAGTAGCAACTATATGTTGCAAATGCAACAGCTATAACGTTAAAATGGTCGCATTGGATAGTTCGAGAGTGCTGATGAAGTTCAACTTAGTTTGCCATTTACAGTACAGCATCTAGTCCACGGTTTTATTTTGTTGTCACGCGCAGCCACAAATTTTAAGTCTTGATGTTAGATATGATAGGTCTACCTATGCACGATGTGCTTACAGGTGCAAACTGTCAAAATCGTAGGCTTCCAATAAGTCACAGGAAACCGATTGTTTAAGCTCATAATTAGCCAATTGTTAAGCTAAGCTGCTAAGTGTAAACGGCATAAATCACTCACCCGTGTGTCAGGTAGCAAGATAGGATATCATGTCAAGAAACTATAATCAGTTCTGTAGGTACTCGCCTGCTGCACGAAGACCCAACAATGCACGTCATATTGTCGAATGCAGCATACCGAACCATCCATCTATCCCTCGGCCGCGGTTAGGTGACAGCGTGTGCCCGTTAGCATTGAACCTGGACGCGCGAGGTGCGTCCCCCGTGGCGCGGCGGCTCCAGTCGCTCGCCACCAGACCTCGACTTCGGGTCAGGGCTGAGGTGACTTCTCCAGGGAGGCATTCGTTAGAAACGTCATCTTCGTTAACATGAACACCCGGGAGAGAGACTTCACGAGCTGTGTGGTCCAAATAGGAATAGCCCTTTATCTGTTTATCGCTCATAAATGCCACCAAAACGGTCGAAAACAAAGATGATGTGATTATCGCCTGCCTGTCAAATGCAAGAGACCACCTAAAACTTTAACAGCCGAAACTCGTCAAAACAGAACTAACCGAGCTGTTCCAATCCGATCCTTTTCTCAAGATCGCTGACCTCATGGGGCAGTTTCACGTTCGTTCCGAGGCGCGTTCCACGATGCGCTGTGACGTCAAGTCCAGGAACTGTTGTTTATCCAAACTAGACCGAGTGAACATTAGCCTCGCATAGGACGAAGCCCTGCATAGCGTGGGTGGTAGGGTGAAGGGGAATGTAGGGTTAGCCTGCACACCCCCTTCCGGCGCAGCATGCTGCTGGTATGTGAGCAATGAGAAGGGGATGACGAAGCGTCTGGCGAATCTATGACATGCTTTCTGACGTGGATAGGCCGCTGATGACGGCGTAACGGTGAGTGAAGTCACATCAGCCGACAAGTTGTCGAAAAATAGTCCTTGTGAAAGACGTAACTCAACGCCTCCAACCAAAAAATGAGTGTCTGGAGTTGGAGTCAAAGGTTAAAAGTTAAAACAGCATGCTCGAGAAAGGGCTTGGAACTCAAAATTTGCACGAACAATCCCGATTAATTAGCCTAATAACTAGAATCAACACAAACAATATGCCAGATTTTTAGTCTCACAGCTTTAAGGATCAAATGCAATAAGAATCCCTTGGCATGGATAACAAACTCGGAAAACAGCTATTGTATAATTGGATTAATAAAGCTTTATATGCGTTTTATGTCTGGGGGTGGAATTATCAGCACGAGCGCCAGCCACTTTCAAAGTACTCCAGGCGGATGTAGGTCTGGCTGCGTGCTCAGTAATGCTTAGAGACCAGACGGACCATAATGGTCCCACTTTTCTACCCCGCTGCGGTACCACCCGCCTTCCGCCTGGCACTGAGCCGCCGCAGACGGGAAGGGCGTCCCTCCTCGACCTCATCCAGGTCAGACTTTCAGCTGTCCTCCCGCAGCCCCAACTCCAGACTTCCGTACCACTGGTGCGGCAGATGTCGTCAGGACCGTTCCAGAACGGCCAGGCAGGCCCGTAATGACACTCTAGTTGCCAGAGCCGGGCCATTTTGTCCCGCAGAGCATCCTCAGGACTCAGGAGGAAGACCAGTCACTGGAATCCCACATTTCAGAGTCACTGCAGTTGTTTAAAGTGTAACTGATGGAACACGTCCACCAGCTAACTAAACAGGGCCTACGTCGTTAGGGACGAGTGATGTCTTCACTCCGACGAAAATTGCGCTGAATCAGATTACATACAGACCTACTCCGAAGTCACAGTTAACTTTGATACAACTTCTCTGCGAAGTCTCAAGGCTGGTAGATATTACGAAAGTGCTGACAACAAAAGTTTTCAACGACGTTACTCTCGGTATGTCTTGTTGCATAACTGAAGGACCCTGCGGCGATATTCAAGAATCTAAAAGCAGAAGCTCCAGGGGAAGTCTGGCGACAGGACGCATAAAGACCAAGATTAAATCAATTCACCTGCAAACGAACCGCGAAAGTCGAGCTAACTACACTTGACTTGACTCAAGAGCCGAGTAACTAAGCTTGACATCAACACCAATTCAGAAAGAATGTTGAGTATTGCACGACTCCGAGTCAGGTAGATTCTTTCTGCCGAGCTGAGGTAGGCGTCTGACGGAACTTCCTCTGTCAAACAAATCCATCCCATTTGTCCCACTGACTGGCACGATCCCGCAGCTGAGCTGCGCCACTATTGTCGCGCGCCAATGAGTCGTGCCCGTCGACAATCGTCGCGCGACGGGCGCGTCACAGCTCAGTGAGAAAATGTTACAAATGAGGCGATCCTGGCGCAGATAATATACCAAAGTACCGTTCTCATCGCCGCTGGGTGGAGATGGCTCTTCGATATGGCTCAATTTGTCTACAAGCTGGTGTGTCTTCAAGTACATATTTTGTATTCTACATCGACGGAGCACGAAACAGAAGAGCAAACTATGTGAGGCTGAGGCGGTGTATAAGTTTCGAACTATTCGCAACGACTTCATATCCGCCATCTCCCTTTGATGATTCAGAACAAATTTTGCGGCGCAGCACCGTCACAAAACCCGGTCCTTTTGTGACTACAAACATGAAGCAGAAACGTGTTCCAGGAATACATCTTCAGCGGCGCTGTCGGGGCCGAAAATACATCGCATTACACCATCCGGGTCAGTTCGCATAGGGTTATTTTTATACGCGCACTGCAGAGCTGGGCTTCCGGAGGGTAATGCTAAAATATGGGCCGGTTTGAGAGCACCCCCGAGATAGACGTGCCCCAGGCGGTGGCATATTACTCAGCGTACCCCATATGGAGACACGTGACCTCTGCCGCCGCTATCTCAGAGCATACTGAGGTAGAGCACTCCAAAGAGCATCAAAACCCGGCCCAAATAGCGGCATATCTGCCAAATGGGACCGACGGGTGCGCTTTATTTGTTATCACGGTCCAACCACTATAGCTTCATGGCCCCAATGGCATATGATATATGGTGGGCTTCATTAGGATTGGTTGCAATCTCGCCCACACATCAGCTAGCACCCGTGGCATTGAGTTCTGTATTTGATACGTGTGCCACCTGATGCCTACTGTGTCAGACAATGCAGACAATGGCATTTGTCTTCAGAGACAAATGCAGGCCGTTGGTATTGCACAGCGTGCCGTGCGATTGACCAAGTGATCTGCTACCGTCACGCTTGTGAGGAACCTCATCAAATGTCATCTATGGCGTTGTCATGGATATCTCGGCAATACCGGCAATTTACATACGTATTTAATATTTTTGCAATAAACATGTGAAAGGATTCAAGGCTTAAATCCATCCTCACTGCTCGCCGAACGGTAATTCAAGTACATGTCACGAAGACGCAAGATCGCACTTCAAATAGTAGGCTCTCAGTGCAGTTACGCTCTATATCAAAACGCCGCGTTGAAAAGGGTGTGTTTTAGTAGGGTTTGATCGTACACGTTCAGCAAGGTAGCATGTGACAACGCCTACTAATTCCTTCCTGGACAGTAGAAAAATGTACGCCCCAGCTGAGTTTCCTACCGTTTCCTGTTACTGAATAGTGGCTACTTGCGAGAAAATTCGGTCTCATTTTTAGTTGACACTCGAACGCTCTGTATGCTGTAGGTTAATTCTAAGTAGCCCTCTATCATGGAATACGGTAAACTACACCAGCAGTGAGAGTCTGATAGTTTGGTATAGTAAAACAGTTTCCTTTTTATATTTATCACGAGAAAGCAACACCCTAATCTCGTCAAACGCCAACGCATAAACATTTTGATTACAGCTGTTCACTACTTTTAATACAGTAATCGTTTTGACTTTTGAATGTGACTTTCAAAAGTGTATCTATATTAGACAAGTATTTGCAGCTGTATTCCCTACTTGTATCCCTCCTCTTGCCCCCCCCCCTTCCAGTGAAAGGAAGCGCATCTCCCCCCGACCCCTCCCCCCGGCGGCGTGCGATCGGTGACCTTGGCTGACAGAGGTCACCCGGGTCACCGGGTGCGACACGAGTGACGGACCCCCCCCCCCCCCCCCGGCCCGCCACTCGCGGTTAGTGAGGATAAATGCGGGACTGATTGATGTCCGGTGGCGTGGGTGGTGGTGCC
Source organism: Amphibalanus amphitrite (assembly GCF_019059575.1). Lineage (NCBI taxonomy): Eukaryota > Metazoa > Arthropoda > Thecostraca > Balanomorpha > Balanidae > Amphibalanus > Amphibalanus amphitrite. The sequence continues at coordinate 242,854 of NW_024881621.1, forward strand.
GACGTGCATTGATTTATTCAATCTCGGCATGGTCATGGGATATCAAAGCCAAGCGGCGAGTCCCATGTCAGATTGGGCCTGTGTAACTCGCTTCAACTCTGACTCACTTTGGATATCTAATCTGACTGGCAGCAAAACGCATGGTCTGTAACGCACAAATGTTTGTGATGGACAAATCGAACATCTGCGAAGGCAACAGGTGCCCGTAGAGATCCTCAACGAGACGAGACGGGACGGGAAAGACGGGAGACACCAGTGATGACTGTTTCACCACCTGTCACCTGCCTCTCTACCAGGGTTGTATACCAATCAAGTCGATTGAATTGATTGATTTGATTCAGCGCGTATTTTGAGTTGATTGGATTGAGTCGATTGACTTTTCGAGATGACTGGTTGACTGACTCGTTTGACTTTAGCGACGGGTTGACTGATTTGATTCCCGAAAATTAGAGTGACTCGTATGATTGAGTCGATTGAATGGAAAGTTGAAATAAGTTTTAGTTGACGAAAAAAAATGACACCAATTGATGACATCAAAGATCACAAAACTACACTGAAAACTGCTTGTCATCACAACTGCAATATGGAGTAGATGGCCAAATAAAGAACAGGGCCTAAACATGAACAGCCAACTTTGACTTTCAACTGCAATAACTGCTCCAATCCTGTGATAGAACCTGGCGATGCACCTACCTACCTTTCTGCACTCAGCAGGGAATTTTTTTTTTAATCCAGATCATAGGTGGAGAATTGTGACCAGCTGGGGGTGCTCGGGCGCAGCAAATCCGCCGCCGCCTAGCGGTGACCTTGACCCGCGCCGCCCGGCCGCGGCTCCAAAGTCAAGTCGGCGTGGAATTGGGAGAGCTCGAGCACCCCCAGTCCAGCACAATTCTCCACCCGTGATCCAGATGATAAAGTGCAAGGCCCTATATACTAATAAAGTGTGATTAATTACTAATTCACATCTCCACATCTCCTCAGAAACAACCCACTGAACTCTATAAATATCTGAAACCCCTACAAAAATAACTGAAACAAAAGCGCCGTTTTCGTCTCGCTAATTACGTTTACATTAATAGCTAATTTGCTGCATTGTTTAATTTGCAGCAGAACGTTTGTTGATCCTTTTCTCCTGAGAGCCTAGGCATAACATATTTAATATATTTCATTTTCCTTAGAATATTTTACCGAATATTATTAAGTGGTTTTATTTCAATTTAAATAATAATTAAAACGAATTGGTGTTGTACAAACGATTTATTTTATGATGATCTACCATACTACATGATAATCAATGACGTCATCTTACCAAAAAATCAAAAGACGAAGAATAAGGATTTATAAAAGCTTAGCATACTTCTTGGCAAAACGTTTTCTTGGTTTTTTCGCAGTCGCACCAACGGCATTTAATTTTCCTTGTTCTTCTTCCTTTGTCCTTAACTTATCCTGTGGTTCCAGAGTCCCTGTCCTTTCCATTTCCTTTTAAATATATTTTTAATGCTCATCCCTATCCCCCAGTCCTAACAGTTTCAAATTGTATTGCAATAAAATGTTTTGAATTCTTCACATATAACCTATCTACCTTCGTTGGTACTGTTGGTAGCCGACACATCTAGGCAGGTAAGTAGGTACCTACCTGCTTTCCTGCTGTCTTCATAAAGCATACCTAATGAAGTTGTCAAATTTATAGCACATTTTCAACACTTTCATATCAATATGGTGTCAGTGTGGCATGTAACCTAGCTAGGTTAATTATGTTCAGGGTTCAATTCAGAAGAGCTCCGCATAACTCACATAAGAGACAGACGGGGGCTTTACATGGGGTAGATGGCCTGATGACTTAGCTGGAATATGGCCAAAATTAAATTGACAACTTTTAGGTGAAAGGTGGTGATTTGGGTTAAGGGGCGTTTGATGAAGTCAACTACTGGGTTATTTTGCACCCATTAAATGAAACTTCTGCTCCAATTCTACCCATTGAACCTCAATATCATGATCCACCTGTCCATCACTAGGTATCCTTCCTTATTACATAGAAACTTTGAATGGCATGGCAATTTATAATTTTAAATGACAATATTTTTGTTTCTTCTGTAGGTAGGTAGGTAGGTAGGTACACCAGACTGCTATGGACACTTTTCCAAGTTGGTGGGGCAAAAAACCTAATGTATATCTTGGTTTGAGTCGTTTGATTGAGTTGATTGATTCCTTTCATTGTCGCGTTTGAGTCGATTGAATCAATTCCCGAAAACTGCTCTGACTTGATTGATTTGATTGGTTTCCCAAATTTGTCGTGATTGAATTGATTGCTATTGATTGAGTCGTATACAACCCTGCTCTCTACACCTGTCATGTCGTCCCAATGACCGCACAATCCTAGCGCGCCACTCCGTGCGTTCGTGGTCAAACCGGAGCGGCTGTCGGTGCCGATTTTCTCTCGACGCGCCGGAGAAACTGCCCTGCCGGTGGGCTGGTGCCGGACGCACTGGAGGGCGCTCCTGACCGGTCGGACGGCGGCAGGGTCAGTGCGGGGCGTCCGCTGCCGCTCGCCTTTGTTCCATTGTGCACAACATTGATGAAGCAGGCATTGTGTGTGACGGGAGGCCGTCGGAAAAACGCTGATCGCCAGCGGCCGCCGTCACGGGGTCAGCACGCACACTGCCGCTGACACAGCACCAAAACAGATCTGTACGCGTCCGGCAAATTGGGGGACTAATGGCTCGGAACGCGGCACAGCGATTTGTCAGTGTACCGGCACAGGAAGCGTGCTCGAACGATAACACTAGAGAGGTGCTAAGTGTGGGAGGGGCGCTGATGTCCTTTACGGCAGGGTCCGAGGACAAAGTTATTGACTGAGTATTTCAAGACCAGAAGCTCAGTCGAAGCTCGCTAGTGACGATCAGACACAGACTAGCCCAGTACCCGTAACTAGTTACATATTTCTTCAAAGGATATTATTTGAAGAGGTTTGCCTTCTGTTATTCAGCGAGAAAGTGACTGTTAAAGCAAAAGATTTATGGTACCCACAAACATGCATTTCCTCTATTTCGCAACAGCCCCGGTTCGGAACTGGTTCATCTTCACTATGCTACGCAGCAGTTTGTGCCGTCAGTCCGGCTCTGTTTTGTTTTATGAATGGTCTGCCCAGTCACGGGCGGCCGGCAGGTTCGGGTCACCGGGAGTGCCGCGTCAGCTGTAGCTGCTCTGACCTGGAGCAGCTCGGTCAGAGGCGGGGCGAAGGGGCGTGCCGGAGCGGGCCAGGACTTGTCTGGTAGGTGTAAGTATGTACTATGGTCTGGTCATATGCCGGCCACTACACCGAGCCGGGGTGGGAGGAAGATCATAAACCAGGCGGTAAAATAGATAGGGCGAACGGGCAGGACGTTGGGACCTGGCACTAGCAGCGTTCTGCGAGAATATTCAATCGCACAGCACCATTGCGAGTGAAACACCAACTGGGCCCAGCCCATTGGCAGGTTGACCACAACCTCTAATGAGTTGACACACCTGTCGGATCTGGCATAGTGGACGTGTCAAATTGTTCTATGTGCAAGGCATGACTTGGGTAACTAAGTGAGTGGGTGAATGTAAGTTAGCATGGGAGGCAAGTGTAAGACCTGAAGTTTCCTGCGGAATGGTTTAACCTTTTAAGCGGATTACTGCCGCATAAAGTCGCAGTTTCTGTTTACGGCGGGAAATTTGCCTAAATTTTCCTCATTTTCTGCTATTTTACACGACAATCTGCGCTTTGTTACGAAACTGATAGCATCAGAGGCGACCGCGTGCCTTAAACAGATTCATTTTCCCGACCTCCCGCCGTGAGAGAAAAGTGCTGCGCTTCTCACATCTTCGCCAGCCGCCGACAGACAGCGTCAGCCGATTTCGCAACGATTTAAAAATAAACGCGCGTGTCGCATTGAGGCAACGTGTGGCCCCAAATGTACTAATCTGTCCCTATTAGTAGCGATTACTGTATCTAACTACTTATACCTGGAAATGTTTCCTGCTTCAAATCACTTTTGGAATAAATGCTAAGGAGAAAGGAAACCACAACACAATGTGCGACCACAATGAGCATCCGCTCGACCATCCACAACGATGATATGACTTGGCTAAACCAATTACCCGCAGCATATGAGCACCGGGTCGCATGACCCCGGCATTTCAGCAGTCGCTTTAATCTGTATTCTTCGTTAACAGACCGCAGCTTTGCAAGTACGGAACAAATCAATCAGATTTAATATGGGGCTGAGTATGACGCATTCCTTTGCAACATAGCCCATTATCCAAGTCATGACAGTGCATGGCGAAACTCCGCCTTCTGAGCTGTTTCCCCAGCGGCTTGGGCCGTGACGCGGCCACAGAGCACGAGCCAGTTGCCAAACGGCGCCGCACCGGCCCGCACCAGTCCTCTGCGACACCGATTTGGGCGACTTTCAATGGGTCTGATTCCCACGTTGATTTTCCGGCGCGGTGTGGCCGGACCGTTTCACGGACTGAGCGGCGGCAGGACGGACCCGCTGGGAGACTCAGGAGGTGCCGTGAACGCATTGCCGAGCTATACGACCGCCGTCAGACGGCCAGGCGCTGGGTGGAGTGCAGATGGTCGCCAACAGCGGACAAAGCTCCGAACTAGCGTCACCGGACAGAGTTCTGAGCCTGAAGCATCGGCAACGGACAAAGCTCCAAGCCAGGTGCATTAGCAAGGACAGAGTTCCAAGACCGTGAAAATGGAGAGCCTAAGGCACTGCAGTATAGGTATGTAGGCATCTGCAGAGCTCCCCCGGCCCACTCGCATTGACATCAGACAGAGATATCATATTGGGCACCACTACCGAATGGGGATGCGACACCAGGCTGCTAAAAAGCACGGTGAAACTGCGTCTTCGAAGCAAAGTGAATGTACTTGCTGCGGCAGGCTCTACAAAAAGTGCAAGAGGAAAAAAAACAATCAGACGCTTGTCAAATATTTGTAGCGTAAAATACAATAAGAGACGCCAGGTTATGGAAAGGAACGTCGTTATAGAATATGTGATGAAAGGAAAATGATTACTGCAATAGCAGTTATGCCAATACCAGGCTTACGAAACATCAAAGCGAAGCTATGGATATTAACTTTTTTAAGCAGAAATACGAGCACCAGGACGTTCGAAGAGGTTTCTGATTGATAAATATCTGTATCCATTACGGATTATTTGCTGCCACTGACAAGTGACAAGCTGTTATAATGTTACAAACATATTATGTCACAGATGTTTGAGAACAACTGACGTAGAGATGATACATTTGTGACTATCCAGTCAGTCCCCTGCAGCTTATGTGTAACAGTTCGCTGACACGCTTTACGTGCCCGCCGGCTGTCAGGTGGAGGACTGATTCCATTTTCTGAGGCTGTAACATGCTAATCCTGTTACTTTCACTGATCACTCAGCGACGCGCGCGAGCCGAATCCATCAGCGAAAAGTAAACAGAAATGAGAGAAGAGCAGCTGGACAGACGCCGACGAGGCAGGCTCGGGCGCTCTCCAAATTAAGATGGAACAGACTGAGCATATTGGCCAATCAGGACCGGTTCACACGCACGCCCACAACAGTCTCTGATCAGTATTGGTCTTCATCAGTGGGAGAATAACCAGCGCAACGACGCATTCTGCGCTTAAACAGAAACTGAATTAAGTTCTAACAAATTCACATTTTTCGTTTTAATCATGTGCAAATATGTACACGCTATTAGAAATACAAATTAAGCTTTTTAATGATGCTGAATGAAAACATAAAAGTTCCTGGTCGGCTAGCATTCCAGCATTACCAAAAAGTTTGGACAGTAAGAAACGTCCAGGCAAAAGTTGGCTTGACATAAACATTATAACAGCGCTTATGGCAATTATCATCTTATCCCACGTTTTCATCATGATTATTCGTCTTGATGTGATGATTTCGTGATGAATGGATTCAGCTCACTTTCTCACTGTTCGGCAGAGATGATCTCTCTTGATTGAATCTCAAGTTCGGGGGATCGACACCTTAACGCCAAATAAATCACACTTCTGGGGGGGGGGGGGCGATATGTCACCGCGCAGTAGACAGTATCGCATCATCCCGTAGAACGATCTTCAGTGCACCTTTAGAAAATAATTGAGTTTCTAGCTTTCACGAAGCGATCTGATCAGACGAATAATTTGCATGAATATCAAGGGTCGGGCCATAAGCTTGTTTTCATAACCAAAACATGTAGCATTCGAAATTCAGAGAGTGAAACCGTTCATCATTAGTGCAAGCGTATGGTCATTCTAGTTAGAACGCATGTAACAACGCAAGATGAGCATTACTAGTGACTTCAAAGACTGTAGTCAAATCAGAACCCATAAGTGATAAAACAGCTACAGCAAAGCTAGGTAATCATTTGGCAGAGTCGATAATGGATACAACTGAACGTCACTAACGGCTTCTAGAGCTCAATACCGCCACTTAGCATCAATGAGCCAATACTTACAGAACATTTGGCATGCCACTCTGATGATGATTACCATCCGTCAAGCCCATCAAAGTGCCCTCCACTCCCTGCGGCCACGTCTTCTCGGCAGCCCACAGCTCCCACCGCCGTCCAGAAGTGTGTCAGCTGCCACAGTGGCGCCGATTAAACAGCGGCAAAAAACAGTCCGGCCAATTCGACCGGCGCGGCAGCTCACTGTATCCAATTCACCGGCCATAAAACATACACGTGATACCGGCTGATTGGGGCTCTCCGGAGCTGACCGATCTCCAGGCACCGATCACTTTCGACCGGCCGCCGTGAGATGGGTGCCGGGAGACGGGCTACTTCGACACCCCATTATCGAGCGCTGGAAACGCTCAATTAGCGAGTGTGGGGACTCATCACTTTGATCAGCGCGAAAACCCAGCTGAGAGACTTCTCAGAGATTAAAATTGTCCTCGTTCTAGGGCAAAATGTTCCTTGATGGCTTGATGTAACCTGGAACTGCTGGCGACCACTCGACTAAACAATAAACATAGGCGAATATCAGCGGGCCATCGCTCCTGTCCCTCACCCAGCCGCCCCACACGGCTCCGCTCCTCCAAACCGCGCTGTTTCCATCCGGGTGAAAACCACTCCCAGTGGCGCGGCGGCTCGAGTGTTTTGGGGCGTCCCGCTCGGCTATTGTCTGCCGACACCCGGTCCATCATAGCGAATGAGACGTCAAACGAACGGAGGCGGACGGACGTCGACCTGAGTGGGTCACACGACGAGCGCGACTGACGCACCGCCTCGGTTACCGAACCGGGAGGGAGCAGAGATTCAGAAAACCGAGCGACAAATTCGGGATGAGGTTGTTCTTTTAGACGCTTGGAGCGATGAGAGGCAGGCGCGGCGAAAAACAGAGATGAAGAAATAAAGGATGAAGTTAGGCGTGGTGAGAGAAGAGGTGCGAATGGTGGCATAAAAATAATACTTTTGCAAGTGATGCTTAGCTCTGAATGCCTTGATGCCATCAGCACTAAAATGATATTAGGCAGTCAATTAAATTAGTAATAGGCTACATCAAACACCGTTTCACGAGGTTTTTACAGCCTACTTGTGTTAAATGCTAGAAGTCTTCAATCCGCCTGATAATGTGTCGTAATATTTTTATTGCAGAGAACCAGAAGAATGCCAGAACCCCACTGGCATCAAAGTACCGACAGAGAAATCCCTCGGATTGATACCGCATCAGGTGTGATTGGTAGCAAGAGGACGGATGTAAACCGGGCCTTAGCAGTGCTGCACTCGTGCCATCAAAGTCGGCACTCCATATCACAGACTGTAACTGTCGTGTGGACTTATCTTTAGAACGCCGCAGCCAAGCAGCTCAGCCAGAGATTAACCTCTGCACGGGACAGCTGCCTACTTGCAGAATATATTGTAATGCGCTGATCGATACTGTGATAATCGCCGCATGGCCTGCCATTCGACGGGTTTGATCGCAAAGTAAAACAAAAATAGATACCCATTCTTGGTAAAATAACGAAACTGCTTTCATCATCACCGGCTAAGATGAATCATCACCGATTTCAGAAATCAAAATATGGTAGCTGTTTTATGTAATTTTCATCCCTTTATGTTTATAATTAAATAGTTTCTGAACTGAAATATAATAAGAGATATTAACCTTACTCTCATGTTAGCCAAAAGATATAAAATTTCAAAAAGACAATATACAGTTTCGGGAGCTTTCGGCTTTGCGCCTTTATCAACCGTTATGTATTATTACATAACGGTTACAATAATACATAACGGTTGATAAAGGCGCAAAGCCGAAAGCTCCCGAAACTGTATATTGTCTTTTTGAAATTTTATATCTTTTGGCTAACATGAGAGTAAGGTTAATATCTCTTATTATATTCTTAATGTCTCTCAAAACTGTGCTAAAAACCATTCAAGTTTCTGAACTGGTTAAATCTACGTTAAATGTGGATATTACCTAAAAACACGTACTCACGGCTTCGACTTCCCCGTTCCCGGCGACCACTGAACACTGAACGTGTTCTTGTCGTGATCTCTCTTACCTGGAAAGCAAGAAACAGGTCATGTCAGTTGAACCCAAGGAGCCCAACACCGTCTTAGTCAAAAAAAAAAAAAAAACTGCACGAGTGATGACAAAAGACAGTCAATAAAAAAACTGACAGTTGGGGGGTACCTACGCAGCGAACAATCAGCCCGGGAAAACAGCTGTTAATCAACGAAAAAAACAGTTGGAAGCGGCGTGACATCAGGGACAAACAAGCAACCGTTTAGCTATTTCAGAACTGTTTGTGACATACCGTAAAATCGGCAATCGCGCAAACTGTTTTGCTCTTTTATTCTCGCTCAGAGCACAGGCATATGGAAGAAAATGTGCCAAACAAAACGGTTTGCTCTGCGACAGGTCGAATGAGGTCTTTGTTAGCGGACAATAGCAGTTGATGGCGGTCCGTTAGCCGAGTAAAATCTCCAGCCCTCCGAAATCGGAGAATCGGCTGTTTCAGCTGACATATGTCGCGACCAGCGAGGCACGAGCCATATGGTGCAGCCACAAAAGCTGCTCTGACGCTTGACAGTTTGCCGAAAACCACCGTTTATAGGTCCAGTAAGCTAGTCTGAATTGTTGGAAACCGCATCGATAATTGTGAAAGTGTGCGTGTGTGGCGGGCATACAAAACAATCGACGACAAAACACTCATCTCTCACTACTGTGTGCCAAAATACATGCCCGAGAATTGCATTTTCAGTTGACGCAAGCAACATAGAAAACGACATTTCCAAATAAATTGAGCGTGTTTATACAGACAATAGAGACCGATGAGGGCCCATCAATTGAATTCCTCTTCTGTCTCCGCTCAGCATCGCCGGAACTGAGTCAGGACTGAAAGCGCCCCTGTGTCCGGTACCCGCGCAGAGCCGGAGGCGGCGTCGCGGCGGTCACTATCGCCGCTGCAGCGCCACGTCTGTCTCCCGCGCCGTGTCTGCCGCCTCAATAGGCAATCAGTGCGCCGTGCTCGTCTGCAGGGCGCCGTGACGCCGCCGGGCAGCTAATGAGGGTGTTCACAGGGCTGCTGACGGTGCTGACCGGCGGACGGTGAGCAGCAGCGGCATGTGTTCGTCATCTGGTGGCAGATGACTGTCACAGGCCACAGCAGTCACTGGCACAACGTTACAGCAGTGTCTGGCACAACAGTCACTGGTAGAACAGTCTCTCAACAGCAGTAATAATCACAGCAGAAACTCACTAATGAAATGGTAATTATTACATCTGTCAGGCTGTCACTCTTAGAATGACCACTGCAGCAAGGTCAGTGTCACGTCGCGAAGCAGCCAAAGGATCACTGTCACAGCAGATACTGCATCACGACTGTCAGAACTCAGAACAGTCGCTGCGTTACCAATGTACAGTATGTAGGCCGTCTGTGAAAGAACTCGCTCTCCGTAACAGCAGTGGCGTGGGAACGTGCCGGTAGCCGGTAACTCGGAATTTGCTCGCACAGTCGCTGCTGTGCTGTCTTGTCACAATGACATAAAATCAACCATGCTTATCCAGTGTTACAATCCAGCTACCTGAGATTTACAAACACGAGCGAAAACTTGCCTCTGTTGCGTACAATACATTCACCAGCACGTATCAGTCATGGGAAATCAGTCGATAACTTTCGCAGTGAGACATCCTATCCTAACCCATCCTTTCCCACCTGTGGCCGCCAGACTTCGCACGGTTATTACGAAATAAAACAACGTTTGCAAATGTTGTGGATTAAAATTGTACAGTTGTACGAATGCATTGTCATCGTTTCATCACTCTCCTTCCGGTAAGGTATCCACAGAAGTATAATTAGTCGCACACAAAGGTTTTCCATAATTGGTAATTGACAACTAAAATTGATGGCTGGGGCAGCAAAGCAAACACGCACCTATTTTGAAATACCGAGACGAAGAGCAGAGGGTCGGTAGGTAATTTGTTCACCATCATACTGTAGGCATTGAATGATAAGCCAGAAGCTGGGAAAGAATTGCATCAGCAAATCAGGAGTTGTTTATCCGGTTGATCACAAACGATCAAACAAATCAAATGAATGACCAAACGGTTCGGTCCATACAAGACGTATCAGAAGATATTAGATAAAGAAGGTTAAGAAAGGTTGGGACACCGGATATGGTTTTGGTGTTTGTGTGCGAAGTGTTGAGCACGTACGGAGCAATTAGCTGAGTACACACTAACAAACCACCTGGTTATGCAAACGAAACGTGCCTCCCATGCTGCATGTCATGGGTCAAGTATAATGATATCGCAGCAATGTTCGTTGGCGTCTAATGTGGGCCACACTGACGATCGTATTATGCAAATGATATGTTTTCCTGGGAAGAAAAAGAAACAACGAAGCGATCAAAATGCGTGAAAGAAATAAATGTATTCTCTGGGCATTTCCAGTAAAGAAACAGTGTGTTACGTTTTTCGAAGCCAAGAGACTGTCAACGGACACAAACAGAGCAGGGGAGCTCAACGGACAATTGACGAGCTCAGTGACGCACATGGTGACATCACACTGCAAAACCCCGAGATGACATCATGCTGCCTCCTTCCAGATGGCGCAGCCTCATTCCATGTCCTTCAATCCCAACAGACGCGTCACCCCACCCGTGATGCTGCACGGTGGGTGTAGGATTGCACTGAATCGGCTGACTCCATCCGTCCGTTGCTGGGAGCGGGCGCGGGAGGGCAGGCGCTCTCCGCCCCCGCCGGTCGCTCGTCCCCACGTCAGGTGCCGACACGGTGGTGGGATGTGGTTCGGAGTAATGGCCGCCGAGCACGACTCCGTAGCTCGGCTTGAACACGCCGCGCGCGGAAGAGGTGCGGCTGACGCTGAGTCTGCTGAGGTCGGATAAGTGTCTGTGACCTCGCGGAGGAGTGGTCTGTACTCGGTCCGGTGTAGAGGTGACCCGAGTCACAGATCAGGGTAGCACTAGCGGCGGTGGGCCGTCACACACTGTGCCTCCGCCGGTCTGGGATTGGGTGTGCTGAAATATCCGGCGTAGGCTGATGTCGTTAATTATTTATTTTTTCCCAGGGTGTTACAAGATTGTCATGTGATCCATCAGACATAAGGCGGGTCGTGTCGTCCTGTCGGCTTCAATCACCGTGTTCACGATGGGAGCGTGCATATCGTATTTGTTCAGAGTCATATGCTGATTACCACCATTGGCGCCTCAGCCTGTGAATGGTTCGACAGAGATGGTCCAGCCGGAAATGATTTGCCTTCATCGCTGAGCTGACTGATCAGATCAATCTGATTTTGCAATGACATACTGAGAGATGAACAAAAACCGATTAGATCAATTGCATGACTAAAGACTGTCATGAAATGATTCACCTTCACATTGAGAAAAACGGCGAGAGACAGAGAATTGAAAGGCGCGAAGCGTGGAGCACGGTCCTCGCCCCTGGCCGTGGTACGGTGATCGCGGGCCGGGACGGCGATCATCGGCCAAGCAGATCCCGACTCGCTCATGGGAGCAGCACGGTCGGTCGGCCGGTCAGATGGTATCAGTGTGTCCCGCGTGACCCGCATATATCATGTCGTGTCCGGTCGACGGCGCACAGTCACCGCTGACCTGTGGGTCGGTCCGGGGCCGCACAGATAAAGGTCAACGAATCAGCGTCGAGACGTGCTCTAAGATGAATAAAAAATCATGGAGTACAAGCGCTAGCTTGTTCAATTGTTTAGGGCAACAGCACGCTTACATGCATAGAAGCAATTGGCAATGGCATCGAGCATCGTGAAACAGCCAAGCCTAAGCCTCAGACATTAGCCTCATTCGTAGCGGAGAAGCTCCATCTATCACCACTAGCCAATGGTCACTGAGCGAGCAGTACCTAAACACATCCCAGATGATTATCTCACTTGATGAACACGCTTATCGAATTGTGGAGCCCTCGGGTGACAGAGACCACCATTAACACCTGCCCGGGGGAGCTTAGACATTCCTAGTCGGAGTGTTCCTTGTCTTGTCTTGCCACTCACCTTCGTCCTTCACTCTCTGTGCTTCTGTACTCGGCGTGAACCTCTGATTCACCGAGAATCATCGGATAACAGGCGTCACCGACGGTGGATAGATGGACCGGGTCCGATCGCGCCCAGACACACACCTCACACACACCAGCCCTCGGGCTGGAGTCGTCACGGCCACGCCGGCAGCACCTCCGGCCAGCCGGCAGCGTGGGAGCCGGACGCAGCCTTGGCTGACGATCGGCGATTAATCAATGGTCCGGGGTTCGGCTGCAGGCATACGTTCTGCGTGCACTCTGCACAGAGGCGCTCACAGCGGCACAGCTCATTCATTGGCTTGCTGGCTTCTTCTCTGAAGCTCTGAGTTGAAACATGCGTACTCAATAGGGAAACTAGAACAAAGATACTACGTTTTCGCTGACGCCACATGACCCTCTTTGTCAGACGCTGTTAGCGCACGATTTATCATTATAAGACGTTAATTACAGTTCGGTGACGGATAGAGGCACATCGCATAATGACTGCTGAAGACGTAAACGAGCGTAAAGCGTCGTATCTTCACCGGATGTCGGGCACACGTTACAGCTTACTTCATTGCGATTGCTCGTGCCTTCAAGCTTGAAAAGAATGATGGTACGCCCTGTGGTGGTCATAAACGATGTGTAAGGCGATGATTTCTTACTGAAGTGACGCAAAGTAGACGACCTTCAGCAGCGCGATTATATATATATATATATATATATATATATATATATATATATATATATATATATATATATATATATATATATATATATATATATATATGTGTATATATATATATATATATATATATATATATATATATATATATATATATATATATATATATATATATATATATATATATATATATATATACAAATACTTTACACAAATTATACTTAAATTTTAGCAAATAAAATGTCCAGTCTGCTTGCTAGATAGTCTAGAGTTCTGCACGGCTGCAATTTTCCACAGCCTAGCCGCCCCGCAGCCGTGGCTCCACAGCCACAGCCGCCCACAGCCGTGGCAAACTGTGGGCAGCCAGCCGTCAGCCGGCCGTGGATACTTTCAATGAAATGCAACCAAATAGTATATAATAAGTTGTTTTTAGTTGAAACATATAGCCAAAAGCACATTGCAATGGGCTATAGATTCTCAAGCTCATGAAGCATCATAGGTTAAGTGGTTGTGTATCTGGCTTTAGGCCGAAGGCCTGAAGCCTGATGCGCAACGCATGCCTACACAAGCCCTTGCAAGTTGTTGAGAAAGATGGGTAGGTAGGTAGGTAGGTACCTACATCAACAGAAAACATAAACAACGAACCAGAATAGAAGCACTAGCAGTATAGACATCTAATGCCAAATCCTGAAGCATGGTTGTGGGACAGAACAACAGACGCTGATGCTTTTCATTATCAATGTTAGGTATGGAAAATGAAATTGAAGTTGATGTACTGTCAAACAGTGATTGTCTAGTCAAAACTCTTGCTTCTTCCTTACCTTGCATATTTTCTGGGGTGTGATATGCCAGGCTTGAAGCAGCCTTCTGAACAAGTCTCAAACTAATTTGATATGCGAGGCATCAAAACACTAGTGAGCATCAAAGAAAGAAAAAACATTCATCTATTTTAATTTTTCCAAATAATGATCTTCGCTCAAATCCCCAAGGACGTGCGAGCCACAATTGCCTCTTTCAATCAAAAATTTTAATTGAGTCTTTAGTGACGTCAATAGCAAAGAAGTGGCAATAAATTGTTTTGTTTCATTATAAACAGCCATAGAAATTATAATTTATAAATAATAATGTTATACAGTTAAAAGCTTGTTTTCAAACAAATATTAAGTATCAAATTTTTACATTTTCAGAAAAAGACGTCATTTTAGTAAAGTCAACAGCTCGCGTAAGAAATATTGTGTTCAGGGTTTTCACCATCATGTGAATTAACCGTAAGTAAGGTTCATGCTCACTTATAATCTAATGCCATTGGCTCCGTTGATCAGCATTTTCTGTTAGCGGTCACTCACACACCAGTTAGAATATAAAGCGCCAGTTTTATATTATGTAATTGGACTTGCCGAAAATCCAGAAATACATCTAAGAGTTATTTTAGATAATATTTTATTAAGCTTTTACCTGCCTTTACCTAGGCGTGATTTCTTTTTCTATTACCTGAAAGAATTATTGTACGCTCGTCTTCAATAGCTGTAAGGTGCTCTCCTAATGACCAGGTGAGATTGATTTGAGAGGGATGTGACAATGGAACATGTTGCATTTTCTGAAACTGTCAAGCTCTTGATGATGAAGGAACAATTGGTACCTATAATTAGTATTCTGTACCAGAGTGCAAACTCCCCTACAGCAAATGGTAAAACCATTACAGGTTTTCAAAGGCTTCACCACTTTCAATGTTGCTGGGCATCCTTTGCATGATTTTTATAGGCTAGACTGCTTATCAGAATGTAAGATTAAGGATTTGAAATTTTATATTTGAGTACTTAAGATTGAGCTTGAAATCTCACAGCCGTGGCCACAGCCGTAGCCGTGTTCTTGGAGATATTTGCAGCCGCCCCGGCCCACAGCCGTGGGGCTGCAGCCAGCCGCGGCTGCAGCCGGCCGGTGCAGACCTCTACTAGATACTGGTCACTAAAAAACGGTGTCTGAAGTCACTTCCAGCATTAAAAATAAAACAATAGGTTCTGGAGAAATCTCAATTGTGTTCCAATCTCGTGGACAGCAACTCGAAGCACGCCGCGGTCTGAACAGCCGACATGCGTGCCGGCCGTGCGTGGACCTGTTCTTAACGAGAGGTGCGTGCCGCAACACGGTAGTCCGGGTCACCGCGGCCGGAGCGGTGACATCAGCTGGTCACCAGGCCAGATAGCGGGGCGGCCGGCAGTCCTGTAAACCGCTGACCTCTGAGAGCCACGGATGGGAGAGATTGACGAGGCGCGACACACCAATGCTCTCAGGTAGAGACGGGAAGGTGCATAAAAGAACAGAAAAGCAGAGGTGCAAAACGCTCTACGTCCAAACATGTAGGCAAGGAAGACTGTGGTTCAAGGTTAGCAGCATGCAAATTCGGGCGGGCCCGTGGGTGTCAGTGGCCGACCGGACCAGGTTCCCAACCGGTCGGTCGTGACTCGTGAGGCCGACACTGACAGAGGTCGTGATGCAATGTGCTCGAATTAATCAGTCGGGATCACGACAGACGGACGATCTAGTTACAGCCGTGATATACTGGTCAGAAGGGGACTAGGGGAGGACTGAGAAGGTGCCAGAACAAGGACAGAGTGTGGTGCATACTAGTGATGTCAATCACGGAAAATCGGAATACCGATACCAAACCAAATACCAACTAAAACCACGGGAGAATAGCAAAACCAAACCAACTTGGGAAACTGAGGGAAATACCAACTTTTTACCGATTTCTTAGCCTCTAATACATTAGTGAGGGCTTATGATACCAACAAAATACCAAACACATTACGATTGAAATACCAAATACCAAGTTGGTATCGGTTTGGTATCGGTATACCAAAAAGTTGGTATCCGATTGACATCTCTAGTGCATACATACTTCGCTGTCCAACACTCCCTCATTGGACCAAGTGCACCAGCACTCCCTAAACTGATAAAGCGCGGTAGAAGTATCTGACACATCAGAAGAAAATCCGCAAATCGCAAGCTATCAGAAAAATGCCGCTGTAGGGAATAGGCCAGAGAGCGCGTTTCTTTTCACTTATTCCTTCTGTTAGGTGCACGCGTCTTGTAGAAATCGTCGTAGACCGATTATAGCTTCCGTGTCAGGTAATAGCCACAGATACGTGTCTGGATTGATAATCAGCCGGGAATTGAAGGGTATATGCCCTTTAAAGGTAGTGTGCCACCTTTGAAAGATTTCCCATTTTATTTTTCCTAGGATAAGAAGCTTCTGTTTTTACCTAATATCGCAAAAAAAAATCAAAAATGGGCCTGGAATAGTGCCTTTTTCGCCTAAAAGTTTTTCGGTTTTTAGATATGTATAACAACTGTAGTGGGCTCACCTGCAAACAGGCGTCGGGCAACAATCGCGAATGCGGCGCACTTGTGACAATAAGCAAAGGTCATTATAGTGTTACGACCATACGACGTACGGGAATGAGTTATCAGCTGTCTAATCGTAGACAACACAATGTCGAGCCTTAAACTGTAAGCCCGTATTGGTATTGTTTCTTTTATTTGGCTGTCGAACATTATTTATGGTTTGAAATATGATTTTATGTAAAATAATTGATATGAAAAAGCCGTCTTATAAGTTATGACCCCATTTCACCACACGCAAGTGGCAGAAATGACAATGATCAGCTGACGCATTTTTCTTGGCCGAAGTCAGAGCGCGCGGCCCGACGCACCACGCGTATTTGGAAATTCCGACCTCGACGAGCATCAGAACTCAGAAGCCACCTAACAGGCGTGTTCGAAACCGCAAGAGATAATGATGAACGGGTTTATCGAAACTTGATTGGATGAGCATATCGGTAATAGCGATTTCAGTGTGTGCATTTATTGTTCATAGTGGTGTGAAATGTGGTTGGGGTACGACCGACAACCCGTCGGGGCGAATTTCGCACTGGGGTACTCAAAATTTGAAGAATTTAAGACGTTTCCATGAGTTTTGAAGGTATGGATAAGTTCTAAAAATCCGGTTCTCCTTATCTGGGCCATTAACTCCATACGGTCCAAGAAAGCTGGCACACTACCTTTAATTTTGTCCGGATGGTATCCTACTGACCCAAAAGATCAGAGTTCTACCAAGTGACAGCTGACATTCCAGCCACGGGGAACGGATACCGGATAATTCCAGTCGTCGGTGAATTTCTAACGTCGATTCGTTGTCATTCTTACAATATGCTGACAAACAGGTATGTCATTATAACAAAACTTTGCATGTTTAAGGAGCTGTTTCAATTGAGCATCAAAGCAAAATAAATGGCTACTGCCTCCTGCACACTTTTCGCTATCTTATTAGGATATCTATCTGTCATCTCGCCTCGACCGAGAGATTTATGGAGTTTTTGGGCACGCGACCAAATATAAACATGTAGGACATGAAAGGTGACTGCGTATGACTAAACACTGACGTCACTTTTTCATTTACACGTGGCAAATAACGGGCAAACAGCATTAGTAGAACCATTAGCGTCACCGATATTATAAACACCGGTTGATATCGGAGGTCCAGAGACGGTCACACCCGACTCTGGCTGGCCCCGGATTTCGTCAGCTGGTGCTACGGTTGATGTGACGTCCTATCAACAGCAGGCCTCCTGACGGGCGCTGGGAAGGATAAAACTGTAACTTATCTGGGACCAGAACTTTCATCGATAAAAACGGACTGATTTGAGAAAAACTGTTTAATGATTTTGTGCTGTTTTGCAGCAGGTTTCAAACGTCGAGTGCCTAATGCCTGAAGCAAATATCGTTTGTCGGAAGGTCTTGCAATGCATTCCCCGCAATTGAAAAAATAGGCCTGCGTTGCGCAGATAAAAATGTGTTCATCGAAAATGTTTTTTGTAACATTGAATTTGTTCTCCTAGCGACTTGAATTTTGTTTGGAAAACGTCCTAGCTTGGGCAAGATGATACCAAGTGACAGGTACATTGGCAAAGATTGGGTAAATATGATTCAAAAGAACAAGGGGAAACTGAAAGAAGAGACAAGTTGACGACAATCGTTATTAATTATCTCAGCGCCAAGAGTACCACAGTGAAATGTATTTAGGCAGTCTGAGCACGTAGGGCGAAAGGTGATCGTGAAGTTACGATATCGCATTTTGCAAACAATATCCGTTCATTGATATTGATCGGACATTCACATTCCCTATCAATCCATTGCATGACAGACATGCCTTTATACGAAGATAAGCCCTCTCCGGGAATGCTCTGTGTCATCTTGGTAACAGACAGGCTCTACACAGGAGCAGCGATGACGAAACGCATCCGCGATGTCTTCATTACAAATCGGCGCCCTGTCACGATCTATATCTGAGGAGCGGGTCGGCGGCCGGTGCGTGTACGGCGGCGCGCGGACGGTGGATGGTTTCCACACGCGGGCAGACAATGGGGAAGGGTGGGCTGCCGAGCCGCCCCAGTGTCGGCCTGTCCACCCGTCACCGGCCACTCAGACCGGTGATGGCGCACGTGACTGCGTTATCAGCTCGCCGGGCGATGCAGCGTTGAGGCGAAAGATCTTGTCGAGAGGGCGCGGACCGCGCAGGACTTGCTCTAGACACAGAGGGGTCGTGAGGTACGGACGGGTCAGAAGGGTCGGTGCATTGTCTCCTTTGATCACATAATTAATCCGATTATCGGAAACAGCAGTGCCGAACTTGAAGCGATTTGGAAATAGCTACGTGACGACGTCAATTTAATTTGTAACGATTTGTTGCGCGATTCACAACTCACAAATTTGCTCAAAGGTTTGTCAGCTATTTCCGCGAAGGAACGCTGCCTTCAAAACTGTGAGCCTTGCACTTTCCGGGTTAGGAGCTCCCGGGTAAAAAGTGGAAAACGCCAGACAATATACAACGACGCAAAATCCTGGCAGTGAAGTCCAATCAACACCGAAAGCGGCTTACATTTCTGTGCTGACGTCATAGCATGACCGATGAAGCGCGTCACATGAAATTTGATCAGAAACGTAAGTAGCTTGATAGCTACCCGTTGTCTTGGCGACGAGCGCCTAACTCCACGGCTCACGCCTCACACTTCCACCCAGAGAACACAGCACGGCTATATGCATGCTGCCATATTTGTCGCGGGGTCGGACCTCCCCAAACTGGGCTAGTGGGCCCGCGGAGACGGCGGGGCGCGGCGGGCGTCAATCCTGGCGCGGAAAGCGCGCGGCGCGACCGGAACTGAGCGCAGCGGGGTCGGGAAACGCGGCCGAGACGGGCTGGGCGCAGTCCGGGGCGCCTCCGCCTTCGCCTCGCCTTCTCGCCTCGCCTCTACTGCCATTTCACCTACCGTGGGACGCTCAATTATGCACATGTTGATGGGTTGGCATAGCCCGGGTGTTAGTAACCTCGTCTAAGACCGAGGGCGATGTCTGCTAGCTTTTACTCTAGCTTTGACTACTCGCGTAAAATATCAGTATCACTCTTTCACATACCTGAAAATTACGCTCGAAAGTCCAAACCCTGTGTCAGGAATATTACGGAAGAAATATCTCTTGAAATTATCCCCTTTATTTTGAACTAAAATATAGGAGATGAAATATGTTGCTACAAGCAGCAGATGCCCAATTTAACGTCTGTGAGCTGTGACACAGACAATCACACCACAAACGCGCCACAATGCACGATGTCTGCCCGCTGCTGCCCAGTGCCCTTTGACGCCTGGTGCGCTGCACTGCTGCTGGCGGGCTGTGCTGTGTCACATCACTGACACAGGAATGTGGCGAGGAATGTGTCGGGGGCGGCTGTCCCGGAGCTGGAGGCGGCGGCGACGATCCAGAGTGACACGCGGTCATCGGAGCTCCACCATCAGAGACATAATCATCATCATCGCTGACGGCGGCGGCGGCGGCGGCGGCGGCGGCGGCGCAGTAGGTCAGCGGGTCTGCGCTGCCGTGCGGCGGTCGTCAGACGCGTCATCAGCGGCACACTCTGGTCACAGCCGATGTGGCGCTGGGCGCTGACGAGACGCTGACCAACAGCCCGAGACAGACGGTATTCGTCACGGACGGGGGAGCGGGCTGAATTAGAAGTGAGTTCTGAAGATGGAACTAACTGGAGACACAGTTATTGTGGAGACGGGTAGTGCAGATAAATTGTGTGACTTTGATGATGAAACTGACCAAACAGACGACATAATCTTAGGTTCCAATTCGGAAAACAAAACGAAAAAAGATAAGTGGTTTTCTGAAGAGACAGCGAAAGCACTGTGGGAAACCAAGTGGCAGTAGCTTATTATTGACCACAAACAATGACTGATCAATAATTATACAATCATCCTCACCCATTTAAGAAGCGATTGTACCAAGCTGAACGGAACAGGATGATAACAATTGGCAGTGTGTTTGAGTGAATGTGTTTGATTGATCCGGCCAGGATTCATTGCAAGCATGCAGCCAACATGTATTGCGTGAATGGGCGGAAGTGACTAATTGATGAATTAGCAGTTGGGTATATTAATGTTTCCTTCCGCGCAATCAATCCACAGCTGCATGTAAATAATGATTATTCACGAAAATGGATCGGTCCGATGCGGATCTCCTCAAGGCCGAATGAATACACCAAGACAACCGCCAGCACAGAGCTGCCACGAGCTTTGATGAATCGCGGTGACCAGACGAATTTATAGCTGGTTTTCCGAAGAAAATGATTGAATACTGAACAAGATCAAACGTGATAAGCTAGAATAGCATGGCTTCTCATGACCACGGATACTTGTATGACTGATCCATGGGTTGGAGGTAGTTAAACTGGTTACGAAAATATAAGAATGCTAGGTTCCTTCACGACATTGACAGTCTTAAGATTGAATTAAACATACCAAAGGGCAACATATAAATAACTTGATCAATGGTCATGAAGCCCAGACTATGCGCTTGATACAGGCGGGTATGCAAGCACATGGAAGGGGGCCTTCACCTGATATGTGCCTATGGTTTCTTAAAAAGTACGTATCTGTATTCTGTACGCATTAGGCTTGATGGATATGAACTTCCTGACAACCAATTATCTTGTCCTTCAAGCAGGAAATAATTTAGGAGTAGCAGGGCTTATACCTAAGCTTCTTTATTTTACCGCCGGAACACTCTGATGCAGGAAACGTACACATTCTATAACAGCTCATTGTGTTCAGCAAATCAAACACAAAACAATACAACGGTGAAAACGCAGCTAGGACGAAACGGATAGTTTAACGAATGATGGGACTAATTAGCAGTAAATGCAGATGGAAATTCATCAGGTGTCACAGTTCTAAGGCACAACTACTGGTGTGGCTATTGCTCAGCATCAAATGCATTGGTCTTTGCATGCAAAAGTATGCAAAAGACATCACAGAAATCCCGACAAGAAAAGCTGTTAACTGCTTAGAACAATGTCTTATAGAGGATCCCAAAGCATGCCTAGAGCTTTGATAACTGTAAACGGAATACAGATTGATAAACATTACATCCGGATATTTTGTAAGGTTTGATGACCTATCCACGCCGACGTTCTAATGTTTCATCACTGGATATTTTCAACAGTAAAAGAACTGGCATATGATATCGAAGAAAATGTCCAGATCACTGGCATCCTCAGATCACTAGCTTGTCGGCGCTTTTGATGACTGAGCCAAATATTTATACAGCCCAGATCACAATGAGAGCTCGACATCTCACTACATCCGTCCAGCCAGAGGATTTGACCCTACAGAGGTCATCACCCAGCTTCCGCAGGGTTCGACGCCCCGCCCTCCGCTGTGATTGGAGGAAATGATGTCGGCATTATCGACTGGGTGACACCGCTATTATCCAGGCCTCGGTGTCACACTGTGTCGTAATTTGTCACCAATCGCCTCCCGGACACTGTCTAATCAGCATCGATCCCAGTCAAACTCCCACACACTAGTCCGGATGGGCGACAGACATCCTGCGACGGCGCACCTCCTGACTGTGTGCCGACCCAGCCTCTGTGACCCCTCCCCATCCCCTCCCCCTCCCCCGCCACCAGTGTCGGCGCACTCGGCCGGAACGGCAGGCGCATCATTCAATTACGCGTAATGGGGAGAATTACCAGTGGCGCAGTCGGCAATCACGAAACACCCGCAGTCACGGCCGCTCGCTGCCTTCGGCGAGCATTGTGATGTGGAGGCACACTGCACTGCTGGGCGGACACCAGGCAAACCATGGACAGTGGACACTGCACAGTCCAATGGGCGCATATGGAATCAGCTGTTTCGGTAGAGATACCAATCATCAGCCGCAGTACCTAAATTAGGCAAATAGTAGAAAGGAGAGAGAGAGAGAGAGAGAGAGAGAGAGAGAGAGAGAGAGAGAGAGGGGGGGGGGGAGAGAGAGGAGAGATGCAATCACCAAAAGTTATTTTCCTATATCTTGTAAAAGTTAAGCACCTATTGTAACGAAACCTTACATTTCTGAGAAAAAGATGCTTACAAGAAATATAGTACCAGTAAAACGCCTTTTGGGCGAAGAACGAGCGAGCGAGAGAGTGAGCCCTACAAGTGCGGAAGGGTGAGAGGGTACTTTCAACTGGCTTTTGCACGGCACCCTACTAACCGGTCTCTAGCGATGTGCCAAATTTGGAGGCAATCGACCCAGCCGTTCCTGAGATCTGAAAGCGGCATTCTGCACGTGCGCACGTGCAAACGGGGTCCAAAATGACTTTTGCACGGCACCCTACTAACCGGTCCCCAGCCGTGTACCAAATTTGAGCGCAATCGGCCCAGCCGTTCTCGAGATCTGGAAACGCCCCCTGCACGTGCGCACGTGCAGTAGCACCCTAACCGCAACACATGGGAATGCATTGCCTGGTGGGTGCCTACCTGTATGCCAAGTTTCAGCGAAATCGCCCCAGTAATTACCGAGTTATTAAAATGGGAACAAATTTGACACCTCTTATTGTTGTATTTTGCACGTGCACTGGGGGTGACCCACATGCATGGAGAGTATCCTATTTTTGGTAGAAAGGATGCAGCTACCCTATAAAAATTACCGCAAGTCAATCTCCCAAGCGGCTGCTGAGATATGAGCCTCTCAAAATCACTACTTTTGTAAAACAGCTTGAACACCCTTGACTTTTCACGTGGCACGTGCCACGACGGTCACTGAGATGTATCAAAAGTAGTCAATTACGGGGTAGAAGGGATGGGGCTACCCAGCAAAAAAGACCGCAGGCCAATCGGTCCAGCGGTTGCTGAGATATAAGCCTCTCAAAAGCGTTACAGGCCGGGCCGGGCCGGGCCGGGCCGGGCCGGGCTGGGCCGGGCCGGGCCGGGCCGCTCATACTGAGATTTTTCCGTTATATTGAAAAGACTCACTTCGCTCGCTGCGCTCGCTCGCTCGTAATTACAAAGAATTAATATGATCTATTACAAAATGTCATGATGATGGTATAAACGTCAGCAAATATGATAAGTTCCATATGCTTCACATATTTCTTCCATTCACTGTATGTATAAAAGAGCATGCGATTACGTTATGTAATATTTGGCTTGCATAATTCACATACCTACCTATATATATATAATTATGTATTAAGTGTGCATACTTAGCGTATCTATCTCACATGCAGAAAGTCATATTGGGTGAAAAACACCTTGCCAAATATCAAAAGTCAGACTTCCAGACAATAAACTGGGGGTACCAGGCCGTATGTTGACAATACCGAGCATCAAAACTATATATTTGTCCTGTCATCACGTGGTGAAGAGCTTCGGTGAAGGGTTACCGGTTACCGTTTGTTAGCAGGAACAATTAATGGTCAGGGACTGCTGATTGATAGCGACCATTGGCCAATGTCTCCGAGGAATAATACATCAGCTTCTGTTCACGGAGTACATAGAACGTAATTGACGATCGGCTGCCAACCTGGATGGATCATGTCGTCCGGTTTGATTCACTAAGACATTTCTCAGTCAGCGCGACTCGCATGAAAATTCATCCCTTGCCACTATTGCCAAGTGCGTTTAAATCCGTCCTCCAAAATGATCATTTTATCACTGGCCATGTCTGCCAGCCACCAGCAGCACCCGGCTGACCCAGTTAGCTCGGATCAGCACGGCTGCTGCTACTGCTGCTGCTGCTGCTGCTGCTGCTGCTGCCCCAGCTGCCCCTGACGCGCCACTTCTCGGCCGGCAATCACGACAGCATTGTCTGTGCCCGCGGCAAATGACGGCCATAACACAAAACACAATGCAGGTCATGCACCGAAATGGCCTAATGGCATCGGGGAAAACGCGTAAGTGCACCGTATGGAGGGATTCAGAGTAAGCCATCCCGACGAAAACGCTGCTTCCATGGCACAGGTAACGCGGCGGAGAGAAAGCATCACGAAAGAAGAATGTCTAACTAAACTAGTCTAGAGGGAGTAAAGCGATGCTTTGGTGAAGAGAGTTATAAAGAAACTATTTCGAGAAATGCGTAAGAGAAACATGAAGGTTGAGAGAGAGAGAGAGAGAGAGAGAGAGAGAGAGAGAGAGAGAGAGAGAGAGAGAGAGAGAGAGAGAGAGAGAGAGAGAGAGAGAGAGTGAGAGAGAGAGAGGAGAGGAGAGGAGAGGAGAGAGAGAGAGAGAGAGAGAGAGAGAGAAAGAGGGCGAGAAAAATGATAATTAGGGACACGTAACTGCAGTTGATAACACCCAAACCTTTCTATCCACAAATCAAAGCTTCCATACCGCCTCATAATCCCTCAATATATGGATGTTAGCTCAATTTATCATAATGCACAGGGCACACCATTGATCGACGGTGCATTATGTACCGAAAAAGCATCGCGTGACCGAAATCATTCACGCCATCGGGACCGCCCGCCAAATACTACTCGGCACCTCCCTCCTGGCGAGCGCGTTCGCTGAATGAATGAACTAACCGACCAAACATGGCACTTGCAGACGTTCGGAGCGGAAACGGTCCCCATCGGCCGATCACACGACTAGGAACCGGTTCCCAGCGGATGTCTCGGGCGGGCTGAGAGGAGGTCTGTCGGCGGAAGGACCCTCGACAGGTCACTATCACCAGGTCGGTACTCAGGGCCAGCGCCGGCGCGTCAGTCACGCAGCGCGATTGTTTTTGGTGTGAAATTGAGTGTAAACGTGACCGCTGGATTGGTGTCGGAAGCCGATGAATGACCGTCGTATTGCTAAGACCAAACGCACATAAATGGGTGCCAAAGCTGTGTGGAGTGCTCACTTATTCTCAGTTTGGGATTGCAATCAGAACCAAAAGTACTCGTAATTGTGCCCGGCAAAGCTGCGCAAGAGAGACAATACGAATTAGGAGCGCTAAGGTCAGCAGGTATGGTCAGCAAGCCCCTCCTGACGTTCATATACAACAGCAGTTGCAGCGGCAGCCGGGACAGTGGACGGCCGTAGCTGGAGGTCTGGTAATGGCCCGGCCTGCAAGTTACCGCCCCTGTGTGTGGCACCGGCTGAAACAATTGGAGGCAGGCCTAATTGAAGGTTCCGCTGAGCTATGCCAGGTCCGCCCGAATAAACGGCTCAAGGCTGCGGCACGGCTGCGCATGCACCCGCTGACGCCCAGCGGAGCTGTGGTCACTGCGGCCGGCGACTGGACAGCACTGCAGCACCGCGCTGACAGGGGGACGATGGGTCGCGACACTGCGGAGGCGGATCACTCCGCGGTCCTCTGTGACAACCATCTGCGATCGCTTTGAACTGGGCGTGTCAGCGGCCGAGGTGCTCCAGCTATGACATGTATCCGGGGCGGGAATAACATATGAGAGCGGGCCCGGATCTGCGGCGATTGGCAGTCGACTCAGGTGGCTCTGTGATGGAATTCCCCTCCTCCGCGTCACAATCAGCAGTGAAGTCACGTGCCGAGCTGTATACGAACCAGATTCGTCCTCCGAGTCAGCACAAAACGCCGCAGAGATTGGCCACCTTCATTCTGTGTCGTTTCCCGAGCGCGGAACTGAACACTAAGGGCTGTTCTGCTGGGCATCTCATCTTCCTTTTCAGCAGCACCGTCCGCCGGAACAATTTCAGCCAGCACTGCAACCACTCGGGCAATACGCCGCCGCCATTTGACGACAATGCAATAAGCCATCAAAGTAAAGAGACCCGACGGAAAAGGCGGCCCGGACGTGGCCTGGAAACTTGGGCACTTGATTCAGATACAATGACCTTTCAGGAGGCGGCGGCGGCCGGAGCCGGGCTAATTTTCCGGCGAAATGGTTTCAACGCCACGTGGGGCCCATGTATATGTACCGAGCGGGACGCGATATTGAGCCATTTACCATGGTAAATTCAGCCGGTACAAAAGCCAGCGTCGGACCTTTGGATGAGGCTGGCAAATGTACCAACTGAACTGACGCCGGCTTTGATATCTGAGATGATATTGCCTACCAGGGTGGGCACGGGCATATTGCGGGAGAAAAATAGTCTACTTCATTAGCTGAGGACAGGTTTTAATCATCCGCACCTTGGTGTAGGTATGCGGCTGGTAGGGGCAGTCAGTGACCGCACTGGCTGGCGGTGACCGTCGGCGATCACCAGAGCACCAGCGAAGATTGGTAAAGACCGCAGCAGGCACCACTGAGCCGAAGAGACCAATGCAACGGGTTTTAGATTCAGAAGTATCTGCTGCACCCATGGGTCACAGCGCGGGCACTGCTCACGGCTAACAGAACGGCCAAATTACTTAGAAAAGCGTGATCAAGCAGAGCGACCACCGACCAGTGACCGGCAGTGACAGCAGACAGGCGATGATCGGCAGGGACCGGGATGGATTCTCCACATCGCCCAGCGTTCTGTAGCCTGGACGGACCGCGTATACCGTTAGCCGGGGCCGCCGACTGGATAAAGACGCACTGTTCTGAGCGGTACACACCAATTCAGTCACGCCACCACGACAAATGTCCGTGACGCACCCAATAATGAGTGAGAATCGAACGGACCGAGCAGACGCAGCTCATCCGATCTAGGTTTTCTATCAGGTTCCATGTCGGGGTGATCTGGGTGTCTGCATCAGGCACCCATCTGAATCCATGAACTCCGCTTCAAGGTAAGTCAGAGGAATGGGACAGCGATGCGGACACGAGTCACATGACAACTTGGATTCTTGGTAAGTCTGGAGCTTGATCAGCCAGCAGACGGCGATAGTTTACCTTTGAAACAAGCTCGAATGCACTTGCGGATCTGATCAACAATCGCCAAATGTTGAGCTATGCGGAAAGCACTGTTTCTGTCTCGTTTACCGGCGGAGAAACGAACAACACACGGGTGTACGGCTGCGGTTTGGGCGCTCCTCATAGTTTATCGCCGACCTTTTCACCCCGAGTTCCTCTGGAGATAATCCTGTTAGTAAATGAGCCTCGGCATTCGGTCATTACGGTCCGACTGTTACCGACTGAGTACCGACTGTTAACTTTACTGTCCGGCTTGATATGGGAAGTAAAGGAGCGCCCTTCTTACAAACAGGCGGCCGATTAGGACAGTTTAATGGCTCGCTGCGGGACTATTCGGACGGAATAAACAGCTCTGGTCCGCTGTCGCGCAGTCCCTGAAGTCATAACCTGTAACCATAAGAGCTGACAGCGGCGCGGGCACGCCCTCCAGAGCCGTCATACCCGGCGAGCTTCTGAAGGTTAATGTCGAGCAGGAGACGGCCGGATACCTCGATGGTTATCAAATGTCACCGGCAGTCATCGAAGCAGTGAAAGGTGCGCCATTCCTGGTTTAGCAATGTAAAGAAACTGGTCAAACGTATTGGTCGACAGAATTGCTGGCAGTGGCAGACACTTTCGTCGCGTGAAGGCCAAGTCGGCGTTTCGCAGACGGCAGTTCTCGCACTCTGCGCGCATCTGTCATGTGCCTTTGCAAGCTCCGGGTCTGTCGGCATCTGCCAGATCTGCCAGTTCCGGCTCTGTCGGCAGCGGCGTCGGCAGCTGGATAGTGCTGTCGGCAGCCGGTGCCTGCGCTGAGGTCAGTCGATAACAGCGCATGGCCGATACGTGCCTCCCAGCGGTAAACTAAACACGACGCCGGTCGCCGAACACTCTGAGTCACACACGGACTTGGTGCGAGCGGAAACAGTCGGCAATCTGTACAAGCGCAGCCGCCACACAGGCGGCGGACGCGGACCGGGTAAAACGGCAGAACACGGCCACAATCGAAACATTTACAGGGTGCAGTGGGCAAATCCAGATATCGATATCGTTTAGATCCGGGGAGGGAGAGGGAGAGTGCAGTTGTATCGGTCGACCACCAGAGTTTCAGTATCGCTAACACACGCCGCTTGTAGCAGCGAAAACAAAACAGAAAGTGTTCTCGGGACGGGCCCGGGCCGGTTGACAATGGAGAGGGCGGAGCCGGCGGCTGCTGCGGGCGCGACCGCTGACCTCTGGCGATCCCAGGAGTCGCCGAACAGCCGCGGGCACACGAAGTCACCGCTCAGCCTACGCGTGGTCGACTGGCGCAGCCGGCCAGCCCCGAGCTCAGAGCACTTTCCTTTTTATCGACGCATTGAAATTGAGCGCCGCCTGACGCGGCGGCCGGGGGCGGCCGACGACGGCCGGCGGCGGACAGCCCGGGTCAGGCCGGGTCACGCCGGGGTCACTCGGTAATTGAGCTGTCGGTGCTGACGCCGGGGGGTGGGGGTCAGAGGTCGGCGCGGACCGAGGCCGTGGGCTGGCCGGCGGGCGGCGCATCCCATCTCGGCGCCGTGCGGCACACCTCTATGTTTCGGAGCTGTTGTAATCTCTGGGCGAGTGAACCAGGCTAATAAGCAAACCGTCCGTGCACGGAGTGCAGTGTGCGGTACGGCAGCTACGGAGCGTGCTGCCGCTGACACGTCTTTGGGCTAAAAAGGAGACGAAGCGGCGCCCCGGTGTCGCTTTTCAACTATTTAAACAAACGCACTGTGTGTTTACGTGTCGTACGAGCGCGCATTACATGTTTGGCCGCTGTCCTCGGTAGTCTCGAGAGCTTCCAGAGACCTCCACGAAGCAGCGAAAACACATCGGCGCACCACACGGACACTGGGGCGTCCAACAGAGCTGAACAAATCATCTGCTGACGACCTCCACAGTGAACTTTCGCCTTTGTCGGAGCGCAGCTCATTAACAGCGTGCAACAGCTAAGTTATACGTTCCCGATGCCGCTGTTGGCGGCCTCGCGCCGCTGAGTGGTGCCCCACCGCGCACCGACCCGTCACCTGCCGAAGGTCTCATGTTTCAACAGTGGCAGCATCAATTAGGCCCCGTAACTCCACCGGCAACCAGCCAAACAGCGTTAGTAGCTCGTGGCTCATGCATCAAACATGAGTGATTCGCCCCAAAAGGCGTTACAGTGAGGCCGGCTGCACCATTTCTTCCTCAGCTGTGACGACTGACGGTTCGACCCATACGTGTCCGAGCCTCTCCTGAAGGGTTCTCATGACCAGGGCCGGGCGCCGCTGCCATAATGGAGTGATAGGCCGGCAGGGGCCGGGCGCGGGCGGGCGGACTTGGTGACACGCCCGAATATGTCACCGGTGGCCACCTCCGAGTGTCGCGCGATGGGCAGTGACGCTGTCCCGGGACCTATCAGCTCCGTACCGGTTCACTCGTCACCAGCAGGGTATACGAGGTCGGCCTCTGGGTGCAGGGCTCGTTAACCCAGATGGGCACCGGGTGATGAGGGGGCTATGATGTTCTTCGGACAGAGAGGTATGAAACTGGCCAGGGGGTCAATGTCAAACAGCGGTGCCAAACCGGATCCAGTCAGACACGCCGGCACTAAGGATGCCCGATCCTGTACAAAGTGTTCGTCCGTCGATTTAAAAATACAAAAACACAATGGTTATGCAAAAAAAAAAAAAACAGAATGCACCATAACATCAATCGGTATTAGGGTCCCCTAATAAAGTTTAGTGGCCCCTCTGGAGTGTGAAGACCAGCTGGGTCGGAGGTGGGTTGGGGAGCGGCAGTCCGTGGGGAGGGGCGAGGGCGGGGAGGGCGAGGGAGGAGACGAGAGGACAGACGTCAGTCAGTGAGAGGGGACGACGGTGACAACAGAGGCGGGCCGCGAGTGGCGCGTCTGGTGGTGTGATTGCGCGTGTGTGGTAGGATAGCGTGCGTGTGCTGGCATCACGCAGCCTCTATCGTGCACGGTACGGTGGTGAGAGCCAGAGCGGGACGCGGACCATGGACTCCGCGCAACACTATGGACCCGGCACCGTTGGAATGGCAGGTGGGTCCGGTCCGCCGGTATCTGCATCGTAACCACGTGCTGTGTGCAGCAGGGTTGTGCTCGACTCAAAAAAATTTGCCGACTCGACTCATCATTCAACTTCAGAAAGCCCTGACTCAACTCTGACTCAAACAAGGAGCTGATTATCAACACATCGATGAGCTCGCCGCTCCGGCTCGATGCAAGTCGCAGTTGCCGAATACCTTTCTCCACACCTATCAAAGCATCAATTGGTGGTGTCGTGTATTGACCAGCCTGCTGATTCAGCGTCTAGTCCGGAGCTATACAGCACCCTGTAGTCGGCGGCTCATTGACTCTGTGCGCGGCGTGGTCAGGGTCTGGATCGGCGGCCGGTGCAGGCGCGGCGGCCTCTGCACGGTGAAGAGTCCCTCGGCCCCGCCCACACCGCCGCCGGCGAGCGGGCCACCGAGTGCCGCCGGCGGTTCCCAGGACAGAGCACCCACCTGGCAAGACAGGGGGACAGCACACGCCCTCTCGTTATCAGCTATAGCTGCCTCTTTTGCAAACCAAATCCGGCCATGGCCGACGTCCCGTTGAGTTCAAAACTGGCGGCCAGTGCAACCGCTTTGCATAATGGCGAATTAGGATAATAAGACGGACACGGGAAAAACTGAGGCGCCGGCCGGCTACCGGCTGTTGTGGCCGTGCAGGCGGGTCAGCAGCCCTGCAGGAGAGGCCGTGCACGGTGCAGTCAGCACTGCTGGCTGAGGTACCCGCCGCCCGCCCGCCGTCGGCCCAGGGATGGAGATGTAACGGCAGAGGTCAGTTCACGCACCCACCACACTGACTGGGCGGGCGGAGAGCAATTATTGCCGACTGCGCGCCGCGCCCGTCTCTGCCGCCCGCTCGCGCTACTAAATGCCTCGCCTGCGCCAATTTAGGCTCGGGAGGCACGGACGGTCAGCCGGCCGCTGGCGCGGCTGCCACTGTGGTCGGCCAGAGGTGACAGCAGCCGCGAACATACATACACAGATGATGTCAGCCGGTTGACCGACACGGGTCAGGAGCGCGGTGGACTAGCCGGACAGTACAGAAATCAAGAGAGACAAAGAAGTCAGACAGAAGTCGGGCAGAGAAGACAGCGGACCAGACGGCAGACACCACTCGAGCGGCAGCCCAAAATAATCAGTTCGCCGGAGCTCTACCGACACAGTCCTCGCCAGCAGCCCCCTCCCGCCTGCACCACAGCTCTCTGAGCAGACCATGGGTTCGCCGGACAGACAGGTCGTCTGTCCCGTGTCGGCGTGCTACAGATTCAAAGGACACGACGGGGCGCTTCTATAACGGCGAGAAGTAGCTCGTGTGTCACGCGACGGGGCGACCGCGGCGCGGGCTGCAGTGAAAAATACGACTGCTAACTGGCTTTGAGTGCGACCGCTCGCCACCTGCCTGACGACCAATGCGGAGGGATAGGAGCGGTATCGCGCTCGTATCACACGCGCCGCGGTACAGTAAAGGGTTGTCAAAGGCGCGCGGATTGTTGGAAGTTCGTCCAGCCGTGATGACGCTGGTCCAGGCAGATGGTTATGATATCAGTGATAAACGGACGCCCCGACGTCTGGAGTGCATGATGTTTATCAGCTGTGAGCTGTACCCTAGGATACGGCGTATGTCAGATTGATTCAAAACTCGGAGCTGTCTCCATATGTTCCGACGAATCGAGCGCCGAGAAGTGCAGGCCTGCAATCGGACAGCAGTCATGCACATTAACGGCCTGCATTAACAGAAGATAGCCTGTATTTGTTCTGCATCGGTGCCAATTTAACGGAAACAGAGATCAACTCAAGGCTGCAGTTGAAACTGGCCAGAGCCGCAGGCTGGTGGATGACAGAGCAGCACCATATAAAGCCTTGCATCCATAGCCCCACACCGGAAACGGAACAGGGGAGCGCCCTTCGAACCGCCACTGTGTCAATGGTGTCACCGGGCTGTGACGGGCGTGACACCAGTGTGACTCACTGTGACGTGACGCTGCCTTCAACCAGAACGTGACGGAGTTACGTACCCCATCACCTCGACGAGTCAGCACCAGCGACCATCCCTTTTGTTTTCATTAAATCGAAACCGAAAGTGGTGACTTCGATTTGAATACATTAGTCAGTCTCTGGACTTTCGAAATAGCCGCAACGCATTCGGATCGGATGGGAAACGTTTCATTGAAACATCATTCATTAAAACAGCACATCATCAAATAGAACGTGCTCTTCTGACACAACTGTGCATGACACAATGGTGTCTGACACATGTCAGTGTCAGTGTCACCACAGTGTCAGAGGCCGTTATAGATTGTCTACCAGCGTTTGCCCATGTTTGTGAGTGGACGGGCGGATAGCGGCGCCGGCGGCAGCAGATGACCACTACGGGTCCTGTACGACCGTTACGGGCGGGCCCGCAACAACAACAAACACAGCGTCCGAACATGGACCGGGTCCAGCCACCCGTCTGCCTGGTGTCGCTCCGTCACGGAAAAGATGGACACACAAACCGTGATGTCACGGCCTGGATACAGGCACCCTACTAACACATCCGCCTGAGTCCAGTGGTGACCTACAGCGCCTGCACAGTGACACCAAACAGCGACCTGCAATGTCCATCACAGTGCACAGCTCCGCTAAACAGAGGCCTCGGCCGGTTCAGACGCCCCGGAGAGGATAAACACCAGTCCGCCCGGCCCGGCGGTCAACAAAACAGGGGTGGCACCGCCCAGAGCTGACCGGAGCTGTCCGGAGCCACCAGGAGCCACCCGGAGTTGTCCAGAACTGACCAGAGCTGTCTAGAGCTGCGCAGGGCTGCACAGAGCCGTCCAGATGTGTACAGAGCTGTACGGAGCTAATCAGAGACGCACAGATTTAACCAGAGCTGCTGCCCAGAGCTGTCTAGACCTCCGTCCTCCTCAGTGTTGTCTAGAGCAGCTCTGGGCCACCCAGAACTGTTTAGAGCTGCCCAGGGATACAACGTTTGAGGGCCCGCAATTTCAGCACATGCACTTCATTGCGCAGCTGGCGGCTGGGTCTCTTGAAATGAAAAGTAATGTGTTATTTTGTCTATCCAGATTTAAAATCGACTTTAAAATTGGTAACAAAGCAAATGTCAACAGAAGAGGACTTCCTCGCATGCTCTGCAAAATCTGTTTCCCAAATGTTTTTTTTTTATACAAAACTCTCTAAAAAATAATTCAATAAATCTTACTGGAAACAGTAAGAAGGTATGCACTATGCAGCCTGCCTGCTTTTCGAGTTAAATAAAGCAGCAACGCGGCACAGCGTTTCTTTCCTTGAACTAGGGAAGGCATTAGTCAAGCTGCCTTAGTGCTAAGCCTTTGCAACGCGGGCGAGATAATTAGTGTAAACACGATGCAATATTTCAAAGAAGATGTCGTCTTTGTTGTCCAGCTTCTGTTTACTAGAACAATAGCTGGGCACACAACGCGTTCGAGGTTCAGCGTAAACGGCACGTGGGATATGAAAGCTAACACTTGAGTATCATTCACTGCTCCCATTAGGCTGTCATCTAAGCATCCGGGGCTCAAGCCTCAAACGTGCGAGAAAAGCTGTAATGTACAGGAGGATTCAGTGTCTACTGTCTAGTATCTCTATAAGCCAGCTTTCCTAGACGTTGAGTCGTCATGTTGTTGCAACAAAACGAAATGGCGGACGAATTTGTCAGGTGGATATTCTTATTCATCCAAGCACACCAGTTCACTGTTGTGCTCTCTTCTGACCTGTCCTTTGGATTTAATTTATTGTCCCAGTCCCTCATCCCATTGTGACCCGTTCTAGACCCTGTCACCCCCATGTGCTGACCTGTCCTGTGTGTCCTCGCTCGCAGCGCTGCTCTCGGCTCCTCCGGTCAAAGCAGCGTCCTCGGTGACCTGCGGCAGGGCTGCGCGCGCCGACCTGACCTGCACCGACTGCGCAGTGACCTGCGCTCGCTGCGCGTTGACCTGCGCCCGCTGCGCGGTGACCTGGGGCAGCGGGGGCCGCGACCTGCGCCGGCCTGGCAGCGGGCTGCGCGCCAGACTGATTCCCAGGTGGACCCGACTCGGCGGCGGCGGCGGCTCGACGTCTGACGGCATCTGGTCCAGGACCTGAACACGCAGCATGACTGACTAGCTCGGGTTCAACACCGGTGCCGGCACGTCCTCAGAGATGTTATACCATCACACGTCCGCGCGCCGGGGGGAAGAGGATGCCGCACGTGAGAGACGCGTCTCTCTCGGGCTCTCTCGCGCAGTTCACAGCGGATCTCCGAGGGGTACAAGGTTAAATCCTTAGACAGCACGAGTTTAAGTTTGACCGAAAGTTATCGAAATGGTCACTTCACCGGCTTAGTGCACGTCCGGTAGTCTGGATGGTCCTCAACTTGTAACCACGTCAGCTTTGTCCACCGCGACACTGAAGTCTCAGACCCGTCGCAGTTCAGTCGGCGCCACACGCTCAGCACTCAACACGATCGTCCCGATCCGTTCCCACGTCGCCTCAGCACAAAGCACCCAGCACACCAGCACAGTGAGCCTTCGGCCGCCGACTGGCCGCCGGCCGCGCCGTATACTACGGCGGCGCCGTTCATTCAGAGCGCAGTGCTGCCATCTGTGGACAGCGGCGTCAACTACTGCCGGCCGGGCAGAGTACGGCTGGCTGAGATGAGCCCAATTTGCCCCGGGCGTCGCCAATCTCGAGCGGGAACGTCAATAGTTCTTCACGGCACTTCGCACGCGGTGCTGTCCGAAATAATTATCAAACGATCTCTATATGCCTTGCTGGATAATGATTCGAATGCCTTATTGCATTGCCGGTTATTGAATTCAAAAAGAGCGATCGAAGTTAGCGAGACATTAGACAGGCGCGAACCGCAAAATATAACGGCGTTTGTAGATGAATAGACATCAGAAATGACGTCTGAGTGCAATTTAGGGGCTCGTAAATTGGCTGCGGGGCTCGTCATCCCACTTCAATCTGCCTTGATGCATCGCACGGTGCCATTTGGACGCTGTTTTCTCGCCGGAGGAGCCTCCGGGCTCAGAAGAGCCGCCCACAGGTGTGCACGCGGGGCGGGACTGTGAGAACGTATAGAGCACTAGGACCGGCCAGGCATGTGAATTGAATACCGTATGTGCTCATTGCTGAACGGGGCTTTGGGTATAGTGTATAGGCGGCAGAACGGGGCGGGGGGGGGGGCACCGGGGCACCGTGCCCCCCTTGATTTTGGTATTTTAATATTAGCTCTATGGGCGTTGCATGGAAAGAATGGGACCAAAAGTCGGCAGTGCCCCCCCCCCCTATTTGAAGAGGTTCCGACGCTACTGGTAGAGTGACGTCAGGATCAGTCTCCTGGCATTTTCCATGGTGAGAGACGGACTAAAATGCGGCTGCCTTGTTCGTTAGCGAAGCAAGGTGTGAAAAGAACTTGCAGTACAAATGAGGTCTCGGGTTATTGTGTCTTCAGCTTACCTACCCATAGCTGGTCTCTCGGGGCAACAACTGAATGGAGAAAACCCAAGACTCAATGTGATCTCCAGCATTCTTTGAAAGTTACTTGTTGGTCACACACATGGTGTCAAAGCGTCTTCGTTAATTTGGTCTTGAGTCGGTCCCCCAGGGCAACAATAACGATAACTTTTTCGCACTATGGGAAACGCAACTAAGGCGGAACAGTAATGGCTAGTCACATGCTGTTTCACCACAAACGTATACAGTTGCTAGTTATATTATTTTGTTTTATGTTATGAGACCAGCGTGATTGTCCCATACTTATGGACTAGACAGGCATTTGCAAACATATTAGCTTGCAAACGCCTACGGCCTATAGTTATCTATATTTTCCCGTCACCATAAGAAGCTTCTCATGTCACCATGAGAAGCTCTGAAAGAAATCCTCACGCCACCACTTCGTTCATTCAGCGCCTCCGTGATATAGATTTTAAAATATCGACATTACTGCAGCTGCACCGTATAGTTCACAGCAAAACGAAGGCCACTGACTGTCATCGAAAAAAAATCACAAAGAGCAGCATAAATTGACAGGTACCAGCAATGATATTGCGCCACGTCCAGCCCAAATTGACGAATAGGGGACACGATGCACATTCATTGAGCAATCGGATGTGGTTTCGACACCGGAAGATGACCAGTATCGATAAAAATGGATGCTGCTGAAATAATTTTGGTAAATCTCAACACCTGGATGTCTGCGAGTGTCTACGCTGACATTTTAGAACAGCTATAGGTGCTATGTGGTGGGTGATGAGTGACACTGACCACTCCACGCACTCTGTTGAGTCGCGCTGCTGGAGCGCAGAGAGCCGTGCACTGTCCAGCCGTCACGGTGTGGCCGTCTGTCGTGGAGCACTCAGAGCTGCTGTCTGCAGCCGGTCTGTGGGGGCGGTGTGACATTCCCGGGTGTCCGTCTGTGCGGGTCATGTGCGCGGCCCCGTGTATGTCAGCAGATGGTAGCAGCTTGAACGGGCCCCGCGGCGGGTCACAGCTGTGCACGGAGTGTGCAGGGCAGGGCGACAGACGGTGGGCCGGTGTACAGGATTCATACCAGCAGCGTCCGTATCCCCTGCAGCTGCACTATGCAGTGTGCACACATTCTTGCATTCCACACATATACTCGCTCACGCCCCTCAACATTTCATTTAATTTCATTTTCATTTATTTCAAGAGCCACACACAGGTAAAACCCAGGTAAAACATTATCATAACCCGGCAGTTGCTGGGGTATTTCGCCACCCACCGTTTGCTGGGGGGGGGGGGGGGCGTTAAACGCCCCCAGCCGATAACTCGAGAACCAATAGGCGCAGCGAAACGCACGAGGCGGCAAACGAAAGAACGCGACGAGACGCTTCAGATGAGTACTTTAAAATTGAATTTTGAGGTCAAAGGTCGGGTCAAGGTCAGGTCAAACACCTAAAATCGGTCTTTCAGTAGCATGGACTTCAGGACTTCGCAATGGGCGCCTCTCGTCAGTAACTCTGTCAAAACGGTGCACAATCCATCATATAAGGCCTACAGGAGTGTCAGCTCCATGTAGGGTTCAGTCAAGCATAGGTCAGGGTCAAGGTCAGGTCAACCGGGTAGGCACATATCCCCGAAAATCAAAACTGATATTCGCAGCCTGTGACACATGTTTTATGGGTAATTTGGGGCGTAGAACACGATGGTGGCATTCATTTTATCATATGTGTACATACCTGTTTGGCTCAAAAAGTTCAATTTAAGAAATGCATGTATCATGGTCGTGAAGTAGTCACGAGAAATTGCCAAGATTCAGTTCAAGATTCTGGAAAATGCGGAACGATAATCAATAATCAAAGATAGCCATTTGATTGTTCATGGTATTGGCAGTCTAATGGCGTTTACGGCATGTCTGTATGTCTATTCTGTTATCATCGTATGTGCCTCATACATAGGGTGCGCACCACTGGGGCCCCGGTCGGCATCGTCGAACACCTGGTCACAAGTGACCATCAGCACAGCACCAGGATACGCGGTCTGCTGCAGCGGCCGAGTGTGAAAACAAACGCAGGTGCTCGCAGACTATATTTCAGCGGCATTGATGCATACAATAAACTTCCGCAAGACATTCGCGAAGTGGGAATCACCAGATTTAAGACTCGAGTGACTGACTGGCTGCTGCGTGACACTGGTTAGGTGCTGACGGTGAATGTCAGAGCGGGTGTTGAACAGTTTGTGTGTGTGGTACAATCGCCTTTCGTGAGTACCCTGCTGCATTGTAAATGTGTTCATTTTACCTCAGGTGTGTTTTATGTATATCAAGTTTCTATCTTATTGACGCGCGTCTCGGAATAGCCACCATGAATGTGGAAGGGTCGCAAATACATGTCTATGTCTATGTCTATGTGATTTTATATGATTTTTGGAACATAGGGTAAGGGCGGGTAAGAGTACGCGGGCGATAAGAGTACGCATCAGCTGTTTCGGTTGTTTAGCAACGCGGGTTTGTCGAGTTCATGAAGTGACATGAAGCCGCCAGTACGTGCATGTCACCAACGGAACGTGGGCGTTGAGCGGCGACGCTGTTGAGTTTAAGGCGATGAATATCATTTTCGAGCGTTATGATATTATTATGATATGGTACAATAATTTTGATACTTGGCAGTTGAGATAAGGTACATTTCCGTGATTGTTGTGGGAAACTTGTGAGGTTATCTGGGGAAATACTGTACAGTGCAATATTCTGTTTGCGAAGTTTTGCACAACGTTTCGGGGTTGTTTTGTGCGCGAATTGCATATATACGGTAAGAGGACGCACTGTTCAGGAGGGTAAGAGTACGCAGAATTATACATTAAATCGAATATACAGAAATATATAATCATTAATCTTTCGCTCAATGACGTTTGTTTTGTAAGTATATCATCAATGGAGCACTGTGATGCAGATACGTACCCGAAATTCTTCCAAATACGAGTTATTCTCCTTTTTGATCGTGCATTTTTTTAAGAAACACACGACATGATTATTTCCTGATTTATAGACTTGAAAGATTTATTTTATGTTTTTCTTTTTGGATACTAGAATTAACTTAAACGCCTTCTGAGTTTGAAGTTAAGCATTTGGACAGTGCAAGCTGCATGGTGTGTGTTCATATGCTTGCGTACTCCACCCGCCTGGCGTGCGTACTCTTACACACCCCATATGGTAAGAGTACGCAAGTGCAACGGTTCAGAAAATGTCAGTTTTAGACCACTTCCATTTACGCTGAAGGATCGTTGCCCCATGGGTTGATGGGTAATTCAATGAACTTTAATATTCCCTATTTGCGATTTCTTTCCTTCAAATATTAAACAAATGAGAGCAAGAAATCCACTAAGTGCGTACTCTTATACGACTTCACCCTATGCCGTTTTTGGTCGAAAACTCAGAAATCATGACGTCACTAAAACCTCGATATCTCAAAAATTTTCCGACCGATTTTTTTGAAAATTTGTCAAAATAAACTTCAATCAATTTCCTACAGGCACCCAAAATTTGGCGCGCCTGCGGCGCGCCATTTTTATGCTATGGCCCGGCGAAAAAAGTGGGGGCGTTTTACGCCCCCCCCCCAGCAAATCGCGGGATAAGAAATCGAGTTTTCAGGGAGCGTTCTTAGTTTTTTATAATCTAGACTCCTGCAGTTCTTAGTTCTTACATAGTCTAAAATGTTTGAAGAAAACGATCAATGCGGCTGTCACATCCTAAACTTTATAATTTCTTAAAATACAGATTAAAATAATTACACATTAGTAGATAATGATCTAGAGAGACAGCAAACAGCGCTTAACCCTCGCCCGCACATGCCATTTTCCCATCCTAGAACGCACATGGGGGGGGGGTGGTTGCCACCCCCCCGCGCCATTTCGTTCCTGTTGGAGATAGAGCTTAGCGGTAAAGACCAAAAAGATTCTTTGGGAAGAGACGAATCCAATGATACCCAGTTTTACCTTCTCAGGTCAGTCATTGACCTTCCAGGTCAGGTCAAACTAAAAAATGTTGCTGTTTTGGGTCACCGTTGGATATCAAGTGCGCTGCTTATCAAATACCGATGACGATGCTGTTTTCTGGTGCCAAGCCAGCTAAAACCTCTTTGTCACACTACCCGACCAGATTTTTGCTGCTGAGGTCATTTCAGGTCAAGTTAGGTCAAGGTCAATTATATGTGTTTGTATGTCTGTGTGTGTCTGTGTGTATACTGATGTGTGCACCGATTGTTTTTGGGTCCATATTACATGAAATCATGATCTGAGAAGCTTTTACCAAAAATGCAGTCAAAAAACTTCACAAAAAGTAAATTCAGCTTGCCTAAAACGCAATTATCTTAGATGACCTAGGTTGACCTTGACCCTGACCTTGACCCCTGTACATCGTCGAACAACATGCTCCATGATAGGTGGGAGGTAAGACTGGCAAAAAAGGCCGAAATCAGGGTGTCAAAAGCTCACAAGGCCCATGGCAAACGCAAGATGTTGAGAATTGGCCATTTGGGTCATGACATGACCTGAAAAACAAGGTCATATCTCCGAAACCAAAAATCACAGAAACTTGAAACTTTCAGTGGACATCCAGAAAGGATAGAGGAGCAGCTATACGAAAAATCAGCCTTCTAGCTCCAAAAATGTTGAGTGCAGAGCAGAAAGACTACCTGGGGGGGTGGCAACCCCCCCCCCCATGTGCGGGCGAGGGTTAAAATGCAATCTCTCTGCTGCTTTTCAGCTAAGGCTCCAATTCCATCCCTAATGTTTATATAAAATATTGTGCGGATTAAAATAAAAAGTACGGATATACTTCATCATCATCATCATCATCATGTATTCATATGTTCATCCACATTCATGGCTTTTCAGAACAAGAGTCAAATAGTACATACACACAATACAGGTTAAGATGTAAACATGCGATAAAAAGACATAGATACACTAAAAGATTGGTAAAATCCGATGTCCGGTGTCCTAATCGGCTATCCGCTATGGCGAGGACATGGCGAGCCATTTCCTCGCCCTTCTGCGACACGCCGTCGCAGAGCGCGCCTCTCTCACTTCAGCCGGCGCCCGGTTCCACAGAGCGGGCGAACGATAAAAGAAGGACCTTCGTGCATGCTCACTGCGCGCCCTGGGAATCTGCAGAAGACCAGCCAGAGAGGCTCTGGTGTCCCTAGTGGCTACATCACTGCGGTGTACAATGCACGCGGTCAGGCTGCCGGGCGCCTGTTCGTTATTTAGCAAATAGTGCATCTGGGAAACGTCGCGCTCGGCTACAAGGTTGTCAAGTGACGTCCATTTTAGCTCAGCTAATAACGGCGTTACATGGTCTCGCCGTTTTGCCCCCTTCACCACCTGTGCACAATGGTTCAACACTTTTTGTAAGCGATGCCGTTGGGTAGCATTGCAGCCGGCCCACACAGAAGAGCAATAACTGAGATGCGGAAAAATAAGTGATTCAACAATCATTTTCT
The DNA here is from genome assembly GCF_019059575.1 of Amphibalanus amphitrite. Taxonomy (NCBI): domain Eukaryota; kingdom Metazoa; phylum Arthropoda; class Thecostraca; order Balanomorpha; family Balanidae; genus Amphibalanus; species Amphibalanus amphitrite. Next base: position 284,262 of record NW_024881621.1, read on the forward strand.
TCACAGGTTCTGGCAATTTGCCAGCCATTTTTGATAGTCCACCAAGAGTGGCATAACACCGTCTAACTATACTAGAAACATGCTTCTCAAACGTTAATCCTCCGTCAACATCCATCCCCAACACTTTCACCGCCGGGGAAGGTCTAATCGAAACATCGCCGAATTGCACAGAAAACTCGGAGGATGACTGACGCTTAGTTGACTTAATTAGTACGAGGTCGGTTTTGTTAGGGTTAATTTTTAAACTGTTTTCACTAAACCAGCTGTGCACGGTGGCTACGGTGCGTTCGACGCTCACTTTGAGTCCCGACAGGTCACTGGGCTTACTCTGATGTAAAAGTTGCACATCATCCGCATACATCATACGCATACACTTGCAGATATATAGGAAATATAGGTAAAAGCTCCTATGACATTATGATGTAGGCAGCTTACGTAACTAATTGGACAACATGTGTCTTGTAAAAAGTTTTATTAAAGTAGTTTGTATATGGTTTAAAGCCTTTTACAATTCACAGACCATAAACAAATCGGAACATTATTACATAATGAAGGGGAAAATAACCTGTCTTCTTGTACTTTCAGAGATCGACCAGGCTGTCGGCTGGATAGATGCCGTATACGAATGAGATATGACACGCACTTCTCAAGCATCATTGGGTGTATGTTTCGCATCATCTAAAATAAAACCGGACGCTCGACAGGGTCTTATTGAAGCATTACATAACGAACAACTGACCAGTCAATAGTGATGCCATTCTTCGGAAGATTCCGCTCTACACCCGTTAATAAGGCATGTTATTTAATCACACAAAGCCACAGCCGTGCGTTCCTTCTTGTGTATATCGGATGTGAGAAGAAACTAGGACGCATGTCACAACTGCACCAACATAAGAAATGCGGTATTCTCATGGGTAAACTGGACATCGTGCCGGTTCCGTCAGCCATGTGTTACTCAATCGTAAACCTTCGGGAAAAACGAGTCACATTTGTAGCTGCAGGGTAGATCATGCACAACTGCGCAGTGCGCAACAGGCAACAGAGAGACTGACACACACACACATCCCGGCGATGACAGTAGTGAAATGGGGTCACCTTGTCACGATTTGACATGCCGGATTTCAAGCTTTATAACTCATGGGGCGCACGGTTTGACTGTAATTGAGCCGGAGCCACAATATTCGTGCACATGGTCTATTTCCGTCATCCGATCTGGATGACATTGCACCGGCTACTACACTTTCATAAGCCTCATGGTAAAAAACGGGAACATTGCGAAGAGAAAAATAAAAGAAGCTTCAGCCAATGACCATCATCATGTTTTCCCCACCAAAGGTGAAAAAAGTTCATGAATGTGATTTGTTGCCAAATGATGTCATGGCCGCAACCTTTTGAACAGTAAAATCAAATATGGGTGCCTGTCTGTGATGTCCGCCGCTCTTTGAGATCAATGAAATCCGTTGACGCCGATACCAGCCGGACATGATCAGACCGATCAGTTGTCCCGCCTGCCTCGTTAGTCGGCCAGATACCCGCTGACGGGCTAACCAGAACCGGAACTGGCTCATACCACCACGCCGGTGGGGGGGGGGAGGGGGGAGGTTTCGCTCTGTACGGCAGCGCAGCGGTGTCGTATTTCTATAAAAACGCCCAAAGACCAGATGCAGGGTAACCTAACACGCCCAGTACATGATTTCACCGATATACATCATTGAAACTTTACGTCGCAAGTGAATCTGTGAACGTTTTGTAGAGCCCTTACCCAGTGTTTTCCGATGCGTCACCATGCGGTGACCCAGAGTGGCCCCAGGGTGCGTTATTGCACATGGCGGCTCGGTGTAATGAGGCATATACGTTACCAGCGGACCACATACCATCGATTGGTACAGGGAATTTTGAAATGGGCGCAGCGTAGCTGCATCAGGCAGGTTTTCCAGAGCTGATTCATGGTCCAGAGCAATGGCGAAATAACCAACACCATTTGAAACACAGCTTAACCAGGCGTAACTCATACCGGGGTTCGACAACAACAAATTACCAGATTTTGCACGCTGAGTCTTACTACCAGCAAAGCAGCCCGACGCAATTCAGCTCTATGAATTCACAACAGCTGTTTCTACCTCGTCAGCGCTTGAAGTCACATCCTATCTTATCTCATGGCCACCAGGCACCAGCCACCTCCCCTTTTCTTTCAGAGATGGTCAGGAGGCCTGGTGAGAACCGTCGACCCGGATTCACCACAGAGCCACCGTTTATTTGGGCCGTTCGGTACATTTCCGGAGCGGGGCTGTGGCGGCCGCAGGGGGCGTCTGAGGCGGACTGTGCCTGTTTTTCGTCACCCCGACACGCACCGCTGGCTATGTGACATCAGCAGACACGCAGACATGGGTGCAGATTGCTGTCAGGTGATCTCAGAACCGGCGACCACGGAGGGATGTTTAGGTTCGGCAATCGAAATGAACCAACTGCCATGAAAGGCTGTTGCCAGGCATGTCCCACGTCGTCTTTTTCTATTTTGTCTTTTTGCTATTCAACTCATAGCGGCAACGCGGCTATGGAAGGTTAGGACCCCGCCCGGGCGCCACTGAACGTGACCGGAGCAAAGGGAGACGGGGGTCGGAGACAGATAAATCACCCCGCCGACAGACGCGGGGCAGACCCTGACTAGGGGTGGTGCGAAGGGGAGTGTAGGAACGGGCGCGCCGCTGGCAAGAGAGCCGAGAGGCGCGAACGGCAGTCGTCGACTGTGACGGACGGCGAGTGGAGCAGAGAGTGGGCGAGAAGTGAGCTAAGGAATCCGTGCGGAGTGCCAACGGCTACGAGGATTATCTGATCACGCACTCCTTCACGCCGACATGGCCGCCGGCGAGTGGAGCGGAGAGCGAGCGAGAAGGGAGCCAGGGAAGCTGTGGGGAGTACCAACGGCTACAAGGATTCTATGGTCAGGCACACTAACGCCGGCACGGCAGGTGAGGCGTATCGAGCACGGCTCGGGGGTACGTACAGCGGAATGCGGTTCCTTGGCGGCGACACCACGAGGATGGTTGCCCGGCGACTGACGCGGCGCCACCATGAGGATGGTTTCCCCGGCGACTGACGCGCATCTATTCAGAGGCATACTAAGCGCACACGCAATCGTAAAGGAAACCGGGGAGCCTGGTAGGCACGCTTTGAAGGGTCGTGCAACGCGGCACAACAACCTGCGACGCGATACACACAAAACACCTGGTTCCGGCCACTCTACAACTCATGCACACACATCAGGTCCGCCGCCGACCCCTCGGCTACTCTGCAACTGCAATGCGTCCGACGCCCCGGCTACTCCGCACTGCACATACATCAGGCCCGCTGCCGACGCCACGGCTACTCTGCAACTCACGCACATACATACTCATGCACATGCATCAGGTCCGCCGCCGACGCCTCGGCACGCACATACATCAGGTCCGCCGCCGACGCCTCGGCACGCACATACATCAGGTCCGCCGCCGACGCCTCGGCACGCACATGCATCAGGTCCGCCGCCGACGCCTCGGCACGCACATGCATCAGGTCCGCCGCCGACGCCTCGGCTACTCTGCAGTAGAGATGTCCTCGGATACAACTTTTCGGTATACCGATACCATACTGATACCAACTCGGTACTTGGTATTTGATTCCTAATGTGCTCGGTATTTTGTTGGTATAATGCACCCTTAGGTTGGTACTTGGTTTGGTATCGGTATTCCGATTTTTCCGTAGTTGACGTCACTACTCTGCACCGCACATACATCAGGTCCGCCGCCGACGCCTCGGCACCCACATGCATCAGGTCCGCCGCCGACGCCTCGGCTACTCTGCTGTAGAGATGTCCTCGGATACAACTTTTCGGTATACCGATACCATACCGATACCAACTCGGGACTTGGTATTTGATTCCTAATGTGTTCGGTATTTTGTTGGTATAATGCACCCTAGGTTGGTACTTGGTTTTGGTATCGGTATTCCGTTTTTCCGTAGTTGACACTCTGCACTGCACATACATCAGGTCCGCCGCCGACGCCTCGGCACGCACATGCATCAGGTCCGCCGCCGACGCCTCGGCTACTCTGCAGTAGAGATGTCCTCGGATACAACTTTTCGGTATACCAATACCATACTGATACCAACTCGGTACTTGGTATTTGATTCCTAATGTGTTCGGTATTTTGTTGGTATAATGCACCCTAGGTTGGTACTCGGTTTGGTATCGGTACTCCGATTTTCCGTAGTTGACATCATTACTCTGCACTGCACATACATCAGGTCCGCCACCGACGCCTCGGCTACTCTGCAACCCACGCACACACATCAGGTTCGCCGACGACGCCCCGGCCACTCTGCAAATCACGCACATACATCAGGTCCGCCGCCGACGCCTCGGCTACTCAGCAACTCATGCACATGCATCAGGTCCGCCGCCGACGCCTCGGCTCCTCTGCTACTCTTACACACATCAGGCCCGCCGCCGTAGCCTCAGCCACCCCGTAAACTCTGCACCGGCATAGGTCGAGAATACGGTATGGCAGGCATGGCACGCGCCACACCAACTTAAAAGATGGTATGGCAATGCCATACCAACTTTTCAGGGTAAAAGCTACGAAATTTAAGGATTTCAGTTTGATAAGAATAAAACACGATAGTATTGTTTCAAGCAACTGGCGCCATACCAACTTTGAAAACAATTCTCCACCCATGTTCGCACGTACATACATGAGGTCCGCCGCCGACGCCTCGGCTACTCTGCAGCTCACACACATGCATCAGGTCCACCTCCGACGCCTCGGTTACTCTGCAACGGCACATACATCAGGTCCGCCGCCGACGCCTCGGCTACTCTGCAACTCACGCACATGCATCAGGTCCGCCGCCGACGCCTCGGCTACTCTGCAACGGCACATACATCAGGTCCGCCGCCGACGCCTCGGCTACTCTGCAACTCACGCACACGCATCAGGTCCGCCACTGACGCCTCGGCTACGCTGCAACCCTTGCACGTAAGTACAGGGTCCGGCAAAAGTCTTGACGTAGTTTTAAAATCGTTCCACACTTCAAGCCATGATAAATAAAAAAGTTGTTCAGCGCTCAATGTATTGTCCATGGACAAGCAAACACTTGCGAACACGGTTCGGCATACTGGCCACGAGAGTGGAGAGCACAGACGGCTGGATTCGTGACCACGCAGACTTGAGCTGCGTCTCCAGCTGCGCGAGGTTGGTTGCTGGCGTCTGTTTGTCGAGGTCTTGCTGGACGATCGCCCACAGCTCTTCAATGGGATTTAGGTCGGAACTGTTCCCCGGCCACTCCTCTTTCACCCAGAAGTGCGGCAGGTTGTCTCAGCACCACTGCTCGGCTGTGGCAGAGCGATGTGCTGGAGCCCCTTCCTGCATGAAGATGGCTTTCGACCTCTCAGCCACCATCCGTCGCTTCAGAACAGAGCCGTTTCTGGGAGTTCCTCCGAGATGGTCTCCACATAATACTTGGTGTCCACCTTCGTCTTGGGCGGGATGACGTGGAGCATTTCACTGAGCACTTGATGCGACATCATCACCCACACCATCAACTTCGCTGGGAATTTGACAGTAGGAGCTGTGGGCACACTGGCTGCGTCGGGCGCCCAAATGCGGCCATTCTGGCGATTTGTTGGGTGTTAAGTGCTTCCACTACCTTGGCACTGGTCGGAAAGGGGCGCCGACATTATTCGCGACCAGACTTTGCGACATTCCCGCTTGAATCATGCCGTTGGCTCGATTCCTGAGACTGACATCGTAATATTTGACCATGGTGTTTTCAGCCTTCATTTCAACTGCACGTTCGCTACTCAAATGACCTCGCACAATCAGCCGCTGACCCTTAGGTCATCCGTGGTCTCATACCCCGGGGCACAATAGATACGCTGACACAGTGGCGTTGGAAGCAAAGCGCTGGGTGGGACAAAACGCGCCTGGGAAGACACAGAAACTAGAATACCATATACGACAAGACTTTTGCCGGACCCTGTACATCAGGACCGCCGCCGGGCGCCTCGGCTACTCTGCAACCCATGCACACGCATCAGGCCCGCCGCCGACGCCTCGGCTACTCTGCAACTTACAGGCGCCAGGTGCGCCGCCGTCACCTCGGCCCTCTGCAACACGGTAGGCACTTAGCTTACTAAAGCGCATTTTAGTGACATCAGAGCCTGAGTCGATCGCCGGCGACCTGGTCATTCGTGGAGATGTTCACCGCCGTACCGTACAACACGGAACGCAGACCATTTAGTCACGCCGGCGATTCGATCGGAGCCTGGCAGGCGTAGTTCAGACACGCTATTGTCATCGCATATAACATCTTGCCAAGCGTGATCTCAGAACCGGCGACCACGGAGGGATGTTTAGGTTCGGCAATCGAAATGAACCAACTGCCATGAAAGGCTGTTGCCAGGCATGTCCCACGTCGTCTTTTTCTATTTTGTCTTTTTGCTATTTGTATGTGATGGTATTAGGTATACCTAATTAGAATCCAATGTTGCTACCACCTAATAAAAAAGCTCGGTATCTCCATTTAAAATGGCCAAGACGTCAGCTACGCATGTCCAGTCCCGGTAAAGTGCCCCTGTGAAGTTCAATAGGTCTGTCTCAGCTGGGTCGCTCCGGTGTGTAGTGGTCCCGAAACCAAATCCATTATCGGCTGGGAAGGGCAGGTTCAGTAGTTGACCCTGTCGTGACCATATGCGGAGTCTCACATGATCATTTATTACACTCAGTCAATGGTCGGGCAAACACACGACAGACAAGGTCAACAAAAGTACCTCAATCAATTTCGACCATAAACAGGCAGCCAATAGCCGATCGATAATCGACAATTAATGACCAAAATAGTCGCTACTCCCCTACATCTAGCAGCGCTAATCACATTGATATACTACGCTACCCAGATGCTTGCCTTTGACATAGTTTTGATTTATTTGCATGAAAAATACAAGGTAGAATGACAGAAACCTTGATATGTTAGTGTTACACATATAGGTGATAGCAAATAAAATAAAAGGGTCTTATTGTTCCAATAGTATAAAACAAGGGAAATAAACAAATTGAACATAATATCGACAGAATTTGCTAAAATTGTATTACACTGAGCTGATCAAATCAGATTTAACGATGTCTTTTGTTCTCAACTCTATTGCATGATAGCAATTTAACGCAATAGGCATTTAAGATTTAAACCGTAGCTGTGAGGTCTAAGCTGTTGTAAATTTTTGTCCTTTCCACCGTTCACGAGATGACGGAAAACATATGATCCGCCATGCATGGGAGTGTCATATTAGCCTTGATACCCAAAATCCAAATACGATACCCTCTAAAACAGGACTCATTTTGTGGCAACTATTACCGATACCAACTAGCAATAATTAGGAAATCCAGTAAAGTGCGGCAGTCTTCAGCGGTGAATTGGTGATTATGAAGCATCTGACAACATCCCAGTCAAATACCATCCCTGCGATGCGAACAATGCGGTATAGCCTCAGCACAACATGAAGAGTAACGGCCGTTGTGGGACAACAATGGCCATAATTCCCGCGGCCGCTATGTTTTATGTCGAACCATATGGCCCAGACCAGTACCCCGATATGGTGGTGCAGGTCATTCCTCTGGTTAGATGCCGTTTAATGAGCACGTGCCTAACTTGTCGCTGACACAAGCTGTCTCCTAGGGCGTGGCTGCCGTCTGCGACCCCAGCAACCGGCATCCGCTCTTTGATGTACAAATAATTACATCGCCGCAGTTTTCCGCCAGTTAGTGGCGGTCTTCCTCCTGTCTTCGCCCAACAGCCGACTTCCCGTCGTTGAGCGCCGCGCCTGTGAAACTGGCTCCGCAACACAGGCGCTCCAAGTGTGTGCTCAGGATGATTTATAATTGAATAAAGCGTCCACGAAGAGCCGCAGTAGCGGAAGCCATGGCGTGTCCAACTGGAGGGTGCCCATCCCAGCTTTACTTTGTACGCTGCTGCCGCTATCATGAACGCGGTCTCAGCTACCGTTTGTTGTGCTTACACGGCACGCCATACATAAATCATGCTCAGAAAACGCCGCTTCTTAGTTAATGCGGGGTCGCTGGAGTCACAGCATGCGGTCTTGTGGACAGTCTTAAAATATACGAGTGCTTCTAATCTTAGAATTTCCACTGAAACACAGCATACCTACACCACAAAGGTAAGCACCTACATAATGCAATCTAAAACACGCATGCCTTTGTGAAGTGACTGGTATATATATATATATATATAACCTATGAATCAAAATGAACGACAATTTCGAATGTGGAGCGATCCGCAACGTCAGCAAAGTAAAATAACAATAAAAAAGAGAACCAACAAAGCACCGAATGGAATTCCTCATGGTGTCGAGCTGGCCCTGACCACCGAAATGCGTCAAAGCGCACTCGCCAGTCTCGCCACACACAAACGTGCTTGAACATCCACCTGTAATCGAGCTACAGAGGGTCAAACGGCCGTCAAAGGGGCTAGGTTTCTTGGCTGAGGTATTGACATATTACCACTCACGTTGGGCACTACACCGGCACATTATACATGACTCCTCACGCCCGTGGCAGGGTTATACAACGGAGCGGACATGCTGGGGCACGAGCCGAAAGGACGGATCAAAACAGGACCCTCTACTGCGCTGCGCGACCCAGCTCCAAGTCGCCAGACCCTCGCCACAAAATGAGACGATGTCTCACAGGAAGACTTTGAATCGGAGGCATGTTAAGTCAGCTGGGTGGAATCCGGCAGCCTGATGCGGTTCCTTAGAGCCCGCCCTGGCCCTTCGAAGGAACTGCTATCAACGGTGAGTTGAAAGGCTTTGAGAAGGGGCGGATCTGTCTGCTCCAGTTAAACTGACAAAACATTTTGATCCGCGGCTGGCTGATCCGTCCGAGATCATCTTCGTGTGAAGTGCATTGTGTAACAATGTGAATCACCTCTAATGCTGTGAAACCACACCAGGGAGGGCCACTCATTAAAATCGCTGCATGCAGCCCGTCTGCCGCAATCGCGAGGTGGAACCCACGGAGAATTAACAGGTCTCCCCAGTAAACCACATCAGAGGGAGCTGTGGGATCAGACTGGCACTCGACTATCATCCATGGAACGGTATACCGATGGTGGGGGCGGGGGCGGGGGCGGGGGCGGGGCAGGAACAGGGGCGGGACGGAGACCGCAGCGCCGTCAGAAACGATTCATCACACCAGAGAAATGATGCCGTGACATGTGTAAGACGTAATTAGTTACTGCGGCAGAGGCCGCCGGGCAGGGAGGACGGACCGCACCTCACGCCCTAAAGCCGTGATGCAACGTTCACTGGAGTATAGGTGAGGCTCATAATCGCGGACACATTCTGAGCCTCGGCGGAGGACGGAGGAAGCGCAGAGAGATTTGTGAGAGCCTGAGTCCTGAGAGGGAAGAGAGAGAGAGAGAGAGAGAGAGAGAGAGAGAGAGAGAGAGAGAGAGAGAGAGAGAGAGAGAGAGAGAGAGAGAGAGAAAGAGAGAGAGAGAGAGAGAGAGAGAGAGAGAGAGAGAGAGAGAGAGAGAGATGCGGTATATTTCATAGACATGGCTTTGAGTGTTAACTCACACAGCACATGGGATATGCAATGCAGTGCTCAGACACCAGTAGCACTTTGAAAGTAAGCAGCGAAATCACTGCAGGCGTTTATCCGCGTTGAGCAACGACGTCATATGCGGAACTGCAGATTTCCGCAGTCGTACACTGCAGCAGAAAGGTTGCAGCGTCTTCATGTTGCGGGTGTTTCTTCCGCTGATTGATTCTCTTGTTGGCGGTAATATTTTCCTGTGTGTCGCATTTTTTAACATTTGCTTTCCAAGATTAAGACACATCTTCTCCCGTCTATCAACGAGGCTTTCAAGTTCAAATTTACGTAACAAATCTTGATAGGTGTTATCATACCCAGCGATCACTTTTAACGCCCGCTTTTGCACTCGCTCAATCTGCTGAGCCTGATTGGCGGTGAGGCCAGCATGGAAGACTGGCGCGCAGTATTCCAGCAGTGGTCTAAGGTAAGTAACATACACTTTTAGTAGCTGTCCTTGGGGAGGGTTGAATCTTCTCAGCACATAAAGCAAGTATAAAGCTCTAGAACTTCTTGCTACTACGTCGTTGACATGTTCCTGCCACGTGAAGTTGTTTGATATTTTTACGCCCAGAAGCTTACTTGAGGTAACCACTGGGATACTTTTACCGTCGATAGTGATATCCGGCAACACTAAAGGCTTTTTGCTGTCTGAAAATGCATCACTTGACTTTTGCTGGCGTTAATTACCATCTTGTTTCTGTTCGCCCATTCATGTATATCATTTGCCAAGTCAGCAAGTGTGCTTGTGTCATTTACACTGTCAACTGGGCATGACTGATACACTGTCAGGTCATCGACATATTTCAGCCTGTTTTCTGTGCTTCTAGCTGCATCATTGATCATTGCTAAGAACGCAATGGGCCCGAGCAACGTACCTTGAGGAGTGCCACATGTGATTTTTCGCCATTCACTAAGAGAGCCATCCGGCATTTTGACACGCTGCTGTCTGAAACACTGGGTAGATAAAAAGCGGGGCGAAATGGATAAATGAACCGTATGCCAAGGGGAATGCTGAAGATATAATTCCGAGCACCTTAGAAGCAAGCATACAGGGGCATGAATGATTAAATGGACCAGGTCTACTAAAAACACAAACAATGAATATCAAGCAATATTTTTTGATGTTGGAAGCTGCTAAAAAAGATATTTTGCTTAATAGTTAGTACACAATTTTGACAACCGAACCCAAGATCCAGTCTTTCGGGAGGGATAAACCATACAACAGGTACCGTAACAACACCGCCTGATCTTGCATGCTGCGATCTTCCTGAGAGCCCGCCGTCCGACCCCCAACGAGCGCTGATTAACCACGACAGCTTCACAATCGTAATGAACACCCAGCGAGCCCAGAGTGGGCCCGACCGCCCAGCAGGGATCTCGTATGCAAACTATGCACCCCGATCGTGATATTTCACAGGTCGTGAGCCGATAAATCCAGTCTGGGCGGCGGCGGCTGGGCGGCTGGGTCCGCGCGCCTAGGGTACTCTGGGCCGCGTCACGGCACGCTCAGTCACGTCACGACCCGACGCGTCACAGTCCGTCACGGCCGGCCTTGGCTGCCGTGACCCTCTGGCGGCTGTCGTGATCGTGTGCCGCCGGTAAAGTGTGACGTGTGCTCGGTATAACGCGACTGATAGGGGTGAGGGCCGCTACTGTTCGGCGGCATAGAACAGGGCGCTAGCACCACTAATATCTGATACTGAAAGCGCTTCGTTCTGAACTTCTGAACTGGTCACGCTATACCTTAGGGTAACTATTACCCTAAGGAGTAAGTGGGTTTCCCGGGAAACAATGAGACTCTCAAAGCTCGATTGTTTCCTTACTACATGGTAAAAGGCATCGTGTCCGTGATCGCTCTCACTCACTCACTCACTCACTCACTCACTCACTCACTCACTCACTCACTCACTCACTCACTCACTCACTCACTCACTCACCACTCACTCACTCACTCAATGCCAGTACGTGCAATACCAGTAAATGTCAGGTTTATGATAGTGTTGAATGCTCATAATTCGCGCAATTTGGCCCGTGAATTGGGAGTGGCTTGCTAAAAACGCTTATGGACGGTGCACGCTCTACAGTCAAGTCCACAGATTGCACATACAATGGTAACACATGCCTTTTATATGCGATTAATAAAGGACGAATTTAGTACTTGTAAGTTACCGCGCTGAATGCTGAGGAGAAGAGCGTCTAGAGATCTGTTACGTCATACGTGGTGGGTTACAAAAATCACACGGGTCAGCCATTGACGAAAACCGAATGAGGTGCATTGTGCCAATGAAGTTGTTCACTAAAAGTAACTACAGGTCAGCCGTAAAAGCAAAATCACGCAAAATACTAACAGCTTGTCGGTGCAGTCTCAGCAGTTTGTAAGTGCGCCGAAAGATGTTACTTGCTGTACGAGAAAGCGTGAAGTCGTAACATATCGCTGAAGCCAAACTGCTTTGTAAGCTGCGCAGGCGCCTGAACGGTTCATCTGAGGTAACTTCATTTACTGTAGAAATGCACACACCTATTGGGTGAAGTTTTCATTTCCCAGAGGCCATTAGTACATGCGGGCTTTGTAAGCAAGTGGGAGATTATTACGAGCGAGCGAGCGCAGCGAGCGAAGTGAGTCTTTTCAATATAACGGAAAAATCTCAGTATGAGCGGCCCGGCCCGGCCCGGCCCGGCCCGGCCCGGCCCGGCCCGGCCCGGCCCGGCCCGGCCCGGCCCGGCCCGGCCTGTAACGCTTTTGAGAGGCTTATATCTCAGCAACCGCTGGACCGATTGGCCTGCGGTCTTTTTTGTTGGGTAGCCCCATCCCTTCTACCCCGTAATTGACTACTTTTGATACATCTCAGTGACCGTCGTGGCACGTGCCACGTGAAAAGTCAAGGGTGTTCAAGCTGTTTTGCAAAAGTAGTGATTTTGAGAGGCTCATATCTCAGCAGCCGCTTGGGCGATTGACTTCCGGTAATTTTTATAGGGTAGCAGCATCCCTTCTACCCAAAATAGGATACTCTCGATGCATGTGGGTCACCCCCAGTGCACGTGCAAAATACAACAATGAGAGGTGCCAAATTTGTTCCCATTTCAGTAACTCGGTAATTACTGGGGCGATTTCGCTGAAACTTGGCATACAGGTAGGCACCCACCAGGCAATGCATTCCCATGTGTTGCGGTTAGGGTGCTATTGCACGTGCGCACGTGCAGGGGGCGTTTCCAGATCTCGAGAACGGCTGGGCCGATTGCGCTCAAATTTGGTACACGGTTGGGGACCAGTTAGTAGGGTGCCGTGCAAAAGTCATTTTGGACCCCGTTTGCACGTGCGCACGTGCAGAATGCCGCTTCCAGATCTCAGGAACGGCTGGGCCGATTGCGCTCAAATTTGGCACACCGCTAGCGACCAGTTAGAAGGGTGCTTTGCGCAAGCCCGTTGGAAGCACCCTCTCGCCCTTCCGCACGTGCAGGGCTCACTATCTCGCTCGCTCGTTCTTCGCCCAAAAGGCGTTTTACTGGTATATATTCCCGACCGGGGCTGGGAAAATGCGTTTTATTCACCGAGGTTTTTGTGCGGAGGACCGAGTGCCGGTAGGCACGAGGTCCGTAGCCAAAAACCGAGGTGAATAAAATCTGAATAAAATTGCATTTTTACAGCCCAAGGTTGGGAAGAGATTTACCACATGCCGTACCGGCGCAACAGTTAATATCATATTCATTTGATATATTATTATATTCTTAATATTGTGTTAATATTACATTAATACTATGATCATATTTTTAGTCACCGTGATTATTTTTGTGTTTTTCATTATTGGGCTGCGTTGAGTATGAAAGATGAAATTTCCTACTTCCCCCTTATTTAGGGTTTGAAAAAGCTGAGGATGAAGATTGTGGAGCGTCAGAAGTTAGAATAAAGATATGGAGTCCACTTCCAGCAGGAGTGAGGAAACTGTGAGAAAACTGAAAATTGAGTGAACCGCTTAATCAAACGCGTCTTGGATCCCAGCTGGAACAATATCAAATGTTTCATTTTGGCTTGTTAAGATGCTTCGCGCATTTAAAGTGTTCGTTTTTTTCCGTGCATTATGTTGTAATAAGTGTAATAATCAGTTCGCTGACCATGTTCTGCAACAATAAATACATTGGCATTTGAACGATACCTATACCCTTGTTTAGTTGAATTACGCTGACAGCAAAAGTAAGTGAAAACGCAGTCACTTAATTTTGCTCACTTCTGCTGTTGCTGTTAGTGAACACACAATCGGTAAATATCTTCTTTGGAATTGGTTCTTCCGCTCAGAATATTCAGTAAAATTGTGTCTGGGAAAATCAAAAAGCCCTAGGGCCGAATCGTTTCCCAAATACCTTCAACATTAGCCGAGGCGGGCAAGCCATTTCCCAAATGCACGTGCTAATGTTAAAGGGACCCTCCCACCTTAACATTAGATTTGAGTTTTCCCATACCTGCTACATTGCATGATTAAATCGAGACATCCAGGCATTTTAATGGCACGTGCACTGTACCACACTTTTCAAAGTTTAATGCAGTGCTTTAATATTGCCAGCCGTGTGGTTCAAGGGGTGTGGTTAAACGCGTTGAACCACACGGCTGCTGACGTCACTATCAATTATAGTTGTGAGCATTTTGGCAGGTATGGGAAACACCTTCCAGCCCTAAGGCCGGGAATTCAATAAATGTCACCTCGCTTTTTTAGCGAAAAGCACCTCGGGCCTAACGGCCCTCGGAGTTTTCGCTAAAAAACCTCGGTGACATTTATTGAATCATCCCGGCCCCGGGCAGGAATATATTGAGATAGCCAAAATGGGGTCCCTGGCTCACAATTACCGGTTTCGGCACTCACAACATCGAGAAATGCCTTAAATCGGAAATATTGAATTTCAAAATTGCAGCATTTTGATTCAGAGGGGCTAATGCTTAGGTATACCCCTCTGAATGTGTGACGTCAGCGTAGATATCTAACGATTTTTAAATGTTTGACTAAAACGTTTTGTAGCACGCGGTGGTATATGCTATTTGCGCGCAACATCTGCCGCAAACGCCGCACTTCTAAAATAAAGTCGCTAGAAACAGCGGAGATCCCAAAAAAGTAAACAAAAGTAAAAGTCTAATATCTTGAAAACCGGTGAATATTTTTCGGTGAAATTTGGTAGATATTCGTTTTCGCTCTTTCTGAACCGAGCGACATCACTTTCATGCCAATTCATTAACTTTTTTGAAGGTGGGAGGGTCCCTTTAAAGGGATATCTCGGCATGTGGTAAAAATGCGAAGAGCTATTTGAGAGAGCAGGATGCGAGATGCGAGCGAGCGAGAGCGAGAATCGAGGCATCAACCTCTTACATAATGACAATAATGGGGAACTAAATCTCAATTAACGCAGCAGCACCGATGTAATTGACTTAATGAAGCGTGAAATGAGAATGAGAAACAGAGCAATGTGATATATAATCATTTTGCTTTCCGTTGGCGGCTACACACATCGTTATTGAGTTGTAAAGAATGGTGGTCTACTTACATGGAATATATTATCGATGAAATATTTATTTCATTATGTTTGATTTTGCGAAAACGTGACAGATATCATCCAATTCCAAATACGGATCTCCTTTCAAATGCAACCTGAAAACGAACTGATGGTCCCTGGGTCTGTTTGTTTATATCCTGTTGGTGGGCGCTTGCATTTGGTTCCGCTCTTACTGCTGTCTGACGTGATCTACCCGGTACAAATATTGTCGGTGAATGACGAGTCAGCTCACCTATTGCGACAGCTCGACCTGTGCGGCTGGCCGTTCCTCGACCAGTTTCCCATTTCTGGCCATTAGCTGCGGCTCGTCATGAGCGCCGTGCGTTGCTCGGGGCATTTATGACCGATCGAATGTTACCCATTATACCCCGACTTGGAGGTACCAGTCATAACCCTGTCGAGTGATCCATGAGTTTTGGCACCTGGCCTAAACCGATGCGTGAGACTCGGGCCTCAGTCTCGCCAATTAGCCCCCAATTACCCGGCCTCTGCTATGGATAGCTCGTGGTCTGTTGGTCAGCACCCACTCAGCACCCCCTGGCCCGTCCTCTGGATATACAGTCAGCTGACCCCCCCCCCCCCCCCCCCCCCCTCGGACGGACTCGGCCGGCTGACCCGACTGACCTGACCCGGCCCGGGAGGCCACTAATTAACGACGCCTCGCCTCGTAATGAGAGCCTCGTGAGCGTTTCACTTTCGACGTGAACTGGCTTCGTGTCGGGCACTGCGGCCGGCGGCAGGCCGAGGGTGAAATATGGAAACGGCCGATACCGCAGCGGCCCGGTCAGCATCGGCGATCACAGACACCCAGACGGGCGTGCGTGCCTACTAAAAATAATGTCTACTACATAATGCTATTCTGGGGACTTTAAAAAGCTCTTCTGGGAAATTAAAAGAAAACTATACTTTTGCAATCCATGTGTGCATTTTCAATCGAAAACTTAAGTAGGTATTGATTAAATGTTTCATGTAGCTCAATGCCTAATTCGAGAAAAAAATCATTATCAGCCTCATCGTTTGAGCCTGAATATATGAGGCTGCATTTTAATGTAAATTTACCGAAATCAGGCACACGTAAGCATACATTTATATTATAGCGTCATATGTTATGCCAGTTGAGATTATCAAATGGGCAGTATTGCAGTTGTTACGCCATAATAGGTATGCGAGTCTTCGCATCCCATCGGAGCTTGATATTTATGTATCAAAGTAGGCCTATAGTCAGATTATCGCCTCAGCGGTCGGCAACTATCTGCATAACCTATTTGGACGAAATATTTTTTGATAGGCAATAGGCATTTAATGGGTGTGCTGTCTCTAATTAACGATGTTTTAACACGGCATATCATGACCTTTGAATTGACCTTTCATATCGTGCAGCATATAGGTATTTCTTCTAAATAACCCGTTAAAAGTGTTCGGTAACCGCCTGGACTTTGATGCGCCGCTTACGTGGCTGTGCGAACTGGCGAGCCATCACGTCACCGCATACCATGACCTATGGTTAAGTAACTTGACCCTTCGCCACAGGCCCCGCACTGTCCTTACGAAACCTTCTATCTATAGCTGGACTAGCTTTGACGCAAGACGCTCATCACACACAGTGACTTATTGCAAACTGCAGTGCATCCCGATTGACAATGCTCACGTAATTAAGAAAACAGAGAAGATAGGTGTGATCAGTTGGTCACGAAATTCTGGCACAATATTAGACAGGTTTGCAAGACTAGCAAAGACACAAAATCTGCAGAATGCTCGCGCTTCTCTTCGAATAATCAAGTTGAAATCAATCTTAAGGTATTTGAGCATCAGCAATAATAGTTAATGCGTAAAAGTAGGCAAACTAAGGGAGGCTTTGACACTGTTCCCAACAGGATGCTGCCACAAACATATAAAGAGTATTATCAATGTAGAAACTTTCATATTCAACATAGCATTTATCTCACCACAACACTTCAAAATCTCAACGTCACCGAAAGTGTGATATCATATCAGCGGATCGCCAACTGTTCAAACAAACACGAGTGCTCTCAATGTCGTCATGTGCCTTGCACGCCATTGACAACCCATAACGTCAACTCAGCGGGAGAGCAACGGATGGTCCTTCCCTCTCCCTCACCCCTCCCCTGCCCTGCCAGCGACCCTGCACGGGTTCATGGTGTCCGACCCAGTCATGAGGTCACCGTCAGTGCAGGACGTAGGGTGACGTCTCCGATTCAAACGGAGGCGCGGAGCATTGGGTCCTGATGGCGCGTGCAACATGCCACCCTCGCCCCGAGACGCTGCGCACATTGCTTCTGAGGAAGTCATACCAGACCAGCGTCTCCAAGCATTTTCTACACAGTACAGCGGCGCAGCTGACAAGACAATTAACCGCAGCATAGCACACATTGCAGTGATAAGGTATTCCGTGGGTCAAGCGAAGGGGGCCGATTAACGAAAATGAAAAAAGAAACGGAAAATATATGAAATATCCTATCCAAACATCAGTACGGGCGATCTAGAGTCCAGACATACCCCTGGAACTCCTTTCTGACCTCGTGGGATCGCCCTCAGGTCATTCCGTGATCATCCCGGCCCTGTGCCCGGCGGCAGCCGGTCAGTCACGGCTAGCGCTCACGACTCACGCAGTGCCGTGCCGACTGGGCCGGGTCGCGCCTCGGGGTGCCGGGAGTGGAGCAGCGCCGCGCCAGACGCCGACCCGGCTCCATTGTGCAGCTGACCTGCACATTGCGAAACCCGTGCGAAAATGAGCGCACCATACCGCCGCGCCGCCGCCGGCGAGGGAGGATATGTGATGAACATGGAGGGCATGGGCCGGGGTTGGTATTTGATGGGGCATGCAAGCTCGGATGGGTTTGCTCATGTAGAACATCAAAGGTGTGGATTGAGGAAGGTTTTGTGTCTGTGAGGGCTACGCGTCTTGCAACGGGAATAGTGGTGTCTCGACTACAGACCATCACCCTCCGCGCGGCTGTCTAACCACGTCACTCGGTTGCTCAGTGCAGCCCCTGGCGGTGACCCCGTGTGACCTCAGGTCAGAGGTCAGGCCGGCGGACGGCGCCGGTTACAAAACGGACGCGTGCCGGCGCCGGCGGCCGTCAGGAGGCGGCCGGTCGATCTCGTTTGTCCGATGGCTATCTGGGGTCAACTGTCGGTCGAAGTCGGCCGGCGTGTGACCGCGGCCCGCAGAGCGTGGTGCAACAGCGCGTGAGAGCCTCGGGACGTATCGGCACTGCGGCCGGCCGACCGGCGCGGCCGCTGGGAGCGCGCTGACGCGCCGGCCGGGTGACAGCCGGTCGCCATTGTTTGGTCCGGTGGTCGAGCCATATTTACTGCCGTTTGTTTGGTAACAGGCGCCGGAGAGCGTAAACAACAGGTCGTGCCGTGCGCCCGCGATGGGTTTTATGGAGTCGGGAGACGGGCGTGAGATACCCCGGGTCAGACGGTCGGAAGGCGAACGGTCAACACAAAGAAGCTTCCGTTGACGGGAAGTGTCAAAGCACGAATAACCAAAGGACGATTTTTAGGCTGCACTTCATTCGTTTTCAAATCTCCCAGAAAAATAAATATGCGTGCATATTTATTTGGAATATTTCAAAGGCGCATTCAGTCTCACAAGCTGTTGTACCATGCTCTCAGCTTCTCGTATTTTCCACTACCGAATACCGATCCCCCAGCAACAAACCTGTTAAATTAAGGCATTCCCCTGCAACAAAAAAGCAAACAGTGATCAGCTTCCTCCAATACCTAATTTCAGCGGCGATAGAGAAACTCGCCGCTCATCAGCCCCGACCAGTGACGTCACGGACCGCCGCGCTCGTCAGCTGATTACACAGTGAGCAGAGAGCCGTCCTCACCCAATTACGGACGGGCGGCGCGTCAGTTTTGCCGCGATCGATACTCGCTGCTGACAAAACCGCCTTTCTTCTTCGCTTTCTCGCACGACGGATAGAGAGATCCTCTCGGTGGGTTTTGGAGATAACATCCCAGTAATCGGTGGGTGTTAGCGGGCGCATTTATCGAACAAACGGAGACTCCCGTATCGGTGTCATGGACTAGTTCGATGCTCACACATATATCCGTCCAGCGTGTTTCTATATACCAGTCCCAGCCATGTATTTTCATCATAAATAGGTACTAAGGATTTGGTAAGGGCCCGAGGTCATGTTCCTTTCATTTTGCGCCGTCGAAGAAAAACTATATCGCCAAAACGCTGCATTCTTCTTTAATAAGAAAGTTGATAGCACAAGAGGTTTCAAGTAAGGGGAGACAAATATGACATAGCAAATCACTTTTATCTGTGGCCGTATGTACTCTCTCGCGGGCAAAAACAGGCGTTCCGCTGGTCTATGAACTTTACAAAACGTTATCTTACTTAACTTTATTGGGAGCAATATCCTAAAATTTGAGTACTCTTCAGGTAGTAGCCCTTCGGTGCTTCTGCAGGATAAAAGTTCAAAATTATTTCCGATCAATATTATTTTATTTCTCAAAAGTTTCGAGACTTTAAAATCAAATCACAGTAATTCATCTTTTACTTCACAGATTATCAATGATAGCATTCATTTCCCTTCATTTTGATAAGTTTAAGCATCTGCTGCGTGTGGCTTTCATTGATTAGCTTGATGTTGAGTTAACTTCCGGTTAGGCTTTTGCAAGTGATATCTAAACTCGCTTATTTTCATTTTAATGTCGACATGCTCATAGATAGGCATGCATAACAACATAGCGATAGAGCAATGCAAAACGACATCAAACGACGATAGCTGTAATAGTATGACAAATATTATCGACAAAACGATCAAATTCCCATGGGTTAGAATTTTGCGGATGTCATTGAGGATAAAAGCAGTACTCATCTGTAAATCACATGGGAAGACGGCTAGCCAGAAACAATACACACTGTGCCTGTATCAAAGTAAAAGAGAACCAAAGAATGGTTATTTTTAAAGTTATCAACCTTATTCTATCATAACATGCGAAGTTAGCCGTATTAAACGGGATCTAGAGCCCAGCGATGCTAACATTAAAAAAAAAAATGTTGGAAAACAGAATAGGTATTGATGAAATGCATTCTACGACATGTCAGATTGTCAAAATTGTATGGAGTTATGTAAATAATTGTTTATTCCCTTTACGTCGTTTCTTACAGTTGTCCGCTAAATACAGCTTTAATTCTTGTTGAAAGTTTCGCTGTTTGCAATCCGGGCACAAACTCCAAAGCTGCCATGAATAGCAGCTTTGACGTATTTGACGTAGCTTTGGCGTATAAAGACATGGCTCTGTCTCACTTAAGATACTCTCACTCACTCCTCATTCCTTTAACGACGCTTTTTGCCTTATATCCCTATACAAAATGACAGACGGCAATGTCAGACACGTTAAAAACCACCATCCATCGGGGCACATCCTTCCAAAACCTTTGGGCCAAAACCATACCCATCAGCTAAACGTCCACCTCAGCAAACAATAGTTTATCACCATCAAAAAGTGAGCGTGGTGCCCTAATTGTGTGCGTTTTGCCCAAAGTTAGCGATCTGACCCACTCGAGAGGCTCCGCGCGGCGGCTGGGCGGAGGGACGCGCGCCGCCACTGCCGCCGGCTCCGCGCTCTCGCCACAGCTCTGAATAATGGGATTTATATCACAAATAGATGAGCTAATTCGGCGCACAATGAGGGCCCTGGCCACGAGCGGCAGGCGGAGTCGGCAGAGGGCACACGTGAGAAGCGGGGCAGGTATGACGACACACGGAGCGTGCCACCGTTAAACACGTTAAATCACCGCCAACCCGCAATGGTATTGGTCCTTTTAAGGACGCGGTGCTCAGACACCTCGAATTGGCACCATGGGGCTGCTACTAGGGCCGAGAGTAGTAGCCAGTCACAGACGCTCTGTGGGCGGCGACCCGGGATGTGGAGCGAGGACACCTCACCTGTCCGTATCGGCTCCGTCGGAGCGGCAGTCAGACACGTCCCCCGCGGTGACGGGAGCCACATCGACTGACGGCGACGAGCGGTCTGTTGCTTCAGCATGTTCGCAGGGAGAGACAACAAGGTCGCCGCACTCGGACAGGGCTTCAGCCTCGTCTCCAGTAGGGTCAGAGTCGTGGCACTCCGTGTCCGAGCCACGGCCATTAGCGCGCGTTTCTGAGTCGTCGCTTAACTCAAAGGTTACCGAGATTTGCGTCTGCACGATAATCGGGCGCTCTTTTCTACGAATGGCACCGGAACGCTGCATTTTGTGCACTTTTTAATGTTAGAGCACCTTGGCTTAGTCTAAAAGACAATCAATAATGCTAGGAACTGCATCGAAAAAGCTTAAATGCACAACTCGCTTTCAAGCGTTCCAAACACAAGATCGACGGACCAGTCACATCCCATTGGCACAAGATATACTCGTAAGACTGACGAGTTTCGTGAACTCTCCTGGCGAAATTCAGTCCGCGCTCTGCACAGGTGTGCGATAAAGATAAAGATGTAATTCAACGCGAGAGTGGTGAGCACTATCGGCTGAACCATGTCATCTGTTTATGAGCTACCGATGATCGGTTAGGTGATATCCGAGTTAAAGCCCCTCGTAAACCGGTATCGGTCGAGATGATGTCTCGACTTTGAGATCCGGAAGCTGCAAGAGAGTTTTACACGAACGAGGTCTCTTTTAACCCTCGCCGGCACAGGCTATTTTGCGTCCTTCGACGGCACAAGGTGGTACGACCCCCCTCGCGTTTGGCCCCTGATCAAGCTAGAGCTTCGCGGGAAAAAAACGAGCGTGCTGCCCGTCACGAGAGGAAGCCGATGATTCCCAATTTTAAGGTCCAGGTCATCGGTTGACCTTCCAGGTCAGGTCAATGGCCCAAAAGTCGGGAAAATCGGGACTTGTTAGAAAGTCGTAAAGTGTGGCTGCTATAGGGTTTTCGGGGTGCTGATCACGAATATCGTGTTAGTTTTGATCAAAGATGGTGTAATTGAGCATTTAGACCAGGTCGGGTCACGTCAGGTCAGGTCAACCAGTAGGGGTCGTGACGGGTAGTCGTAGCACGTGTCAACCGCCTCTGACAGCTTCGTTACATGTTACGAAGGCACCAAAACTACTTCACAAATGTTCAAATGGTTGCTCGATTCGTATTCAGCTCCAAAAACTAGCCTAAAAGCATGTAAAACTCGAAAAAGTGGACCGAGGTTACCAAAGGTCAGTGACCTGGCCTGACATTCAGGTGACCTTCACATCCACCCAAATGCATGGGAGCAACATCAAATCACATGTTTGAGCGTTTGAAACCACGAAAAGCTTGCAAACGCGAGGCTAATGCGAGCCGACATACGCCGAATCGCGATTCCGACCAAACATGGTTTCGAAAAAGAGGTCACAGGTCAAAGGTCATTTGGCTCAGGGTCATGAGTTTTTCAGAGTAGGTGTAAAACTGATCAATCCGAGGGTACTGAAAGTTTCGTCGCGATCGACCGCTTTTTAATAACTCGCGTATACGCGAGTTATTCGCGAAAAACCTTAGGGGGGGTTGCCGGCGAGGGTTGAGATAAATGGAGCATAGAGGAGCACATGTTGGTTTCCTGATTAAAATAAGCTGACTTTGCTAGGAGTGCAATAGATGGAAGTAGTGGACATCATCACTGGGGTCCTATCCCATTATGACATGCGAGGAACTACCCCTCCTCTCGCAATCTCCCTGCTCTGTAGAATGATGTGAACTTGCACGGACGGACTAAAACGATCAACCGGAACATGTGCATGCACAATTAGCCGTCAGTATGATGCCGACAAGTCTCATCACAACAGCTGTAATGACGTCCTTTGAAGACCCTCCAACGTGCAGCGGCGCATTCCCGAGACACCGAACTTTTCCGTCCCTGGTGAGAAAGTGGGCACACCCGTGCCTCCCAGCCGCGCTAGCTATTGGTCCGGCTGGTGACGGGCGCATCTTGATTAGACGTTTACTTTTCCTTTCGGCGGTGCGGTGGGATCGTCTCCTTGCCGCAGGACGCGCCGCGAATGTCGACATCTGGAGCACGTCATGATAAGTGGTCTGATGTGAACGGTTACATGGTCTGGTGGGAGTGAGCGTGGGAGGGGACCCGAGATTCGTGAATCACGTTACTCTTCCGTTGTTAGTTAAGGCACTTCACAAAGAAATTGTCTGCTAAGCAAGGCCGTATAAGAGCTGCTCAGCACGCCAGAGATGTCGAGATTTCAATGGCAGTCATGGCATACACTCCACTATTGTATTCTGTTATCCAGCAATCCCTCAGTTTACAAAAATCGGGATGTTGTTTCGGCTGAGCATTGTCGCCTTTGCCGATGTTTATGTAGAGCTGACCGACCGGTGTAAGCGACGATGGTCATAGAGTCCACGCCCCGGCTCACTTCATTCTGGACTCCCCAGTTTCCGTGAGCCTGCAGCAAGTTTAAACCGCCTTCAGAGGGCGCGGGTCACACGGACCCCAGCCCATCACAACCCGCCCGCGGCACACGGCATGAAACGTGCGTGACGGACGCTATTGTGGTCGCCCCTAACGACCGCTCCACACACGTATGTATATACCCCATAATGGGCGGCGCTCGGCATTCACCACATAACTTCCTTACCGACAGCCGCCGCCGGTCTCACGGGCACCTCTGTTTGGTTTCACACGTCCACGGCATGGAACCGGGGAGTATCGGTAGGTATACAGAACTTTCCCCGTCCTTGGCCCTGACTGGAGGCTCAGTTTGGCCCGGGGGCACGCCGGGACGGTCCGCCCCGTCGACTCCTCTCTATGATGGAAACGTCTCGGATGGGCGACTCCACCCGAGTTTTATATGAAGCGGCCGTCGCCGCCGGCGATGTTTGTTTGAGTCATTATAGAGGAGGTCAGACCGATGTGCTGCGATCTTCGAGCGGCGACCTGCCGGGAAGGACCGCTGAACGCTTCAGGGACTGCACAATGCACATTTATTTGCACGCTGCAATGTGCGAAACGCAGTCACAAGGTAAGGCCACAGGCAGCAGTCGAGCTCCTACACAGCAATCAGCATGGATTTTGTGCGCTGATATACCAATAACATTCGCCAATGGTATGCGATATGCCACATCAGTAATGTGTTCCGGGGCTAGGGCAGGACATCCATTGGCAGCCAGCAGTGACAGTATGGTTTTAATCAATCTCGGCAGGCGCCCCGACAGGATGATTGCTGGCTGAGGCAGTTGAGAAACACGTTTCGATAAAGCGCGCACTGTCGCGTCTCATTTGGTGTCATTTAGTGATGTAACGGAAGTTGGCACAGATTCAGCACAGATTCAGCACAGCACAGATTCGGTAGGGGGAAAAAAGGCCCCGGTAGAGGGAAACCTTTATGACCCGTTTTCCCCTAGAAATGACGTCACAAAGAGGTAAAAATGGGTATCAATCGAAAGCTCTCGTTTACCCAGACACAGTCCTGCAGGAAAATTCCACTTTTTTCCCATAGGAAAGTTTTTACGGGAAAATCAAAATTTTGGGTCAATGGGGGGTCCCCCCCGATTTCGCTCAAAATCGGCACACAGGTGCCCCACCACCAGCCGAGAAACTTTCCCCAAAACGGTCCTCGTTGCATTGACGTTTAAGGCCCTTAAAGCCCCGTAAACTCGTAAAAAATCCGTAAATTCGCCCTTGTACGGCCAAAAACGAGGCGTTAGGGTAAAAATGGGTATCAATCGAAAGCTCTCGTTTACCCAGACACAGTCCTGCAGGAAAATTCCACTTTTTCCCCATAGGAAAGTTTTTACGGGAAAATCAAAATTTCGGGTCAATGGGGGGTCCCCCCCGATTTCGTTCAAAATCGGCACACAGGTGCCCCACCACCAGCCGAGAAACTTTCCCCAAAACGGTCCCCGTTGCATTGACGTTTAAGGCCCGTAAAGCCCCCTAGACTCGTAAAATATCCGTAAAATCGCCTTTGTACGGACAAAAAAGTGGTGCTAGGGTAAAAATGGGTATCAATCGAAAGCTCTCGTTTACCCAGACACAGTCCTGCAGGAAAATTCCACTTTTTTCCCATAGGAAAGTTTTAACGGGAAAATCAAAATTTTGGGTCAATGGGGGGTCCCCCCCGATTTCGCTCAAAATCGGCACACAGGTGCCCCACCACCAGCCGAGAAACTTTCCCCAAAACGGTCCCCGTTGCATTGACGTTTAAGGCCCTTAAAGCCCCGTAAACTCGTAAAAAATCCGTAAATTCGCCCTTGTACGGCCAAAAACGGGGCGCTAGGGTAGAAAGGGTATCAATCGAAAGCTCTCGTTTACCCAGACACAGTCCTGCAGGAAAATTCCACTTTTTCCCCATAGGAAAGTTTTTACGGGAAAATCAAAATTTCGGGTCAATGGGGGGTCCCCCCCGATTTCGTTCAAAATCGGCACACAGGTGCCCCACCACCAGCCGAGAAACTTTCCCCAAAACGGTCCCCGTTGCATTGACGTTTAAGGCCCTTAAAGCCCCGTAAACTCGTAAAAAATCCGTAAATTCGCCCTTGTACGGCCAAAAACGGGGCGCTAGGGTAAAAATGGGTATCAATCGAAAGCTCTCGTTTACCCAGACACAGTCCTGCAGGAAAATTCCACTTTTTCCCCATAGGAAAGTTTTTACGGGAAAATCAAAATTTCGGGTCAATGGGGGGTCCCCCCCGATTTCGTTCAAAATCGGCACACAGGTGCCCCACCACCAGCCGAGAAACTTTCCCCAAAACGGTCCCCGTTGCATTGACGTTTAAGGCCCGTAAAGCCCCCTAGACTCGTAAAATATCCGTAAAATCGCCTTTGTACGGACAAAAAAGTGGTGCTATGGTAAAAATGGGTATCAATCGAAAGCTCTCGTTTACCCAGACACAGTCCTGCAGGAAAATTCCACTTTTTTCCCATAGGAGAGTTTTACGGGAAAATCAAAATTTTGGGTCAATGGGGGGTCCCCCCCGATTTCGTTCAAAATCGGCACACAGGTGCCCCACCACCAGCCGAGAAACTTTCCCCAAAACGGTCCCCGTTGCATTGACGTTTAAGGCCCTTAAAGCCCCGTAAACTCGTAAAAAATCCGTAAATTCGCCCTTGTACGGCCAAAAACGGGGCGCTAGGGTAAAAATGGGTATCAATCGAAAGCTCTCGTTGACCCAGACACAGTCCTGCAGGAAAATTCCACTTTTTACCCATAGGAAAGTTTTTACGGGAAAATCAAAATTTCGGGTCAATGGGGGGTCCCCCCCGATTTCGTTCAAAATCGGCACACAGGTGCCCCACCACCAGCCGAGAAACTTTCCCCAAAACGGTCCCCGTTGCATTGACGTTTAAGGCCCGTAAAGCCCCCTAGACTCGTAAAATATCCGTAAAATCGCCTTTGTACGGACAAAAAAGTGGTGCTATGGTAAAAATGGGTATCAATCGAAAGCTCTCGTTTACCCAGATACAGTCCTGCAGGAAAATTCCACTTTTTCCCCATAGGAAAGTTTTTACGGGAAAATCAAAATTTTGGGTCAATGGGGGGTCCCCCCCGATTTCGTTCAAAATCGGCACACAGGTGCCCCACCACCAGCCGAGAAACTTTCCCCAAAACGGTCCCCGTTGCATTGACGTTTAAGGCCCGTAAAGCCCCCTAGACTCGTAAAATATCCGTAAAATCGCCTTTGTACGGACAAAAAAGTGGTGCTATGGTAAAAATGGGTATCAATCGAAAGCTCTCGTTTACCCAGACACAGTCCTGCAGGAAAATTCCACTTTTTTCCCATAGGAAAGTTTTTACGGGAAAATCAAAATTTTGGGTCAATGGGGGGTCCCCCCCCCCCGATTTCGTTCAAAATCGGCACACAGGTGCCCCACCACCAGCCGAGAAACTTTCCCCAAAACGGTCCCCGTTGCATTGACGTTTAAGGCCCTTAAAGCCCCGTAAACTCGTAAAAAATCCGTAAATTCGCCCTTGTACGGCCAAAAACGGGGCGCTAGGGTAAAAATGGGTATCAATCGAAAGCTCTCGTTTACCCAGACACAGTCCTGCAGGAAAATTCCATTTTTTTCCCATAGGAAAGTTTTTACGGGTAAATCAAAATTTCGGGTCAATGGGGGGTCCCCCCCGATTTCGGCGGGTGGTGGGGCACCTGTGTGCCGATTTTGAACGAAATCGGGGGGGACCCCCATTGACCCAAAATTTTGATTTTCCCGTAAAAACTTTCCTATGGGGAAAAAGTGGAATTTTCCTGCAGGACTGTATCTGGGTAAACGAGAGCTTTCGATTGATACCCATTTTTACCATAGCACCACTTTTTTGTCCGTACAAAGGCGATTTTACGGATATTTTACGAGTCTAGGGGGCTTTACGGGCCTTAAACGTCAATGCAACGGGGACCGTTTTGGGGAAAGTTTCTCGGCTGGTGGTGGGGCACCTGTGTGCCGATTTTGAACGAAATCGGGGGGGACCCCCCATTGACCCGAAATTTTGATTTTCCCGTAAAAACTTTCCTATGGGTAAAAAGTGGAATTTTCCTGCAGGACTGTGTCTGGGTCAACGAGAGCTTTCGATTGATACCCATTTTAACCCTAGCGCCCCGTTTTTGGCCGTACAAGGGCGAATTTACGGATTTTTTACGAGTTTACGGGGCTTTAAGGGCCTTAAACGTCAATGCAACGGGGACCGTTTTGGGGAAAGTTTCTCGGCTGGTGGTGGGGCACCTGTGTGCCGATTTTGAACGAAATCGGGGGGGACCCCCCATTGACCCAAAATTTTGATTTTCCCGTAAAAACTTTCCTATGGGAAAAAAGTGGAATTTTCCTGCAGGACTGTGTCTGGGTAAACGAGAGCTTTCGATTGATACCCATTTTTACCATAGCACCACTTTTTTGTCCGTACAAAGGCGATTTTACGGATATTTTACGAGTCTAGGGGGCTTTACGGGCCTTAAACGTCAATGCAACGGGGACCGTTTTGGGGAAAGTTTCTCGGCTGGTGGTGGGGCACCTGTGTGCCGATTTTGAACGAAATCGGGGGGACCCCCCATTGACCCGAAATTTTGATTTTCCCGTAAAAACTTTCCTATGGGGAAAAAGTGGAATTTTCCTGCAGGTTTGTGTCTGGGTAAACGAGAGCTTTCGATTGATACCCATTTTTACCCTAGCGCCCCGTTTTTGGCCGTACAAGGGCGAATTTACGGATTTTTTACGAGTTTACGGGGCTTTAAGGGCCTTAAACGTCAATGCAACGGGGACCGTTTTGGGGAAAGTTTCTCGGCTGGTGGTGGGGCACCTGTGTGCCGATTTTGAACGAAATCGGGGGGACCCCCCATTGACCCAAAATTTTGATTTTCCCGTAAAAACTTTCCTATGGGAAAAAAGTGGAATTTTCCTGCAGGACTGTGTCTGGGTAAACGGGAGCTTTCGATTGATACCCATTTTTACCATAGCACCACTTTTTTGTCCGTACAAAGGCGATTTTACGGATATTTTACGAGTCTAGGGGGCTTTACGGGCCTTAAACGTCAATGCAACGGGGACCGTTTTGGGGAAAGTTTCTCGGCTGGTGGTGGGGCACCTGTGTGCCGATTTTGAACGAAATCGGGGGGGACCTCCTATTGACCCAAAATTTTGATTTTCCCGTAAAAACTTTCCTATGGGGAAAAAGTGGAATTTTCCTGCAGGACTGTGTCTGGGTAAACGAGAGCTTTCGATTGATACCCATTTTTACCATAGCGCCCCGTTTTTGGCCGTACAAGGGCGAACTTACGGATTTTTTTACGAGTTTACGGGGCTTTAAGGGCCTTAAACGTCAATGCAACGGGGACCGTTTTGGGGAAAGTTTCTCGGCTGGTGGTGGGGCACCTGTGTGCCGATTTTGAACGAAATCGGGGGGGACCCCCCATTGACCCAAAATTTTGATTTTCCCGTAAAAACTTTCCTATGGGAAAAAAGTGGAATTTTCCTGCAGGACTGTGTCTGGGTAAACGAGAGCTTTCGATTGATACCCATTTTTACCATAGCACCACTTTTTTGTCCGTACAAAGGCGATTTTACGGATATTTTACGAGTCTAGGGGGCTTTACGGGCCTTAAACGTCAATGCAACGGGGACCGTTTTGGGGAAAGTTTCTCGGCTGGTGGTGGGGCACCTGTGTGCCGATTTTGAACGAAATCGGGGGGGCCCCCCCATTGACCCGAAATTTTGATTTTCCCGTAAAACTTTCCTATGGGAAAAAAGTGGAATTTTCCTGCAGGACTGTGTCTGGGTAAACGAGAGCTTTCGATTGATACCCATTTTTACCCTAGCGCCCCGTTTTTGGCCGTACAAGGGCGAATTTACGGATTTTTTACGAGTTTACGGGGCTTTAAGGGCCTTAAACGTCAATGCAACGGGGACCGTTTTGGGGAAAGTTTCTCGGCTGGTGGTGGGGCACCTGTGTGCCGATTTTGAACGAAATCGGGGGGACCCCCATTGACCCAAAATTTTGATTTTCCCGTAAAAACTTTCCTATGGGAAAAAAGTGGAATTTTCCTGCAGGACTGTGTCTGGGTAAACGAGAGCTTTCGATTGATACCCATTTTTACCATAGCACCACTTTTTTGTCCGTACAAAGGCGATTTTACGGATATTTTACGAGTCTAGGGGGCTTTACGGGCCTTAAACGTCAATGCAACGGGGACCGTTTTGGGGAAAGTTTCTCGGCTGGTGGTGGGGCACCTGTGTGCCGATTTTGAACGAAATCGGGGGGGACCCCCCATTGACCCGAAATTTTGATTTTCCCGTAAAAACTTTCCTATGGGGAAAAATTGGAATTTTCCTGCAGGACTGTGTCTGGGTAAACGAGAGCTTTCGATTGATACCCATTTTTACCCTAGCGCCCCGTTTTTGGCCGTACAAGGGTGAATTTACGGATTTTTTACGAGTTTACGGGGCTTTAAGGGCCTTAAACGTCAATGCAACGGGGACCGTTTTGGGGAAAGTTTCTCGGCTGGTGGTGGGGCACCTGTGTGCCGATTTTGAACGAAATCGGGGGGGACCCCCCATTGACCCAAAATTTTGATTTTCCCGTAAAAACTTTCCTATGGGAAAAAAGTGGAATTTTCCTGCAGGACTGTGTCTGGGCAAACGAGAGCTTTCGATTGATACCCATTTTTACCATAGCACCACTTTTTTGTCCGTACAAAGGCGATTTTACGGATATTTTACGAGTCTAGGGGGCTTTACGGGCCTTAAACGTCAATGCAACGGGAACCGTTTTGGGGAAAGTTTCTCAGCTGGTGGTGGGGCACCTGTGTGCCGATTTTGAACGAAATCGGGGGGGACCCCCCATTGACCCGAAATTTTGATTTTCCCGTAAAAACTTTCCTATGGGGAAAAAGTGGAATTTTCCTGCAGGACTGTGTCTGGGTAAACGAGAGCTTTCGATTGATACCCATTTTTACCCTAGCGCCCCGTTTTTGGCCGTACAAGGGCGAATTTACGGATTTTTTACGAGTTTACGGGGCTTTAAGGGCCTTAAACGTCAATGCAACGGGGACCGTTTTGGGGAAAGTTTCTCGGCTGGTGGTGGGGCACCTGTGTGCCGATTTTGAACGAAATCGGGGGGGACCCCCTATTGACCCAAAATTTTGATTTTCCCGTAAAAACTTTCCTATGGGAAAAAAGTGGAATTTTCCTGCAGGACTGTGTCTGGGTAAACGAGAGCTTTCGATTGATACCCATTTTTACCCTAGCGCCCCGTTTTTGGCCGTACAAGGGCGAATTTACGGATTTTTTACGAGTTTACGGGGCTTTAAGGGCCTTAAACGTCAATGCAACGGGGACCGTTTTGGGGAAAGTTTCTCGGCTGGTGGTGGGGCACCTGTGTGCCGATTTTGAACGAAATCGGGGGGGACCCCCCATTGACCCAAAATTTTGATTTTCCCGTAAGAACTTTCCTATGGGAAAAAAGTGGAATTTTCCTGCAGGACTGTGTCTGGGTAAACGAGAGCTTTCGATTGATACCCATTTTTACCATAGCACCACTTTTTTGTCCGTACAAAGGCGATTTTACGGATATTTTACGAGTCTAGGGGGCTTTACGGGCCTTAAACGTCAATGCAACGGGGACCGTTTTGGGGAAAGTTTCTCGGCTGGTGGTGGGGCACCTGTGTGCCGATTTTGAACGAAATCGGGGGGGACCCCCCATTGACCCGAAATTTTGATTTTCCCGTAAAAACTTTCCTATGGGGAAAAAGTGGAATTTTCCTGCAGGACTGTGTCTGGGTAAACGAGAGCTTTCGATTGATACCCATTTTTACCCTAGCGCCCCGTTTTTGGCCGTACAAGGGCGAATTTACGGATTTTTTACGAGTTTACGGGGCTTTAAGGGCCTTAAACGTCAATGCAACGGGGACCGTTTTGGGGAAAGTTTCTCGGCTGGTGGTGGGGCACCTGTGTGCCGATTTTGAACGAAATCGGGGGGGACCCCCATTGACCCGAAATTTTGATTTTCCCGTAAAAACTTTCCTATGGGAAAAAAGTGGAATTTTCCTGCAGGACTGTGTCTGGGTAAACGAGAGCTTTCGATTGATACCCATTTTTACCCTAGCGCCCCGTTTTTGGCCGTACAAGGGCGAATTTACGGATTTTTTACGAGTTTACGGGGCTTTAAGGGCCTTAAACGTCAATGCAACGGGGACCGTTTTGGGGAAAGTTTCTCGGCTGGTGGTGGGGCACCTGTGTGCCGATTTTGAACGAAATCGGGGGGACCCCCCATTGACCCAAAATTTTGATTTTCCCGTAAAAACTTTCCTATGGGAAAAAAGTGGAATTTTCCTGCAGGACTGTGTCTGGGTAAACGAGAGCTTTCGATTGATACCCATTTTTACCATAGCACCACTTTTTTGTCCGTACAAAGGCGATTTTACGGATATTTTACGAGTCTAGGGGGCTTTACGGGCCTTAAACGTCAATGCAACGGGGACCGTTTTGGGGAAAGTTTCTCGGCTGGTGGTGGGGCACCTGTGTGCCGATTTTGAACGAAATCGGGGGGGACCCCCCATTGACCCGAAATTTTGATTTTCCCGTAAAAACTTTCCTATGGGAAAAAAGTGGAATTTTCCTGCAGGACTGTGTCTGGGTAAACGAGAGCTTTCGATTGATACCCATTTTTACCCTAGCGCCCCGTTTTTTGGCCGTACAAGGGCGAATTTACGGATTTTTTACGAGTTTACGGGGCTTTAAGGGCCTTAAACGTCAATGCAACGGGGACCGTTTTGGGGAAAGTTTCTCGGCTGGTGGTGGGGCACCTGTGTGCCGATTTTGAGCGAAATCGGGGGGGACCCCCCATTGACCCAAAATTTTGATTTTCCCGTAAAAACTTTCCTATGGGAAAAAAGTGGAATTTTCCTGCAGGACTGTGTCTGGGTAAACGAGAGCTTTCGATTGATACCCATTTTTACCATAGCACCACTTTTTTGTCCGTACAAAGGCGATTTTACGGATATTTTACGAGTCTAGGGGGCTTTACGGGCCTTAAACGTCAATGCAACGGGGACCGTTTTGGGGAAAGTTTCTCGGCTGGTGGTGGGGCACCTGTGTGCCGATTTTGAACGAAATCGGGGGGGCCCCCCCATTGACCCGAAATTTTGATTTTCCCGTAAAACTTTCCTATGGGAAAAAAGTGGAATTTTCCTGCAGGACTGTGTCTGGGTAAACGAGAGCTTTCGATTGATACCCATTTTTACCCTAGCGCCCCGTTTTTGGCCGTACAAGGGCGAATTTACGGATTTTTTACGAGTTTACGGGGCTTTAAGGGCCTTAAACGTCAATGCAACGGGGACCGTTTTGGGGAAAGTTTCTCGGCTGGTGGTGGGGCACCTGTGTGCCGATTTTGAACGAAATCGGGGGGACCCCCATTGACCCAAAATTTTGATTTTCCCGTAAAAACTTTCCTATGGGAAAAAAGTGGAATTTTCCTGCAGGACTGTGTCTGGGTAAACGAGAGCTTTCGATTGATACCCATTTTTACCATAGCACCACTTTTTTGTCCGTACAAAGGCGATTTTACGGATATTTTACGAGTCTAGGGGGCTTTACGGGCCTTAAACGTCAATGCAACGGGGACCGTTTTGGGGAAAGTTTCTCGGCTGGTGGTGGGGCACCTGTGTGCCGATTTTGAACGAAATCGGGGGGGACCCCCCATTGACCCGAAATTTTGATTTTCCCGTAAAAACTTTCCTATGGGGAAAAATTGGAATTTTCCTGCAGGACTGTGTCTGGGTAAACGAGAGCTTTCGATTGATACCCATTTTTACCCTAGCGCCCCGTTTTTGGCCGTACAAGGGTGAATTTACGGATTTTTTACGAGTTTACGGGGCTTTAAGGGCCTTAAACGTCAATGCAACGGGGACCGTTTTGGGGAAAGTTTCTCGGCTGGTGGTGGGGCACCTGTGTGCCGATTTTGAACGAAATCGGGGGGGACCCCCCATTGACCCAAAATTTTGATTTTCCCGTAAAAACTTTCCTATGGGAAAAAAGTGGAATTTTCCTGCAGGACTGTGTCTGGGCAAACGAGAGCTTTCGATTGATACCCATTTTTACCATAGCACCACTTTTTTGTCCGTACAAAGGCGATTTTACGGATATTTTACGAGTCTAGGGGGCTTTACGGGCCTTAAACGTCAATGCAACGGGAACCGTTTTGGGGAAAGTTTCTCAGCTGGTGGTGGGGCACCTGTGTGCCGATTTTGAACGAAATCGGGGGGGACCCCCCATTGACCCGAAATTTTGATTTTCCCGTAAAAACTTTCTTATGGGGAAAAAGTGGAATTTTCCTGCAGGACTGTGTCTGGGTAAACGAGAGCTTTCGATTGATACCCATTTTTACCCTAGCGCCCCGTTTTTGGCCGTACAAGGGCGAATTTACGGATTTTTTACGAGTTTACGGGGCTTTAAGGGCCTTAAACGTCAATGCAACGGGGACCGTTTTGGGGAAAGTTTCTCGGCTGGTGGTGGGGCACCTGTGTGCCGATTTTGAACGAAATCGGGGGGGACCCCCTATTGACCCAAAATTTTGATTTTCCCGTAAAAACTTTCCTATGGGAAAAAAGTGGAATTTTCCTGCAGGACTGTGTCTGGGTAAACGAGAGCTTTCGATTGATACCCATTTTTACCCTAGCGCCCCGTTTTTGGCCGTACAAGGGCGAATTTACGGATTTTTTACGAGTTTACGGGGCTTTAAGGGCCTTAAACGTCAATGCAACGGGGACCGTTTTGGGGAAAGTTTCTCGGCTGGTGGTGGGGCACCTGTGTGCCGATTTTGAACGAAATCGGGGGGGACCCCCCATTGACCCAAAATTTTGATTTTCCCGTAAGAACTTTCCTATGGGAAAAAAGTGGAATTTTCCTGCAGGACTGTGTCTGGGTAAACGAGAGCTTTCGATTGATACCCATTTTTACCATAGCACCACTTTTTTGTCCGTACAAAGGCGATTTTACGGATATTTTACGAGTCTAGGGGGCTTTACGGGCCTTAAACGTCAATGCAACGGGGACCGTTTTGGGGAAAGTTTCTCGGCTGGTGGTGGGGCACCTGTGTGCCGATTTTGAACGAAATCGGGGGGGACCCCCCATTGACCCGAAATTTTGATTTTCCCGTAAAAACTTTCCTATGGGGAAAAAGTGGAATTTTCCTGCAGGACTGTGTCTGGGTAAACGAGAGCTTTCGATTGATACCCATTTTTACCCTAGCGCCCCGTTTTTGGCCGTACAAGGGCGAATTTACGGATTTTTTACGAGTTTACGGGGCTTTAAGGGCCTTAAACGTCAATGCAACGGGGACCGTTTTGGGGAAAGTTTCTCGGCTGGTGGTGGGGCACCTGTGTGCCGATTTTGAACGAAATCGGGGGGGACCCCCATTGACCCGAAATTTTGATTTTCCCGTAAAAACTTTCCTATGGGAAAAAAGTGGAATTTTCCTGCAGGACTGTGTCTGGGTAAACGAGAGCTTTCGATTGATACCCATTTTTACCCTAGCGCCCCGTTTTTGGCCGTACAAGGGCGAATTTACGGATTTTTTACGAGTTTACGGGGCTTTAAGGGCCTTAAACGTCAATGCAACGGGGACCGTTTTGGGGAAAGTTTCTCGGCTGGTGGTGGGGCACCTGTGTGCCGATTTTGAACGAAATCGGGGGGACCCCCCATTGACCCAAAATTTTGATTTTCCCGTAAAAACTTTCCTATGGGAAAAAAGTGGAATTTTCCTGCAGGACTGTGTCTGGGTAAACGAGAGCTTTCGATTGATACCCATTTTTACCATAGCACCACTTTTTTGTCCGTACAAAGGCGATTTTACGGATATTTTACGAGTCTAGGGGGCTTTACGGGCCTTAAACGTCAATGCAACGGGGACCGTTTTGGGGAAAGTTTCTCGGCTGGTGGTGGGGCACCTGTGTGCCGATTTTGAACGAAATCGGGGGGGACCCCCCATTGACCCGAAATTTTGATTTTCCCGTAAAAACTTTCCTATGGGAAAAAAGTGGAATTTTCCTGCAGGACTGTGTCTGGGTAAACGAGAGCTTTCGATTGATACCCATTTTTACCCTAGCGCCCCGTTTTTTGGCCGTACAAGGGCGAATTTACGGATTTTTTACGAGTTTACGGGGCTTTAAGGGCCTTAAACGTCAATGCAACGGGGACCGTTTTGGGGAAAGTTTCTCGGCTGGTGGTGGGGCACCTGTGTGCCGATTTTGAGCGAAATCGGGGGGGACCCCCCATTGACCCAAAATTTTGATTTTCCCGTAAAAACTTTCCTATGGGAAAAAAGTGGAATTTTCCTGCAGGACTGTGTCTGGGTAAACGAGAGCTTTCGATTGATACCCATTTTTACCTCTTTGTGACGTCATTTCTAGGGGAAAATGGGTCATAAAGGTTTCCCTCTACCGGGGCCTTTTTTCCCCCTACCGAATCTGTGCTGTGCTGAATCTGTGCTGAATCTGTGCCAACTTCCGTTACATCATTTAGTGACGGTTGTCGATTGGAGTGCCACACTCGCCGGGTGAGTGATGATCTTTGTGAGAGTTACGAGAATACGATTGTCAGTCCAGTGGGTATGACAGTCTGACACCGGGGCCCGGTCAGATCCCCACCCGATGTGCTACACACGAACACTCGCCAGGGTGTTTTACGATTCTTTGTGTGCTCAAACCCTGTTCAGCGCTGTCCGACTAACTGAGCTCGCCCACGCGAACCGGCGCGGCACGAGCGCATTGATTTGTTTTCGTTTGTTCAGACAGGGTCACAAACTAATTTCGACTTGGCCTGATGGAATCCATAAACGGCGCGAGGATTGCGACAGGTGCGCCGGAATCAATTGATCTCGCGGTAGCGAACTGATTTATTAAGCTTTGTGTGGCAATTGAATTGACCCGCAAGGCCGCACCCCATGCGTAACACAGACCACGGATAATAAATATAGCGATAGGGTACAGATTATAAACGGCCGAGATCATGACCAAGCGATAATCCAGTTGCGTAACAGGGCTACGCGGTGAATTGCTAATCAGCTAGTTTGCTCAAAATGTAAATTAAATTCGGTCTGGAATGTCTAATGAACTGTTGAAACAAATGGCACACAGGCGATCTTTGCTGTGAAAAAAATATCTGAACCAATTGATTTGAATATTTATTTTTACACCCACATTTTTTCCTCTTGAAACAAATAATCACGAGGCGGAGATAAGCTTGGCGACGAATAACCCCCCCAAGCGGCAATTAAACCTAGGAACGACCAACGAGCAAACTTCGAAATGTTGGCCGATATCTGAAGACGTTTCGCGTGTATGTTGACGCGCTTTTTTATCACGCACGTGTTGCACGCACGCATACCTACCACGCATACGCACCATAAGATATATCCCTCGCCGGACCTATTGGTTTTCTACATACGCGCCGGCCGAGGGGGGGGGGCGGGTACGACCCCCCCCCTCGCCGTTTCGCCCCTGGTGGAGCTAGCGCGTCGCGGAAAAAACGAGCGTGTGCGCCGTTACGAGACGCAGAGATTGGTACCCAATTTTAAGGTCCTAGGTCAACCGGTGACCTCTGAGGTCAGGTAAAGTGCCCCAAGGTACGGTTCCGTTTTTGGTGAATAACTTCGCAAAAAAAAACGGCCGCAGAGCGCCGATTTTGGCAGCATCGTGTTCGTCTCGCTCAGGCGCGTCGAATGATATACTTTTTGTCTGGGTCAGGTCAACTTGGGGTGTTGACCTCAGGTCAAGGTCAGGTCAGCACCCCCAGGTCACGAAGTTGGTCGAAAGAGGTCATGTCGCATATCATTCGATTCGGCAGGTCTTCCTGAGTCCATTGGTGGCTTTCCCGACTCGCTAGCTCAATTTGATCAAGAGTTATTGACGAAAAACTAATATGACCTTGATGACGTCATAAATGACGTCACGAAAGGTCAACATTGCAAAAGTGACGCATCTAACCTTGCAAGGAGTGCATCAAATCACGATTCTGTGTGCTTGAGATAGTTGGAGATCGTTCCCGGCGCCAGAATAGCAGTTTTCATTTTTCCCCATTGACTTATAATGGTGAGGTCACGAAAATGACCTGACCTCATATGACCTTTAGGAAAAATCCGAGATATACAAGTTGTGGGACTCATAATGGATACTAGATCCTGCAAGTTTCATTTCCCTGTGACATCTCCTCTGGCAGTGAGGGCGTTGCGAAGTTGTGACATCTGAAGACCGTGCAGAGGTTCACTTATGACGTCATAGGTCAGTGACCTGACCTGACCCAAAAATGCGGTTGGTGTCAAAAGATGCGGCTTGGATCAAAGGTCAGGTATGCCAAGTTTCAGCTCTCTATCGCCAGCGTGTTCGGAGCTATCGCGAAAAAACTCTATGGGGGGGCGGCACCCGCCCCCCCCCCCCTCGGCCGGCGAGGGATATAATAATAAGTAGGTATTTGTTGTGTGTTCATGCCTGGAACTGACCGTCTACCAGTTACCAGCTACCTGGTCACTATCGGACCGGATCGAGGGAAGGAAAATGTGATAGAGAATCGATTGGTACTCATTCACGGAGATATAGGGGAGCTGACGAACCCATCCTGACGGAACCAGGCCTGCAACACCTACCTCCTACAGTAAGTAAGTACATCTCTAGCGGGATGAGAGCATAAAGTCGCTCTACCAAAAAGCACGTCTTCAACGTGCTTTCTGGTTTACAACAGAAAGTGTTAGTAAGCATTTAGTACGATATATCAGTTAACTATGTGAGGCTGACAGCTGAGGAGCCGGCCTGTATTTCAGTGCACCAACAAAGCCAAGTGAAAATACACCCCGATGGTAGACGGCAACGGACCGGCGCCCAGCGCCACCTGTGTGGGAAAGTCGACCGCGAACAGCGACACCTACGGATACAGCTCAAATTGATACAGCAGCTGGCAGAGCGGCATTGGCCTTTGGGTAAAATCACGCAATATTTCCCCCAGAATGCTCGAGTTAAAAAAACATATGTATATTCAGCGTTTTCAATGAGGTTGTCTGTGTAGCTTTCCCAAAATGGATTCAGTTCCTACCTGTTTTTTTTTTCGGAGCGCAAGAAAATGGGTAACGAAATTAGCTTTTGTTTCAGAAAATGAATTAAAGGGACCCTCCCACCTTCAAAAAAGTTTATGAATTGGCATGAAAGTGATGTCGCTCGGTTCAGAAAGAGCGAAAACGAATATCTACCAAATTTCACCGAAAAATATTCACCGGTTTTCAAGATATTAGACTTTTACTTTTGTTTACTTTTTGGGATCTCCGCTGTTCCTAGGGACTTTATTTGGAAGCAATAGTTTGGCAGCTGAAAGTGCGGCACTTGTTGCGCGCAAAGCAGCATATACCACCGCGTGCTACAAAACGTTTTAGTCAAACATTTAAAATCGTTAGATATCTGCGCTGACGTCACACATTCAGAGGGGTATTCCTAAGCATTAGCCCCTCTGAATCAAAATGCTGCAATTTTGAAATTCAATATTTCTGATTTAAGGCATTTCTCGGTGTTGTGAGTGCCGAAACCGGTAATTGTGAGCCAGGGACCCCATTTTGGCTATCTCAACTCAAATCTAATGTTAAGGTGGGAGGGTCCCTTTAATGCTATGCATGTCTAATGCCGACTGTCCAGATAATATTGTGTTTCTTTTACAAAACTCGGCACATAAAATGATATTCCGTTTCGACGGAACAGCCCACCCAGCACTCTCTCCCCGGAGGAAGACTGCCATTTTAGCTGACTCCAACAGAGCTCTGGCAAATCGACAGCCCGGAAGGCATGCATGCAGCATACCTATAGCAGTAGACATAGACATGGCAGATGTAGTCCGTGAGATCAGATAAATCCGTGGACAGTTTACTCCGTTGAAGCGAAAGCATCGATAAGAACGAATGCATAGGATGTCATGTGCGTCGCTTTCTTCATTCAAATCGCCCATATCAGAGTTGAGTCCCCATCATACTCCTAATGAGCTTTTCTTACTGACTAGTTCCAGCATTAGGGCTGCGGCCTTCACTTCTTCGCCAGCCATCGTTTATGTCTCATTGTTTGGCATCGCCCCGGGTCGGGCATTATGTCTGCTACGTACCTAAATCGGGATAATCTCAATAAAAAATACGCTATCAGTATCAGTATGTTCACGCCTTATCGATA
This sequence comes from Amphibalanus amphitrite, assembly GCF_019059575.1. Classification (NCBI taxonomy): domain Eukaryota; kingdom Metazoa; phylum Arthropoda; class Thecostraca; order Balanomorpha; family Balanidae; genus Amphibalanus; species Amphibalanus amphitrite. Next base: position 324,094 of record NW_024881621.1, read on the forward strand.
AACCAACCACGTTAAAACACTAGACCAACGCCAAAAAGAAAAGGAGGGAAACTGGGGCCAAATGTACAAAAGTTTGCTCTCGATTTCACGACTGTTTTTAGCGATGTAAACCAAAGGTTCGATCCTAATGGATGCTATGGAACTGTCATCAGGAGTCATGGAAAGCATGAAAACCTGCCCCGCGACCTACTGGAGCGTTATCATATCCTCAATTGATATACATAAGAGCATCTTCAATCGGAGCACGAATCTTAAAAGAGAAAATGACTTGTTATTTGACTGTTTGCAGATATTCATTTTACGCACTTAGCAGTTCAGTTTAAACTCCCCATGTGCAGTTCAAACTCTGATTTTTAATAAGAGCTCATCTACTGAAGGTTGACCGTCCCATGAGGCTTGATGTAAATGGAACTCTATTAGCCATGAAATGTGTATTGACATTATAGGTGTTTCAAGTGACGGAACATAACACAAAAAAATGTGAACAAGTCAAAACTACGTCGCAAACCTACTCGTATGTGAAAACGAAGTAGGTTTACGTCACAATCATACATACTGAGCGTATGCTTCATGAAAACAGGATGAATTACATCACATATGGGCAATAATTTATAAGTACGATAACACAACTGTTTGCAATGCACCAGAACATGCAAGCAAGGTGATATAGATTTCGGCACACCTCTGTAAACTGTGCTTATGACATTGTGTATTACCTTCGATACATAAACCACTTAACTTTAATGTTAAGTGACACATGCCAATGATAACCACCATAAACGGCACGAGAAGGCATCGACCGCGTGGGTTGACGCACATTCGTATATTATCGTATTGTCACTACTTCTGACTAGTGATTAGGGCACACACACCATACACCACTCACGTATAATTACATTCACCACAAACGTAATGGCACTGGCACACCTGAATCAGTTGCTATTGCTGGAGAATCACATCACCGGCATGATAATTCGTTCAATATATATCAGCACCCTGTTTATCATTCATCATATGTGTGATTCCTTATACCTGCTAGACTCCGTAGCCACTAAAGATCGTCGGCAATTGCCGTGGCCGGTTCCATCGCCGAGCCTCTGGACGTCCTCACCTCAGAACACAAGCCCTCGTGACCTCTTAAGGATAAAGTTAACACAAATTGATGGAACCGGCCAGGTAAGATAGGAATGGTTGGGGGGCACCGATGATGTAGCGATAATACAGCGGCCCGTATCCATGTTTCCGTAAAGTAAAAGCAGAGTGGGCCATATTTTAAATGATTGCAAACATTGCGGATGACTGAGTGCCAGAGTCGTAAACAATCTTAGAACGGCTGATTGGATTCAGTTCCGGGTTTCACCCTCCTTTCATTACTTTACATTCCAGACCCTGTTCACACCGATTAACCTGACGAGTCTTGAAGAAACGCCGTCATCTTTCGGCTGTCGCCCACACCACAGCATCCCCCGGGCAGCCTGACTGTCACCCTCTCACCGAGGGCGGCTGAGGCATGCGCTAGGAGAAACCTCTGACGAAACTGCCACCGTCTAGCAGACTTTTGATAGACTAGTCCTCTAGTAGACGCCGGTGGACGACTGGAACCGTCTAGAAGACTTGGTGAGACTACATACAGTCATCTAGCAGGAGCCTGTGGCGAGACTGCTCCTCTCTAGCAGAAGCCTGTGGCCAGGCTGTCGACCATCCGGCAGACGCCGAGTACCGACGAGCCAGGCAGTCGGAGCCGGCGGGGCAGCGGCAGCGGCTCCCGGGGCCGCCACCGGACCGGCTGCAGCGGCGTGCCCGGCGCCGCCGGCTTGGAGCGCAGCTGAGGTCGGCCCATGGTGTCGGAGTTGGCTGAGGTTCGCTGGGGGGCAGGTCAGGTGGTCAGAGGTCAGCTGGGGGTCAGGTAGGATGCCAGATGTCAGCTGAGGGTCAGGTTGGAGGTTAGAGGTACGCTGGGGTCCAGGTAGGAGGTCAGGTGGGAGGGTTAAGGTCAGAAAGGCCATCAGAGGTCAGCTGGAGGTCCGGTGGGAGGTCAGAAGACCACCAGGTAGGATCAGTTGGATAGTGTGGGTCAGCTGGTGAATGAGACTGGTGGCTTACTGGCTAATGCAGCAGGCAATCTGATGACAGCATATTTACGGTTGTAGATCAACAAGCGGGACGCGAAATAACTCGTGGAAGCTCGACATTGGGTTAGCAAATCATATAAAGTGTCCTATATGTTAAGTCGATTGATGAGTTTAGCTTTCCTGCGGGCAAGGTATAGGCACATCGGGAGGAAACAAATGAGTGTTGACACTGGCATCCGGAACAGACCAGATAGTAAGATATGATACAAATGATATAGACATTGAGAGGGAACGTTTTACAACACAAATGGTATGATTCATAGGTGCACTCAATAGTCAATAGAGCCACTTTTTCGTCGCGGGCATGTTTCAGTGACAGTGGTATCCGTGACTGACAGTTCGAAGCTATACTTTATTGTGTTGCTGTGAAAGCTGACAGTGTTGACCTCACGCACCCCTTTCCTCCCCATCCGGCTCGTTCTGCACGTCACACCCCCTGGCGGCCCCCGGCACGTCCTCTATTATATGTTGAACTGTGTACGTCAGCGTTCAACAACAGTTGCCCCGTTTGTGAGACGTGACTCGTGGTGGTTCCGGTACGAGGGCACAATGAAGTGAGGAAGCTGGGTGTGATACATGACAGAGAAAGCGGGCGGGACCGGTTGGTGAAAACTAAAAAGCGCCATGAATGAGAGAGGAAAAAAACGATATCATTTAGTGACTACTTTTATCGACATAAAGTTGCCTGGGCTGGGATGCCAACATCAGGTATCTGACGAATGGCGTCCTTGAATATCTAAGCCAACTAAGCCAGCGTCGCTAGCTCATTGCATCTCCAGTTCACCGTCCAACGTTCATACATAGACCACTATATACCTATATAGTGGTCTATGCGTGGTCTATAGTGGTCTATGGTTCATAGCATGCAAGCGAAAGACTTAGGTGCTCATCTCAGCGCCATTAAACGTCACCCACGAGCCAGAAGCTGGCACAGCGCCAGTGCTATTTGTCTACCAACAAGACATATAGCCCTGTTTTGTAGCGATAGCGTTCAATTTCCGCTGCCAGAGAACCCTTTCTGAAACAGAGTCGGGCCGCGCGGATAATGCTGACTTTGCTAAGAGATGAGAGAACGGACTGATGTCAGAAAATGCTGTGTGCTTTATGAACACACATAACTTTTTAAAAGTCACATTGCACTTTTGAATCAGCTGGATGTATTAAAACCATGAAAAATAGAACACGAGAAGTTCAAATTTCAAAAAGTGATTTTAAAATCAGACCGCAGTTTTTTTTAAGCTAATATCAAAATCAAAGCATAGCTACCCGACTTACCAGACGCTTCGTCATTCATAGATTTGAAAATGTATGTATCGCAGCCGAACCACACGCAAAAAATTGGGTAGGTATTACGGCTATCTAAAAATCCGTTCTAACCTATAATCATGCTAAAACTGGTAGAAACACTCATTTCTTTTGGTGTAAATCATTGGTCTTTAAATTATTCGAGCTTACTTAGCTCAGCTTAGTTAGCGCTAAGGAGCTCCGGCACTTTTTCTGTCGCTGTCGCATCCAAGTGTTGACAGTGGCGTGTGAGAAGTTGGAACGGCTGCGTCAGATTGTTCGGTTTGTCCCAGCAGACTCGAGCGGGGTGCCGGGAGAGAAAATCGGGAGGGAGTGGTCGCTTTATAGTCAGAGATGTCCTTTCCACAGATGTCCTTTCCACGGGACTTGCATTAGCTAAAATGTCTTTAAAAAACAGGGATATTAAGAAAAGGTTAGACATAAAGCAAGGTCTAGGTGGGAAACATTGGCCCACGAATTCCTTCAGTACAGACATTAAATTTGTAATGAACTTACGTAACGTTTGGCCCATCCACCATCACTACTTCGCAGAAGAAGACATGCATCCAGAATGGCAGCGCTGATATGAGCCGCAAAAATGAGAAATGGAATGTTAAATAAGTTGAAAAGATGGTCAAACCCTCTTGATGAATAATTGACAAATCGCCGACCGTGCCACCAGGCGACCGACCGTTGCCACCCGACTATCCAAAAGTGCGTTGCCACCCGATATAGAACACCCGATAGTGCAAATGACATGTACATATTAACCCGCGCGGGAATGGGGGGGTAAATTTTACCCCCCCTCGCGAATTTTGCGATATCTCAAAAACGGCGGCGCGCAGCGCCGCCAAACTTTCAGTACCTTTTCTTACATCAATTTGACACGTTCCCTGAAAATTTGAGCGAAATCCGTCGGAAAATTTTTTGAGAAATTGACGTTTTAGTGACGTCATGTTCGTCATTTTCGCCTCAAAAACGGCAAAAGTTCAAACGCCGCTAACATCTTCATTTTTAAAGGAATCAAGACGTAACAAAAAAGGTTATACGTAATTTTACTTTGTCTATCAAATGGCTATCTCGGTTTTTTTGAAAATTTTGGATGTTGGCCTAAATTTTTTTAAAAAAACTGACTTTTTTGGGAAAATCATTATAAAATCCAAAATTTTGAGTCTATCGAAAAAACCGGAATATATGTCAGAGAAGTGATCTATGTGCACCTACATGCCAAATTTTAGAAGAATCGGTTCAAAAATGTGGGAGTTATTCAAAATTTTATGACGTCACGACACACAAAATTTTTGAAAAATGACTTTTTTGGAAGTTCTAGACCTCGTACGGAAACAAAAATAGCACCATTCGATTCGCCGTGAAAAACTGCATCAGATAGACACCTTTTTAGGCCTTAACAACCAACTTCAAAATTTGACCTCACTTGACCTGACCTTGACCTGACCTCGACCTGAAATTCATATCACTTAACCTGATCGACCTGAAGTCCATATCACTTATTGAGTGTGCCTATTGAATTCTATGAGTAAAATGACCCATAAAACATGTGTCGCACATGCCCTTTTCTATATTTTGTTTTTTGGTGACCTGACCTGACCTGACCTGACCTTGACCTTGACCTCTGAATGATATTGTATGCAACGAATATTGTCTTGGTAGCCTAAGAACACGTTTTGGGCGATCAGTCTCAGTCCATGACTCCATTCTTCGGCAACTACGGTGCAAGGCCGATACTGTAGAAACTTGCAATTTGTACCCTTGACCTGACCTTGACCTTGACCTCAAACTTTAAATTAAGTACATGTTTTTAGTAGTTCGTGATGAGAGCTTTCGATTGGCGTTTGAATTTTCCAAATCGGACCGTTAGTTCGGGAGATAACAGGGGGGGTAAAATTTACCCCCCCCCCCCCCAGCCCCGCGCGTTCGGCTGGAGACCCCAGCCCCGCGCGGGTTAAAGCAGACATGACTCATGAGCCAAGCACTTGCTGTCAGAAGACCGAGGGGTTGGCGCCGCGCTGGTATGATGGTCACGGCTCGAGAATTGAACAGGCTGGGTTGTGGCCACGGCTAACGTCATATGCACATAATGCTGGATCCAAATTAACCCTCGCCGGACCTATTGGTTTTCTACATACGCGCCGGCCGAGGGGGGGGGGGGCGGGTACGACCCCCCCCCCCTCGCCGTTTCGCCCCTGGTGGAGCTAGCGCGTCGCGGAAAAAAACGAGCGTGTGCGCCGTTACGAGACGCAGAGATTGGTACCCGATTTTAAGGTCCTAGGTCAACCGGTGACCTCTGAGGTCAGGTCAAGTGCCCCAAGGTACGGTTCAGTTTTTGGTGAATAACTTCGCAAAAAACGGCCGCAGAGCGCCGATTTTGGCAGCATCGTGTTCGTCTCGCTCAGGCGCGTCGAATGATATACTTTTTGTCCGGGTCAGGTCAACTTGGGGTGTTGACCTCAGGTCAAGGTCAGGTCAGCACCCCCAGGTCACGAAGTTGGTCGAAAGGGGTCATGTCGCATATCATCCGATTCGGCAGGTCTTCCTAAGTCCATTGGTGGCTTTTCCGGCTCGCTAGCTCAATTTGATCAAGAGTTATTGACGAAAAACTAATATGACCTTGATGACGTCATAAATGACGTCACGCAAGGTCAACATTGCAAAAGTGACGCATCTAACCTTGCAAGGAGTGCATAAAATCACGATTTTGTGTGCTTGAGATAGTTGGAGATCGTTCCCGGCGCCAGAATAGCAGTTTGAATTTTTCCCCATTGACTTATAATGGTAAGGTCACGAAAATGACCTGATCTCATATGACCTTTAGGAAAAATCCGAGATATACAAGTTGTGAGACTCATAATGGATACTAGATCCTGCAAGTTTCATTTCCCTGTGACATCTCCTCTGGCAGTGAGGGCGTTGCGAAGTTGCGACATCTGAAGACCGTGCAGAGGTTCACTTATGACGTCATAGGTCAGTGACCTGACCTGACCCAAAAATGCGGTTGGTGTCAAAAGATGCGGCTTGGATCAAAGGTCAGGTATGCCAAGTTTCAGCTCTCTATCGCCAGCGTGTTCGGAGCTATCGCGAAAAAAACCCTATGGGGGGCGGCACCCGCCCCCCCCCCCTCGGCCGGCGAGGGTTAAAAGGAGCATGGTTAGAGTTTTGTGAATACTTTATTAGGATCTTTTATTACAACAATAAGGCTAAACAGGCCATAACTTGAAGAATGTGAGCTCTTCTAGCCCTTAACCCGCGCCCCACTGGGGTCTGCGTATAACACGCCCTACTGGGGGGGCGGCTATTCATAGCCCCCCCTCCTAACTCCGAAACTACTGGGCCGATCGTCAAAATTCAAACGGCGTCTGATAGCCCCGGAAAAACTGTCGAGCGAAACCTAATTTTATTGACCTCGAGGTCACTGATGACGTCACAGGTCAGGTCAAAGTAAAAATTATTAGCATTTTGGCTTCTTCACGTTTTGGGCTCTGGCCGCCGTCTTACAAGTCAGATCAGGCTCATTTTTGGTTCACACACTCGTGAACAGATGCTCTAGATACTCTGAGGGTACCAAACTTGTACTTTGAATTTCAGGTCAAGGTCAGGTCATCACAGGTCACGAAAATATTATATCATCCGTCGGTCACGTGACACATGTTTTATGGTCCATTTAGGCCAAACATTTCGAATTTGATGTCGTCTGTGTCATGCGAGGTCATTTTGAGTCAAATTTAGCTTAGGTCAGGTCACTTTCAGGTCAAAAAAGGTCAAATTTTGAAGTTAAAATTTTTCAACAAAAAAGGTGTCTATTCAATGCAGTTTGAGCTCAGGAACACGATGGTGCTATTTATATTGGCGTACGATGTCAAATTCGTGCTGAAAAATTGATTTGAAAAATTAATAATTGTTAATTTTTTGCAATAATGCGTATAACTTGGCCATTTTTGAAGATATTTAGCTAAAACTTGCTAGAGGTAGTCATAATAATGCGTTCTATCACATATATTCCGGTTTTTTCGAAAAGTCAAAAACTCTCTGAGAAAAATGTAAAAATATAAATTTTGAATATTATTATTTAAAATTTTCAAAAGTTTCAAAATTTCGAAAATCCGAGATAGCAGTTTGATAGCGCAGTCTATTCTGAGTCCTCTCATGCAAAGAAATTGGATCTAGCTTAAAAACTGAGCTCTTGGGAGCGATTGCCGTGGTTCAATGTTTTGCGTCGAAATCGGCCGAACATGACGTCACTCTGACGTCATTTCCGGCCGACCTATGGTAGGTACGATGTTCAAATTTTGACACAAGGTGTCAAATTGATGCAGCCGAAGGTACTGAAAGTTTGGCGTCGATACGTAAAGCGGTTTGGAAGTTATTGCAGAAAAACGGGAGGGGGGCTATAAATAGCCCCCCAGTGGGGCGCGGGTTAACGCAGTAAACTGGACGCATAGGCAAGTACCTACATTGATTTTTTTCTCCTACAATGTAGTTCAATGCTCTATAAAACTAGCATGACCTTTATAATGGTAACCGTTCCAACAAGGCCTGTCAGTATCACCCGTGACCTTTGCCGGCGCTCCGAAATTGGTCCTGTCTTTCCATTTAAATTGAAGCCGGTGGCTCGGAAGGCCGCTGTTATGAAGTCTCAATGTTCCGCGCCACCCGGGTCAAGAGAGACGGTGCCCTGCTGTGTTAACAGGACACTGTGAGTTGTGACCTTCAGCCGTGGCCTTTGATGCCGCCCCGGGATGCAGTTCATGCCCATTCATTCAGGGAAGAACAATTTGTACCAACTGGATATTGCGTCTTTGTCATAAGTCATAGCACCACTTAGGCCGAGGCTTTAGTGTATGTAATAGAGGTGTCCTTTGATCAGGGGCGGAGTTTCCTATACAGTTGGTGGAGCGGCTGTCCCACGTTGGTGAAGAGGCTGTCCCACTAACTTGCCATTTTACCCTACCAATAAGCGTTTTGTCAAACCAACTTTAGCTGTTTTGTGGGACTTGACTGCTTTGCAAATAAATCTATTTAGGTGTGGGAGGTCTACATTGTGAGAACATGTGAGGAGAGCTTTTATTCTCTGCCCTAAAAAAAATGGATAAGAGCGAAAGTTTAGCTGAAGTGGCTCCCGACGTGAGCCAGCAGATTGGCAGACGCATACACCTCCCACGCACACAACACACACACACGCACACAATCAGCATATCGGAGCACACGCATCTCGATATGTGGGCCAAGGCCGTCCGTCACTCGAGGGACCAGGGAGTGCCGCATATGCCTGCTGGCAGCCGCGGGGTAGTGTCGGGTCTGGCGAGGGTTCGGGGAAGCGCACTGTCGCCATGTGCCGCGCGAGGTGGCCGAGATGAATCCGTGCTCGATACCCGAGGGCTAGGCCGCAGTGGTGCGGGAAGTCATGTAGCATTCATTAGAAGACAGCATGACATGTAAGATAGGATATTAGTTCAACGTGTAAACGATCTCGCTGTATAAACGGTACTTTCATACGCCCCACTTTGAGATAATCCAGACAGACTCGCCGGCCTGCGCTCGGCTGGCAGCATTATCGTATCGTGTGAATTCCGGCCAGCACCATTTCTGTCTCAATTCACACTGTCCCAAAACGGCACCAATGCGGTCGTATAGGCCCAGCCCTGTCCCACACAGACTTGGCTATACTTGCCGCTTGCGGTTTTATAAATCACCCGGCGGCCGGCATGCTCTACGGGGGTAATCAACCTCAGCATAATCGTAAACCGCGCATATTCCGGCTGCACAGCGATTTCTAATTCCACTAAAAGCTCTTCACATGTCTGAGCTCGGGGCCGGGGGCTGTACCATTTTCAGCTCATCCGGTGGGTATTCCGACCGGCAATTTGCGATTTTTGTTAGAGGAACTCGGGCAGTAAGACCAATTTGCACCAACGACGCTGCTGTAACATCCTATGTAGTAACAGTGGAAGAGAATTACCTTAACCCTAGAACGCCTAGGGGGGGGGGGGTTGTATCAACCCCCCCCCTTGAGGTTTTTTCGAAGTGCACGCTAAACGGCTTGTCGTAGCGGGCTGAAATTTTCAATACCCTCTGGGGCAACCTTTGCGCATCTTTTGCCGAAAAAAAAATTGATCGGGTCATGTCAGGTCACGGAGTTATGACGTCATAAGAGGTACAGCCTCCGGCCGGATTTTCACAAACTGAGTGCCAACGCCCGAGGTTTCCTGCCGGTGGTACGAACATCGGTTGATGGATCGTGATGAAACTTCCCATGCATGTTGGGGCAAGTATTGGCTATCATATGGTATAAGAAATTTGACCGGGTCAGGTCAGGTCACGGAGCTATGACGTCACAAGAGGAACAGCGTCCGGTACTATTTTTGAAAAGCGCCCGAACCACTATTTTGCTAATTCTTGTCACCTCAATGGGAATATGCAGCAATATTAGCTTCTATAGGGAGCAAATGGACCTCCCAAATCCAAAAATACAATCAGAATTCAAAAATTTAAATTTTGATTTTTCGAATTTCTGCCGCCGACTGTGACCTTGCCGACTTCCGGCGCTCCCAACGCGCCATTTTTAGAGCTATGGAAACGAAATACATACCAAACGATAGAGAATTGATCAAGGAACACGATAGTGAAGGTTTCAAGTCGATATCTCCCACCGTTTTGCCGCAATCGCCGCCGAAGGTTGAAAAAAGTATATTTTTCCGAAAATTTGACCTTTGACCGGTCAAAAGTAGGTCAAATGTTGACCTAGGACCAAAAAATATACCACCAATCGCGAGATCTCGTTGAGAGCAATCCGTTGGTTTTTTCCGCTAAGCTCTACGACCTTCCGTTTCGAAATCGTGTTATGAGAAATGGCCTGGTCGTGCGAGGGTTAAATTCATTCGCTTAAAGGTAGTGTGCCAGCTTTCTTGGACCATATGGAGTTAATGACCCGGATAAGGAGAACCGGATTTTTAGAACTTATCCATACCTTCAAAACTTATGGAAACGTCTTAAATTCTTCAAATTTTGAGTACCCCAGTGCGAAATTCGCCCCGACGGGTTGTCGGTCGTACCCCAACCACATTTCACACCACTATGAACAATAAATGCACACACTAAAATCGCTATTACCGATAGGCTCATCCAATCAAGTTTCGATAAACCCGTTCATCATCATCTCCTGCGGTTTCGAACACGCCTGTTAGGTAGCTTCTGATGCTCGTCGAGGTCGGAATTTCCAAATACGCGTGGTGCGTCGGGCCGCGCGCTCTGACTTCGGCCAAGAAAAATGCGTCAGCTGATCATTGTCATTTCTGCCACTTGCGTGTGGTGTAATGGGGTCATAACTTAAGAGACGGCTGTTTCATATCAATTATTTTACATAAAATCATATTTCAAACCACAAATTAATGTTCGACAGCCAAATTTAAGAAACAATACCAATACAGGCTTACAGTATAAGGCTCGACATTGTGTTGTCTACGATTAGACAGCTGATAACTCATTCCCGTACGTCGTATGGTCGTAACACTATAATGACCTTTGCTTATTGTCACAAGTGCGCCGCATTCGCGATTGTTGCCCGACGCCTGTTTGCAGGTGAGCCCACTACAGTTGTTATACATATCTAAAAACCGATAAACTTTTAGGCGAAAAAGGCACTATTCCAGGCCCATTTTTGATTTTTTTTTTTGCGATATTAGGTAAAAACAGAAGCTTCTTATCCTAGGAAAAATAAAACGGGAAATCTTTCAAAGGTGGCACACTACCTTTAACACTTGTAGCCAGACCACTTAGCCCCCGGGCCTATACCTAGCAGCCTGACGCATTTGCTGACGGCACAATTGAATTTCTCAGTTTGAAAGGCAGATGGGGCCTGAGCCGACAGCTCTAAATATATTCAGATCGCTGCAGCGAGCTGCAGATAAGGTCATTTCTCCCAAGGTGACTGAAAAAGCAGTGGCGGAGAGCGATGGTCAGGGTCACCCATCTACGTTCTTTACAATGGTATGCTACATACTTGGTTTCAAGATAGCTGGCGGTGGGCGGACTAAAACACAGTATGGTTGGAAATGATAACTCTTATCATCTTAAGTAGTTACCAACAAAACGCTACCAACTAAACCAAGGCTCCAGAAAGGCGGTCTTGGACGCTGCTGGGGGGGGGGGCATACCCCAAAAACGTTTCTCCAGATTGCAAAAACTCATCGCATTTCGATTCCTTATGCAATACTGTACAGTTCAAAACAAACTTCTCCCAGAAGGCTGTTTAATTTTCGTTTCCATTCAGTGAGGGTCCGTAGTTCATAAGGAAAGGAAATTCGAAAAGCCTTAACCTCTGGGATCGGGTTGTGTTTGTAGAGGTTTGTAGAGGAGAGAATCATGGATAGAGCCAAATGGATACATAGGTATATGGAGACTGGAGAGGGAGACGAAAATAACGAGAACAATAACGCAGAAAACATTAAAGCAGGGGCGGATCCAAGGGGGGGGTCACATGGGTCATGGCCCCCCCCTTGAGGCCCGGGGGCCCAAAGACCTGCCAGGGCACCACCGGCCTATCAGGGGTATCACAGTCCTGACAGGGGCACCACAGGACCGCCAGGGGCACCACAGGCCTAGCAGGGACACCACGGGCCTGGTGCCCCTGGGCCCTGACAGGACTGTAACGCCCCTGACAAGCCTGAAGTGTCCCCGGCAGGCACGTGGCGCCCCTGACAGGCCTGAGGCGCCCCTGCAAGGCCGGTGGTGCCTCTGGCAGGCCTGTGGTGTCCATGGCAGGCCTGTGGTGCCCTTGCTAGGCCTCTGGTGCCCCTGACAGGCTTGTAATGCCCCTGGAAGGACTGTGGTGCCCCTGGCAGGCCTCTGGTGCCCCTGACAGGCTTGCGGTGCCCTTGGAAGGACTGTGGTGTCCCTGGGCCCTGACAAGCCTGAGGTGCCCCTGACAGGCCCGTGGTGCCCTTGTTAGGCCTGTGGTGCCCCTGGCAGGCCTCTGGTGCCCCTGGCAGGTCTGTGGTGCCCCTGGCAGGTCTGTGGCGCCCCTGGCAGACCTGTGTTGACTGGTGCCCCTGCTAGGTCGCTGGTGCCCCTCACAGACCTGTGGTGCCCCTGGGCCTTGACAAGCCTGAGATGCCTGGCTATGACAGGCTCGTGGTGCCCCTGATAGAACAGTGGTGCCCTTGCTAGGCCTGTAGTGCCCCTGGCAGGCCTCTGGTGCCCCTGCTACCCCTGCGCCCGGAGAGGACTATGGTGCCTCTGAAAAGCCTGAAGTGCCTCTCGACAGGCCCGTGGTGCCCCTGACAGGCCCAAGTTACCCCTGCGAGGTCGGTGGTGCTCCTGACAGGCCTCTGGTGCCCCTGGCAGGTCTGTGGTGCCCCCCTGGCAGGCCTGTGTTGACTGGTGCCCTTGCTAGGCCGCTGGTGCCCCTCACAGGCCTGCGGTGCCCCTGGAAGGACTGTGGTGCCCCTGCCCCTAGGGGTGCTCATGGGCCCAACAGGCCCGTTGTGCCCCTGACAGGCCTGTCGTGTATACTTGCTAGACCTGTGGTGCCCCTGCTTCCTGGCAGGCCTGTGGTGCCCCTGCTTCCTGGCGGGCCTGTGGCGCCCCTACAAGGCCGTAGGTGCCCCTGACAGGTTTGTGGTGTCCCTGGAAGGACTTTGGTGCCCCTGACAAGCCTGAAGTGTCAAGGACAGACCCTTTAGACGCCAGGGTCAAGTTCGTCGGACTGACAACGATTCGCTTACCTGATAACGTTCCTGGTAAGTACTCACTAATCAGCGTCCACAACATATATACACATAACACATTCATATATACTTGCTTACAATTGGTAAATGTGGTTGTGGGTAAGAGTTAAGATACTGACTAAAAATAAAAAAAAATAAAAAAACTGAAAATGGGGGCACCACCAAAATTAAGTGGACGAAATCCGTTGAGTTTTTAATTTTGGGTATAGGTAGGGGCACCACTTCGATTCATGACCCTCCCCTTGGAGTTTTCCTGGATCCGCCCCTGCATTAAAGGTAGTGTGCCACCTTTGAAAGATTTCCCATTTTATTTTTCCTAGGATAAGAAGCTTCTGTTTTTACTTAATATCGCAAAAAAAAATCAAAAATGGGCCTGGAATAGTGCCTTTTTCGCCTAAAAGTTTATCGGTTTTTAGATATGTATAACAACTGTAGTCGGCTCACCTGCAAACAGGCGTCGGCAACAATCGCGAATACGGCGCACATGTACAATAAGCAAAGGTCATTATAGTGTTACGACCATACGACGTACGGGAATGAGTTATCAGCTGTCTAATCGTAGACAACACAATGTCGAGCCTTAAACTGTAAGCCTGTATTGGTATTGTTTCTTTTATTTGGCTGTCGAACATTATTTATGGTTTGAAATATGATTTTATGTAAAATAATTGATATGGAAAAGCCGTCTCATAAGTTATGACCCCATTTCACCACACGCAAGTGGCAGAAATGACAATGATCAGCTGACGCATTTTTCTTGGCCGAAGTCAGAGCGCGCAGCCCGACGCACCACCACCGCACCACAAAGTATGAGCAGAAGCCGCGCCCAAAGCCAGGGCCCCGGTAACGTGAGGTAGCCGAGTCGGGGCAGCGTGCGCTGACCCAAGCCGGGGCCGCAGCTTTGGGCGCGGTCTACCGCATCCCCGCGGGCAGCCCCGGGCTATCACATGACACCGGGAGGACGCGCGGCTCCGGCTTGGGTCAGCGCACGCTGCCCCGACTCGGCTACCTCACGTTACCGCGGGGCCCTGGCTTTGGGCGCGGTCTACCGCACCACCTAACAGGCGTGTTCGAAACCGCAGGAGCTGATGATGAACGGGTTTATCGAAACTTGATTGGATGAGCATATCGGTAATAGCGATTTCAGTGTGTGCATTTATTGTTCATAGTGGTGTGAAATGTGGTTGGGGTACGACCGACAACCCGTCGGGACGAATTTCGCACTGGGGTACTCAAAATTTGAAGAATTTAAGACGTTTCCATGAGTTTTGAAGGTATGGATAAGTTCTAAAAATCCGGTTCTCCTTATCTGGGCCATTAACTCCATACGGTCCAGGAAAGCTGGCACACTACCTTTAACACCGAATACAGTAATGTTGGAAAAAAGGTGTATGGCTAATGAAATTGATTACAGTTCGCATTTTACGGGAAAAAAAAAACATACAAAATCATAGACAATCTTAAATATTATCCGCGAAAGCGTGATAAGAGAAAATAATTAAATTGTGCCTAAGTATGTACCTACAGTTATGCTTTAGCAATAGCTGGAACTAATCAAAATCGTTACATAGTGAATGTAAATGTAGATGTGTTCTATCAAAACAAACACACCCTCCTGTGCTGAGTTCAAGGTCACTGGTTAAAACAATTTTACGGGATATAACTGTTCAATGAAAACTAAGCTGATTAGATCACATCACTGGTGCCGACCAGCAGTAACTGATCGGTGACCTGACCCCGTCTCTGTCCCCTCACCTGTCGTTCTGACGGCGACCGGCGGGCGACTGGGACCGCCACCGGCCCTGCGGCCGCTCAGCTGGTACCGACCCGCCCCCCCCCCCCCCCCGCACACGCCCCGAATCGATGTTCTGGGCCGTGCGAGCGCCGCCGCTAAGGGCGAATATCGCCAGCTCTCCCGTGCCGTACCGTGCCAACACCGCCCTAACGGCTGCTGCGTCAGAGTCAGATTTCCCGTACGGAGATCGATAGTAGGCGGAGTGGCTCCGTCATGCATGTGGGTCATCGGCACGCGTAAAGTGCGTGTGGGGTCCGCTACCGGCGTGACCCGGCGAGACCCACAGCAAACAGCCGCCGGGGGTACCGCGTCTGAGGTCAGCTCGAGCCGGCGGTGACTCCTCAACATTTCAAACTGGGACTCGAACAGCGGCAGCGCGAGAACCACCCACTTCACGACCAGGCATAAAAACAGCAGCGCCGCGAAATAATATCTGGACGGAACTCTCAGGATGAGGAATTGTTCACACACTTCATAACACATATCTTGCTTATTCATGCCGCCGCTGCCAGAGCCCTCCCAGTCACCCCGGGCCTGCCAAGCCATGCCGTGGTGCCGTGCCGTGCCGTGGCGTCGTGCCGCGGTGCCGTGCCGTGCGTCGCCCACAGTCGGTCAGATCATCGGTTACCGGAGCACTGTAATACACCCGCCCTCCCTGCGGCCGACCGTGCCTGCGCAAATGAGGGTGCCATTACACGGCCCTCGTCAGCCGCCGCCCCCGTCTCCTGTACCGCCCCCGCCTCCGCCTCCGTTCGTGACGGAAGCTGTGTGGGGACACTGTGGGCTGCAGAGTGTGAGATGGCGGCAGGCCAAATCCAGCCTGAGCGACGGGGCGCGATCAAAACACCCGGCTGGCGAAAGGGAAGCGAAAAAAGTGTCACCCGGAATAGAGCACGAGAGCAACGTTCATAAAGATAGCTCCGACCTGAGCAACAATTCCTCATTAAAATTTTGCATCAATATGGATAAGACGCTTTGAAGGCAAAATAAATATATTGGCTTCTTAAATGTATTTCTTAGAGTATTGTCTTACCTTCCACGCTCCCTACTCCAATGAAACAAAATGGATGAGGCGCTGCAGCGACTCTAGAGGGATACAGCCAGAACTTGTGTTGAACGTTGCGTGCATTCTGTTTGTCCAGCTTTGGCTTGACTTCACGTCTAATTAATTCGTATTTTATTTTCTTGTGTACTTAATATCGGATCAGTAATGAAGAACGTTCTCTAAAGGCTCCGGAACTTATTTTCTCGTTCCCTTGTCTTCATTGTTTCAAATATTTCGCAGCGTATAGGTGTGTATTGTATTCAAGTTTAAGTAGAAACGTTGAAGTTACATTTTTGTTTTCCGTCATGGTAAAGAGAACGTTTATTGACATCTAGAAACCTAAAAAGGCAAACAATTCATTGTGAGTTGAAAACTAATTAATTATTGAATACAAGGTTCATACAAAGAGGCTGATTTAAGGCATCGACATCGTTTAAAGGCGAAATTAGATGAAAAAAGAAAAAAGAGTTAGACGAAAAGACATCTGCGACTCTGCAGAGTAAGCCGACCTCGCTTCAGGCCTTATCAACAGCACATCCCAGAGGAAATGGTGCCAAGCCCGGCCCCTTTGATGACACCATTTCCTGCTGATAATTTGTTTGCTTTGAAGCTTGTGAAGCATGCAGCCCTTTGATCCCGTAAAGTTAATGCTAGCGTAGACTTTCCATGGCGCAGTGTGACAGATAAATTATCGAAGATAATTTATACAAGTTATGCTTGTAGATCTTCTGAAAAGTTCGAAAGTCCTTTATCCCAGATCTGTAGCTGTTTGCTCTCCTCAATGGACGCTCTACCTGTCGTACTTTGGCTACTTTACCGTATAGCAGACTTGTAAACGACTCTGAGTTGATTCGTGAATCGACTCAGAATCAAACCGTTTTTCGATGAGTCGTGAGTTGATTCGAATCACTTCATTGAGGAACTTGATGAGTCATGAGTTGATTCGAATCGATTAAATTTAGCATCATGAGTCATTTGATGAATCGATTCAAAATTTCCGACTCAAACAAAGAATCGACTCAAAAAAAATTTGAGTCGTTTACAAGTCACCATCAACACCCTAATAATCAATGCTAGATCAATCTCTCAGCTTTAGCCATCACTTAACTCCATATTTCAGACTTACAAGAGCCTCAGAGGCTCAGGCACAGGCGCCTAATGAGCCAAAAGCATTTGGCAGTTGGTAGGTACTTAGTCTTACCAAGCCAAGTGCCTGCTACACTACCTAGGTACCTACATTTTACATGTCAGAAGTCAGAATTGACACCTGCGGCTGCCTCCCCTTCTCCCAGTCCCAATTTGGTCCCAATAATCAATCAACAGCATAAGAGTTAGCCGGGTGTCTATAGAGTCAAATACGCCCAAACTACCTATAGCCTATAAACTACCTATAGGCTATGCTATAATATAAATAAACTCACCTAGGTCGGTAAAGCTTGCGTCACCGTCGCCTTCCCGCCAAGGTAGGCCGTAATGACCAAGGTCACGTATGTCAAACTAGTGACAGCTTCAGATCGCAGTTACCGTGCGATCGTACTAACTTACTGCAAATTTGTGCTAACCTGCTGCAGTGGAAAACAAGTAAGTATTATGTCCGTGAAGTTAGCGTCAGCAACAACAACGAATACAGCGTCGGATTCAGAATCGCTCAAAAAACTCTTATTCGGTCAATTGGGGGACGGGGAGCAAGAATATGACCTTTATTTGGCCCTAGCTTTTACCCCTTACCCCTGAATCGGCCCTTAAAGGAAGGGGCGCGTCAAAAGTGCCTCAAGGGTTCGTCTGATCGCCAAAATAAGGGTCGCAATCGATTCCCCGGGTTAATATCTAGCCGCAGCCTTGGGTTCCAGATGTGTGCAACTTACCCCTTACCCCTTAATCGGCCCTTAAAGGAAGGGGCGCGTCAAAAGTGCCTCAAGGGTTCGTCTGATCGCCAAAATAAGGGTCGCAATCGATTCTTCGGGTCAATATCTAGCCGCAGCCTCGGGTTCCAGATGTGTGCAACTTACCCCTTACCCCTTAATCGGCCCTTAAAGGAAGGGGCGCGTCAAAAGTGCCTCAAGGGTTCGTCTGATCCAGGGTCGCAATCGATTCCTCGGGTCAATATCTAGCCGCAGCCTCGGGTTCCAGATGTGTGCAACTTACCAGGGACCGCGGATTCAAATTCTCGTAGGGTGTGCAAGATGTGGCGATTGGGCCCCCATCTCACGCCGGGCCCCTTCCAAAAAGTCAGCGCCGCCACTGCTCCGGAATAAGCCGGTTCTAAGGAAGCGGGGCGGGAAAACCTTCAAAATTGACGGTCGTAAGATGACTGTGCGAGCATCTTACGGTCAGGAGATGCATGAGCAGAGTAAATGCGCATGCATGCATGCAACGTGATCCAAATCGATCTCCGATTTTCCCAAACAGACCCCTAAAGGCTTACAGTGACCTTCAAGAGCCCCTACGGGCCTCAGAGAGCCCTTTTGCACAGTTGATGTTGGCACACTTCTTTTTATCGTGGATTACATGAATTAGTTTAAAAATAAAACACGGCCGGCGGGATGTTTGGGCCCATCGATTTGGCCCCTATGACCTATTGGGTTCTGGCCTCCGGCCCCCTTAGCTTCCCCATTGCTCTACGGCCCACACGCTGGCTTTGGGGCCCCATAAAGGCCGCACGCCAGCTCCTGAGACCCAACGCCGGCAATTCTAAGGGTCCCCGGCGCACCGCACTCGGTCTTTGAAGGTCCCATAACGGCCTCTGGAATACCTCATGTACATAGAAATGTGGATGCCCACGCCGCTTCTTGGGCCCCCACACCGGGCTCTTTGACACCGTTCGCCGGCTCCATGGGGTACCAACTACCCTACCAAGCAAGCTCGCCTGGAGGTCCCCCACCGTCTCTTGGCGCCCTTTACTGTTTATTGGCGCCCTATTCTATTCAGGCATCGAGTAGCCTCGATGCCTGAATAGGGCCCCGAGACATCGACCTTGGCCAAAAAGCGTTCGTGTAGGCCCTCAGAAACTGTTGTGAGCCCTGAGATTACTGTGTGGGCTACTCAGGCACTTCTGTCGGGTCATCATGCATCGAGTTGGGTCCGAGCTAGTGAGGGCTATCAGAAGCATCCTTAAGCCCTGCGACTTCAGAGGTTGGTGTGAGATCCTAAAAAAAAAAGAAAGTGAGGGCACTCCGAGGCTTGCGAAGGGTTTTTCCTCGGAGGTCGGCCTTGGCCGAACGGCGTTCCTCTAACTGGTAAAGGGCGCTGAGATTACTGAATGGGACTATCGAGTATTGGCATGGGGCCCTCAACTATCAGCACGGAGCCCTCAGGAGCCGGTAAGGGCTCCTCTGCGCCATGCATAAGCCATCCGATTTCAGAGGCCGGTGTGAGATCCTAAACAAGAGCTGAGTGCACTTAAAAGCCTGCGTAGGGCCCTCAGAGATCAGCTTTGACCAGACAGCGGTCGTGGACGCCCTTAGAAACTGACGTAGGGGCCGCCTCAGTCGGTCGGCCCTCTCACATCAGCCTGGGGATCTCAGGAATCGGCCTGGGGCCCCCAAGAGCCGGTTAGGGCCCTCGGAAAGTGGCATTATACCCTGAGATAGCTGTGTAAGGCCCTCGGGTAACGGCTTGGGGCCCTCGGGCATCGGCCTGCGCCCCCGGGCATTGGCCAGAGGTCCTTGGATATCGGTCTGGGGCCCCTCAAGAGCCGGTGAGGGCCTTCAGAAACTGGTATGGGGCCCTGAGATAACTCTGTGGGCTTTCAGTTCCTGATGCGGGACCCTTAGGCATCGGCCCCAAGAGGGGGTTAAGGAGGGCAGGGGGCAGGGGCCCTCAAGAGCCGGTTAGGGCCCTCAGAAACTGGCGTGGATCCCTGAGCTAGCCATGTAGGTACTCAGACACCGGCGTGGGACCCTTAGACATCGACTTGGGGCCCTCGGGCATCGGCCTGGGCCCTCAAGAGCCGGTGGGAGCGCTAAAAATGGCGTGGGTGGGGTTCTGAGATAACCCCTGAGATAACACTAGAACCTGTTCACGCCTTCAGGCACCGGTGCGGGACCATCAGGGTCGCGCTGCGGCGCTGGGGCCCTCGAGAATCGGCTTGGGACACTCGAGCGCCAGGGCCGCATGGGCCCCCACAACGAACTGTGGGTGTGCAAAAATAGGTGTTTGCACACCCTCGGGATTTTCAGGGTGTGCAATTGCACACCCTGCCCCCCGGAATCCGCGGTCCCTGCAACTTACCCCTTACCCCTTAATCGGCCCTTAAAGGAAGGGGCGCGTCAAAAGTGCCTCAAGGGGTTAGGGGTAAGTTGCACACATCTGGAACCCGTGGCTGCGGCTAGATATTGACCCGAGGAATCGATTGCGACCCTTATTTTTGCGATCAGAGGAACCCTTGAGGCACTTTTGACGCGCCCCTTCCTTTAAGGGCCGATTAAGGGGTAAGGGGTAAGTTGCACACATCTGGAACCCGAGGCTGCGGCTAGGTATTGACCCGAAGAATCGATTACGACCCATATTTTGGCGATCAGACGAACCCTTGAGGCACTTTTGATGCGCCCCTTCCTTTAAGGGCCCATTAAGGGATAAGGGGTAAGTTGCTCACATCTGGAACCCGAGGCTGCGGCTAGATATTAACCCGAGGAATCGATTGCGACCCTTATTTATGCTATCAGACGAACCCTTGAGGCCCTTTTGACGCGCCCCTTCCTTTAAGGGCCGATTAAGGGGTAAGGGGTAAGTTGCACACATCTGGAACCCGAGGCTGCGGCTAGATATTGACCCGAGGAATCGATTGCGACCCTTATTTTTGCGATCAGACGAACCCTTGAGGCACTTTTGACGCGCCCCTTCCTTTAATGGCCGATTAAGGGGTAAGGGGTAAGTTGCACACATCTGGAACCCGAGGCTGCGGCTAGATATTGACCCAAAGAATCGATTGCGACCCTTATTTTGGCGATCAGACGAACCCTTGAGGCACTTTTGACGCGCCCCTTCCTTTAAGGGCCGATTAAGGGGTAAGGGGTAAGTTGCACACATCTGGAACCTAAGACTGCGGCTAGATATTAACCCGGGGAATCGATTGCGACCCTTATTTTGGCGATCAGACGAACCCTTGAGGCACTTTTGACGCGCCCCTTCCCTTAAGGGCCGATTAAGGGGTAAGGGGTAAAAGCTAGGGCCAAATAAAGGTCATATTCTTGCTCCCCGTCCCCCAATTGACCGAATATGAGTTTTTTGAGTGATTCTGAATCCGACGCTGTATTCGTTGTTGTTGCTGACGCTAACTTCACGGACATAATACTTACTTGTTTTCCACTGCAGCAGGTTAGCACAAATTTGCAGTAAGTTAGTACGATCGCACGGTAACTGCGATCTGAAGCTGCCACTAGTTTGACATACGTGACCTTGGTCATTATGGCCTACCTTGGCGGGAAGGCGACGGTGACGCCCAAGGTGACGCCACTTTCGAGTCTCAACTCAAGATCATATCTGATTCTGAGGCCTGAGCCACCCATGCAAGGTCATGGCCTCCTCGTTTGCTCCTCGTGGCCCATGGAGTC
Source organism: Amphibalanus amphitrite (assembly GCF_019059575.1). Lineage (NCBI taxonomy): Eukaryota > Metazoa > Arthropoda > Thecostraca > Balanomorpha > Balanidae > Amphibalanus > Amphibalanus amphitrite. The sequence continues at coordinate 345,642 of NW_024881621.1, forward strand.
CCTGCTGATGCTGAATGTGTCACAGGTGGGATTAATCCTATTTTTGAGGTTGTACTGTTTGAATAATTTTATGTGATAAGTAAGAAGTAGTAACATTTGTTTCATTATCATGTAGAAAAAGTTTGATTAAAAAAAAAACATGAATGCCTCTCGGAACTTGTGCTTTTGAATTTTCAAAAAGACTTTCTAGGTAATAATAAGAGATAGGTTACTATGCTACTCCTTAGTCCTCACTTATATTATAATTGTCTCTCAGAGTTACTTACAAATTTATCTGATATTGCACTGTTGACTGTTGAGTGTTGAAGATAGGTAGGTGTAAGGTAGGTACCTATGTACCTACTACCTAGTCCTACTAGGTAGCTGCTTGAATCTTTGGTCAAGGCTACTATGCTGCTTAATACAATTGTGGTATGCGGCATATTCATTTTGTCATAGCTTTGAGTCAAATAATCAACAAATGCCTATAGTGAGTCATGGGTTGAATGAAATAAGTTCAATAAAAAGGTCGTGTGAGTCATGAGTTGATTTGAATCGATTCATCAAAATGTGAGTCATGAGTTGATTCGAATCATTCCGTTGGCTAGTTGCTCGAGTCATGAGTTGATTCGAATCATTTTATCGAGGAACTTGATGAGTCATGAGTTGATTCGAATCAATTAAATTTAACATCATGAGTCGTTTGATGAATCGATTCAAATTTCCAGACTCAAACAAAGAATCGACTCAAAAAAAATTTGAGTCGTTTACAAGTCTGCCGTATAGTGAGTCCGATGACTGATGAGGACTCAGTACATACACGTATTCCAACATTTCTGGTATATTCGTGTTGCCCGACAATGTTGTAGTAGATTCAATAAATCACAAGCAAACGGCGCCCTAGCTACCGATACACGAAATGAAACCATCGTGTCAAGCATACAGCGAGCGTATGAATGCAAACTAGAGGACTCTGGGAGGTACCGGATGTAGGGTTTCTGAGAAGAGAACCCAGCGCTGTGTCAGACTGCAAAGAGCTATCTGGCTCCGAGTACAGCCCATTCACTTATATGTAAATATCAAGCCAATGAATACGACTTACGAGTGCTTACAACTAAGGAAACTAAATGCATATTGCTGAATGAGGCGGGGAATGCAACTTGGCAATAGGTAGGTATCAGACATGTGCATGGATCCGAGTGATGGATCTATGATCTCAGTGGATCTCGAGGCACATTACAGGTTTGAATCTATGATCCCACCGAATCCGGCGTGAAAATTTTATCCTGGATCTATGATCTCACAGGATCTGACGATAAACCAAAAGCATGGATCTATGATCTGAGTGGATCCCACCATGAACAACATTCGAAACCAGGTTTTCAAGTGTTTCTATGTCAATAAGTGCCATAAAACTATGGATTATGACGTGTTATCACATAAAAGCACTAAATAAGAACGTTTGTGAGAACTGCAACGAGTGATCTTTTGGGATTTCTGTGTTGACCAAAAATAAATGAGGATCTATGATCCCACTGGATCTCAAGCAAAAATACTAGACTCGGATCTATGATCCCTACGGATCTCTCGATAAATTAAAGAGCTGGATCTATGATCCCGACGGATCCGAGATCAGGATCCGTGGGATCAGATCCCAGATCCATTTTCTCGGATCCATGCACATGTCTGGTAGGTATGTATGAACTATGAACTATGACTTTCGCTAAACTAAATTATATGACCTATGCTAATGAAACCAAGGTCACTAACTTCCGTTAAAAATTTGTTTGTTGTGATGACACTGTCCATCAAACAATCTGGAAAGAAACAAAATGCGCTGCCGAAAGAAAGACGTTGCCCTGTAAACACTCAAAAGGCCATGCAGGACAGTCTATTTTCAGGCGCAATACAGTAACGCCATCTAGCGGTGGTAATCAGAAACACTACAACGCTGCGGTACAGTATAACCCGCAGGCGCTAATATGCCGCGGCGTAACAGAAATGTGACGTGCGGGTCAGTCTAACTGCAGGCGCTGACACGTAGCGACATCTCTCAGTAAATTATTGCACCAAGTCGCCTTGTGGTACGGGCCGAAAAGATCGGTTGTTGTTTTCAATAGCTCGATTGGTCAAGCTTGACCGAGGCTAGTTCACCATAGGCCCTGAGTTCACCTTTGAATTGTGATGCTATGTCGGAGATGCGCATTACGCATGTAGCCTATGCTATGCCTAAAATGTTATGCAATTGTATTGCAGTGCAGGTAATACAAACGTGAAACGTGATTAAACACACCCCACAGGTGTGGACTTACCTGATCTGGCAATCCCCCACTTCCAGAAGAATTTGACACCTGAAAAAACGGGACTGATCAGTAAACAATACCTACTAAGAATATCTTTATTTATTTAGAAATTAAAGCAACTTTACGTTTCACCATGTGTATTTATTTATTTAGGTATTTAATGCCATTCTGCGTCCCCAGTGCAACCATTTGAAGGCTCTGGAACGTTTCCCCAGTGTCTATCTCCCCTCCCCGATATCCCCCCACCCACAGCGCTGTCGCCAAATCATCGACCGGCTGGCACATTGCCAAGACGCCCGTTGCTCTGCTCTTGGACCCAGCGGCTCTGCGACGACCTTGACCGGTATATATACATCGGCGGTTGGCCCGGGGCGACGCCGGTCACTCGTGTTCTCAGGGGCGGGGTTTGGCACTCTGCCAACCAGCTGGGATGACCGTGTCGAGAGGAAGGGAGAGAGTACAGGGGGCGGGCGGCGAGGGACGGGGGAGCCGGGAAATGATGGAATCGGCGACCGGAAGTGACATAGCGCAGGAAACCGTGGGCGGAAGAGCGGACAGAGCCGCCAGCACCTCCTGATGTGTGGCTGACAGACATGTATTACTGAGATCGATACTCGATTGAAAGAGTGCGCATTGGGCAATGGTTTGGCTTGCTTAACCACGATTGAGACAGGAATTTAGATGAATAAACGACCTCAACTGAAGTATCTCGGCGATGATTCAGTCTAGGCTGCGAGTGCATTATGCAGCCCGTGTAATGTTGGCAATCAAAGCACTAACTTTGTCGGAAACCTATCGACAATTCTGCCGTCCAAAGGCAAAAACGCATATGTCGGGTCATGACCTGACCCGACATATGCGGTTTTGCCTTTGGACGGCAGAATTAAGCTTTAAAAAAAAATCACACAAATACTTCCTTCGAATCAACACACAATTTCACCATCCTAAATCCTAAATAACTGGTTACATACACTAGCCAGTCAGGGCATAACGGCAATCAGCAGCACCATGTCCGACGGCTGTGCCATTGCATGTTGATCTCATGAACGGACGGCTAACCACCTGGTGACAGATGTCCCGAAAGGCCAGAGCGGTGCAGCCCTTCCCAGTGAACACTCACCCAGGTATCTTGCTCTGCGACACTCCATCCGGCACGTCCAGTGACCGGGACCGGTACCCTGTGAGGGTGACCTCCATCGACCTGGGCCTGGCCCGGGACCACAGACCCTCCCTCTGTCCGTGCGCCCTCCCGCCCTCTGCCACCGGCCGCGGCTCGTCATCAAACCGGACCACAGACCGCAGTTGTATACCGTCCTCGGACTCAGTCGGTGTCTCCGCACTGGCCCGGCCTGGTCTCCAGCCGGCAGAGTCCAGCAGCGAGTCCAGCTGACGGCTGCGGTGGCGCTGCAGCGCCTGCTGGGCCGGACGCAGCAGTGCCCGGTGCTCCTCACGCAGCAGGAAGTGACTCCGGTAGGCGGCGCCACCGACCGACCGCCGGGCGGCGCCACCGTCCAAGGCGCTCAGCTGCCGCGGCAGCGAGCTCGAGCGGCGCAGGCCAGTGGCCGGCACCGCACCGCCGTTCAGCAAACGCTCGAAGCTGCTGTTGGAGGTGTTCCCTCTCGAGAAAGTGTGCACCGGGGGTGGAGGCGGAGCGGGCGGGTCGGATCGGAGTTCCAGCGAAGCCCGGGCGCTGTTGATACACGCCTGCCGCATCAGACTGTGGCGCTTGTGGGAGTCCGTGCAGGCGGGAGCCGGCCGCCGGCGACGCACCGACTCAGGGGAGTGCTGACCCTCCATCGGAACCGTATGGTGTCACCATTTAGTCCCACAGGTCACGGAAAGGCAAACGGACGCGAATAGAATATGGCGTCAAATTACTGCGGCGGGGGTCGGCGGCTGGCAACGCTAGTCTCGGGTACTCGAGATGTCAACCGCCAAGGTCAGACGCTGACAGCTATACAAACACCGCGTCCAGGCCCGTCACAGCCGTCACAGCGTGCAGTCACGCTCCGACACCGTCACTGGCCGTCACTGAGCGCTCACTCGACTCGAACGTCACTGCTCGACATCGTCCAAACGTCACATTGGCGTTCAATCACCACCGCAGCACTGTAGTTCTACACGACCACTACACGGCCCTCGGCGCTCTGTATCCTCCCCCGCTCTGCACTGCACTGATGGCCGGACCGAGAGAGCACCAGTCGAGAGACATGGTATCAGTCAGAGCATCCGGACTAGGTCTGGGGCGCCGGGCGGAGCGCCGCCGGCTGCCGCCCCTCGCCCGCGGCGCCGGCGGTGGTGTCACAGCCCCACCCTCCCCTCCCCCCTCCCCGGGAGCCAGCTCAGTTGACACAGCGAAACGGCAGCGGTGGGGGTGAGCGATCGGGGGGGGGGGGCAGCTCCGCCTACTGGGGATCCCATGGCGGAGCCGGATACAATTACCCTGTACAATACGAACTGCGCAGCGATGCGAATATTCGTTTTAAAACACTGATGAATAATGTCAGTGAAGGAATGCGAGCAGCCCGACCGGGTGAAATAAGATTAAATGTCAGTTGTAAAAAAGTTTCTATCGAATATCGACCGTACCCAGCAAACTGGCACCCCACATATTGATTTCATAAATGCGAGCATTATATGGCGGCAGCCGGTAATGCTAAATTTATGCTTTGAGGCAGCTTTATCACCCACTGTAAGACCGTGGGTTCGGTCAGGAACTGACTGAACCCACCAGACAAACCAGACAAACCAGACAAAGGCCACGGTCTTTGTGGGAGACCAGGCAAGAGACCATGCCGTGTCCGTCACGTGCAGACCGCCCTCTCAGTCATCTGCAGGTCGCTGGCTCTGTCCTTACGTCAGCCGCCGGTGATTGATGGAGAAGCGGCCGCCGGCTGCCGTGTTTACGGCACGGACGACCTGATTCACCCGGCGGTGAGCGAAGGACGAGATGCAGGGTCCGAGAATCCGAGACCGTGATAGGAACGTCACTGGTGAACGGATGGACGCGCCCGGCGCCGCCCGAACGGGCAGAACCAGTGGTAACTCGTTATACCGAACTAACACCGCCGAGGTCACATTTCAGCGCAGTGCTGGGACAAACACATTGAAATGGTTTGACGCCTGCACATAGGCATGTTCTTGTATGTTTACAGGAGCCGTTTATGATGCAAGCGTACTGAATTCCCCATAAATGTGACGGTGATGAAGACGGCTCAACTCAACTCAACTCATTTATTTTAACAAACCAGACAAAGAAAAGACACACAAAACATACAAATAGGATTGGTGCAAAAGCCTAAAGCTTAACTCAAGGCACCTCTCCACATTCAATAGAACTTAACAAAACATGACACCGCCGGGATTAACATAATACACCAACATAACAATAAATTAAATGAAAGGCGAACATAAACAGGAGTGTGAGATTACTCCTCCGCTGAGTCAGCAGCCGCCCCCGCCGCCCGCCGCAGTGCCATCGCCCTGACCACGAAGTCCTGGAAGAGCGCCGCGGCCTCCCGGCCGCCGTCAGTGCTTGTGGTGATACTGTCTCCGTGTATTAAATTGTGAATTAGGTCTCTTCGAGGTAAATTTAGAATTTGGTTACCTAAGACCAGTGAAAGCTGAGTGAAAAGGTTAGCTCTGACTTCCTGATAAAGAGGGCATGATAAAAGAAAATGGTGTATTGTTTCTGGTTCATTGTGACAAACGCAATGAGGGGTGGAGAGTTTCTGGAGCTGGTAGAGATTGGCATTTAATGGGAGGCTTCCTGTCCTGATTTGTGTATGGAATGCGTTGCCGAGTTTTGAGCCAAAAGAGAAATAAGCGTGTGGTTTTGGTGTGCCGAAGAGGCTTGTAAGACCATCCTGAAACTCCTGACCGGCTGACGGGTGAAGCCTGGAGGGAGCCAGAGGACGGACGCCTTACGTATTTACCCGAAGTCACAGTGGGCTAGCCCCAGACTACCAACGTGAGCCCGCTCTCCTGTTGTCCACCACCGAACGTAGAGCACATTATGGGAACGTAGAGACGGTTCCCACAATAAAATTACATATGGCATAGCCATGCACTAAGTTGGATAAACCATATAATAAGCAAAATAAACGAGAAGACGAATAAACGGACAGACGGACAGTCAGACAGACTGGCAGACACACTGGAAGATAGACGGAAAAATACTGATGGACGGATAGACAGACAACACCAGACACAAGGAGAGACGGGCACAAGATAAACGGGCACACAGACGGACAATACGGACAAACCTGACAAAACGGACAAACGGATAAACTGACCAATACACAGGAAGACGGACAGGCGGACAGGCTGGGCGGACGTATGAAAACATAAACGTAGATGGGCAATGTATTCAATCGGAAGAAAGGTAGTCCCCAGGATGAACAATGTTCATTCAACCGGTGCTTGTTTCTGGGGCTTCAGATGTTCATTGAACATCTTGAGCCCCAGAAACAAGCACCAGTTGACTGACAGAACGAACAGACGGATGAACAAGTCCGGACGTGGTTCACTCTCGGCGGGCCGGGAGCCGCCCTCACTCACCTGGCGCAGCGCAGGCAGTTGATGTGCAGGTAGTGGCCGTGCACGATGATGAAGCCCGTGTTGGCCGTGCTGCCGGAGCAGAGGAAGCAGGTCGGCGGGCGGGCGGCGCCCTTCGACAGACCCCTCGCCGGAGACCGGCCTCTGATCACCGCCTTCGGTTTCAACGAGCGGTACACCTTCTGGTGCCACTGGTTAGAGCGGTCGAACGCCTCCGGGTCCGTCTCGGCGCAGTCCCGGTCACCACTGCTCGGTTTATCGCCCTGCTCAGCCGCCGTCTCCGTGACCTTGGCAGGGTCACCGTCACCGGTCACTTGCGGCGGGTCATCAGCTGACCTCAGGTCAATGACGCGGCGCGCCAGGTCGGACACGCTGGCGGAGAGCTGACGCGCGCGCACCGGACGCCGGAGACTGAACAGGGATCGCGAGAGGAGCGCGGCGCCGCTCAACCGCAGTCGGCCAGGCTGTAGGGAGCCGGACGACTGGCTGCTGCTCAGGGTGGGTGACGTGTTCCGCGGCAGACTCAGCGCCTTCGACATGGCTGGTCGCTAGTGGGGTCGCACGTTCACACCCGCAGCCTCGTCCTTAGAGTCGTGTGGTTGTAAGCCGGAAGGTGGGTACAAATGGCTTCAAAACCGAAAGGCCTTCCGTGCCAACTGTCATCGAAAGGTCCATATGTTAGTCACTAGGATATTCGCAGCACGCTGCCCCTAACACACTGCAGGCTGACACTTGGCCCTGACCTTTCACTCAAAGGAAGTGAGAACAAGTTCCACGCGTGCCGACGTCGCCAGCTGGAAGCTTATCAAGCGATCACCGCAGTCGCTTGTCACAAGTCTCCTTATAATGCAGGCACGAAACACTCAAACGAACAGCCCTCTTCGATTTTAACTAAGCCCTGCAACAGCTCTACGTCACCACTTGCACCCGACACCACAAGAAGATTGCACGCCACAGCCCACAGCGCACTACAGATCCAATTCTAACTCTCGTCCCGCCACAACGCTCAACGATCTAGCTCTATACAGCGTCGCGCTCGACGCGTCGATCACCAATAAGCCTGGGGGTAGGGTACAGGTGAGCAGCGAGCAGGGCTGCGGGACAGGTGTTCCACAGGTGGCTGTCACGGGCTGACAAGGTCGCTAGTGGCGGTCTCAGAGCACGCGCCGCGGCCGTACCGTCCCCAGGTCACCCCGGGTCGCTGCAGACAGTGCAGGTGCGTTGAGGACAGGGTGACTGGCACACCTGTAGTGGTAAATGTTAGCGACAGTTATTGAAGTCCCGCGGCTGTGAAAAGGATCAATTGGTAATTAACTGGGTTTGTCTACCAGGTCCCTGGGTGGTGTTGGTTGTGAGAGTGTTAGACCACTAAGCGGATGGGTTCGCTCTGAGGTCAACATCTGTTTCTCAGGCCTTGATGCCCTGAGTGTGCCTGAGGTCTTGCCCATCTTGATGATGCCTTGAAGCCCATCGTTCAATGGCTCGGGACGCCACTGTGGACCTGAGCTGCGGGCGTTATTCGACGGACGGCGTGGCGCCGCTGATCGCCAATTCACTATCGATCGAACTCGTACAGCGCAACCGTCGCTGACCCGCAGTTAGCCGCCGCCGCCGGACCGCATTTCAAAACAGAGCTGTCTGCCGTCAAATAGTCGAACTCTGCGGCCCAACAGAGCTGTCTGCCGTCAAATAGTCGAACTCTGCGCCCCAACAGAGCTGTCTGCCGTCAGAGCAGCAGACCGACCCGAACAGAGCTGTTCTCCGTCACAGCCTCCCAGAAACAGAGCTGTCCATCGTCAGAACACTGCTCTTCAGAGCTGTTGGGAACGGCAGCTTCTCAAAAAGAGACATCAAGAACAGTGAATTTCCATATGAAGCTTTTGGGAAAGGACAGATCCCAAAGAGAGTAATAGAGATAAGTTAAATCCTCAAATTTTATTGATGAGAAAGGACGAAATGAGGTCACAGAGAAAGGACATTAAAAAACTTAAAATAAATTAGCACTTATTTATTCAGTTGTGTTTGAATAATTCCTAAACGCGACAAACATGTTCACAATATTGCGCCGTTTTACAAGATTTTGTTCTATTAAAAGAACAGTTTGTGAGGTTGTGACCCATAAACATATGAGAATACGGTCAGCACTTTGCAGCTTAGAGCGAAAGATAAAACAGCGTACAAAAACGGCAAAACTATCTCGGCCTCTGCGTTTGATCGCAGCACAAACACCGAAAACCAGCACAAAAGTTCCACTCATACAACAGCTGGTACACTGAACGAACGCTCCACATCCGTGCTGCAAACTTGGTCCACTATGACGAGACGCGACTCGCTTTTTGTACCATCATCCGTCATAAGGATGTCGAATGTAAAGCCGATGCCAATACAAATGCGAGACAAAGGCACGATGTGACCTTGACCGCCAACACAGCTGCGGGACCGACCGACACTTGATCACAGACCGACACACGGACTGACAGACTGACACACAGTCGGTGGAACGTTAGACAGGTCTGTGACTCCATCTGTGGACCAGAAGTCTCTCAGGATGACAATCATACACACTATGAGTCACGAGCAGCACGTATCCTGGCCCAGCGTAGCTCCACACAACAGTTCTAATAGAGTGAGTTCTTTGAACTTACCCGGTGTGTCGAAAAACGCTGGCGCCTGAACACACAGTCTCGGGTCCTCTGAAATGGGTTGGTCTCAGGTTCTCTGTTCAACTCACTTCATTTGAGTTTCTAACGTTCGATTGAGGAATGACTGCTGAGCGCCAAAAGTCGCAAGGTCCGACTTCTAACAATTTGTCCGGCGAGATCGAGCCGGTCCAGGTGAGGGCAAGCCTCTAATGCATTCCAACCCTCGCTTCGCTCTGCAATGGTCATTGCCAGTTTGGAACCACACAGGGGGCGCAGAGGCGACTTCAGATCCAGTCCGCCCCTCCCGCTTCCATCCACACCAGTTCCTCCGGTAACCGTCCGCACAAACTGCGGTCAGTGGGCGTGCTTCGGTCCGTACATCTTGACACCGGCCTTGGTGGTGAGCCGCGTGTTTTTGGCCAGCAGTGAGCCCATCTTGACAGAGGGAGATGTGAGGTCCCTGCCGACACGGAAACGAACGGTCAGAGATAGCAAACTGGTCATTGCAGTCGGTTCATGGTCAATAGCAGCGCAACTGAGGCCGAGACAAAAATAATGCACTCGTAAAATAAAGGTAGTCAGTACGTACGCACATCACAAGGACGAGTAAATTCAAAACTCTTAAATCGTTGGCCGATATCAATGTAAGAATTATTGTCAATAAAATAACGCAATAAAAATAAAACAAAACGATGAAACGGCACTTCGATGGAGTATTGGGTTTCTGTATAACCAGTATAACGCCTTTTGGGGCGACTAACGGAGCGAGCGAGAGGGTTGGCCTTGCACGTGCGAACTTGCGAGTGGGTACCTCCCACTGACTTGTGCACGGCACCCTACTAACCGGTCTCTAGCGATGTGCCAAATTTGAGCACAATCGGCCCAGCCGTTCTCGAGATCTGGAAGCGGCACCCTGCACGTGCGCACGTGCAAAATGGGTCCCGACTGACTTTTGCACGGCACTCTACTAACTGGTCCCTAACTGTGTACCAAATTTGAGCGCAATCGATCGAGCCGTTCTCGAGATCTGGAAACGATCCCTGCACGTGCGCACGTGCAGCAGCACCCCAACTCTGGCACATGGATATGCAGTGCCTAGTGGGTGCCTACCTACATGCCAAATTTCAGCGCAATCGGCCAAGTAGTTACCGAGATATTGCAACAATTACAAAACTGACACCTCTTCGTTTTGCACGTGGCACGTGCATAAGGGGTCACCCACATGCATCGGGAATAGTCCAATACTTGGTAGAAGGAATGAAGCTGCCCTACACAAATTACCGCATGTAAATCGGTCAAGTGGTTGCTGAGATATAAGCCTCGCAAAAGCGTCCGCACGGTACTCAGAAATTTCCGTTAGGTTAAGGAAAGACTACGCTCGCTTCGCTCGCTCCGTAATAAACAGTATTTTTAATCACTGCGTTGTTTGCGAAGCATCATACACGATCTCCTGTAGCTCATCAGCCCTTTCCGCCGGCCCTCGTCCACTCACTCGAGGTAGGGGTGCAGCTCGTCAGCCGTCCAGTGCTGTTTGACGGCGAACAGGGCGGCGAATCTCTCCGGTGCGTCGTCGGGTAGGTCAGTGGGCGCCAGACGCACCACCACCTGCGGACTGACCTCGCTGTTCACCACCGCCAGGCCGCGCAGCTGATCCGCGCTGGTGGTCACTCCTGGAGACAGGACAGGGCGGAGCAGGGCTGAGGTCAGAGTAGAGTAGGGCAGGGTGGGGCAGGGCATGAATGTCATAGTAAGTGAAATCATGATGGCTTAGATAGCATACCAGTACCCAGTAGTAACCAGGTCAGCTCGGATGCGGGTAAGGTCACGACAAGTTCGGTCAAGGCAGGTTAGGTCAGGGCAGGCCATGTGAAGAGTGAGTAAGGTTAGGCCAGGTTAGGTCGGATCTGTGCACGCTAGGGCAGATCATGCCATATTGGATCTTATTCTTGTCTGGTCACCCACATGTAAGTTCTACCCGCTCCCGCCCTATCTCACCGTCGGGGACGCTCTGCTGCCACGACGCGGTGAAGTCAGCCAGGTTGAACGTCTTCATGGGCTGCAGCAGCAGGCGAGCGAATAGCCGGGCCACCTGATCCTCGCAGAACGTGTACAGCGGTTCGCCTGTGACGGCACGCGCACACACGGGGATGAGATGTGACTCAGGGAAGGGACAGCGGCACGACCCGTCAGATGGACATTCGGTTACGCCATTACGATACTAAATGGCAGTCTTTGCTCTACCAGCTCGTTTTGTAAACAGCCAATTCCCGTAGAGATCGCCTGCCCCTGTTCATAGTTCATACCTACCTCATAAATCCTGAAAATATGTAAATAGGCCTAATGCGACAGCCCATACCCCATTCCTAAAGCCTCCCTTAACAAAGTCAGCGTCTCTCCTTCCTACCTCCATCCGCGGCCGTCTCGCCGGTTTGCTTCATATGTTTGTCGAAACAGTGCGCCACCACTGCAACCGGCTCCAGCTCCGACAGCGTCTCCAGCGTCAGCGAGCGTCGCACCTCGACACTCGACCACGAGTTCTCATCGATGAACTTTGTGATCAGACTGAACACGTGGAACTCGTACTCGCACTCCAGAAACCGGTACTCGCCTGAAAACAGACGCATGCAAACAGTCAGAATAGTGAAACTGTAGTGTCGTGTTCCCGTCGTGTCCAGGGGACAGCGGCATTATCCTAAAGTTTCACGGGCATCGATAGTATCGAAAGTGGAGCGACTTTATAAGTTAAAGAGGACGCACACTAACATTTTTCAGCACTAATATATGTCGTAATCTCCTCCGTTCCGTCGCTTCCATCCTCAGGATACTGAAATTCTCCTCCTCCACGCCGCAACCCCCACTCCGGGCTGGACAGGCACCTTTATCTCATGAGGGCTGCTCCCTTGGAGCGACACCGCTGCTCCCGAGGGAGCGCACCCCGTAGCAGGTGCAGAGAGTGCTTGGGGGGGGGGGGGAGCTGGTCGGCCTGTCCATCCGGACGGGCTCAGCCCCGGCAACTCTCTAGGGTGTCTGCCCAGACCAATGTCCGCTAATTCCTATCATCTTTCCGGCTCTGAAATGGTCTTGTCAGACCGAAAGGGCCTAACCCAATAAAAAAAATTGTCAGCTCGGGCCACGAACGACTAACAATGGCAATCTGTCGTAAATATCAAAGTCAAACATGTCCACCGTGCTATCTCTATTTCTCTCCTCCCCTGCCGTCCTCTCCACCTCCCTCCCTCCCGCCTTACTGTCCATCCTCCATCCTCCTCACCGTCCATCAGCAGCGCGTGGCTCTCCTTGAGCGCAGTCTCCAGCTGCTCCCGGCTGGCCTGCACGGCCTCGGCCAGCCGCGCGGCGCTGTACCCGGTCCCCGGGTGGAGCCGGCCACGGTACGGGTCAGCCGACAGCAGCCGGTGCAGCCGCCGCAGCCGCGGCTGGCACTCGCGCAGCTCCAGGTAGGTGTAGAACGTGCCGGCCACCTGCGGTATGGTGAGATCCGTCAGATAGTGAGTCCGGGGGAAGGGGTAGGACTGCCAAGTGTGTTGATCACTGGTCACTAGTCAGGCAAGTCCGAACGAAAGTTCGTAGATGTATTACTGGATGACAAAACAACTTTGACTCAGCCGGTTATAAGACAGATAAAAATATGAAAATGAAAAGTGTGTTGTCATGTGATATTAAGAGTAATTCAGACGCCTGAAGATCACCTGACTGTGTCTGCAATCATATCATAACACAACATGACGCAACTGTACAGCATCTTTGAGACGGTGCCATCCTTACCTGTCTGTCTGTAACATGTCGAGGACCCTCCTTCTCAATTTCGTTGGGTCCCGTTAACGACTGGAGCAGCAGAAGGGAGTTGGATGTCTCCGCCTCTCGAACAGAGTACGTTTTCTCCGCGGTACAGAGCACGGCACTGTCCGAGGGTTCGCCCCGAATGACCAGGCTGAAATAACGACTGTCTGAGTCACCAGTGACCAGTGATTACGGAGCGAGCGAAGCGAGCGTAGTCTTTCCTTAGATTAACGGAAATTTCTGAGTATGAGCGGCCGGCCGGCCGGCCGGCCGTGCGGACGCTTTTGCGAGGCTTATATCTCAGCAACCACTTGACCGATTTACATGCGGTAAATTTTGTAGGGTAGCTTCATTCCTTCTACCAAGTATTGGACTATTCCCGATGCATGTGGGTGACCCCTTATGCACGTGCCACGTGCAAAACGAAGAGGTGTCAGTTTTGTAATTGTTGCAATATCTCGGTAACTACTTGGCCGATTGCGCTGAAATTTGGCATGTAGGTAGGCACCCACTAGGCACTGCATATCCATGTGCCAGAGTTGGGGTGCTGCTGCACGTGCGCACGTGCAGGGGTCGTTTCCAGATCTCGAGAACGGCTTGACCGATTGCGCTCAAAATTGGTACACGGTTAGGGACCAATTAGTAGGGTGCCGTGCAAAAGTCACTTGGGACCCATTTTGCACGTGCGCACGTGCAGGGTGCCGCTTCCAGATCTCGAGAACGGCTGGGCCGATTGCGCTCAAATTTGGCACATCGCTAGAGACCGGTTAGTAGGGTGCCGTACACAAGTCAGTTGGAGGTATCCACTAGAAATTTTGCACGTGCAAGGCTCACTCTCTCGCTCGCGCCGTTAGTCGCCCCAAAAGGCGTTATACTGGTGATTATGATTGTGATGATTGTGAGTACAATGATTGCGTTCTATCGCAGCATTTATTATAGACCGTTCAAATCAATAAGGAAGCATTCGAGAGATAACACAATGCGATTGCCAATCATGTCTTCAGACAGAGAGTGAATATGATGTACGTAACTCCATACTTATATATAAGCAGAATATGCAATTGCATGTTCAGACCAAATAAACAGACCCACCTGCCACCTTTGCAAACATGATCAATGACGTGGGCATCCGCTTCCACCAGGGTCAGCTGAGACGCGTTGGCAAGGCAATCGTCAGAAAAGTACAGGGTCTGTGCCTTTGGAAGAAGGTCTTCGAGCTGCAGTTTTGCCTTCTCGGCAATGGCATCAACATCCTGAATGGGCCTGAAAAAAACATTGAGGGTATTGTTAGATTGTTAAGCTTGAAACTCGGAAGATACTGAGACTTAGACATTTGTAAAAAAGAAAACTGAAACCATGGTTAACCCTCGCCCGTATTACCTACTGTTTTGACAGCCGCTAACGTACTCGTATAGGGGGACCAACCCCCTCGGCCCCTGATCGAGCTAGAGCTTCGCGGAAAAAACGAGCGTGTTGCCCGTGACAAGAGAAAGCCGATGATACCCAATTTTAAGGACCTAGGTAGATCGTTGGTTGACCTTCCAAGTCAGGTCAATGACCCAAAAGTCGGGAAAATCGAGACCTGTTAGAACTTCGTAAAGTGAGGTTGTTATGTTTTTCGGGATACTGATCACGAATTAAATGTTAGTGATCACAGATTCGAAATCAGCTAAAAAGACCACTCTAGAAACACTTGACAGTAAAAAAGTGAGCCAAGGTCACCAAAAGTCAATGACCTTGAGCTGACCTTCATGTGTATTTAGCTGTATTTAGACAAGGTCTTTCCAGTGCTCACATCGAGCCAGAATATGAAATGTTATCAAATAAGGTGTGACCATGTGAGGAAGTGATTCGGCAGCCCTGTGTTGGTGTAGCCTTTCCTTAAACTTGTTTGTACAGGGAGCCTCCATCACATCCCTTGGCACTCTGTTCGTCATGTACTTCTCTGTTTAAAAAGAGTTTCAGCCGAAGTAAATGACATGATCTGCCTTTTATTACTTACAGATGGTGCCCTCTAATGTGATTTTCATGGGAGAATTCGAAGAACTGCTCAATGTCAACCTTAGCATTTTATCAGGAGCTTGTAAGCTTTGCTGGCAACCCAGCCAGCTAAATTGGTCTGGGCCGTATCTTGTTTTACTCTGGCTAGCTCCAGCACTTGCTCTGCCGAATTACGAGCAAGGTCTGGAGCAAGGTCTGGAGCACTGCTAGAGTTGACATATGATCCCAGAGCTGGCCCGCACCACAGCCAGACTTATGCCACAGCAGCCGTGCCGTGCATCAATCGTACTTCAGCCACAGTAAGACAGAGCCGCTACGAGGCAGCCGGACCTCGCGGTAGCGCGCCATGGCGGGAAGCCAGACTTGAGCGAGACTTGCCAGTTGGCGGTCCGAAACCAAACCAACTCCAGAGCAGTGAGCGCTATGGGAAAGACTGGCTAACCGGAATGGAGCCATATTGACCCAAGCCCCCCCCCCCCCCCCCCGTTCTGATGGCGCACCTTCACCAAACTGGAAAACATCCATACACTACGCCGGACGCCCGTGAAACCCTCTTGCGCCGAAATTCGCAAGCGATTTTGCACTGAAAGTTCTGTATGATTTGCGCCAAAAAATTGGGTGCCTATTTGTGCCAAAATTAAGCCACTTTTATATAAAGCACATGAGCACATCTACTGATCAAGGCTACCTATATCAACTAGACAGAGCGTTCCGGGGTCTTGGACATCCGGGATTTGAGCGCCTGAATAAGTTTTTATTTCCACGGAAACCCAATAGGTACCTCAATACGCTCAGCGCACTGTAGCGTCGTGCTGTGAAACAAGGCCGTAGCCGAAAGTCCCAGGGCCACACCAATCGGCGGAGCGGTGTGTTCGAGGCTAGCGGGAGCCAGCAAAGGCCTGGTAGCGAAGCAGCACGTGCTCCGGCACATCAGCCTCTTTTCCGCACACAGCGCAGAGCGCCGCGGGGCACCACTCTCTCTGTCCTCTCCGGGGATGATAGGGAGCGGCGGCGTGCTCCTGAGGAGTGACTTGTATAATGATTCTGAGCAGTTGTCGCGCCATTGATGCAAGGCCGCACAGTGAACCATCCTGGTCAGCGAGTGGGAGTTCGAGGGCAGGATGGCTGCTTGTTTCGCCAGGTCGTCCACGCTCTCATTCCCCTCGCTACCGCAGTGGGCAGGAACCCATTACAGTATTACTTAGCGACACTCAGCGATGATCAACAAGGTCAGCAGCCTTGCTATTCATCTCCACGCCGAAGGTTGAGGCCTCACCTAAGTGGCTGCTCCTCCACTGAGTTGACTCAGTGTGGCTCACCAGTTCGAGCACGACGACCAGGGCGGGGGCGTTTCGTCCTGAAACCTCTCCAGAGTCGCCCGCAGGGCGAATCTGCTGCTAGATTGACCAGCTCGCCAACTAAATTCAGTGACCAGCTTTCACTAAAAATTATGAGGCCGCCCTGCGGCAAAAAATTCAGCCGCCTCCATGTGCTGATTTTGACGTGTGTGAAGTTGTGCCCCTGCATGTGCGCCAACATTTTCTGCACAATCCCGCTACTAAGCCGAACATATTCAGCAAAACGCGCTTTATTCCAGTCCGGTCCCTTAACACTGGTTCAAATTTGGCATGTCAGAATTGACAAGGGAAAACAGACTAGACCCAAACCAAATTGCTGGCTGGGAAGATCTTATCATTTTGGCAGTTACAACCTAGTGGCTTCTGGGGCCTAAGAGTGTTATGTTTTGTCATGTTCTTCACATTCCAATTCCTGAATCTAATCTTACCTTATGCTTGATCCAGTGTTTTGGGCCTCCATTTAACGTTATTGTGAAAGCAGTTGTGGCCAAGGCCGTTGTGGCCAAGATTCTTACAGATACAGAGGCAGAGGCACACCCAAGGCCCTCTGGCACACCTTACTCTATCTCTTCTTCTGGACAACATTCATTCACATAGCCGAATAACTTTTCAGAGGAGCTATTGCAATTTCAGAGGAGCTATTGCAATGCAATGCATAATGATAAACACTAGGGAATCAAACGGGGCGCGCGCTTCGTAGCGTGTTTTACATGCGCCGTTGCTACTGCTTTTGATATATAAATTTATGTTTTTCATTGACGACATCTATTGGTCAAGGATGTTTCTCTTCCAGAAAGAGTGAAGTAGCTTAAAAAAAAGATGTATTTAAATTAATCAACTTTGATTAATTAAAAGAAATATTTTCATAAAAATGACCATGCGTCTGCAAAGGTCAGAGAACACATATTTTGTCACAAAAGCGGCAAAAGAGCTTCGAAACATTTAATTTTTCAATTTATTCAAAAAAGAGCAATTTATGTTCCATGAGGCTAATGGAAGCCAAAAGACCAACCAAAAGGCTGAAGTATTCCTGTCGACAGCAGCTAGGGTTAGAGTAGAACACGATGTATCTTTGTTATTTTTGCTTGACGGTCGCGTGCTCGTGCCGCGCTACGTTCGCTCTGAAGTCTTCCTGGGCGATTTTACGGTTGAAGGTGGGTTTATTTTAGCTGAACTAGCAAGTGATGTATAATCGTTTACTGTATATGTCACGGAAGGATGAATAAATTGCGAAATCTGTCGCTAAAGTGCCTTTCTCGTTTCGCCGCAATTGTCACTACCGCGTCAAATGACATTTTAACGCATATATATGTAGAATGAGGAGCTGTTTAGGTGTCCTTATTTGTTAAACTCCTATTGAGGAGTTTCAGAAACCCTATACTCAACCGACTATCCTCAAAGTCTACCTACCTACATAGCAGCTGCCACAGTATAGGTTGAGGTATGCGTGAGGCTGTACCCAGAGATGGACTATGGAGTGGGCAGAAAGATGGCTTGTTCCATTGTGCAAGGGATGAGTTACAGTTGTACCTGGCCTAGGGGAAGGTAATCTGTACACTCAGTACATATATCAATGCATGGGAAAGATTCAGGCTCAGCATCTGTGTCGACAGATGAATAGTCGAGGTAGGTAGAGATATTCGAGTCAGGAAGCAACTGAGGTTAAATATTAACTAATCCTAAAATATGAAGCTGAATAGGAAACTCTGTCATGTTACAAGAGTTAACCTTAATTATGTATTATTAATGATTATAGTAACCATTCACTTTTTATTTTCAGGCAGCTGAAAATGGCAGATCCTGATGGATCAACCAAGAAAAAAATATCCAGACCTGGCTTCAAGTTTGAGACAGGTTTCAGAATTGAGTTACTGGAGACAGGAGTATGGTATGGTGTTTGTTTAAGTATGAATAATTAGGGCTGCTCAGCCCCTGCCCCCTAGCATCCTCACCCTAGAAAATATCTGGCCCTGCCCCTAGAAAATGGACAGATTGGAGTTTCCCTTCTCCATGCTGCATAGTTCTCTGGAACCTAATGGTGTGATGATAGAATAAGATTTGTGCTTGGTACCTAAATACTAAATAGTGTATGTGTTATGTTGTACCTATTCAAACATTCAAGCAAAACTAGTTGACTTCTTAGGTAGCTGCAATGTACCTATTGGTGCATCCCATTCAAATGCAGTTTTTTATTATTCATCAGTAATAAAAAAGACTAGCAAGTGGCACGCTCAATAATGTGTGTAGTCATTTTACATCACATCATCTCAATTATTTTTCCAGTGATTCAGAGTGGTATCTATTTTGAGATACCTGATATGTATCCCTCTGTTTATCCACTTGGGGTACGTTTGCATTTTCTCATTGGCATGATGCATCATACATTTGCAGGTATACTTGCAAAATTCTGCAAGTGGACTGGGAAAAGGAGCTAATTCTCATTCACTATGACCGGTGGTCTCACAAGTTTGATGAATGGGTGCCCATGTCATCACCAGACATCAGGCCTTGCAAGGATAAGGGCAGGCAGTGAGTAATGTGCATATTTTTCTATTGCTCCATTTTAAAATGATTTAAATGTGGTGCTGCCGCTGGGCTCAATTACTAACTACCAGAGTGCTGCTGGCAGCATTTTATGGATGTTGATGTAAATAGGCATTTTTGGTTAATTACTCACTTTGCTACCTATGTATTAATGTGTGATTATGGGATTGACATGCCAGAGTACTGTTATAGCCAAATGTATTACAATGTGGCTAGTGACTCAATGTTAAAGCATATTAAATCCGATAAAATTAAGTGTCTGCAATGTTTGGTTCCCTCTGACTGCTTACAGTCATGGTATGTTATTATCTTACATTACCTTGCCCACTGTGTGTGGGGGGAGGGGGAGGCGCCGTGCCTTTAACCCGCCCGTCTTTACCTGTCTGACCATTTGTCGATGTTTGCCAGGCGGCAGGACAGTAAGAAACACTTTCGCGTGCGTGAGGACGTGTTCGCAGTTTGGTCGGACGGCCGCCGCTACCCGGGCTCCATTCAGGCCGTACTCCCTAACGGTAAGACGGTGGTCTGCGGCTGACTAATGTTGGTGTATGGCTGTGTAGCACATCACAAGGCAAAGCGCATTCTGTAGCACAGGGCTACATAAGACTTAAACGCAAACGTACGGAAATGTTTCCAGAACATTTGCACACCGCGTGTGTACTGTGCATAAACAATTAATGACTGCAGTTAGAGTAGAGTTTTCGCTCGTCGATAATAGAATCTTTAGCTCCTTGGTGCACGGAGCGTAATAGCAACCTTGCGACATTCCATGGCATACCTTATGCATAGTTTTTTTTCAGCATCAAATGATCAAAGTTGTTAGGTCGGAAAAGACTCGTACATTTTTCATCCAGCACATATCGCGGTAACTTGGCCGATGCATCCACTGTCTCCCGTTACAGCCGTGCCTCCCGTTCTCAGATACATACCAGGTCATGTTCTTTGACGGCTTCATGAAGAAGCTCAAGTCGAAACAGCTGAGCAAGTGGACCCGGGAGAACGAGCAGCGGTTCGGCGCGGCCACCGGGCCGGGCCGGTCGGCACTGCCCGCTATGCCCAACACTCCGACGGCCATCGCCGGTCCCAGCGGCCTTCCCGTGCCGCCGCCGGCCCCCGCCGGCTTCGTGCCCGAGGTGCTGGACACCAAGCGGAAGCGGAAGACCAACCCGATCGTGGAGGAACTCCTCGGACCGAAGCGGGCCCGCCGTCAGATGCGGGAGGAGTCTGAGAGCCGGCACCGCAGCCCGTCGGGCGCCCCGTCCACCGGCAGTGCGGCCAGCACGCCGGGCGGCAGCAGCAGGAAACAGAGCTGGGCTATCAGCTCGCGGGAGGACGCCGACGGCGACTCGGCCGACTCGGGCTCCGAGTGGGACTCGATGCCAGAGGAGGAGGAGCAGGAGGAGGAGGGTGGGGAGTATGTGGAGGACACCGGAGATGAGGAGGCGGAGGGAGAGGAGGAGGAAGAGGCCGGGAGCGGAGAGGAGGAGTCGGTCTACAGCGAGTCGGTGCTCTCCCTAGATGGTGAGTGGCCGAGTTTCGTCGGTGGCTCTAGGGCGACGTTTGGGTATTTGGTTGCGTACCTAGGTACTGCGCTCGTTCTTGAATACTTGTTCATGTCCATTAAAAAGACCGTGTTTTAGATTGTTCATTGCATTCCGGATCGCGTTTATGTGCGCGAGATCTTTAGTTTATTCCAGTCTCACTATGCAGTGACGTTGCACTATCTTCTTACGCGCTGACATAACGGCTCCCAGTTTATTCACCAGACCCTCCCTCCGCCGACAGACACGGCCAGCTCCAGTTACCGGTCCGCCTCTCCACCGGCACCCACTCCCTCTCCCGCCGCGGCGCCGCCCAGCCCCGCCGACCCGACCGCCGAGCACGACCTGCCGCCCGGCTGGCGACGCGTGCTCACACCGCGCACACAGACCAACCGGCTGGACATCACGCTGTTCGCGCCCGACGGCACCCGGTTCCGGTCGCGCGCGGAGCTGGAGCGGTTCGTGCAGCGGACGGGAGCCACACACCTGGAGCCCAGCGTCATGTTCCGCAGGCCGCCGCGATCAGGTGAGACGGGGGACCGTTTCGTGTCAGAGGGAAGCGGAGGTGGCGATCAATGGGAAAGTACTCGATGCCTGAGGAAGTCGCCAGGCCCCACATGTGAATTGGGATTGCTGAATTTGCTGTTACTCAGGGAGACGGGACTTGGGAATTTGCTTGAAAACAGGCTTGATGTGCAGGACTTACCCCCACCCTTCGTGATGGAATGTAATTGATGGAATTTTGATGTTTTTTTTCTAGATCACTGCTCTTCATATTGCTCTATGTCTGCTGTGAATCCCTGCCGGGCTGCATGTCAGACTGTTCAAACGCCGTGCTCTGGCCTGACCGGATGACCTGCCGCAGAGACGGTGGGTCGCCGTCGTCGCCAGTCGCCGCCGCGGTCCGTCGGCCGGCCTTCCTTCACCTCCTCTATGTCTGTACCGTCGGGCGGTCCGCCAGAGAGCGGCGGCCGGCCGCCCCTGACCTCCACCCCGAGCCTGCCCGGTCCCGCCGCCCGTGGGATGTATGTGGCAGCGACCGGCACCCAGAAGAAACTGCCGCTCGGCTGGGCGCGTGAGTTGATTGGGCGGTGATACTTTGCGGCGATGGAGCCTATATTGTTGAGTTCATCGACCGCCATGGACAGTCATGAGTTGGGTCAATGGGACAGAGACAGGGATAAAGGGGTAATGAGATATGAATCATTAGATGGGGGCTTTATTTCTTGTCGTCCAGATGATAAGGATACAAACTTAAAACTTTGATATTTTTTATACGACTTACATGCTTTTGTCTGACTTCCTGTGCCGTTGTTAGGCGTGACCAATGATTTATTTTGCCACTAGTGGAAAATGAAAGCCTCGCTTCGAGACACTTCATTACTATTCTAGCTCTCCTGAAAGGTTCTTTCTCATTTACATCCTAGTTCATGGCTCCGGGTTGGTACCAGTTGCCATTTTTCGACTACCGCCGCTGCTGAGACTCTGACCGTCCTATGTCCGTGTCTCCGCCAGTGGAGCCGATAATCGATAAACCAGCAGAGCCGGAGCAGCAGGACTTCACGTGTGTCGACCGAGAGTGCAACAAAAAGTTCCGCAACGAGAGTCTGCTTCAGGTGGGTAGGGGCGGTCTGTCGTGTTCTCTGGCCCTCGTGGAGGAAAGGATGTCGTGAGATAGTCCGGTGGCTGGTGATGGGGAAGGATGTGTTGCATATTTACAGCGATGACCCTGTCACCGGTCCGGGGCTTGTAACCTTTTTTTCTATGCGGGCTGTAATTCATCAGGACTACAGTCGTTACAGGATTACTCACTACTCAGTACACAGCGATATTGAGTATATTATAATGTACATCTGGATGTTTATATGACCCAATTTTTATTGTGATAATAAGCGTGTTTTATTCTGTGCTCCCCGCAGATGCACATCAAGCACTACCACCCGGAGCTGCGGCACTTGGTGAACGCCCGGTCGGCGAGTGTGGTACGCCGCGCTGAGTCGCGCACCATGCAGAGCCAGCTCAGCGCCGAGGGCGGCGCCGGCGGCGGCGTCCCGTCGCCCCGGCTGCCGCTGGCCCGGCTCCGCTCTGTGGGCGAGTCGGCACAGAGCCGGGAGCGGCGGCGCGGCAGCAGCGGCGAGCGCGCCTGGCCGCCCGAGCCGGCGCCGCGCTCCCCACCCCCGCGGCCCGACTCGCCGCTGCTGTCGGTGACCAGCGCCGTGCCGCCGACCGACGATCCCAAACTGCTGGCCGAGCCGGTGGTGTCTGTCCGCTCGGACGTGAGTCAGCTGGCGGCGCTGCACCACGCCCGCTCCGTCTCCTCCGAGCGGCAGCGCAGTCGCAGCTTCCGGCGGCCGCGCCGCAGGCAGAACACCTCTGAAGAGGCGCCGGCGCAGCTCCCAGACTTTATCCAGATCGTGGAGCAGGAGGGTCTGCACAAGTCCGCGGCGCGCCGGCCGCTGGGCCGTCTGCCGCGCCGGCCGACCGACTCGGGGGAGAGCGGGCGCCTCCTATCCTATACTTCCCTGGAGGAGGTGGGCTCGCCCAGCTCGCCGGCGCCATCGGCTACCTCCATGCGCGACGCCGATGCCGGCGCTGATGAGGACCTGATGAGCGAGCCGGACAAGTTGGAGCACCACGAGGTGATCCGGTGTTCGTGTGGCCATCAGGAGGAGGACGGTCTGATGATACAGTGCGAGCTGTGTCTGGCCTGGCAGCACGGTGTCTGTCTGGGTATAGACACGGACGACGAGGTGCCGTCGCGGTACGTGTGCGCCACGTGCCGGCACCCGTGGCGCGTGCGCCACACGCAGCGCTACGTGTGGGACCAGCAGCTGTTCCGGGACGGCGCGCTGCTGCGCCTGCCGTTCGGTGGCGCCGACCCGGCGCTGGAGCGTGCCCAGGCGGTGATGCGCGCTGCCTGTGACCTCACGGCCAACGTGCTAAGCCTGCAGGCTGTGATGCGCAGTCTGAGGACAAAGCTGGCCATCGCCAGTGACCTCAACCACCCCAAACTGTACCTGTGGGCGCGCCCCTGGTCTCCGCCTCCGGAGCAGAGCGGTGACCAATCGGAGACAATCACCACTGGGGAGAACCAATCACAGGCTGTCACCAAACCAGAAGACCAATTAGAGTCGACATCTGCCGCCGCCGACAGCCAATCAGGCCTGGCTCCGGGCGGGATCTACCAATCAGATCAGACGGCTCCTCCGGCTGACCAATCAGAGTCACTGCTGGCCGCTGCCCTGGAGAGCCCCGCCCTTCTGGCGGCGGTGAACTCAGCGGCCGCAGAGCTGACGGCCGCCCCGGCCGGACTGGACACCAACACGACCTCAGAGCCTGGGGAGCTGAACGGCGCCGGACCGGAGACGGACCCGCTGGCCACCCTGTCCTCGGACCAGAAGGCGCTTCTGACAGCCTCCCTGGCGGCCGTCAGTGATGCAGTGAAGGATGCTGAGGGTACTTCGGTGGGAGATGGTGCGGCGGCAGAGGTGCCGGTGACTTCTGAGGCTGCACCCGCACCGACTGCCAGTAGCGGGGAAACAGCGGCTCCGGCTAGTGGGAGCGGGGAGACGACGACTTCAGCTGCTGACAGCGGGGAGAAGGCATTCCCACGGACTGAAAGCGGGGAGACGGCAACCGGCAGCGGGGAAACGACAGACACAGTGACCGACAGCGGGCAGACGGCTGCCCCACCGGCTGCCAGCGCGGAGACACCGGCCGACAGCGCCCCACCTACCGACAGCGGGGAGGCAGAGACTGCGCCGGCGTCCGAGCCTCTGGAGGAGACCGATGACCCGCTGTCTGGCGTGCTGGACGCCATTGTGGGCCTGCTGCCGTCTCAGAGTGACCTCGATCAGCTGATGGACGGACCCGTCACCGAGCCGACGCCAGCGCCGCCAGGTGGGTGCCCGGGGACGGGGAACTGACATTGCGGGGGTGTATCAGTTTTGAGGTGGACCTACACATCACCGGGTATTGTAATTGAGTGTTTCTAAGGAGTAGTGAATAATGATTTAATTAATAATTACCGATAAAGACAAGGGGTCTGGGGGATTGCTGAGAACGAACGGCAGTGAGACCCCTTTTCCGCGACAGAAGTGACTGTGTATAAGAAGGGGCGATTTTGGCCGAATAGAAAGGAATGATACGCGGTATAACCTCTCATCAAACGCAGTGTACTAGTTACCGCGCCATCCAGAGGTATGTGATTCCTCACCAACTTCTAACTTCAAAGTCTGTATTGACTGTTTGGCGACGTTCCGCCCCATCTCTGACCGATGGCTCCTCTGCTCCCCCGCAGCGGCACCGGTGGGCGAGGCGCGGATAGACCCGGCCACCTGTCAGGTGAACCTGCTGCAGCACGTGACGCAGATGCAGACGGCGCTGATGGCCAGGATGGACGTCATCGAGCGACACGTGGATGGTGAGTGATGTGAGCGGCCGGCGCCGTCTCACCCCCACCCTCCGCCGCCGCTGCCGGTCATTTTACCGCGGTCTTACAAGTCAGGATGTTACTTTACAAGTGCTAGCTGTGACGCGTCTACTTTCGAAATTGCCACTATCTTGGGCGCAAAATGATAATGTAGTTGGCGCGCCCTAAAGCCCCAATAAACAAACAAGAATTGTCGTATCTTGTATTTAACCTGCTGTCGACTTTCCTGATGCATTCGACACTTTCTAGTTTCTACACTTAACTTACCTGTGCAATTCTTGACATAGACCCTGACGTGTTGTTTCCCAGCTGTTCCCGACTCTGAGTCTTGACGTGCTGTGTCTCTGTCCCCCCGACCACACTCCTTAATTTGTGCGTTTCCGACTCAACGTTTGACGTGCGATGTCCCTGACCTAGACGCTGACCTGCCGTATATCCAACCCTGGTCGTGTCCCTACCCTGAACTTCTAATCGAACGCGACATTGTCCTCTAACCAGTCCGGGCTCTCGCACCTGGCAGGTCGTGACCCTGACCCCGACTTCTCGTGTCTCTGACCCCGCCTCCGTCCGGCAGCACTGGAGAAGGTGGCAGAGCTGGAGCCGGACTGGGAAAAACAGCAGCCGCAGGTGTGCCGAGCCATGCTCCACTCGGTGATGAGGGACGTGCGTCTACTGGAGCGGCTCGGCCGGCTCAGCTGACCGACCCGGGCCCCCTGATGACGTCACGGTGACGTCATCAGGGGATCAGGCGTCGCGGGCGGGGGGTGTCAGGGGCGGGGTTATTTGCATGGGGTGCTGAGTGAGGAATGGAGTGCCGTCAGCTGACTTCGATCGGCCAGGGCTAAGCGATGGTGGTTGAATGTTGTTGGAGCCTTTTTGTCGTGTTTCGCGTTCTAAACTGAGCGCATCGCTTATCAGATAAGATTAGGCGAGCAAATATCGTCCGGCACTCGCAGTACAAACCTTTGTGTACCGATATTAGTCATGTGTGCGTAACATTGCGAGCAAAGCAGATCGCATGGTTCAGCCCGATTCATCGTGCTTTTCCAATAAATAATGAAACCGCTATAATGTCTTATATGTGTTGGTGGAACTTGTCAGCTCAGCTAGTGTGTGATGTGTGTGTGATGTGTGAGCCATGGTTCAGCGGGCTTTGGCCCGTATAGTGTTATTTACGGGTTAGCGGGCCGTGATCCGTCTCGCGCGTCGGCTCCTACCCGTAGCGCAGCCGCCGCCCGCCAGGTGCGGAAGTGGGCGGGGCCTGGCCTTGGCCTGGCCGGCAGTCGGAGTCGTGGGACGGCCGGGGGTGGATGTGCCGCAGTTGTGGTCGAGCGTTAATATATTAATACGATCAGATACAAGCTATTTCGGCAATATGGCCAGTTTTGACGTTAAATTAATCCCAGAGTTCGATGGGTCAGACGGAGCGTGCGTTCTCGAATGGATAGAGAAGATCGAGATGGTGTGCACGCTCTCCCAGCGCGCAGGAGAAACGGAGACGAGACAAGTCACAAGAGGTCGTCATTCCACTGAGACTGAAGGGAGGCGCGCTGTCTGTGTATCGCCAACTGCCAGAGGAAGACAGGAAGGACCCACAAAAGATCAAGAACGCTCTTAAAAGGGCTTTCGCGCTTGACAAATTTACGGCCTACGAGCGATTCATGGACAGGAGGCTCCGTGGCGGAGAATCAGTGGACGTTTACGTGGCTGAACTCCAGCAGCTCGCGGCCCTTTTTGGGGGAATGAGCGAGGAAGGCTTGTCCTGCGCCTTTGTGGCTGGCCTCCCGATCGCCGTGAAACAGGTCCTGAAAGCTGGAGCCAGGGTCGACTCGCTATCTCTCGGCGAGCTCGCAGACCGGGCTCGTGCAGTGCTCCGTGAAGAATCTGAGGCGGCGGCCATGTTGGCCGGCACACGTTGGATGCAGGTGGCGCCGCCCGGCGGCCGCGGCGCCAGGCGGCGGGGGCCGTGCTTCTCCTGCGGTGAAATCGGCCACGTCGCACGGGATTGCCCCCGATCCGAACACCTCGGGAAGAGTCAGCAACAGCCAGCACCGGGACGCGGCGGTCGGCCGGCCCCTGCACGCGGGGATGGACTCCCGCCCTGCAATGCTACGGCTGTGGAGTGTGGGGGCACATCGCTGCCCGTTGCCCAAACGGCGAGCGAGGGGAGGCGCCTGCGCCGGCCTCCTCTCGGGACTGAGCTACCTCACCGGCGCGCTTCCAACCAGGGAGCTGGAGATCGGAGGGTCGCGGTGTCGACGTGTGGCACTGATCGATTCTGGGTGCACTCGGACCCTAGTGCACGAGTCGGTGTGCCACCAGTGGCGGAGGAGCGCGGCAGAGGTGATCACAGTGAACGGCCAGCGGCTGCAGTGCGAGGGCGCCGCTGAAGTTCGACTCGCGGTGCCGGGCTGCCGCGCAGTGGAGGTGAGCGCCCTTGTTATAAGGGAAAGGCCCCTCGGGTTTGCGGTGATCGTGGGAATGGACGCTATCCGGTCGCTGGGGGGAGTGACCGTGCGCTCGCCCTCTGACGTGCAGTTCGGATGCGAGTTATTCGGCTCGAGCGTGAGTGATGTGCAGTTCGGACGTCGGTCGGTGGCGTGTGCTGCCACAGGCGAGGAGACGGGATTGAGAATCGAGAAGGAAGACTTTGTGGTGACGTTCGACCCGACCCGGCGGCGGTGGGTGATGTCGTGGAAGTGGGCTGGCGGCAGAGCGCCGGGTGAGCTGGGCGGCGCGGTGGACGAGTATCCGGTGCCGGAGGAGGCACGCGCCGAGTACGAAGCTGAGCTGGAGAACTGGATCAGAGACGGCTGGCTAAGTGAATATGACGAGGATGAACTGGGTCCGGCCATGGGCTCGATACCGCTGATGGCGGTCATGCAGCGGACAAAAGTGAGGCCTGTGATGGACTTTCGATCTCTGAACAAGCACGTGCCAGCCTTCACTGGTGACGCAGATGTTTGTGCAGAGCGGCTACGTCGGTGGCGCCAGATGGGAGCGTCCGTGGCGCTCCTGGGCCTGAAAAAGGCCTTCCTCCAAATTCACGTCGAGAAGGCCCTCTGGCCATACCAGACTGTCTGGTTCAGGGGCAGGAGATACGCGCTGACCAGGATGGGGTTCGGCATCAGCGTCGCCTCGTCGGTGATGCAAGCGGTGCTGGACCTGACCGTGGCTCAGGACCCGCGGGTTGCGGCGGCCGTCTCCACCTATGTGGACGACATCCTGGTAAACGAGGACAAACTGCCTGCCACGCAGGTCGCCGAACACCTCCAAATCTACGGGCTGGAGAGCAAAGCTCCACAGCGAGCGAGCGACGGCACCCGCATCCTCGGGCTGAGAGTCTGGGGAGAGCCCGATGGAGACTTGCGGTGGGGCCGAGACAACGATGTCAAGAACGTGCCGAAGCCGCTGACGAAGCGCAAGGTGTTTTCCATCTGCGGGCAGCTGACAAGCCATTACCCGGTGTGTGGCTGGCTCCGCCCGGCCGCGTCGTTCGTCAAACGACTGGCGAATGAAACGGCGAGCCGCTGGGATGACCCCATTGAAGGGGGTCTCGTGCCGCAGCTGGTTGAGGAGCTGGTGGCCAGCGTGAACGCCGCCGACCCAGCCAGGGGGCGCTGGAACGTGAGCGGCGACACAATGACAATATACACCGACGCGAGCTCACTGGCACTCGGTGTGACTGTCGAGGTGGACGGTGAGACGGTGGAAGACGCCAGCTGGCTGCGCCGGGCAGACGACGCGGCTCACATTAATCTCGCCGAACTGGACGCGGTTCTAAAGGGCGTCAACTTGGCCCTTCAGTGGCGAGTCACTGATATGGACATTGTCACAGACTCGCGCACAGTGTGGCAGTGGGTGTCAGACGCGCTCAGTGGCAGGGCACGTCTCAGGTCCAAGGCGGCGTCAGAAATGCTCATCAGAAGACGGCTATCAACTCTCAAAGCCTTGAAGGATGAGTACGGCCTGAGCATTCGCATCAGGTGCGTGCCCTCAGCAGCCAACAAAGCCGACGCACTGACCCGGGTGCCTGGGAAGTGGCTGCGCGAGCGAGACGCTGCAGGGTCGCTCCCCGATGTGACCGCGGCGCGCAGTATCGCAGCCGCCGTGTCGGCGGACCCGGCCACCGGCGGCCGGCGACAGCTGGTCGGCAGCGCGGCAGACAGAAATCTCCCCGGCTCTGCCAGCGCCGGCCCGGCGGCGGACAGGTCGGCTGAGCCGCCGGCCGCGCCCGGCGAGACCGGAGCGGCGAGCAGCGAGACGCCGGCGGCCGCCACCGCTGGCTCGGCCGCGGCGAGTCAACCTACAGGCGAGGACGGCGACTCGACACGGAGAAAGATCAGTGAGATGCACCACACGGCCGGACACCCGGGCGTTCGGAGAACATTTTATTTTGCGAGACGAGTGCTGCCGGGAGTCGCAAAGAGTCTGGTTAGGAGTGTAGTGTCTAACTGTGAACTCTGCCGTTCTATTGACCCTGCGGCTGTGAAGTGGCGGAAAGGGGTCCTGAGTGTGGAACGGGTGTGGGACAGAGTGGCGATGGATGTGACCCATGTGCGGGGCAGGGCATATCTGACCTTGATAGACTGCGGCCCGAGCCGGTTCTCCATATGGCGCCCGTTGAGGCTGCAGACGAGCTCTGCAGTGGTCGAGCAGCTGACCTCTGTATTTTTGGAAAGAGGGGCGCCGAGAGAGCTGCTGGCCGACAATGACCCCGCGTTCCGCAGCCGAAGGTTTCATGCCTTTGTGACAAACTGGGCGGTACAGCTCCGCTTCCGCTGTGCGCATGTGGCGTCAGGAAACGGCGTGATCGAGAGATGCCATCGTAGCATTAAAGTGATCGCTGCTCGGAAAAACTGTACTGTAGCTGAGGCAGTATACAGATACAATGTTACCCCGCTGAATGACCAGACAGCCGACTCTGCACCGGCAAATTTGCTATACCGATATGAGCTGCGCATACAAGGTCTCGATGACCAGGCGACGCCGGTGCCCCGTGTGTGTGAAACGCCTGACGGGGAGGGACGTGACCGCTCGCTGTATCGCCCCGGGGACAGTGTGTGGGTCCGACCGCCTCGTGCTCGCTGTAACACGAGATACGAGAGAGGACAGGTGACTCGTGTCATCTCCGACCAGTGTGTCGAAGTGGATGGGGTGCCGAGACACGTCCGAGAACTACGCCGCCGTTCACGCTCAGAGTGCGGCACCGGTGACGCGGAGAGTGACGAGAGTGATGGTGAGCCGTTAATGCTGATTTGGCCCCGAACTGCAGGAGGGGACGAGCGTGATGGGCGCGGTGAGAGGGACGAGCGTGACCTGCCAGGTGCCGATGGGGATAATGTACATAGCGATGGCGAGGGAGACGTGTTCGAGCCGCCGCGCCCGAGAATGTCTGGACGGATCCGTAGGCCGAATCTCCGCTACTCTGAGTGCTGCTGACATGTATGACTTGAAAGTCAGGGGGAGTGTGTGATGTGTGTGTGATGTGTGAGCCATGGTTCAGCGGGCTTTGGCCCGTATAGTGTTATTTACGGGTTAGCGGGCCGTGATCCGTCTCGCGCGTCGGCTCCTACCCGTAGCGCAGCCGCCGCCCGCCAGGTGCGGAAGTGGGCGGGGCCTGGCCTTGGCCTGGCCGGCAGTCGGAGTCGTGGGACGGCCGGGGGTGGATGTGCCGCAGTTGTGGTCGAGCGTTAATATATTAATACGATCAGATACAGCTAGGGGTTTACAAGTTATAATGAAGCTCTTCAAACATCGCGTTATCAATTCGCAACTCAAGACCCCTGGTAGAAGTCAACAAGCTAGATCGCCCATGAAAACAGGAAAGCGTAGATTACTTGGCTAGCCACTGTTGACATGTATCGGCGGATATGACGACGTCTGCTACTAAATGAAGTCGTGAGGCCAATTTTACCAACAGAAAAATAGCCACCTGCCGGATTTTTTTTTTTTTGCCTAGAGACCGCTTCACATACGGAGCGTAAAGGCGATGGACACGTAAGCGGATAGGGCTTTACCGCTTACGCTCCGTATGTGAAGCGGTCTTTAGGCAAAAAATTCCGGCAGGCGGCTATTTTTCTGTTGGTAAAACTGGCCTGTGGTTGAGAAATACGCACTTCTCCGCCGATCACAGCTTCAAAACTCCTTCCAAACCTTCAAACACCTGCCAGAGAAACTGCATGAGCTGGTCTAGAAAACAAAATGGGTTTTATTTGGTATCTCTCAATAGAAGACGTACTGGTTTGCCTGCCGCTACGGACAACCACGCGAATAAGGCGTGAACATATAGACAACATGCCACGTTCACATACATCTGAGACCAGGAAACGCGGGGCCAAAGAATCACAACGAAATAATTCGGACATGTAGAACCGAACCGAAAGTAGAGTCGCTTAGCGATTATCAATGCCGTCAAAATACACACGTGCTGTCATATTAGCAGACATTTAGCGGGGAGCGTACATGTGATCAATTATACGTCAAGCAGTTCATAGCGTCACGCGTTGTAGGAACCGGACACCAATACGTAAATAATAATACATGTCAGAGGACAGGCAATTTTGTTTAGGGTCCACAGACCATTTCGGTGCACGATTTCTCAATACACCGCTGATTTGAGAAGAGCGATCAAATTTACAACACTGCAACAACCAAACTGAAAACATGGAACGCTAAAGGGGAATGAACGGTGGTTCCGCAAAACAAAACACCAACGCACAGGATCTACCATCGACGAAGCGGATTCTAACAATAAGATCAAGTTATAATGCGGTCAAGCTTGATATAGGAGTCCCCGGCAGTCGAAGATCCCGAAACTACACTATCCACACGGTTGGAACACCGCCCGCTTCCCGACGAGGGATTATTAGGAGCCCTGGGCACCACCCCATGCACTCATGCAGCCTCATCTCTACTTGCGGCCCGAAATAGGGAAAGCTCTGACACCTTATCACATGATGTCCAGAGCACACTTCACAAGATGCTAGACAGGATCTCTTTAGCGCTTTCGGATATCTTGTCAGGAAACTTGATATCGAATGTAACGATTAGGTCTCCGCGCCGGTTCGGCTCTTTGGGGTAGGGCAGACCGCGGCCGAGCAGGCGGCGCGTGGTGGTCGGCTTGATGACCTCTTTGGACAGGTCGAGCGGCACCTTCTCCCCGGTCAGCGTGGGGATCATCACGGTGGTGCCGCACAGCGCGTCCTTCAGCGTCACCGGACACGCGTACTTGATGTTGGACTCGTCCCGCTTGAACACCGCGTGGGACTTGTCCCGGATGATGAAAACCACGTCGGCGGGAATTTTGCCGTGCCCCTGGTCTCCCTCGCGCTGGAATGTGATCTTGGTGCCGGCCTTCCATCCGGGCCGGACGTTAATGGCCAGTACCTTGTCCTCTCGGTTCAGCGACTGACCGTCGGGGCTGAGCACCTTCCGCGAGATCTTCATCTTTTTGGTGCAGCCCTTGGCGATGTCCTCCAGCGCCACGTAGAGGTCGTGCTCGAGCGCCGGGTCCTGCTGCTGGCGCGCCTGCTGACGCTGCTGCTTCGGCGGCGGGCCCGTGTGGAACGACTGGGAGCGGAACGTGCTGGGCCGCGGGCCGAACGGACCGCCGCCGTCTCCGGCGTCCATCTCCTCGTCGAAAATGACGCCGCTGCCGCCCATGCCCTGTGTGAAAATGGTCTCGAACGGGTTGTTGGTGCCGAAGAACTGGGCGAAGGTGGCGCGCGGGTCGCCGTGGTACGCGTAGGTGAAGCCCTGGCCTCCACCCATGCCGCCCATGCCACCCGGCTGGCCCATCCCTCCGCCGCCGCCGCCGCCCATATTCCCCTTCAGACCCTCCTCTCCATACTTGTCAAAGATCTCCTTCTTTGTTTTATCACTCAGAATTTCATAGGCTTCAGCGATGTCTTTGAACTTTTCTTCAGCACCCGGAGACTTGTTTTTGTCTGGATGGAACTTCAGTGCCATTTTCCGGTAGGCCTTTTTGATTTCATCATCGGAAGCATTACGTCCGATGCCCAGCACCTTGTAGAAGTCTTTTCCCATGTCTTCCGCTCTTAAAGAAGCACTTCTATGTTCTATTCCTGAAACAAATTAAAGAGAATTAGGATTCCATTTGAATTCAGATGACCCTGAAAGGATTTCTAACAACAACCAGGAATACGATGTAGATACTTCTTAAAAAGATACATGGATCAACTGATTTCAATCCCCATAATCGTGAATAGGGGTCAGGCAATTCATCTAATTTATGTATTTTAAGCATTCATATATATTACTGACAGCTTAGCATAGTCATATAGTGTGTTACAAATATTGTTTTTACAACATAACAAATCAGGTAAGGTTAGGTTGCTCGTTTAATATGGCCTACATTGTGTATGCTTGGTCAACTTCCCTACATGGAATACATGGAAAACTTTTGCTTTTAACATCTGGGCCACTTTAAACATATCCTTTACAAAGATGGAAATAGCATTGTGGGGTATTTGAGTACCTAGTGACATTTAAAAATCTTGTGTAATTTCTGTAACATGAAAAAATATAAGCAATTTCAACAATTTGTTTTGGTGGGTCTATGTAAATTAGCAAGCAGAAATAGATTGTTTTGATTAAAAAAAAGTTTTCTTTCTAATAAGCAGTCTGCATGAAACACAACATTCACCAACCATTAACCAATGGGCTTCACTTCCTTGGCAGGAGTTCTATAGCCTTGAACCTACCTACCTTTAACTCAGTTGGTTGGTTTGGGTTAAGCACCATATCCAGTGGACCAAGTACTAAACACCTAACCCGCGCTCTGCTGGGGGGGGTGTTTGAACACCCCCCCCTTGTGGTTTTTTGCAAATATCTCAAAAACGGCGGCGCTCCGCTCCGCCGTTTTTGGTACACCTTGTCATACATCAATTCTACACATGTTGTGAAAATTTCAGACCAAGGTCATTCAAGGTCAGGTCACCAGGTCACTTGAAGTGACCTCACCTCATAAAAAGTTTCAATGTCTGTCATAGCTACATCGAGTGACCGATCGCTTTGAAACTTTCAGCGATTGCTAAGAGCAATAGCATGTACAAAATGTATATCTCAGAATTTTGATATCGATGACCTAAGGTCAGGTCAATTTTGCGACCTCCCCATTATAAGTCAATGGGAGAAAATTGAAATGCGCCTCTTTTGGACGAAAGACATTATAAACACTCCCAAATACCGAATTACAAGTGGTTTAGACACACTGAACATGAAAATGGTGTCCATGACCCTTGTTTATGCCCTGAGGTCATCTTAGGTCACGAATAGTATCTAACAGTTTTTCGCAAATAACTTTTGATAGAGGCATGCTAGAGCGATGAAAACGCCTTAGATGTGTTCAGCTCGACGATACGGATCGACTGATATGCAACATGACCCTTTCCGGTCAGGTAATGACCTTGACCTGAGGTCAAATTTTCAAGTTGACCTTTCAAGGTCAAGTTATGGTTCATTCGATGCGTCTTGACGAGAGAAACACGATGCTGGTAAAAGTAAGCTCGTACAGGGCTTAGGTCAAAAGTTATTGCAGAAAAACTGTTTCCAAAAAAATCGGCTATTTTTGCAGTTTTTGCCCCCTGCAGGCAAAACCGTTGACGTTAGGTCAAATCTGAGAGAATTACTCAGAAAGGGCGTTAACCCGGCAGGCGGTGGGCCTACCAGGCACCTTCCGCGCGGTGGGGGGGGGCACTTTTTTGCCCCCCCCCCGTATCTCCGAAACTACTGGACGGATCCGGAAAATTCAAACGGCGTTCGATAGCCCTGTCAAATTTGTCGAAGGAAACCAAATTTCATTGACCTCGGGGTCACCGATGACGTCACAGGTCAGGTCAAAGATAAAATGTTTCACCGTTCACGGGGCTTCTAGGGAAAGCGCTATAACACCGAGTAAAACGCATTTTGTCGAAAATCAGCGATAAGGCGTCAGTTGTCTAGTACATATGCTGCTATTAGAGGTCACTGGTCATACCAGGTCAGGTCACAGGTCAGGTCACCAAAGGTCACCAAGGGTCACCACATGAGCCCAACTTTACTGAGGTTATGCGATGCATGTTTTATGGCCAGTTTTTCATTTCCAACTCAATGGTGTTGGTTATAAGACCATCAGGTACGGTTTAGGTCACTTTCTGGTGGAGGTCAGGTCAAGGTCAGGTAAAAAAAGGTCAAATTTCAAAGTTGATATTTTTCCATAAAATGGGTATCGATTCGATGCAGCTCGTCACGGGGAGTGTAATGGTGGTCTTTGTTTTGCGCTACGAGGTCTAGAATTGCTAAAAATTGAGTTTGAAAATTTGACGTCATCAATTTTGAACAGTTTTTTCGCTATAACTTGGCCAAAAAAAGATGTATCGATCTCAAATTCAGTATGTAGATAGAAGGCGGTAGGGGCTATCACATATATTCCGGTTTTTTCGAAATTCAAAAAACTTTTTGGATTTTTTTGGCTATTATATTCAAAAAATCTATTTTTTGATTTTTGGGGGGTCAAAATCCAAAAAATTCGAAAAACCGAAATAGCAGTTTTGTAGCCCTTTTAATTCCACACCTTTTATGTCTCAAATATTTTTCTGTATCTCTAAAGCTGTAGGCCTGACAGCTCTTCCCGCGAAACCTTTTTTTTTGGGTCGAAAATGGCAAAAATGACGTCACTCTGACGTCATTAGCGGCCAACCTATCATAGCCTTTGGAAAAATTTTTGGTCACCATGTGCGCTAGCTGCTCCCGGGAGGGTACTGAAAGTTTGGTGACGATCGGCGCAGCGGTTCTCGAGATATATCGAAAAAACTAAAGGGGGGGGGGGGCAAAAAAATGCCCCCCCCCCCACCGCCTGGAAGGTTAATAGGGCTATCGAATGCGCTTTTCCGCGGCGCTGTAGCTCTATTGGTTCCCGAGTTATGCGTTGGCTTCTTGGAAATTTTCGACATTCGACCTGGAAATCGGCGAAATTTTGCCTTCAATGACCTCTGGTGACCTGACCTTTGACCTGACCAAAAAATTGACCGAGGTGATTTCGTCATTATTTTTGACGCTCTTTCGAACGCCGCCTTCCGCGTATCGCTACGTGGCCCAGGAGCCGAGTTACAAGGGGGGTGTTCAAACACCCCCCCCCCAGCAGGGCGTGGAAATCCAGGACCCCCAGCCGGGCGCGGGTTAACTCACTATCAATCACTTCATCTGTAAGTCAGTACAATAAAAACATTTACCCATGTTTAACACGCGCACCGACGGGGGGGCGGATATCCGTCCCCCCCCCCCTGAGGTTTTTCGCGAATAGCAGGAAAACCGCGGCGCGTAGCGCCGCGAAATTTGGTGCGACTATTCTCTCATCAATTTTACACATGGTGTGCAAGTTTGAACCTCCAACTTTTAAGGTCAGGTCACCAGGTCACTTTGAGTGACCCAACCTCAAGTTACTTTTTTGCAACTTTCTCACCGTGCCAGAGCTACAGTAGATGTCGGAGGCCTTTGAAAGTCGCAGGGTGTTATAAGGTCATTAGTAGCTACAATTAGTATATCTCGGAATTTTGATATCGATGACCTAAGGTCAGGTCAATTTCTCGACCTCACCATTATAAGTCAATGGGGGGAAAATCAACTCCCTGTTTTTACCACTAAAACGGGTCGGAATGGCCCCATAAACCATACATGACCTCATATACGATTAACCTTCACTACCTTGA
Organism: Amphibalanus amphitrite; assembly: GCF_019059575.1. Classification (NCBI taxonomy): domain Eukaryota; kingdom Metazoa; phylum Arthropoda; class Thecostraca; order Balanomorpha; family Balanidae; genus Amphibalanus; species Amphibalanus amphitrite. The sequence goes on from NW_024881621.1 coordinate 382,508, forward strand.
GGTCTGTTTTGCTATTGGGCAGCTGTAAGGTCATGTGACGTCATCAAAGGTCACCAGCGGTTTTTTGACAACTCCGTACAGGAACAAGATACAGCCGCGCGGATGGTCTCATTGTGTTCAGCTCGTCAAGGCGCATCGAATGATATACATGATGACCTCGAGGTCACATGACCTGAGGTCAACCTCTGACCTTGACCTTTCGAGGTCAACATATATATCATTCGATGCGGATTGACGAGAGGATCACGATGATGCCTTTAGTTTGTTCCTACATTGACTAGTTCGAAATTTATTCGAGAAAAACTCTCCCTATACCTAGCGCCGCCATTTTGACTTTTTTGACCCCTGTGACGTCATCTTTGACCTGACCTGAAAATGACCTTTGTAAAAATTGTAGACCTTGTCCGTGCGTATCCGATGCCGTTTACCGCTTGTCGCTATCTTGCTTCGTTCTTGAGATCTCAGGGGGGGGGGGCGGTCATCCGCCCCCCCCCGTCGGTACGAAGTTGGCGCAGACCCCCGTCGGTGCGCGGGTTAATATTCAAGGTATGCTGTGTTAAATGTAACCAAATAAAATCATCTTTGTTGCTGCTCCTGTTTCACGACATGCTACTATAGTTATTTTCTTTTAAAAGTTACAGTGGTTTAGCTCCAAGTAAGTAAGAACAGTTTTTGACTTATCAAGCTTTTTGACCAGCAAAAGGGAAACAACTGTAGAGAAAATCATAGTTGCCAAATTCTGACATATGAATAACTTGCAATTAATTTCATTTGATTCATATAATATTGAAACATTGGTGATACCATGCTGTCGAGCTTGCTTTGCAAAATGTGATTCAGGAGTGGACAGTGAAAGATAAACTTGCAGCTGCAAGAATGACACAACATGTAAACTACATTCCCAGTAACTATTTATATACACTATGTCCGTGAACTTAGCGACGTATACGTATACGTATTCAGCGACGAATTCCAAATCACTTCAGATTCATGGCATGGGTTAAGTTGACCATGCCGAACACGAATATGACATTTATTTTAACTTTTGAGCTGATCTTCATGGTTAAAATCCGGTTTAAATGACGGGGAACCGCATAACGTCGCGAAAATAAAAACCCACGAATTCCAAAGTATATGTAAAATGTAGAGCTCGTCCAGATCTAACGTCCGTGGAAGAATCCAAGCTCGTGGCTCAACGCCTTCATGGTTAAAATCCGGTTTAAATGACGGGGAACCGCATAACATCGCGAAAATAAAAACCCACGAATTCCAAAGCATGTGCAAAATGTAGAGCTCATCCAGATCTAACGTCCGTGGCAGAATCCAAGCTCGTGGCTCTTTAACTTCATGGTTAAAATCCGGTTTAAATGACGGGGAACCGCATAACGTCGCGAAAATAAAAACCCACGAATTCCAAAGTATGTGCAAAATGTAGAGCTCAACGAGATCTAACGTCCGTGGAAGAATCCAAGCTCGTGACTCTTTAACTTCATGGTTAAAATCCGGTTTAAATGACGGGGAACCGCATAACGTCGCGAAAATAAAAACCCACGAATTCCAAAGTATGTGCAAAATGTAGAGCTCATCCAGATCTAACGTCCGTGGAAGAATCCAAGTTCGTGGCTCTTTAACTTCATGGTTAATATCTGGTTTAAATGACGGGGAACCGCATAACGTCGCGAAAATAAAAACCTACGAATTCCAAAGTATGTGCAAAATGTAGAGCTCATCCAGATCTAGCGTCCGTGGAAGAAACCAAGTTCGTGGCTCTTTAACTTCATGGTTAATATCTGGTTTAAATGACGGGGAACCGCATAACGTCGCGAAAATAAAAACCCACGAATTCCAAAGTATATGTAAAATGTAGAGCTCATCCAGATCTAACGTCCGTGGAAGAATCCAAGCTCGTGGCTCAACGCCTTCATGGTTAAAATCCGGTTTAAATGACGGGGAACCGCATAACGTCGCGAAAATCAAAAACCCACGAATTCCAAAGTATGTGCAAAATGTAGAGCTCATCCAGATCTAACGTCCGTGGAAGAATCCAAGCTCGTGGCTCAACGCCTTCTTGGTTAAAATCCGGTTTAAATGACGGGGAACCGCATAACGTCGCGAAAATAAAAACCCACGAATTCCAAAGTATGTGCAAAAAGTAGAGCTCATCCAGATCTAACGTCCGTGGCAGAATCCAAGCTCGTGGCTCTTTAACTTCATGGTTAAAATCCAGTTTAAATGACGGGGAACCGCATAACGTCGCGAAAATAAAAACCCACGAATTCCAAAGTATGTGCAAAATGTAGAGCTCATCCAGATCTAACGTCCGTGAAAGAATCCAAGTTCGTGGCTCTTTAACTTCATGGTTAATATCTGGTTTAAATGACGGGGAACCGCATAACGTCGCCAAAATAAAAACCCACGAATTCCAAAGTATGTGCAAAATGTAGAGCTCATCCAGATCTAACGTCCGTGGAAGAAACCAAGTTCGTGGCTCTTTAACTTCATGGTTAATATCTGGTTTAAATGACGGGGAACCGCATAACGTCGCGAAAATAAAAACCCATGAATTCCAAAGTATATGCAAAATGTAGAGCTCATCCAGATCTAACGTCCGTGGAAGAATCCAAGCTCGTGGCTCAACGCCTTCATGGTTAAAATCCGGTTTAAATGACGGGGAACCGCATAACGTCGCGAAAATAAAAACCCACGAATTCCAAAGCATGTGCAAAATGTAGAGCTCATCCAGATCTAACGTCCGTGGAAGAAACCAAGTTCGTGGCTCTTTAATTTCATGGTTAATATCTGGTTTAAATGACGGGGAACCGCATAACGTCGCGAAAATAAAAACCCACGAATTCCAAAGTATATGCAAAATGTAGAGCTCATCCAGATCTAACGTCTGTGAAAGAATCAAAGTTCGTGGCTCTTTAACTTCATGGTTAATATCCGGTTTAAATGACGGGGAACCGCATAACGTCGCGAAAATAAAAACCCACGAATTCCAAAGTATGTGCAAAATGTAGAGCTCATCCAGATCTAACGTCCGTGGAAGAATCCAAGTTCGTGGCTCTTTAACTTCATGGTTAATATCTGGTTTAAATGACGGGGAACCGCATAACGTCGCGAAAATAAAAACCTACGAATTCCAAAGTATGTGCAAAATGTAGAGCTCATCCAGATCTAGCGTCCGTGGAAGAAACCAAGTTCGTGGCTCTTTAACTTCATGGTTAATATCTGGTTTAAATGACGGGGAACCGTATAACGTCGCGAAAATAAAAACCCACGAATTCCAAGGTATATGCAAAATGTAGAGCTCATCCAGATCTAACGTCCGTGGAAGAATCCAAGCTCGTGGCTCAACGCCTTCATGGTTAAAATCCGGTTTAAATGACGGGGAACATCATAACGTCGCGAAAATAAAAAACCCACGAATTCCAAAGTATGTGCAAAATGTAGAGCTCATCCAGATCTAACGTCCGTGGAAGAATCCAAGCTCGTGGCTCAACGCCTTCATGGTTAAAATGCGGTTTAAATGACGGGGAACCGCATAACGTCAGGAAAATAAAAACCCACGAATTCCAAAGTATATGCAAAATGTAGAGCTTATCCAGATCTAACGTCCGTGGCAGAATCCAAGCTCGTGGCTCTTTAACTTCATGGTTAAAATCCGGTTTAAATGACGGGGAACCGCATAACGTCGCGAAAATAAAAACCCACGAATTCCAAAGTATGTGCAAAAAGTAGAGCTCATCCAGATCTAACGTCCGTGGCAGAATCCAAGCTCGTGGCTCTTTAACTTCATGGTTAAAATCCAGTGTAAATGACGGGGAACCGCATAACGTCGCGAAAATAAAACCCCACGAATTCCAAAGTATGTGCAAAATGTAGAGCTCATCCAGATCTAACGTCCGTGAAAGAATCCAAGTTCGTGGCTCTTTAACTTCATGGTTAATATCTGGTTTAAATGACGGGGAACCGCATAACGTCGCCAAAATAAAAACCCACGAATTCCAAAGTATGTGCAAAATGTAGAGCTCATCCAGATCACACGTCCGTGGAAGAAACCAAGTTCGTGGCTCTTTAACTTCATGGTTAATATCTGGTTTAAATGACGGGGAACCGCATAACGTCGCGAAAATAAGAACCCATGAATTCTAAAGTATATGCAAAATGTAGAGCTCATCCAGATCTAACGTCCGTGGAAGAATCCAAGCTCGTGGCTCAACGCCTCCATGGTTAAAATCCGGTTTAAATGACGGGGAACCGCATAACGTCGCGAAAATAAAAACCCACGAATTCCAAAGCATGTGCAAAATGTAGAGCTCATCCAGATCTAACGTCCGTGGAAGAAACCAAGTTCGTGGCTCTTTAATTTCATGGTTAATATCTGGTTTAAATGACGGGGAACCGCATAACGTCGCGAAAATAAAAACCCACGAATTCCAAAGTATATGCAAAATGTAGAGCTCATCCAGATCTAACGTCCGTGGAAGAATCCAAGTTCGTGGCTCAACGCCTTCATGGTTAAAATCCGGTTTAAATGACGGGGAACCGCATAACGTCGCGAAAATCAAAAACCCACGAATTCCAAAGTATGTGCAAAATGTAGAGCTCATCCAGATCTAACGTCCGTGGAAGAATCCAAGTTCGTGACTCTTTAACTTCATGGTTAATATCTGGTTTAAATGACGGGGAACCGCATAACGTCGCGAAAATAAAAACCCACGAATTCCAAAGTATGTGCAAAATGTAGAGCTAATCCAGATCTAGCGTCCGTGGAAGAAACCAAGTTTGTGGCTCTTTAACTTCATGGTTAATATCTGGTTTAAATGACGGGGAACCGCATAACGTCGCGAAAATAAAAACCCACGAATTCCAAAGTATATGCAAAATGTAGAGTTCATCCAGATCTAACGTCCGTGGAAGAATCCAAGCTCGTGGCTCAACGCCTTCATGGTTAAAATCCGGTTTAAATGACGGGGAACCGCATAACGTCGCGAAAATCAAAAACCCACGAATTCCACAGTATGTGCAAAATGTAGAGCTCATCCAGATCTAACGTCCGTGGAAGAATCCAAGCTCGTGGCTCAACGCCTTCATGGTTAAAATCCGGTTTAAATGACGGGGAACCGCATAACGTCGCGAAAATAAAAACCCACGAATTCCAAAGCATGTGCAAAATGTAGAGCTCATCCAGATCTAACGTCTGTGGCAGAATCCAAGCTCGTGGCTCTTTAACTTCATGGTTAAAATCCGGTTTAAATGACGGGGAACCGCATAACGTCGCGAAAATAAAAACCCACGAATTCCAAAGTATATGCAAAATGTAGAGCTCATCCAGATCTAACGTCCGTGGCAGAATCCAAGCTCGTGGCTCTTAAACTTCATGGTTAAAATCCGGTTTAAATGACGGGGAACCGCAAAACGTCGCGAAAATAAAAACCCACGAATTCCAAAGTATGTGCAAAATGTAGAGCTCATCCAGATCTAACGTCCGTGGCAGAATCCAAGCTCGTGGCTCTTAAACTTCATGGTTAAAATCCGGTTTAAATGACGGGGAACAGCATAACGTCGCGAAAATAAAAACCCATGAATTCCAAAGTATATGCAAAATCTAGAGCTCATCCAGATCTAACGTCCATGGAAGAATCCAAGCTCGTGGCTCAACGCCTTCATGGTTAAAATCCGGTTTAAATGACGGGGAACCGCATAACGTCGCGAAAATCAAAAACCCACGAATTCCAAAGTATGTGCAAAATGTAGAGCTCATCCAGATCTAACGTCCGTGGAAGAATCCAAGCTCGTGGCTCAACGCCTTCATGGTTAAAATCCGGTTTAAATGACGGGGAACCGCATAACGTCAGGAAAATAAAAACCCACGAATTCCAAAGTATATGCAAAATGTAGAGCTTATCCAGATCTAACGTCCGTGGCAGAATCCAAGCTCGTGGCTCTTTAACTTCATGGTTAAAATCCGGTTTAAATGACGGGGAACCGCATAACAGCGCGAAAATAAAAACCCACGAACTCCAAAGTATGTGCAAAAAGTAGAGCTCATCCAGATCTAACGTCCGTGGCAGAATCCAAGCTCGTGGCTCTTTAACTTCATGGTTAAAATCCGGTTTAAATGACGGGGAACCGCATAATGTCGCGAAAATAAAAACCCACGAATTCCAAAGTATGTGCAAAATGTAGAGCTCAACGAGATCTAACGTCCGTGGAAGAATCCAAGCTCGTGGCTCTTTAACTTCAAGGTTAAAATCCGGTTTAAATGACGGGGAACCGCATAACGTCGCGAAAATAAAAACCCACGAATTCTCAAGTATGTGCAAAATGTAGAGCTCATCCAGATCTAACGTCCGTGAAAGAATCCAAGTTCGTGGCTCTTTAACTTCATGGTTAATATCTGATTTAAATGACGGGGAACCGCATAACATCGCCAAAATAAAAACCCACGAATTCCAAAGTATGTGCAAAATGTAGAGCTCATCCAGATCTAACGTCCGTGGAAGAAACCAAGTTCGTGGCTCTTTAACTTCATGGTTAATATCTGGTTTAAATGACGGGGAACCGCATAACGTCGCGAAAATAAAAACCCATGAATTCCAAAGTATATGCAAAATGTAGAGCTCATCCAGATCTAACGTCCGTGGAAGAATCTAAGCTCGTGGCTCAACGCCTTCATGGTTAAAATCCGGTTTAAATGACGGGGAACCACATAACGTCGCGAAAATAAAAACCCACGAATTCCAAAGTATGTTCAAAATGTAGAGCTCATCCAGATCTAACGTCCGTGGAAGAAACCAAGTTCGTGGCTCTTTAATTTCATGGTTAATATCTGGTTTAAATGATGGGGAACCGCATAACGTCGCGAAAATAAAAACCCACGAACTCCAAAGTATATGCAAAATGTAGAGCTCATCCAGATCTAACGTCCGTGAAAGAATCCAAGTTCGTGGCTGTTTAACTTCATGGTTAATATCTGGTTTAAATGACGGGGAACCGCATAACGTCGCGAAAATAAAAAAACCCACGAATTTAAAGTTAAAGAGCCACGAACTTGGTTTCTTCCACGGACGCTAGATCTGGATGAGCTCTACATTTTGCACATACTTTGGAATTCGTGGGTTTTTATTTTCGCGACGTTATGCGGTTCCCCGTCATTTAAACCAGATATTAACCATGAAGTTAAAGAGCCACGAGCTTGGATTCTTCCACGGACGTTAGATCTGGATGAGCTCTACATTTTGCATATACTTTGCAATTCGTGGGTTTTTGATTTTCGCGACGTTATGCGGTTCCCCGTCATTTAAACCGGATTTTAAAGGGACACTCCCACCTTAACATTAGTTTTGAGTTGAGATAGCCAAATTGGTGGCCATGGCCTGCAAATACCGGTTTGGGCACTCACAACATCGACAAATGCTTTAATTCGGAGATATGGAATTTCAAACTTGCAGTTTTCGGATTCTAAGGGGCTAGTGCATTGGTATGCCCCCTTAGAATTTTTGACGTCAGCAGAGATCTAACTATTTTTAAATCTTTTACTAAAACGTTTGGTAGCACGCGGTGGTATATGCTGCTTTGCGCGCAACAAATGCCGCACTTTCAAATAAAGTCGCTAGGAACAGCGGAGATCCCAAAAAGTAAACAAAAGTAAAAGCCTAATATTTTGAAAACCGGTGAATATTTTTCGATGAAATTTGGTAGATATTCGTTTTCGCTCTTTCTGAACCGAGCGACATCACTTTCGTGCCAATTCATTAACTTTTTTGAAGGTGGGAGGGTCCCTTTAACCATGAAGGCGTTGAGCCACGAGCTTGGATTCTTCCACGGACGTTAGATCTGGATGAGCTCTACATTTTGCATATACTTTGGAATTCGTGGGTTTTTATTTTCGCGACGTTATGCGGTTCCCCGTCATTTAAACCAGATATTAACCATGAAGTTAAAGAGCCACGAACTTGGTTTCTTCCACGGACGCTAGATCTGGATGAGCTCTACATTTTGCACATACTTGAGAATTCGTGGGTTTTTATTTTCGCGACGTTATGCGGTTCCCCGTCATTTAAACCGGATTTTAACCATGAAGGCGTTGAGCCACGAGCTTGGATTCTTCCACGGACGTTAGATCTGGATGAGCTCTACATTTTGCATATACTTTGGAATTCGTGGGTTTTTATTTTCGCGACGTTATGCGGTTCCCCGTCATTTAAACAAGATATTAACCATGAAGTTAAAGAGCCACGAACTTGGTTTCTTCCACGGACGCTAGATCTGGATGAGCTCTACATTTTGCACATACTTGAGAATTCGTGGGTTTTTATTTTCGCGACGTTATGCGGTTCCCCGTCATTTAAACCGGATTTTATTCATGAAGTTAAAGAGCCACGAGCTTGGATTCTTCCACGGACGTTAGATCTCGTTGAGCTCTACATTTTGCACATACTTTGGAATTCGTGGGTTTTTATTTTCGCGACGTTATGCGGTTCCCCGTCATTTAAACCAGATATTAACCATGAAGTTAAAGAGCCACGAACTTGGTTTCTTCCACGGACGCTAGATCTGGATAACCTCTACACTTTGCACATACTTGAAAATTCGTGGGTTTTTATTTTCGCGACGTTATGCGGTTCCCCGTCATTTAAACCGGATTTTAACCATGAAGGAGTTGAGCCACGAGCTTGGATTCTTCCACGGACGTTAGATCTGGATGAGCTCTACATTTTGCATATACTTTGGAATTCATGGGTTTTTATTTTCGCGACGTTATGCGGTTCCCCGTCATTTAAACCAGATATTAACCATGAAGTTAAAGAGCCACGAACTTGGTTTCTTCCACGGACGTTAGATCTGGATGAGCTCTACATTTTGCACATACTTTGGAATTCGTGGGTTTTTATTTTGGCGACGTTATGCGGTTCCCCGTCATTTAAACCAGATATTAACCATGAAGTTAAAGAGCCACGAACTTGGATTCTTTCACGGACGTTAGATCTGGATGAGCTCTACAATTTGCACATACTTTGGAATTCGTGGGTTTTTATTTTCGCGACGTTATGCGGTTCCCCGTCATTTAAACTGGATTTTAACCATGAAGTTAAAGAGCCACGAGCTTGGATTCTGCCACGGACGTTAGATCTGGATGAGCTCTACATTTTGCACATACTTCGGAATTCGTGGGTTTTTATTTTCGCGACGTTATGCGGTTCCCCGTCATTTAAACCGGATTTTAACCATGAAGGCGTTGAGCCACGAGCTTGGATTCTTCCACGGACGTTAGATCTGGATGAGCTCCACATTTTGCATATACTTTGGAATTCGTGGGTTTTTATTTTCGCGACGTTATGCGGTTCCCCGTCATTTAAACCGGATTTTAACCATGAAGGCGTTGAGCCACGAGCTTGCATTCTTCCACGGACGTTAGATCTGGATGAGCTCTACATTTTGCACATACTTTGGAATTCGTGGGTTTTTGATTTTCGCGACGTTATGCGGTTCCCCGTCATTTAAACCGGATTTTAACCATGAAGGCGTTGAGCCACGAGCTTGGATTCTTCCACGGACGTTAGATCTGGATGAGCTCTACATTTTGCATATACTTTGGAATTCGTGGGTTTTTATTTTCGCGACGTTATGCGGTTCCCCGTCATTTAAACCAGATATTAACCATGAAGTTAAAGAGCCACGAACTTGGTTTCTTCCACGGACGTTAGATCTGGATGAGCTCTACATTTTGCACATACTTTGGAATTCGTGGGTTTTTATTTTCGCGACGTTATGCGGTTCCCCGTCATTTAAACCAGATATTAACCATGAAGTTAAAGAGCCACGAACTTGGATTCTTTCACGGACGTTAGATCTGTATGAGCTCTACATTTTGCACATACTTCGGAATTCGTGGGTTTTTATTTTCGCGACGTTATGCGGTTCCCCGTCATTTAAACCGGATATTAACCATGAAGTTAAAGAGTCACGAGCTTGGATTCTTCCACGGACGTTAGATCTGGATGAGCTCTACATTTTGCATATACTTTGGAATTCGTGGGTTTTTATTTTCGCGACGTTATGCGGTTCCCCGTCATTTAAACCAGATTTTAACCATGAAGATCAGCTCAAAAGTTAAAATAAATGTCATATTCGTGTTCAGCATGGTCAACTTAACCCATGCCATGAATCTGAAGTGATTTGGAATTCGTCGCTGAATACGTATACGTATACGTCGCTAAGTTCACGGACATATATACACTGTGATCCAAGTAGCAAGTACCTATCAGTATCATTGTAGCAGCTGGCAAATCATTCCTAAGATACAGATGCAAAGCATACCAACAACTGAAACCACACATCACTTCTGCAGTGGACTGTACCTAGTACCTACCTACTAAATGAAAAAAAAACAAAAATAGTGATTCCCTCCTTATGCACCATTTTGATTTAAACATTACAGTAAAAAGAACGTGAAGAAATTTGCAAAACAAAAACATTTAAAGAAAGAACATTTCATACGAAGGTTGAATAGTGAGAAGTAGAACACACATCAATACTTACAAGCTACAATGCTTTTACAGAAAACATATATGAGTTACACGCAACACAGACTGAGTCAGGCAAGGTTACCACCCGGCTGTCATGTTACAACTTACATAAAGGTTAGGCCAGATAAGACTGGGTTGTCATTTCATAATTTCAGCATTAAAGGGACTATCCCACCTTTAACATGGGGTTTGAGTTGGGATAGCCAAGTTTGCGGCGAGGTTCAGAAACCATTATCTATCTAGGTTGCAACCCCCGCGGCCTCTTGGTGTTGAAGAAATTCGTTCCCTTCATTTGAAAATGGGCCTTGTACAAGGCCCTATCTTCAACATGGAGCGACCGTTAGTGTGACGTCACCTCGTTTAGTCATTCTGATTTAAATGGGTTTGTTCGTTGAAAAATCGCTTAAAACTTGGTCTGAACTTTGTTGTGGTGCCTACAGAGTAAAAAGAATCAGCTTTATGACAGTAATGTGGCCTGGGGAAGGAGGTAATTTTGGGCTGTGACGTCACGTATTTGAAAGTTTGTGTTTGGAATATGGGAAGCCTAAGATGTTTAATGAAAAATAAATGCCAGAACCGTGTTCCTGGTCATCCAATCTATAAAGTCGGGCACAATTTAACTGGTTTTAACAACATTTTAGAAGGTGGGATAGTCCCTTTAAGTGTGCCAAATTTTTTGCATTAAATGATAATACAAATAAGTTTCTAGGTTCGCGATACAATACAACACAATGTTTGGTGACAATATGGTGTGGTGTTTGTTCAATTTTGCGCATAGGCTGCAAAAGGGGATCTAACAAAAACAATAAAATACACCGACCTTATATTCCACAGTGTAATATTCAACCCCAATCTCCAGTCAAAGGTAGTCCCAGGCACTAGCAAGCTCTGAATTGAATTTATTTGAACTTAAAACAACCTGACGAAGCTGGAAAAATCTTGAATTAACGAATAACGCTTATTCTCTGTTCACCATATACCCCGATCGCAGTATTTGACTAACCAGCATCGTCTATTTAAAGCGAAATATCAACATATGCCGCTGATAGTGTTTTTGAACAAAAATAAATGAAACAGCTACACTTCTATCTGTCGCATAGATAGTACTGCCAGATGAAAAATTCCCTTTAAGAAAATTCCCCTACACATATTACAACATTAGGTACACGAGGCCAGCATTACCGCATTGCATTGCATGAGCCGCAATAAGAAGCATGACATTGAATATCTTGATATACCTATGCTAAATATAGCTGCAATGGACAAACGGAAATAAAGCTATAAACTATATTATGTACTATTTGCTTCATGACGTGTAGGGAAATACTGTACAGTCTGTCATCGTCGTCCATTCCCCAGGTCAATTGGTTCGGTGACTTTCAAATTATAGCGGACCCTTCCTCGGTCAGGTCAGGCTTGATGGATCCTGGATCCACAGTCACCTTGCGCGGCACTTTTAAGAGCTGTACCATAATACAGTACTACATAGTGCCACCCGACCTTGTCCACAAATACAATATACATTTTATCAGGTACCTATTTGTCACTGTCAACCTGACTCCTGCAATGATAGGGCATATTGATTATTGATGCAAATGTGTTGGTGCCTGGTGGCATGGCGGTTGTCCCACCAGTTGAGGCTGCTCACGTCATATCAACCTCAGGAAGAACAAAAGCTCATAAAGTTAAACTAAGACGCGGGCTGCGGCGCGCTCACCATGGACGGCCGGCGCCACTCATTTAGCTCGCGGGTCATAGGCCCCTGGAATGCTCTCCCCGCAAGCAGTCGTATGGGCTACATCAGTCAACCAATTCAAGAACAGGCTGGATGTCCATTGGGCTGAAATCATGCAATGCTTTCCTTCCCGAACCCGAGCCCACCTAACCTATTGAGGCTGACTGTCGGCTGTCCGTGCCTAAACACTGGGAGCTCGCTGAGACCGGACCCCACAGGTTGGCCTCCTACAACCCGATTACCGTTAAGTAAAGTAACGCACGTTATATGCACAAAGCTTGTTATGAATACCCTGACGGTCACCGTAAATCTAAACAGAATGCCGGAAAAATCACAGATCATCGGCCTTTTACACAAACCTTTTCGTACACCAAGCAAAGAAAAGTTTGTACAAGATGCCGGTAATCATTTCAAACTTCTTCTTCAATTTTTGAGGTAGGTACGGTAGCTACCGTACGCACGAAAGCTTCGTGCATACTAGAGAGGTAGCTCAGGTTGGGATTTTGAATAGAAAATCACAATTCTAATTTCTATAGAATAATTATGTTCTGATTGAAAAGTCCCAACCTTCGGATGCTTAGCGTCAATATACTTTTGACTTATTGTAAATTGTTATCTACTGTCGCTATAAAGAGGCAAGAGTGCTGTAAGGAATGCAATGTCATTCTTCTTCACCTCTTCATCTACCGTCTTCGTCGTGACCATCCAGCCTTTATTGCAGTCCAGTGATGCCGGGTCCGCATCATTTCTTTCTTCTTTTTTTTTTGTGTGTCAAGGACGGGAATTATGAAGTGAATTTGAAATATCATTACAAAGGCGCTTTTTTCGAGTCATGTACCGTTTATTGACAGGCGATCATGACATTGTACCATGTCCTTTCACCACGCCAGCTACGTTAGTTGGAAGGATTCTGCAGTCTGCACACAAAATGTAAAACCATATCCATTATTAAATAGAATATAGAAGACGTTATACCAATACAATTGTGGATAAAGACGTCGTGAGCAAGAAACCAGCTGTCGATGCAAGTGCTGCAAAAATGAAAAGAGCAAATCCTTTATCGATACAAGTTCCTGATAGCCAGTACTGTAGGTGACTAACTATAAAAGACACTACGAGTGGATATAATATCAGACACAGGCATATCCCAGGACCCTCACCATTGCACACACTTAAGTAGCATCCGATATAAACCGACAGGCCCACCATTCAGCATATAAAACGCCAGCAAATAGGGAGGCGACATACACGCTAAACAAGGAAACCGATTAAATCGACAAATGACAACACACGCCGCACCACGATGGCAATGTACACACTATACAAGGCAGCCGGTTTGGAAGAGTGGGCGGCCGACCAGTCGCGTACTCTCGGCGTCCGGTCGACGGCAGGTCGCGGCAATGTCTGGTGTCCCGGTCACCGGGGCACTGGCTGCGTACCGAGCCACTGTCGATTATCACAGCCCAGCAGGTCACAAGGGTGCGGCGGCGACGGCACCGCGGCGCGGCGCGCGGACAAAATACTCTGTTTGATCAGACTCGGCAGCAGCACTCGCAGCAGAAACGGCAGCTCTTCGGGCGCCGCTCCCCATAACGGCAAGTAGTGGGTTTGGTTTAAAAATACGACGGAACGTTGAAGCAGGTAAAGTGTCTGTTCAAAAACATCACATTATCTGAGGTATGAATACGGGCACGTTTGGACTACGACACCTAGTTACGTAATTCGTCACGAGCGCTAAGTGGTTATTAGAACTTCACTTGTGTGCACGCCCTTCCGTTAGCAGACAAGAAGAGCAAGTACTGGTAGCTGCGGGATCAAATCAGCCTGAGAACGGGAACAATTGAATGCTGCATTGATTCAGGAGTTGTCATTATCGTGCGGGTGCAAGCCCTCGGGTGTCCGAATCAGGTTACAGGCAAGTATGAGCTGCCTGTGTTTCTACCAAATACCAATAGGAGGCATGAAGTGGTAACGTCAGTTCATTGTTTACAAAACAATCAAAATTAATTCTAGCTCTATCCTCGAAAAACCGGCTGTTTGCATTTTCCAGCGAGAGGACTAGGTAATCAAGAAGTCATTCAGCAGTACCTAAAAAGCCCAAATAAATGGTCACTCAGTCGGACTTCGACGATGCCTCCGAGTGTTTGCGTAGTGTAGCGCCGTAGCTCTCTGACAGACCCGATGCGGAGTACTGGCGGCCAACCTCCCTCCTCGAATGCAGCACTGCCAGCCGCGCCCGTCAGAGAGGCACTGTCGACCGCTACTGTCCGCCGACAGGGCCCGCTGTGGCAGTGTCGCCGGCACCGGACGATGAGCCGGCGCCCGGCCCGGTGTCGCCGCTCCCTCCAGTGCAGGAGATGGGCGCTTCCGTGACGCCCTCCTCGTCCCACGAGTGGCTCTGGACGGAATCATTGAACACAATGTGTGCCTGCGGGGGAGGGGGTAGTAAGGGTCACGGAAAGGTCACTGACTAGGGGGGGGGGGAGGAAGTCACGCCGAGCGCCAGAACCGTATAACCGAACGTGAAATTCCTGTTTACGGCAAAGGTGAGTCTTTACATGTATCTACTGATAAAAAATCCTTTCGGCTTGCGAAGCTACCCTCAAAAGTTTGACAGAGATGCTTGAAGCGTCCGACAAAAGCTCGCACTGCAACACTAACAAACACTCTATTCGGCCAGTTCGCTGCACCAACTGACGATCTAACACAACAAACCGACTGAGACAGAGGAAAAACAGGCATGGCGAAAGCCGACAGCACATCCAACTGAGAACGATAGGTTAGCTGCATCACGGCACCATTGCGAACAGTTTGAATGTAAGGGTCAGTATGCTAGCTACACTATTTTTGGTATAACATATTTTTGGTATAGCGTTTCACTATTGCGGCGTGGATTGCAAAGGCATGCATATTCGAAACTACTACAGTGACACGTTTAACCCGCGCACCGACGGGGGGGGGCGGATATCCGCCCCCCTGAGGTTTTTCGCGAATAGCGGGAAAACCGCGGCGCGTAGCGCCACGAAATTTGGTATGACTATTCCCTCATCAATTTTACACATGGTGTGCAAGTTTGAACCTCCTACCTTTCAAGGTCAGGTCACCAGGTCACTTTGAATGACCCAACCTCAAGTCACTTTTTTGCAACTTTGTCACCGTGCCAGAGCTACAGTAGATGTCGGAGGCCTTTGAAAGTCGCAGGATGTTATTAGGTCATTAGTAGCTACAATTTGTATATCTCGGAATTTTGATATCGGTGACCTAAGGTCAGGTCAATTTCGCGACCTCCCCATTATAAGTCAATGGGGGAAAAATCAACTCCCTGTTTTTACCACTAAAACGGGTCGGAATGGCCCCATATACCATACATGACTTCATATACGATCAACCTTCACTACCTTGAGGTCTGTTTTGCTGTTGGGCAGCTGTGAGGTCATGTGACGTCATCAAAGGTCACCAAAGGTTTTTGGCCAATAACTCCGTACAGGAACAAGATACAGACGCGTGGATGGTCTCATTGTGTTCAGCTCGTCAAGACGCATCGAATGATATATATGATGACCTCGAGGTCACGTGACCTGAGGTCAACCTTTGACCTTGACCTTTCGAGGTCAACATATATATCATTCGATGCGGATTGACGAGAGGATCACGATGCTGCCCTTAGTTTGTTCCTATCTTGACTAATTCGAAAGTTATTCGAGAAAAACTCTCTCCATATCCAGCGCCGCCATTTTGACTTTTTCGACCCCTGTGACGTCATCTTTGACCTGACCTGAAAATGACCTTAGTAAAAATTGTAGATCTTGACCGTGCGTATCCGATGCCGTTTACCGCTTGTCGCTATCTTGCTTCGTTCTCGAGATCTCAGGGGGGGGGGGGCGGTCATCCGCCCCCCCCCGTCGGTACGAAGTTGGCGCAGACCCCCGTCGGTGCGCGGGTAACCCTATTAGTGGCAGGGGGGGGGGGCTGTTTACGACCCCCCTCGATATCTCGAGATCTAACGGGCCGATTTTCAAAATTAAAACGGCATTCGATTTCGCTTAACGTGATCTACATTTCTAAAAAATAAAAATTAAAAAATGTCAATAGGGGGGGGGGGGTAGAGGGGGGGGGGGTAAAAACGGGCAAATTGCAGATACATTTTAGACTGTTTATCACGGCCAGGTTTCTGAACCAATCTTAACGCAACTTTTGCCGATCGATAGAGAATGAACCAGGAATTCACATGGATCCTAAAAATATGCATTTTCAAAAATCATAGGCGGATGCAGATCATTGAGATTGGGGGTACACAAAAAGTATAGTGAATAAGGTTGTTGTTGGTACTGTTTCTAAAAAGGGTGGGAATGGTCTTGTTATGTTACAATTTTCTTATGAGAGGACGACTACAATTGTATTGGTCATGCATATGCGGTGTCAGGGCACCTATGTTGGGAGGTAAAACATAAAAAACCTTTTTGGACGCCTGGATCCGCCTATTACAGCAAAAACGTCAAAAGAGGATGCACAATAACTTTGTATATGTTATCACATGATACCTTTCATTCACTGTTCGTAAAACTGGTGCATACAGCTATAATACATCAGCATCGTGATCTTCGCCCAAATGACTCGCTTCACGAATAGGACCCCCCAATTCCCAGTGCTCTGGAGCCGCCCCTGGTAAAGTTATGAACTTGAAATTTTCAGGGAATGTGCCCAATTTAGTTTTAGGAAAAGTCAGAAAATTTCAGCATCGTAGCTTCAGCGGTTTCGGAGATATTCCCGAAAAACCTGAGGGGTGGATGAAAACAACCCCCCTGCCACTAATAGGGTTAATACCCCACATGACCCCGAAGACGGGCGTTATAGCCGACATCACCCTTCCAGAAAAGTAATTTTCAGCGGACCTTTCATCACTAAAGTAATTTGCAATTTGCTAAGTAAAAGTAATTTGCATCGCTAGAGAAGAAGCCGTCTTGATCGGAAAAAGGCGTAGTCAAACCAAATAAGTGTGGAAGCCCGTCAATAATTTAGTTTGAATAAGATCAGAGAAACGGCTGCACGCCGGTGTCAAATGATTTAATCGAGACACCAATTTATTGTGCCGATCGAGAGGTCCATTAACGCAATTGACCTAGCTTCGAGATTGAGCAGAACCTCAAGACCGACCACTCCGGACCGAGAAAAATACATCTGAATAAAATAAGGAATCTTTAAGCTATATCATTAACACTCAGTGCTCATGTCCTGGAAAAGTAAGGGGTTAGTCATGCGGTCGAACAGAGAAGCCTGAACCACATTCGGAACTACCTCTATTGCATGTCTAGGACATTTTCCCCGACCATTGCTCGATTGGGATAGGTGCCTGGATGTGCTAAAATCCCACCTAGGATCGGATCGGGATACTGGCTGGGTATTTGTCAGTCAGTTTAGCTTTCTTATCCGTCAGGTTAGCGTGCTTCCCCAAGCGAGCCGCCATTATCGCACCAAAAAGCGCAGGAACCATCACAGTCCATCATAAACAAATCCGCACCCATGCATCCCCATTCCCCAAACATTCACAGAAGCACACCCGCGGCAGCCACGAGCACGCAGTAGCCCGAAGCCAGCCATCTGCGCGCGGCACTCACACAGTGTATTAGTCCCTGTGAAGCTTCCGCTAGGCGTCGCCAGCTTTAACTGCGGTCAAGGTCTTCGTAGCCGCGGAACCTCCGACGCACGGCCCACTACAGGGAAGCGGGGGGATCGCCCGGTGAGACACGGAGAGCGGAGCGAGGCGGTATACAGATCACGACCCGGGCTCGCTGTGGTGTTACGTGCCAGTGCAGGACGACACACGGCTTACTCAGAGAGTGCAGACAGACGGACAGACAGGAGGCCGCCTTCACACGATTAGGGAACGATGGTGGGTAGCATTTACTGGCAAACTCCATGCAAATACTTTACACATATGATTCAAAATAATTCAGCATGCAGTTTGGTCCTAAATCATGACTGACTTACCATACAAAATCGTTCAATACGACAGCTGTTATTTACACATGACATCCTACAGCGTTCAGAGCAGGCGCCGCCCCACTCCTGCCGCCACTGGCCCAGCTGTCTCACCCTGATCCGGTCGAAGCCGGGTCCTCCCATGGCGCCGTACAGCAGGGTGGTGAGGTAGCCGATGAAGCCGACGTAGGCCACGCCGCCGACGGCCAGCATCAGGTCGGCCCACCACACGGCCGGCAGCGTGTCACGCACGTACGACACCACGAAGAAGATGTTAATGCCCACCACCAGCGCCGAGAGCACGCTGGCCGCTATCTTCATCGGGCTGTCGACAACAGAGGGGTGGTCAATGGACTGGGGGAGGAATCAGGTCGGTGTGGGACGGTTTGACAGATAGGCAGACATGCGAGTGCAACTACAGGCTGAGGATATTGCACTATTTTTACGGGGATTACAGCGATTCTTACGGGTATCACAAAAAATACGGGAATCAAGGACTCGTGCTTTCTTAACTTATTCCTATGCGGATCAAATTACACACTTTTCCCTGGGGTCGAAAGGCGTTGTTGTCGTTATTCTAACTTGTCTACAACTCACGTGCCGTTCCGGAACTCTCCCATGATCTGCTCGGAGCTGGTGAACGTCAGGGTGGGCAGCAGCGCGAACGGCAGCTGCAGGCTCATCAGCGCGTTCAGCAGGTCGTTCATCCCAGTTAGGTCGTTAATGTCCTGAAAAAATCGACCCGTGAAAGCCAGAGGGTGTGAGGACGGTAGAACGCATCCTACAATCATGGACGCTACGTCGGTAAAACGATAGAGCAAAAGCAACTGATGCGTCTCGCTTGAATGTTTGTAGTACGAAGTTCGTAATACGAAGTTCGATGATTCGTAATACGCTAACTGAAAAGTACGCATTTCACTAACCTCTTCCGCTCACAACATCAATGGCTCATTACCAGCAAAGTGTTCAGATTGTTGCGACCTCTACCACGCAAATGCTCGTACATACAAACAAATAGGTATGTTGCACTTGAAGTTGCAAATCCACTACACGAACCGTATTGGTGACTCGGCAGCCGTACCTTGTACACAGCAATGAAGAACGTGGGTAGGATGGCGATGGTTCGGGTCACGAGAACTCGCTTCCATTTGGGCCAGGTCAGGTTCAGAAAACCCTGAAAGAATAAACAGTTGGTTAGTGATGACAAGAAAAAGGCTACTTGCTAGAGTAGCTTGTCAGAGAGAAAAAAATGACAGTAACTGCCGTCTGCCAATATCGCCAGTGCTGATAAAGTAATCATACTGGAGCATATTCGGCGAGCGCTGAATAAACAACTGTCCATCGCTTGCATTCAGATCGCCCACCAAGCTCTGTTCCAACTACCTGATACATACTGATACATACATACATGCATACATACATACATACACCTCATACATAGTCGCGGTTTTGCCATGGAATTCGACCCGACCTTCATTTCAATAGGTGTTTGGGAGCGTTAGTCGATAAGACTGTCTCTAATCGATAGCCACCAGCTGTTGATTGTCGCACGTTGAACCGTCCCAGCCGCGGAGTTAGCGACACGCCGCCGGCGTTCGGCTGCCGCTGTAGACGATAAGCGTTACCAGGCCACCATGAGACGGACTCAACGAGCCCAGAGGATTTCCTTGTCTTATCGGCCGTGACTGGCTCCCCGGCCGTCACCAATGCGATAGGTGACTGTCCGATTTTCTGCTTATCTAAGTGCTGAGTCAAACGTGCAGAATGATAGGTAAGATGCGCTAGCTGAATGATGAGCTTTTCTGATAGCACGCGACCACTTGACACCGGACTCTGTGACCCCTGCTGCCAACAGTCTTTCGTCAGCAGCTTTCAACCTTCTATGAACATTGGACAACACGGCACCAATCGCTGCACGAACAAGGCTCCGTTGCTAGACGACCGGGTCGCTCGCATTTCAGTGAAGTGCAGATGAAGTGCCGACTCGAGTGTCAAATTTCCTTCCCATCCCCAATCTGGTGTCCCACTTGAAACATACGATGTTATTGACCTAAAGCGTGTGATTATGACGGGTAGTGACCGGACGGGTAACTTAGAGTGATACTCGAAGAAAGTAGCAGTTTCCTAAAACGATCTAGCGAGAATATAACTGTACTAGACTTACTGTCCTAGAACCAATGCTTCCCATCAATCATGACTCATTTTTGAGCGATCGAGCTCAAAACTGAATAATAATTAACTTCACGACACGCAACATCTGCCTTTTGTTTCTTTTCCTAAAATAAAAAGACAAAAATTCCTACTTAACGATTAGCTGAAATACTCTGTTTTACAGCTGTAAAAGTTGCGTTTTACGTAGAACTAGAGGTACAGGTTTGCGCGATAACTGTATGTTTTGATTAATTATATGTGACGGATGCATTAGTTTGGGTGAGTAGCTTGTATTTTTAGCTGTATTATTTGGGTAGATTTGGGTAGCAGTTTTTAATATAATAGCGATAGTTGCGGGGTGTCCAAGTCTTTTGTATGTTAGGCCCTTTTTTGACTCAACCCTACCCCTACCCTACCCCTTCCCTACCCTACCCCTACTCCTACCCTACTCCTACACTACACTACACTACACTACACTACACTACACTACACTACACTACACTACACTACACTACACTACACTACCCTACCCTACCCTACCCTACCCTACCCTACCCTACCCTACCCTACCCTACCCTACCCTACCCTACCCTACCCTACCCTACCCTACACTACCAGCGACAGTCCAAGTTTCAGCTAAATCGGCCCAGAAACGGCTGAGATGTTGCAAAAATAAATTAAAGGGACCCTCCCACCTTAACATTAGATTTGAGTTGAGATAGCCAAAATGGGGTCCCTGGCTCACAATTACCGGTTTCGGCACTCACAACATCGAGAAATGCCTTAAATCGGAAATATTGAACTTCAAAATTGCAGCATTTTAATTCAGAGGGGCTAATGCATAGGAATACCCCTCTGAATGTGTGACGTCATCGCAGATATCTAACGATTTTTAAATGTTTGACTAAAACGTTTTGTAGCACGCGGTGGTATATGCTGCTTTGCGCGCAACAAATGCCGCACTTTCAAATAAAGTCGCTAGGAACAGCGGAGATCCCAAAAAGTAAACAAAAGTAAAAGTCTAATATCTTGAAAACCGGTGAATATTTTTCGATGAAATTTGGTAGATGTTCGTTTTTGCTCTTTCTGAACCGAGCGACATCACTTTTATGCCAATTCATTAACTTTTTTGAAGGTGGGAGGGTCCCTTTAATTGTATTTTCTGGTGAATCCCCTTGGCCAGCGGTGCCTTGTGTCGGCCTTCGTTGTCAAAGGTCAATGACCTGCCGGGTCTGATTATTTCCACTCAGTTTTTTAAGCGAACAACTGAGCCTAAAGCACGCGCCCTCTGCTCGGCGCCGGTCGCGGCCCCACCACGTGCACACCGCTGAACCCGCACCCTCGAAAAGTTGATACGACAAATGGGTGCACGCATCCGACTTACAGCGAAAATTTCAGCCCCGTAGTCCTCACCGTTCCCGAGCAATAACGTGTTTTTCCCAATTCTAATGTTAACCCTATGGGCACGCGAGCACGCGCCAAGGGCGCACCCCCGGCCGCACCATGCCCAAAATTTAATACGACCTACGTGTAAAGGTGGCCCACATCTCTGCAAAATTTCACGGCCGTAGTTCAACAGATGCCGCTGCAATAAGCGCTACAAAGTGCGTACGTCGCACACGGCGTGGGCGGCGGGGTACTTTTTAGGATTTATAATATAGACTAGAGGTACAGATTTACGCGATAACTGTATGTTTTGATTTATGTTATGTTACGGGTGCATTAGTTTGGGTGATTGACTTGTATTTTTAGCTGTATTATTTGGGTAGATTTGGGTACCTGTTTTTAATTTAACTGTAAGGCGGGCCCGGGCAGCGCTTGTCGAACAGCACTGCGGATCCGAAGGTTGGGACTTGAATTGTGAAAAACCGCCCGCCCGCCGCAAAACGCAAACACCGCAAAACGCGCAAAACGCCAACGCAAACTTCGCAAAAAAGAAACAATCGCCCGCCCGTCGAAACCCGCAGAAAAAAACGCAAAAAAGCCGCAAAAAACGCCCGTCCGCCACAAAACGCAAACACCGCAAAAAAACGCAAACACCGCCGCCGCAAAAAAAGCCCGCATCGCCCGCCGCCAACCGCGAAACGCCGCAAAAAACGGCCGCCCGCCGCAAACCGCAACACCGCAAATAACGGCCGGCCGCCGGCAACCGCAAAACGCCGCAAGCAAAAAACGGCCGCCCGCCGCAAACCGCAAAAAACGGCCGCCCGCCGCAAACCGCCGCAAAAAAAAGGCCGTCCGCCGCCAAACGCAGACACCGCAAAAACACCCGCAACGCCCGCCCGCCCGCCGCCGAACAAACACCGCAAAAACGCAAATACCGCCGCAAAAAAACGCCCGCAACGCACGCCCGCCCGCCTACCCTACTCTACCCTACTCCTACTCTACCCTACTCCTACTCTTCCCTACCCCTACTCTACCCTACTCCTACTCTACCCTACTCCTACACTACCCCTACTCCTACCCTACCCCTACCCCTACCCCTATCCCTACCCTACTCTACCCTACCCTGCTCTACCCTACCCTACCCTACACTACACCACCACCGATAGTCCAAGTTTCAGCTAAATCGGCCGAGAAACGGCTTAGATATTGCAAAAACAAATTAATTGTATTTACTGCTGAATCCCCTTGGAGAGCGGTGCCTTGCGCCGGTATTCATTGCCAAAGGTCAATAATCTGCCGGCTCTGATTATTTTCACTCAGTTTTGCAAGCGAACAACTGAGCCTAAAGCACGTGCCTTCTGCTCGGATACGGTCGCGGCCCAATCACGTGCACACCGCTTAACCAACCCCCTCGAAAATTTAATACGACAAATGAGTGCACGCGTCCGACTTGCAGTGAAAATTTCACCCCCGTAGCCCTTACCGTTCCCGAGCAATAGCGTGTTTTTGCCGATTCTAATGTTAACCCTATGGGCACGCGAGCACGCGCCGCGGGCGCACCCTCGGCCGCATCATGTCCAAAAGTTAATACGACCTACGAGTAAAGGTGGCCCACATCTCTGTAAAATTTCACGGCCGTAGTTCAACAGATGCCGCTGCAATAAGCGCTACAAAGTGCGTACGTCGCACACGGCGTGGGCGGCGGGGTACTTTTTAGGATTTATAATATAGACTAGAGGTACAGATTTACGCGATAACTGTATGTTTTGATTAATTATATGTGACGGATGCATTAGTTTGGGTGAGTAGCTTGTATTTTAGCTGTATTATTTGGGTAGATTTGGGTAGCTGTTTTTAACCAATTTATGCCCAGGAATATTGACCATCATGAAAATCGACGAAATCAAAATGTTATGCTCTTACCAGGGCCTTGCATGGAATCGAAAATAATTTTCGCCTGCAGCAAAAGTTTTTCGAGAAAAACGTAAAAAACATGCGTTGCGAAATCGCAACGAAGGGCACACCGGGCGCCATCAGCGTTGCGAAAACGCAACGACGGGCACATCAGACGGACATAAAGTACACTGAACTGCCGTATATGCTAATATGTTTTGACAAAACATCAATCAGCTGTTGACAACTATTGCTTGAAAATGCGGAACCCACATCCGTCATGCTTTATAACCCGCCTAAGAGCCTCAGTGAGGAAGCATAACTTCATGATTCGCGAACGGGGAGGTGGCAACACGGTCATTATCAACCATTTACGTTGTCCATTGCTGTTCATTTAAAGTTGTAGTCGACACGTATCCAGGGTGATGCTTTCTTTTGGAAGCTAGACAGAGCCATTACCCCCCCCCCCCCCCTATCAGACCCCACACTGAATACAATTAAACGGAGGATTGGGAGTAAACCAGTACCTCACGTATGCGCGTATATCCGCAATCATTGTTAACCACCCTCCTAGGAGTAAAGTTAAATTCCATTGCAGGTTAGTCGTACCCACTCTCAGCAAAAAGAAAAGAAGGGCCGATCCGGCTCTAACAAATTACCCGCGTAAGGCGTTATAGCGCATCACAACAAATCGACTCCCAGTTTATCATGTTTACACCTAATCCAAAATTTTCATGGCCCCACTCTCAGCGACCTTCACGTATAACCTCTTTCTCGAGACAATACCAGGACAGAATGGTGATTCGACGTCAATCCGTCCTTTCCATCTTCAGGATAGTTTAATCCTCCTCCACGCCTCAACCCCCTGTTCCGGGCTGGACCGGCAACGTATATCGCAATCGGGCAGCTCACATAGGAGCGCGCCTGTAGCCGGGTGCAGCGAGTGCTTGGGAGGGGGAAGAGGGTGGGTCATGGGTGGCCTGCCCACTGGCTGGGCTCAGTCTCCAGTCTACGATTAACCGTGTCCGGTCAGACAAATGTCTCCCCTAATTCCAATAATCCTGCTAGCTCTAAAAATGGTCTGATTAGATAAAAAGCCTATCAAAGTAAGAAAACAAGCGTATACTCCACATCAAGCAGCTTATGAATCTATGCAAGTTATGAATCCTAACAATTATTATTTTCCCAGGTCCGCCCTCATTACCCCTGCCGATGGGCTCAGCTACCCCCAGAGGGGGCCTATCCCACTATTTGCCGACCCTCAGTTATCTTTTCTAACGTAAATGTTGGTAGTCAGCAGATTCTATCCAGAGAATAGCGATGCCCATCTGTCGCCTGCGATACAAGAATACATCCCCGTTATTCATTACATATGCACAATGTACATAGTAGATCCAATTTCCAAAGGACCTAATTATCTCTCAGCTCCGTTAGCATCGCCGACCGTTTGATGCCGACCGTTTGATGCCTACCATGCGATTTTCAGATGCATGGGAACGCATTGCTTAGTGAACGAACAGCCCGAGGCCGATAATCTGCGAGAGAAAAAGAAAGGAGTGTTTGTGGCTGTTTGAACCAGCAAATATGAAATGTGTCGCAACATTTTACGTGCGAACGCACCTTGCACTAAACATACCTATACACGTCCCTCATGGCATAGGCGGCGGAGCGGGGGAGGGGGCACCGGGGCACCGTGCCCCCCTTCATTTTGCCATTTTAACATTATCCCTATAGGCGTTGCATGGAAATGGAAATGGAAAGAATGGGACCAGAAGTCGGCAGTGCCCCCCCCCCCCTTAATTGAAGATGTTCCGCCGCTACAGCCTCTGGCTACAAAATGAGAGAGAGAGAGAAAGAAAGAGAGAAAGAGAGAGATAGAGAGAGAGAGAGAGAGAGAGGGAGAGAGAGAGAGAGGGAGAGGGAGGGAGAGGGTTGGGGAACGAGGAGGAGAGGGAGGAAGATGGGGGAGAGAAAGAGAGAACCCACAGCGTAGCACGAGTGAAGTCTATTGTTGATATTCATACTTCCGCTACCCTGCCAATGTGCCCATCGTTGCGTTTTCGCAACACCGCTGTCTTTCCGATGTGCCCTTCGTTGCGTTCCCGCAACGCGACCGTAGTCATATTTGAAAATAGTCACAAACCCTTTTTGTAACATTATTTCTTAACAAAATGCATATCTACGCTATTGTAGGGACTCTGCAGAATATGTTTACACAATTTTCATTACGATATTATTAAGTACTTAGCCTACTTATCTTGGTTTTCGTGACGTCATCACTCACAAAACCTTTGACTTCCCTCTGGGAGCTCTAGGCAGGAACTTACCGGCCGCACAGACTTGTAACTGCGTAGCATCATGCGCACAACCATGCTACACACGCTGAAACTTGTCTCATCGGTTAGTCTCTTTTACACACTTCTCAAGCTTCGATCACGTCGACGCTTGCTTGCGTTGCGAAAACGCAACGAAGGGCGTAAATGGGTTAATATAATAGCGATAGTTGCGGAGTGGTCAAGTCTTTTGTATGTTACGCCCTTTTTTAACTCAACCCTACCCCTACCCTACCCCTACCCTACCCTACCCCTACCCTACTCCTACACTACACTACACTACACTACGCTACACTACACTACCCTACCCTACCCTACCCTACCCTACCCTACCCTACCCTACCCTACCCTACCCTACCCTACCCTACCCTACCCTACCCTACCCTACCCTACCCTAGGCCCTATTTTAACTCAACCCTACCCCTACCCTACCCTACCCCTACCCCTACCCTACTCCTACACTACACACTACACTACACTACCCTACCCTACCCTACCCTACCCTATCCTACCCTACCCTACCCTACCCTACCCTACCCTACCCTACCCTACCCTACCCTACCCTACCCTACCCTACCCTACCCTACCCTACCCTACCCTACCCTACCCTACCCTACCCTACCCTACCCTACACTACCAGCGACAGTCCAAGTTTCAGCTAAATCGGCCCAGAAACGGCTGAGATGTTGCAAAAATAAATTAATTGTATTTACTGGCAAATCCTCTTGGCGAGCGGTGCCTTGTGTCGGCCTTCGTTGTCAAAGGTCAATGACCTGCCGGCCCACTCAGTTTTTTAAGCGAACAACTGAGCCTAAGGCACGTGCCTTCTGCCCGGCGCCGGTCGCGGCCCCACCACGTGCACACCGCTGAACCAACCCCCTCGAAAATTGAATACGACAAATGAGTGCACGCGTCCGACTTGGCTTGAAAATTTCACCCCCGTAGCCCTCACCGTTCCCGAGCAATAGCGTGTTTTTGCCTATTCTAATGTTAACCCTATGGGCACGCGAGCACGCGCCAAGGGCGCACCCCCGGCCGCATCATGCCCAAAAATTAATACGAGCTACGTTTAAAGGTGGCCCACATCGCTGTAAAATTTCACGGCCGTAGGTCAACAGACGCCGCCGCAATAAGCGCCACAAAGTGCGTACGTCGCACACGGCGTGGGCGGCGGCGGCGGGGTACTTTTTAGGATTTATAATATAGATTGCCTACATAACGAACTGTAAAAAGTTACCTCCATGACGAACTGTCCCGAGTAGGTTCCGGTCATGGTGCTGCTCTGTCCCGCCGCCAGGATGCCCACCGCCCAGATGTAGAGGCACGCCACGCCGAACTGGCAGCCCAGGAACACGCCGCCCTTGAACAGGTCGGCGTCCACCAGCTCCGTGTTGTTCTGTGGACAGCGTGAACCGGCGTGAGATGCTAGTGGACAATGGAGGCGAGAGCACAGCACGCGCGAAAATATGAAACCCACAGGATAAAACGTAAGGAAGCCGGCTCTTCCTAATCGAGAATATGGAATCTGTTATCTGAAGAGCGAGTTATATAAGACTTGCCGTGTTACATGTGATGATTCAGGTTGCAGAAGACAGAATTGCAAACGTGGTTATACTTTAATGTCGTTATATTACTATTCTATTTTTTTTTTTTTTACTATTCAACAAGCTTCATGACTAAGTTCATCAACAAGCTCCATCGTTCACGAGATTCAAAGTTATATAACATGACAAGCGTCGCAAGGCAGAGGCATCAAAATATGCCGGGCCCCATCCAACACTGCCAATGGACGTGCTCATGATACTGCTCGCAGTTCACCGTTCAGTGCCGTGCCCCGTCTTACGGAGAAACTCATTATCTCCTGCCCTGTCCACTCATGACGAAACATGTTCAGCCCCGCGACGTCCCGTCCACTCACGGGGAACGTGTCCGGATACATAGTATCCAGTCCGGTGCCCTTGCACACGTCCACCACGTCCTGGTTGGTCTTGTTGAAGAGGCCGTAGGCGAACACGGCCACCACGAAGACGTTGATGATGAAGGAGACCAGCAGCGCCAGACACGACTCGATAAAGTAGTAGTAGTTGGCCTCGCGGATCCGAGAGCGACGCGTCCGGTCCACGTGCCGAGACTGGGGCCGGATGGGAGGTCAGTCAAAATCGGTCAGCGGAGGCCTCAACCATAGACCTCCACATACATACGGTATGTAGAGGTCTATCTCTCAACGTTCGCTTACCAAGAAATCGAAACTATATTCAAGTGAAACCATAACTAACGGGCTAACGGCAATTTCACAATCAACCATGAGTGAATAATGAGTAACGCTTGGCAGCCGATGTCAGCTGTCCAACGATGTCCATTATTGCTCCACTGATCAATCAAATTAACATGCCAACACACGTCAAGTTAATAACAAGCACAGCGACTCAGGCAGATGCAGTGCCTGAAACCTCAACAAAAACAAACGTATACGGTGAATGATCACGCGACATTGAAAACAGCACGACATGGCGTCAACTGACATTGTTGTGTAACGATAAGCTCGGATCGGCCGGTTCGTTACCTTGACGAGCGCCGAGTGCAGGTAGAGGTTGTGCGGCATGATGACGGCTCCGATAATACCGACCGCCTGCAGCAGCGAGCGGCTGTCGCAGCCCGAGCAGCCCGGTATGAACATGCCGCTGATGACATCCGCCTGGGGCGGCGACACGACCACGTACTGCCGGTAGCGGTGGGGACGGGACGGGAGGTGAGTCTCAGTGAGGGTTAGTTGACTCAGTGAGTTCGGTGAGTTGACTCAGTGAGTCCGGTGAGTCGTCTCAGTGAGTTCGGTGAGTAGTCCGGTGAGCCACTCACCGTCAATAGTCGTCCTCAGTCGCAGTTTATTCCTTTCTTTTCTGTTGTTTGTTGAAACAACTGACATAAATCACACTACCCCACATTATATAACTTCATATTACGTAATAAGTCCGAATGTGACGGTAGTGCTGCAGCCCATCGAGCCAGGCGGCCCACTGACGCACCTCATAGCCGAACATGATGCCCATCACGGCGATGAGGAAGCAGAAGAAGGCCTCCAGCTTGCGCATGCCGTACTTGTCCACCAGGAGAAAGGTGAACGTGTCACAGACGGTGATGAGCACTCCGCCCCAGAGAGGAATCCTGCGGCGGGAGACGAATGGCGTTATATGGACAGGAATGGCGTCAAACGGTGGCAGCCTGATAGTTAAAAAAGGTTTGCTGCAAGACTGTATAAACATAAAAGACATTGGCACGTAGTCAGTCAGGTAGTGTGCCAGCTTTCCTGGACCGTATGGAGTTAATGGCCCAGATAAGGAGAACCGGATTTTTAGAACTTATCCATACCTTCAAAACTCATGGAAACGTCTTAAATTCTTCAAATTTTGAGTACCCCAGTGCGAAATTCACCCCGACGGGTTGTCGGTCGTACCCCAACCACATTTCACACCACTATGAACAATAAATGCACACACTGAAATCGCTATTACCGATATGCTCATCCAATCAAGTTTCGATAAACCCGTTCATCGTCATCTCCTGCGGTTTCGAACACGCCTGTTAGGTGGTGCGGTAGACCGCGCCCAAAGCCAGGGCCCCGGTAACGTGAGGTAGCCGAGTCGGGGCAGCGTGTGCTGACCCAAGCCGGGGCCGCGCGTCCTCCCGGTGTCATGTGATAGCCCGGGGCTGCCCGCGGGGATGCGGTAGACCGCGCCCAAAGCTGCGGCCCCGGCTTGGGTCAGCGCACGCTGCCCCGACTCGGCTACCTCACGTTACCGGGGCCCTGGCTTTGGGCGCGGCTTCTGCTCATACTTTGTGGTGCGGTGGTGGTGCGTCGGGCCGCGCGCTCTGACTTCGGCCAAGAAAAATGCGTCAGCTGATCATTGTCATTTCTGCCACTTGCGTGTGGTGAAATGGGGTCATAACTTAAGAGACGGCTTTTTCATATCAATTATTTTACATAAAATCATATTTCAAACCATAAATAATGTTCGACAGCCAAATAAAAGAAACAATACCAATACAGGCTTACAGTTTAAGGCTCGACATTGTGTTGTCTACGATTAGACAGCTGATAACTCATTCCCGTACGTCGTAACTCTATAATGACCTTTGCTTATTGTCACATGTGCGCCGCATTCGCGATTGTTGCCGACGCCTGTTTGCAGGTGAGCCCACTACAGTTGTTATACATATAAAAAACCGATAAACTTTTAGGCGAAAAAGGCACTATTCCAGGCCCATTTTTGATTTTTTTTGCGATATTAGGTAAAAACAGAAGCTTCTTATCCTAGGAAAAATAAAATGGGAAATCTTTCAAAGGTGGCACACTACCTTTAAAAGTACCGCGCAACAGTGAGACGCATTCATCAAGCCTGACCGAGGAAGGGCCTGCTATAATTTGAAGGTCACCGAACCAATTGACCTGGAAATGGACGAGGATCTTATTGCTTCGGTGACTCAAATTTAGCAGTCCTTCCACGGTCGGGCTTGATGGATCCCTTCACTGTTGCGAGGTACTTTTAAGACTGACTGTGCAATCCCAGATCCCTACCTGCCTACCTGGAAATATTAGGTTTGTTCCCTAGATATTTGACAGAAAACGGTGCTTGTTTAGATCGTGATATTTTTACTCAATGTGGCCTGCGACCGACTGGGATGGCGGCAACACGGGATATTGGACCGTTATAGAAACGTAAAACCTAGGTACGGTTTACCGTCATCCCATTACTAAGTCATTTTTCACTGTTCAATAGTACAATCAATGAACGAACTCCTGCAACTCACAGTTTATTGGAGAGCATGTAGAGCGCGATGGAGGTGCCGATGACCTCCTGCATGTCGGAGCCGATGATGGCCACCTCGATCATGATCCAGAGGGCGAGCCGCGCCGGCTTGGGGTACTGGCGGTGACACACCTCGGCCAGGTGCATGCCGCTCACCACGCCCAGCCGAGCGGCCAGACGCTGCGCCATCAGACCGAGAACGGTGGCAGAGAGCAGCATCCACAGCAGCTGAAACAGGGTAATTCTCCGTCAGAGAGCAGCATCCAAAGCAGCTGAGACGGATAGGCCCGACATCAGACATTGGTTGATAATGGACCGGCCCTTCATCAGAGGCGGCATCTTGGCAAGCAACAGAGTGAATGCAACAGCTTCATAGCGCATATCTGGTTCTGTATCATATGTGATTATGTCCATACCAGCCCTGAACATCAACGTAGCATCAGCAAAACTTTGCGTTTCACCAAAGCGCATTGTAGTCACCTAAGCACTGCCGTAAGGTCCGCCGGGTTACCTTGTAGCTGGCCACGGTGCCCGACTGAAGGTCGGACTCGATGTTGCCGGGATCCAGGTAGGCGATACTCATCAGGAACCCCGGGCCAGTAAAGGCCCACAGCTTACGCCAGCTGAACCATTTCTCCTGGTGGAGACAAACACGAATAAATTAAATGTATACCCTCGGAGCTAAGTGCGTGTACTTAAACTCGTATTAACAGGATAGTGCGATGGTATACTTTATTTAACACGGAAAATAGCGTACCTATGTATATACTATACGTATCATCGGATTACATTTCAACTCTTAAGGACCTATACCTGCTATTCTCAATCATGTAGCCAAATAACCCGCATGAGACCTAAACACAAAGTACTGTACAGTCAGTCTTGAAAGTACCGCGCATCGGTGCGGTGAATTCATCAAGCCCGACCGAGGACAGGCTGCTAAATTTGAGAGTCACCGAACCAGTGCACACCCTCATCCATCCCTTCGGTCAATTGGTTCGGTGACTCCCAAATTTGGCAACCCTTCATCAGTTAGGCTTGATGGATCCACCGCACCGATGCGCGGTACTTTCGAGACTGACTGTACACTTGGCATTCCCGGCATTTACACGCACGAGCGTAAACACATACCAAACAGCACCCCTCCCCCTCCCCTCCCCAGCGGTCGGCGTCCAGGGGTCACTGACCTCCTCTCCGGGCGGCACCTCCACCCGGTTGTCGGCGAAGTACGTGTCGAGCACGGTGGGCGGCTGCGGCGACAGCGGCTTCATGATCCGCGGCGTGTCGCCCGAGCTGCCGTCGCTGCCGGCGGCCGACGACGCGTCGCGCCCGTCGTCAGCGCGCTCCTCGTCTCGCAGATCTTCGTGCGCCATTGCCTCGGGTTAGACGGCCGCGTGCCGGCGCTGTGGTCAAAGGCAGGGGTTGGAACATTATATTTACGTCATCAGACACTCCACAACACGGTGGCTATTACGTGTCAATTGTCAGTGAATAAAACGGTTGGGGAAGTCGAAAGGTACACGGCAAACAAGTAACAACAATCATCCGCCGAAACAGCACACACACGTACGCACAATCACTCCAAATAAAAGAAACGTTTCGCTGCCGGTTTAAAAGCCGCTGGCTCGAACATTGGTTAGAACATAGCAACGGTCGGAAAAGGAGCAGATGTCAGATGGAATTGTGCACAGTGCAAAGATACTGGATCAACCTCAATAGAAAGTGGCGTTGTCTGTCACGAATGCAGCATTATATCAGATATCACACAGGCCGCAGCCAACTATCAAGTGTACACCCCAGACCAAAAACCAACAGCTCCTCATTATCCTCATTATACCCAGCTATGGTGTTCGCGTTTGAATCGCTGTCCGATCCAGACGCTAACCAAACTACCCGGACGCGTTTCCCGTCTCTTTTTGTATTCCTCCCAGCCCGGAGAGACTCATAGATCGGTCCTATCTCTGGTTGACATCGGTCGCCGTTTGCTGCCCGGGGTCAGCGGACCGGTCCGTCGGCCCAAAAAAGAGAGACCACGCGGCCGGCTAGCAGCCTGAGGAACTGTCCGGACAGACTCACTGCGCCGCGTGGTAGGCGGAACCGAAAATAGCTTCATCTGAGAGAGCATGCACATAAATTTGCAACACGGTATGCTAAGTCATGACGGCTTCCCAGCCCGCAATATGTAGATACATCAAATTTGCGAGAAAAAACGATGCTGCAGATAAGGGTACCTACACTCGTAGAAACAGTTTGGGAGATTACCTCATAGACCTCGTCAGATCAAAATTACCTAGGCGGAGGCATAAGGCTTAGGAATTCAAGGGACAAAACTGGAAGACGTTTATATATAAATCAACCGCACAGCAAAGGTCTCGACATTATCCCAACTCCCGCACCTACTGCAATTCTCGATGCGAAGTGGGATTCTCGATACCATGAACTCACGGTCGACTCGTACCTACATAAAATTCATCAGAAATCAACACACATGTCACGGCCCTCAATTAAATTTACCACAGCTGTTGAATTAGGTGAGGCATAACCACTGCTGTCAGCACTCAGCAGTTGGACTCGGCACAAGTGGTTAGGTAAATACACATAGGTATTACAGAGATACCTACGCATGTTTACCGCTCTAGGACAATCGGAAGCAGGGTCATATATAAAGAATCGGAAGGTCGGAACAGCGTCCTTTCGAATGTCCGTGCTTTTCAACTTCTGACTGTCGCTCACTCCACGGCAGTGGGTGTCAAGAGCGCTGGGTGTCGTGCACACAGTGTGCCAGTGGTTATGCCTAGCATTTTTCCCAGTGGCATAGATAACATGAAGTCATGAATCATGTAATCTATGATTCTAATTCATGTTATCTATGCCAGTGGCAATCCGAGGACAGAGTTCATAAATAGCGCCTGATATTCTCAGTTCAGAGTTTAAACCTGGAGCGCTTGGTGTTCAGTTCAATTAAATACAACAATTAAATGCTGTATTTTATTAACCAGTCATGGTGGCATAGGCGGATCCAGAAAGGCGGTGTCGAACGATGCCAAGGAACGCTGCGGGGGGGGGGGAGGGGGACTGATCCCAAAAAAGTGTTTCCAACTTCCAAAAGCCCCTCTGCCTCAGAAATCGATTCCTTACGCCATCTTACGCCATTCCGTTCAGTTTAAAGCAAACGTTTTCCAATAAAAGTTACTTAGTTTTATTTCTATACTAGAAACAAACGACGCGTTTTCGTCGATTTCGGGCGCTGACAGGGGGGCATTTGCCCCGAATGCCTCCCCTGGATTCACCAGTGCTCTGTGCCCGGTGACAGGTTGACCTGCGGCACGGCACGTGACCAGCCGGCCTGTGGTGCCACTGCGCGAGGCAGACTCGACAAGAAACAAAGTCCAGTCAGTCCAGGCATTTATCACGATATGGGTGGAATGCCGTGAGTCAGATTACTGAGACTGAGACCCGCGGGCATGAATCAGACTCATACGAACGTGTCACGAGATTCGGACATGCTGATCGAGCTTTAGGACCTTGACCTCTGTGTGTGAGTGTGCAAGTCTTATGGTCCGGAGACGTCACGCTGGTCAACACGAGTCGACGGCAGGTCTGCGGACCAACACGAGACGAGGAGACGTGGTTAGAACGGGCGCGCGACTGGCCCAGTTTAATTTCTGACAGAAAGGGGGCACCGTGCTGCACTGCGATAACTTTCAACACCAGCGGTTTTCTTACGTGCACGGTGCATACGCACCACTGAAGAGTCGGGAAGAACATAAGTGTAACTAATAACTATGCATACTACGGCTCTATTTTCGAAGGGCCAAACAAGGGTCAAGTGATAGCTAATGAGCCGGTTATGCAATTAATGTTTTTCATTGATCAGATATGGCCGAAGCTGGCGTCTGCTCACTGCGCGCAGTTACAAAAACGTGCGATGGTTTGTATGAACAACAGACAATCAGATCAGATCAGATCAGATTTTTCTCGGGGTGTTGGCTTTGCAACGCCACCCCATCCGTATTATCTTCGTCTGATATTTTATCGATTCGTGTGATCTTCCTCTTTGTCGTTCATTTGTTATTTCTACATCTCCATAATTGATATAAGTTGTTTTTCTTTTCCTCCATTGACTGGTGGCAGTCATTTTCAAAAAGGAAATCTTCTAGTACTTTATCATAGTCCTCGATATATGGTTGTTGGAGTGCCGTGATGGAGTTCCTAGCATCTTTCAGTGCGGGACAGAAGAGCACGAAGTGTTGGATATTTTCTGTTTCCTCCCCGCACAGCTCACAAGCGGTACTTTCATGACTGTGCCTTTTTCTATCATGCAATGGTAACGTATTCGTGCGAGCCCTAAATAGTATGCTGGATGCTGGTGTATTGTCGTATATTGTTTCTTCCTTAATTTCTTTCTTTCGGCGTTTGTACATTGATATACTCGTTTTATCGTTCATTTCAGAGAGCCACTGCTGACTGTCCCAAACTCTTAGCTTGTTCTTTACTGCACATTTCTTCATGTTTCTTAGCTCGGGAATTTGGAGTTGCACCATTGCCAGGTATTCAGCTGTAGCCTTTGCCCATTTTGTCCTTTTTTCTTCCAGCTGGATCCGGATGACTTCTTTTAAGAGTTCATTTGTCCCTTGCATTGTGCTTCTTATGTATTGCAGGTGGCCCTCCATGATCCTCGTTTTCATCTGAGATGCCCCCACGTCTCCGCGTAGAGTACAAGTTGGTGCATACCTCGGAGCTCCCAGTATTTGTCTATAAACGGAGTTTTCATAGATTTGTAGTTGCCTTGTTTCCTTGTCGCTTAGTGGTATGATGTTGGAGCCATAGAGTATTGATGGGAGCGCTAGACTTTTCCAAAAACATTTTCCAATCATTAGCTTGTTGCAGCTTTTACCGATCATGCCCATCGTCATATTAGACATTTTCTGAGCTTTTCGGATCATTGCCTTTTTATGCTCTTTAAACATGTTTTTCTTGTTGTTAATGGTTACTCCTAAGTATTTTATGTCGTTGACGACCGGTATTCCTTCGATCTCATTAGGTTGTTCTTTGCTGTTGTAGATGACTACGGCACTTTTCTCTTTGTTAATCGCCAAGCCAAAACTTTCGCTGGACTTCGCTAGTGCCTTCAACATGACCTTCGTGTCTTCCATAGATTGACTAATTATCAAACCATCATCTGCGAAGAATAATAACGGTATGTGTACGTGTTCGTTTCGGAACCCTTTTTCTGTCGCTGAAACACTCTTCATAATTAGGTATGTGACAATCTTGAAATAGCTCGTGCTTCCGGTACAACCTTGTTTTATCCCACTAGTTACTTCTATTTCTTCTGTAATGTCCTCATTGAGCTTGGGTTTCCTCATTGAGGAAACCCACAGTGACCCGACAGTGACACAGTGAACCGACAGTGACCCACCCTCATTGAGGGTGGGTCACTGTCGTTAAAAAGAGGAAGAAAATAATGAGCAACGAAGCCAGGGAACTGCCCTGCAGAAAAGCTAATATGACGGACAATGGATTGGAGACAGACGCACAAAAGGCTAAATCATATCGTGAAGAAGAGAGGGAAGAAAAAATAGAAGAGAGCGACATTGACGCCAGCAAAAACGAAGATGATGGGGCTTGTCAGGGAGGCCCAAACGGACAATGCGGAGGGAAAATACTGCGTAAAGACCGAGGCTTGTGTTGCGATATATGCTCCAAGAGGTACCATGCTGACTGCCAGAAAGTGACAGCAGAGGCATATGTCGCCTTGCATGATCACAAAGAGCTGAATTGGATCTGTCATGCATGTAAAGAAGAAGTTAAAAGGAGTAAAAAGGACATCATGTCATCAAAGAGACTTGACAATTTTCTGTCAGAATTTACGAAACAGGCAAGCGTGATGAAAGAAACAGTACTCAGAGGCCTATCGGAGGCAATGTCAGAATTGGAACGTTCAGTTATGAGTAAGATCAATGAAAGGGCTTCGGAGAAAGAATCAGAAGCAGAGAAAAGCATGGATGTGCTAGATGCCAGCCAACAAAATGAAGTGAAAAGCAAGCCGAATGAAGAGCAGAAAACCATAGAAAACCCAATGGCAATGAACAAGGAAGCAGAGCATGCTAGCACAAACCCAACAATTCAGAAGATCATTGAAGAAACGGCTACATACGCACAGATAGCAAACAGAGCAGAGGAAAACATACTGAAGATTTGCTCTAAAATGGAAACAAGCACTGCAACCATCGACCAAAACTTGATCAAGGAACAACAAGAAACAATGAAGAAGCTTGTTCAATTGCAGGAGAAGGGAGATCGTGCTATGAATGTAATTATACACAATGTGGAAGAAAGTAGCTCAAAGAACATTGGAGAGAAAATGCAGCATGATATTACAAAGATCAGGGAAGTCGCAAAAGCGTTGGGCATAAACCACGATGTAGATATAGTGAAAATCGTAAGATTGAACAGAAGACAACAGTCAGGACAGGAGGAGAAGAAACCCAGAATGCTTTTGGTCAAATTCAAAAGTGCAGAAGAGTCTGAACTGTTATACCTACAACAGGAGATTCAATCTCAGACAGTACAGCGACTTTGACAATGTATTTATATCTCGAGACCTGAGCCCAGAAGAACGTCTGCAACAGCGGAAGTTGCGAGAGGAGCTCAAAGAAAAAGGGAAAGACAAATATCAAATATTTCGAGGAAAAGTGGTTGCCCGGCGAAATCAACAGTGAGAATATAGTCACGAGTTCTGATAAAAGAAATGTCAAAAATGAAGCAAAGACAAGGGCGTTGACTATAGGACTACTGGGACCGGCCCCCGGTCAACAGACATGGTAGCCCAAATCTAGTCGGATGTGAAAATTCTTCTAAATCCATAGACTTTAATGCTAAATTGACTATATTTGAGAGGGTTTTATGAAGATACATGACCAGATACAGAAAAAAGCGAGACGCTATCTTGTAGATTAAATCGTCTGCTATCTGCGACTTTTGAAGTGTTTTTCAATCTGAGGTACAGAAATCGTGTTCCCAAGAGACTGAAAGTAGCCATGCTTTAGACCCAATGGCAAAAATTTGGAATCTGACGAAATTGGCCATTTTTACGTCTGATTTATGAAAATTCTAGACAGGATATATAGAAACCCGAGATGCTATCAGGTGGGAAATTTCATTGTCTATTACCGCTTTTTGAAGTGTTTTTCGATCTGAGACCGGCAAATCGTGTTCCCAAGAGACTGAAAGTAACCCTGTTCTACAGCAAGACAATGGCAGAATTCTAATATTTGATGGAAGATATCTTAGGTGATAATAACCTTACTACTAATTGCAATGCTTCATTGGAAAGCTCAACACTGGCACTGTCATCGGTCTTGCATTGCTATTTCACAGAACAAAAAGAAATAACGTTTTGAAGCCTTTGAATATTGACTTACTTTTCGTCGACGGGCTCGATCCCCATCACCACCAACAATTTTCCGGGAAGTCAGGATTTTGCAGATATTTAAGCAGAATTGCAGAGCTGTGTTAATACTACGGCACTTAAGTACACATTTTAAGAAAACTGCTTTTTTTCTTAGCATGAGTTAGGTCTCAGAAACAGCAACATGTCGATATAATGAGGAAAAATAAGTGCAAATGATCACGATCAGATTAAATGAAAAAGGCATAGGTTGTCTTATAGGTCGGAAATTGGTCAATCACTTGATGTATGCTGATGATGTGGTGCTTATCTCTCCATCAAGTGCAGGGATGCAAAAACTGTTGAATGTTTGCCATGAATTTGGTATGGCAAATGATGTTGTGTATAATAGTTCAAAGAGTGTTGCAATGTCATGTAGATCGAAGGGGATGAGGAATGTCAAAATACCTGATTTTATGTTAGGGCCCATGCCGTTAGTATGTGTTGCTAAAGTTAAATATCTTGGGCATATCATAGAGGAAGACATGACTGATGATCTAGATATTGCCAATCAGAACAAAGGTTTATTTGTCAGAGGGAATATGATCATAAGGATGTTTCACATGTGTACTGTAGATGTCAAACTGAAACTATTTGAGACTTACTGTTCATCGATGTACTGTGCACACCTGTGGTGGAACTATAGGAAGGCAACTATGAATCGACTCATTGTGAGCTATCACAACCTTCTTAAACGACTTATCGGGTTATCTAAATTTGAGAGTACGAGTATGACATGTGCATATTTTAGAGTGCTGAATTGTGAAAGCGTGTTCAGGAAACTTATTTATAAGTTTCTGAGAAGACTTGAAGAGAGCCCCAATAGCATCATTGAAGCAATCAATTCAGGGGATCTCCGTTTCAGATCAAAACTGAAACGTTTTTGGCTCAGTAAGCTCTATTGTCATGCTGTGCTACAGTGAATGTGCATCGACTGGGAGTGTGCCTTAATCGATGTTTGTTGTTGTTCATCCATCATCCATAGTGGTACATCCATCATCAACTCATAGCAATGGACTGTTAGTCTGGAATACAAATCTATCTATCTATCTATCTATCTATCACGCAAGAGAGTATCCTTATCTCCCTAGCAACCACCTAGCAACGTAAGACAAAATAGTAAACAACTCCTTTTGATATCAGGTACTCAGCCTTGGAAGCACACTAGACGGTCACCATACTGGGCTTCATACTGAATTTTGCATACCAGAATGGATGTTTCCAACTAAAATTATTTTTTTCGCGAAATTTATCTTTGTTGCCCTACTATTTTTCGTAAAACCGAGATATACAAACTTCATAATATAGAAAATAATATTGTCATAATGAAAACCGCCATATAAAACAAGATAATTGCTGAGATCATGCCTACTAAACTTGGTCCTACCCCCTAATTCAATATACCCTGACTGGGACTACTAAACTATGGTAGTTTCTATGGCCTTGCTACTAAACGTTCAGGGACTGACAAACACAAAAATGATTGACATCACAAATCTGATTAAGCACAAATGCAAAATAATGTGCTTGACTGAAACTCAACTGAAATATGACAAGGTGGATATCCCAGATGAGATTGAAAAGGTAGAAAGCATGCGAAAACTGAATGACAAGAAAGGGGGAGGTCTTCTCATCCTGTTTCAAAGGAATATTGGAATCAAAATGACGAAACTGGAAACAAAGCACAGAGATATTCTTCACGCCAGGGTGGAAATAGCAAATGCTACCTTTAATATAATTCTTGTATATTTTTCAGTCATAAACAATAGGCAAGACAAAGAGAGGAACACTTTGATCCGTAAAGAAATCGAAACAATTATTGAAAGGTCAGCGAAAAAAGAGGAAGCACTGATGATATTAGGCGACATGAATGGTCACATAGACGGACTCGGTTATCAAAAGGAAGACGAAAATGGTAGAACGGTGGTAAGTTGGATGAACAACTTTGGCCTAACGCTTCTGAACTTGGAAGATATCTGCAGTGGAACCTTCACATGGGGCAGATGTAATCAAAAAAGTGCAATCGATCATGTGCTAGTGGACAGATTGTGCCGTACCTGGATCAGCAGTATGGTAATAGATGAGGAGAAGAACCTATATGACCAATCCGACCACAATATAGTGTGCGTCAATATGAGCATACCAAAACAGAACATCAGTTATAAGAGAGGGAAGTTTGTATGTAGGGAGTTTTACAGAACTGATGACAAGTCTTTAGACAGTTTTACTGCAGAATTCGTAAGAAAAATGGAGGAAACGGAGGTGGAAAACATAGAACAGCTGAACGATATTTTGAAAGCAGTGGCTGACGAAAAACTCAAGTCTCAATATCGAAGACGGACAACTGAATCAGGACGTATCAAAGAGCAGCCGTGGGTGACAGACGAAATAAGGGCAGAAGTAAAAATCCGACAGCAAATACCTAAACAGGGCGAGGAGGAACGAAAAGGATGAAGGAGTGAAAGTAAGTCTCGGAGCTGCTTATGCGAGACAAAAAGCCAAAGTTCAACTGCTTGTAAAGAAGGCCATAACAGAGTCAGAAAGGAAAACAACACATGAAATACGAGAAAGCAAAAACAAAAGTAGATCAATGTGGGAGAACATAAATAAACTAAGAAAGAAAGAGAATCATAACGGTGTCGATGTCCACCTATTTGATGAAAATGGGAAGCAACTTAACAGCAGAGAAGAAAGTGCTGAGCTAATACGTTACTGGAAAACAATCTACCAAAAGCATGCGAATGCAATCGAGGAAGTGTGGAACGACGAAAAGAAGACAGAATATGCACATATGATGAACTGTAATGACGAAACCTCCCGATTTCCAGAAGTGAACAACATGACGCCAATCATAGTGGAAGAAGAGAATGTGACAAGGGCTGTCCAGAAAATGAAGAATAAAACAGCACCAGGTCCAGACGGACTGAAACCGGAATTTTATAAGGCAATAACAAAAACAGCGGTGGGCGTAACTGCACTCACTCGATGTCTCAATAATGTAATAGCAACAAACAAGCAGCCATCCTCGTGGAAAACCTCAAAAACCAAGATGGTTCCGAAAAAGACGAAGCCGACAGCAAAAGACTTACGTCCCATAGCACTAACCGATATTCCTTATAAGATTTGCATGAGCGTCATCAAGGAAAAAATCGAAAATCATTTAGAAGAAAACAACGAGATACTAGAGACTCAAGCCGGCTTCACGAGAGGAGGGCGGGTGGAGGACAACCTATTCCTTCTAAACTACTGCGTAGATGAGAGCTACAGAAAGAAGAAACCTCTTTTCGTAGTAGCGGTGGACTACAGCAAAGCGTTTGACTCTGTAGCAAGAGGGAAGATGATCCAAGGGAAGATGATCCAAGCACAGACAATGTCTGTGCTTTTACCTTCAGCTGAAGTCGCTCTGGAGTGACTCGAAGCCGAGTAATATAGAAACCTATGCCTTTTATAGTTAGCTTATTCTTGGCATAAAGATAAACAACAACAGCGTTGAGTGTAGTGGGAGGAGTCCTTTGTCTGTAAGAGTACATGTACTCTTTGCCCGGTCCATCCAAACCTGGCTATTCTGCCTAGCCTCCGGCGACACCACGCCAGCCGTGCGGGGGTTCGGCGCCGCGGCTACTGGGTACGTATTTCGGTACCCGCCCGGCGGGATCTTATGTAAGCCCGTAATAGGGATGCAGCCGTCCGGCTGGCTGCCGGCCGCGGCCGCCGCGGCTGTGTCTCGTGCAGCCGCATGGACTTACTGCTTGAGACGGGATGCGCGCTGTTGCTAGGAAAGCGTAGGCTTGGACGGAAAACATTATAAGTAGAGTAATCTTGGGAAAACATAGGCAAAGGAGAATGAGATGGCCACCCAACCGAAATAGCGATAGTAAAAATGTCATTGCTATGGTTATACATCTAGGTATGTTATATGCTACCATATCATAAACCGCGCCCTTAAAATCCCCCCCCCCCCGTGGATTTTTTGTTTACAAATAGGCGCGGAGCACCGCCGTTTTGACACAGCTTATCATACATCAATTCTACACATGTGAAAATCTCAGACCAAGGTCATCCAAGGTCAGGTCATAAGGTCACTTCAAATGACCCCACCTCATAAAAAGTTTCAATGTCTGCCATAGCTACACCGAGTGACCAATCGCTTTGAAACTTTCAGCGATTGATAAGAGCATTAGCATGTACAAAATGCTTATATCGGAATTTCGATATCGGTGACCTAAGGTCAGGTCAGGTCAGGTCAACTCTACATCTGACCTTTGATTCAAGTCGGATCTCGCTGCACAATCCGCATTTTCGGGTCAGGTCAGGTTACTTATCTTGTCAAAAGTGTCAAAAGTGAGCCTCTGCACGGCCCTAAAATGTCGCAACTTCGCAACGCCCCCTCGGTACCAGGGATCGTTCGCAGGGAGATGAAACTTACAGGACAGGACTTAGCAACATCCCCAGTTCTCACATGTATGTATACCTCAGATTTCGCATATACCTAGGTCAACTGAGGTCAGGTCGGTCACGTAACCTCATCATTATGTCAATGGCGGAAAATAGAAACTGTTATTTGAGGGACAGAAACGAGCTAAGACTATTTAAAACAATACACATAGCATCCGCGCCGTGGGGGGGGGGGGGGCATCTTCACGCCCCCCCCCCTCATGTTTTTCGCAAATATCTCAAAAACAGCGGCGCTGCGAGCCACCGTTTTTGATACACCCGTTCATACATCTTTTCCGCACATGTCGTAAAAATTTCAGACCCGATTCGTTCAAGGTCAGGTCACCAGGTCATGTCCAGTGACCTTACCTCAGAAAAAGTTCAAAGAATCGTTGTAACTACACCGAATAAACGTTCACTTTGAAACTTTCAGCGACTGATAAGAGTAACAGTATGTATAAAATGTATATCTTGGATTTTCTTTTTATACCTGAGACCTGAGGTCAGGTCAATTTGGCGACCTCTCCATTATAAGTCAATGGGAGAAAAATTGATATGCGCCTCTTTTGGACGAATGTTGTTCTAAACCCTCTAAAACATCGGTTCATGGGTGAATATGACACACTGGTTCGGTAAATTGTACCTCTGACCCCTCCGTGTGCCCCTGAGGTCATCTCAGGCCATGCAAGGTCACCAGGAGACAGGAGTTTCTTTTTTACTATAACTTTTGATAGAGACGTGCTCGAGCGGTGAAAACACGTCAGATATATACGGATAGAT
The DNA here is from genome assembly GCF_019059575.1 of Amphibalanus amphitrite. Lineage (NCBI taxonomy): Eukaryota > Metazoa > Arthropoda > Thecostraca > Balanomorpha > Balanidae > Amphibalanus > Amphibalanus amphitrite. Next base: position 425,992 of record NW_024881621.1, read on the forward strand.
AAATATGCAGCATGACCCTTTCCGGTCATCATGACCTTCACCTCAGGTCAGATTTCAAAATTACCTTTCAAGGTAAACTTATAGTCAAGTCGACGCGTCTTGACGAGAGAAACACGATGCTGGCAAAAGTAATGTCGTGGCTCTCTTGAGTTAAGAGCTATTACCGAAAAAAACATTGTTAATCAAAACAGCTATTTTTAGTTTTTGCCCTCTGGAGGCTAAACCGTTGACCTGAGGTCAAATCTGAGGATGTGTAGGCAAAAGAGCATTGAAAGAGCTATCAGATGTGCTTTTTGTAGCTCAATTGGTTCCCGAGTTAGCCGTCGGGCATTTAAAAAATTGTTAAAAAATGAAATAGACAAGATTTGACATTTGGTGACATCTGGTGACCTGACCTAAGAAACAGCCAAAATATTTCAGACTTTACTTTTGACGCTCTTTCGATTGCCGCTTACCGCGTGTCGCTACGAGGCCCAGGAGCAGTTAGACGGGGGGGGGGGGGTTAAAACGCCCCCCCCCCCTGCCCAGCACGACACGGAAAACTCCTGCCACCAGCAGTCAGCACGGCGCGGGTTAAGATTCGATGCTTAATTAATTTTTGCATTGTTGAGCTTACGTAAGTTATAATAATATATGACTCACTAAGGTCATCGGAATTGTTCGTCAATAACTCCCGAACAAGTTGAGCTAGCGATTCAGGAAGGTTACAATTGGACTCAGGAATACCTGCCAAATCGAATTATCATACATAATTACCTCATTCGACCAGCTTCGTGACATCTGAGCGGCTTTGACTTGACCTTGACCTGAGGTCAACCCCCTAAGTTGACTCAACCCAAAAATAAAGTAGGCATATCATTCGACGCGCATCACTTGACGAACACGAACAATAGTGCCTAAATCGCGGCACTGAAGTCTGAGACCATTTTTATCTCCTTACTCCTTCCATTGCCACCTGCTTAGTACCTACCGCTTAGTACCGACGCCTTGGTACCGAGCAAGAAAGGACGTGACTACTAGTCAAGAGAACGACTACAGTGAAGTTGGACGCTTGGGTCGCAAGGCTACGCGTCCTATTCCAACAACAACAACAACAACAACGAGACCATTTTTGAAGACGTTATTCGCCAACAACTGAACCTTACATTGGAACGCCTGACCTGAGCTCAACCGGTCAGCCGGTGGACCAGGTCACCAGTTATTAAAATCGGGTACTACAGTCGTTGCGTCTCGTAACGGCGCACATTCAGAGGCGGATCCAGCTCAGAGGTTTGGGGGGGGGGGGGCAAACCATAAAAATTTATCGATTCTTTCCATGCATCGTCCATAGGCGTAATGTTAAAATCATGCCGTTTGGGGGGGGGGGGCAAATGCCCATTTTGCCCCCCCCCCTGGATCCGCCACTGCGCACATTCCGTTTTTACGCGAGGCTCCTTAGTCTTTCTCAAAAAGGGGCGAAACGACGAGAATGGGGGGGGGGGCTCCCCAGTCCACCCACACCCACCCCGGGGATTTAGAAAGCATTAAAGGTAGGGAATGAAATGAAAGGGAAAGCATTACTGTAGGGAATAGGGATACTTTATGCACAAATATGGCATGAAATGTAGGCATGGAAACCAGGTTTTCATTATGTCCCGCGATCGACATACGCTGTCGCTGTGCCTGTGGGCCCGGTGATTCGGTTCAGGTTCCAGAGCCTTTGTCGTTCATACAATGGCGCATTATTAAATTGTCGCCATGGTTTAGCTGGGCACTGAAGTGTGTACAAACAATTTGACATGGCTATTGGTCAAGGTATGTCCATACAAGTTCAGCTTGTTTGCCTAGCCAATAAGTAAACAAGTTCTTGCATTGCGTAACGGCGCCCGCGATTCAGAATCAGATTATATTCATGATTCATAGCTGCTTACCCATCTACATTGACATGAAGAGCATTACAGCATCAGAAAAGTGCGCTGTTTTGACAAGGGAAGCAGTGAAATCGTCGGGCATTCACCCCAGAAGAACAACATACCTGGTATGAAGTCCCTTCTTCTTCCTTCTCTTGCAGCCTCTGCTCACTCCGGTTTGACGCCTCGCGCCGGTTCAGACTTAAGTTCAAAGGTCACACGAACTAAAAACAACACAGCGCAGTCCCATCCACACAAACACCCCCCGCGCCACACCACCGCCAGCGCCGCTCACCGACTGACTGCCGGCGGCATCTCATCACTCAGCCGCCGCTGGCCCGACGCGCCGCGCGCTGGCCCGCTCGCCCGGCTGGGTCGGCGACTCGGCACGGCGTGTCTCCGTGCTACAAGGGCACACGGTCCGCCTCGCCCCCTCCCTCTCCTCCCCCAGCTGCGCCCAAGGCCCTATAAGCTGCGCCCAGCTGTCAAAGTAGAGCAGCAGTTTTATTAATTGTGGAATCCGGAACAAGCCCGGGCAAATTTGTAGGCATGTTGATGTAGGTGGTCCAGTTTGCGCCCCTCATCCCTTATTATCCCTGTCTCAGTCTGGGTCCTAGGGTTGCCAAAGGGCCTACCAGCGACAGTTTACTGGGCGTGGTGGGAGAGCGTCATTTATTGGACGCCACCAAGCCACCTGCCAAATCCCAGTGACAGCTGAACGAGGGACAACTGAACCAGTGGAGAACTGCTGAACCAGTAGCAAGCAGGGGGCTGTCATCCCGAGCTTTCCTATGTGCCGAGCGCCCGACTGTTTAACATTACCCGTGACGTCACCGGGGCGTACACTTGTCAGCTGGCCTTCCCCGCAAGTTTGGCCCTGAATACGATTTTGAGGGTCACGGTTGTAAACAAGTTCCTTTCCGGAAACGTTCCGGAAACGCTGGAAACGTTCTCATCCTTTTACTTTCCAGAAATTGCTTCATTACTACTTTGCGCCTAAAATCACTAACCCTCGCCGGCACAGGGAGTTGAGTTGATGCAATCCCCCTAAGGTTTTTCGCGAATAACTCGCATAAAAAGCGGCTGATCGTGACGAAACTTTCAGTACCTTCGCATTGATCAATTGTACACCTACCCTAAATATTTCATGACCCTGACCCAAATGACCTTTGACCTGTGACCTACTTTCCGAGACCATGTTTGGTCGGAATCGCGATTCGGCGTATGTCGGGCCGTCGGCTCGCATTAGCCGCGCGTTTGCAAGCTTTTCGTGGTTTCAAATGTTCAAACATGTGATTTGATGTTGCTCTTATGCATTAGGGTGGATGTCAAGGTCACCCAGGTCAGGTCAGGTCATTGACCTTTGGTGACCTCGGTTCACTTTTTCGAGTTTTACATGTTTCTAGGCTAGTTTTTGGAGCTGATTTCGAATTTAGTAACCATTTGAACATTTACGAAGTAGTTTTGGTGCCTTCGTAACATGTTACGAAGCTGTCAGAGGCGCGAGGGGGGGGGGGGTCGTACCAGCCCCCTGCCGTCAGAGGGCGCTGTACGATGAACGGCGACGCTGACTGGTCGGGAGGGCGATGCATGGTGATGAGGGTGCTATGCGTTGCAAAAGGCGCAGGCTGGTCAGGAGGGCGCTGAACGCGAAGATGTCGCCGACAGGCGAGGGCGCTGACAGGTCAGGATGGCACTGCACGGTGATAAGAGCTGCGACAGATCTGGAGAACGCTGTCCGTGAAGAGGGCGCCGACAAGGCAGCAGGGCGCTGTATGGTGGGGAGAGCGCCGACAGGTCAGGAGGGCGCCCATGGTGAGGAGGATGCTGTACGATGAGGACACTATACGAGTGAAGAGGGCGCTGACAGGTCAGGAGGACACTGTATAAAGAGGAGGGCGCGGACAAGGTGAGGAAGGCAATGTACGGTCAGGAGGGCGCCGACAGGTCAGGAGGGCCGTCTACGGTGAAAAGGACACCGACTTGTCAGGAGGGCGCTGAACGTAGCGGGAGCCGGTCTGGAGGGCTTTGTATGGTTAGGAGGCCGCTATACAGTGAGGAGGATGGCGACAGGTCAGGAGGGCACTGTACGGTGAAGAGGGCGCTATAATACGATAGGCGCTGCCAGGTCAGGAGGGCGCTGACAAGTGTGGAGGGCGAGACAGATCAGGAGGATGCTGTGTGATAATGTCCATGAGGGCGCTAACTGGTCTGCCCGGAGGGCGCCGAATGTGAAGAGGGTGCCGACAGGCCAGGAGAGCGCTGAAGGGCGAGAAGGGTGCCGACAGATGAGAAGGGCGCCGAGCAGACGGAAGGGCGCTGAAGGTGAGCCGAGGGCGCTAGATGGTCAGGTGATTGGGAGTGGATATCCGGCATTTCAGGATTGTGGGTGCATCTTCACCCACAAAGAGATATAAAATTGTAAATCTGGGCGCCAGTACCGCATGATGACGTCGCAATGGCTTACCGTCGAGGGCGACTAGAGTCTAGAGTGCTGGACACTGAAAAGGCGCCATCGGCGCACAGAATGATCGTGGAAGGCGCTGCATCCAGGGCGCCTTCGGCGCCTGGATGGCGTCTTTCCAGAGGGCGCCTGCTAGATTTGGGAGGGGCTAAAGCCCTAGTGTGCCCCTCCCCCTTGGCTGCGCCCCTGAGTCCTTTGTCTAGCGATTTTCGAAGCATGTATCGCGTCCGTAGGGGCCTTGGGAGCTGCCGGTGACCACAGGGGCCTTATAAGGACCCTGATGACTCGGGAGGGGACCCGTAGGCCGTATACGGCTTACGGGTCCCGAGTCATGTGGGCCATATCACCACAGGGCACCGCATCTTTTTCGAGATAAATGACCGTTCTTAAGCGTGTCGCATTTTCCTGAGCATGATCTGGCGTTTACAGCCTGACGGCCCCTCTCCTGTCCGGCTGACAGCTTACTGACAAGCCACCTGGCGATCGCCAACTCAACCCTAATTACGACGTTGTCCGATAGGTGGCGGGGTCATACAATCCCAGTCAGGACAAGGGATTCTCATTATTATTTTGCTATCATATTTTCCCCCTTTAACCCTATTAGTGGCAGGGGGGGGTTGTTTTTATCCACCCCTCAGGTTTTTCGGGAATATCTCCGAAACCGCTGAAGCTACGATGCTGAAATTTTCTGACTTTTCCTAAAACTAAATTGGGCACATTCCCTGAAAATTTCAAGTTCATAACTTTACCAGGGGCGGCTCCAGAGCACTGGGAATTGGGGGGGTCCTATTCGTGAAGCGAGTCATTTGGGCGAAGATCACGATGCTGCACCAGTTTTACGAACAGTGAATGAAAGGTATCATGTGATAACATATACAAAGTTATTGTGCATCCTCTTTTGACACGTTTTTGCTATAATAGGCGGATCCAGGCGTCCAAAAGGGGGGTTATTTTTTACCTCCCAACATAGGTGCCCTGACACCGCCTATGCATGACCAATACAATTTTAGTCGTTCTCTCATAAGAAAATTGTAACATAACAAGACCATTGCCACCCTTTTTAGAAACAGTACCAACAAAAACCTTATTTACTATACTTTTTGTGTACCCCCAATCTCAATGATCTGTATCCGCCTATGATTTTTGAAAATGCATATTTTTAGGATCCATGTGAATTCCTGGTTCATTCTCTATCGATCGGCAAAAGTTGCGTTAAGATTGGTTCAGAAACCTGGCCGTGATAAACAGTCTAAAATGTATCTGCAATTTGCCCGTTTTTACCCCCCTCTACCCCCCTATTGACATTTTTTAATTTTATTTTTTTTTTAGAAATGTAGATCTCGTTGAGCCACATCGAATGCCGTTTGAATTTTGAAAATCGGCCCGTTAGATCTCGAGATATCAAGGGGGGGTCGTAAACAGCCCCCCCTGCCACTAATATGGGGTAGCCAGGAGCCTGCCACTAATAGGGTTAAAAGTCATTTAAAAGCGCTATTGCACAAGTAATTTTTCGATTAGCAGCGATTCCAGCGGCCGCATCAGGGTCCGGATGGAGCCAGGGAGCGTAGGTATGCCCCGGTGACGTCACTGTAGTGTTGCAGATTTGTAACATTAGCGAGCCCGGACGATCTTACCTAACTTATACGGCCTTGGTAGCAAGGCTGTAGGGTAGGTAGTAGCCGCCTGTGCGCTTTGCGCACATATCAAGTATCAACAACAATAACAACAAAAGTACGACTTCATGGCAGCTGAAGCCTGAACCATTGACAAACGCAAGGCGCTAGATGCGCTAGATTCTAGGGATTCCACGAACCAGATGTAACGGAAGTTAGCCCACATTCAGCCCACATTCGGCCCAGCCCAGATTGGGGCTGCCAAATCTAGGGGAAAATCTAGAAATCTAGGGAAAAATCTAAAAACCGTTTTACGCCTAAACGGCTGGACGAAACTGAAAAATAAGACCACCATTTGAAAGATCTCTTCACCCCGGACCCAATGATATGGTTAAATACCGGATCAATTTAACCAAAAGCATGATTTAACCAGGATGAAAATTTTCGGTCAATGGGGCGGCCCCTACGATTTTCTTCAAAATCGGCATGGTGATACTACAGGCCGAGATGATCAATCTGGCTGAAGAAACCCCTATGGGCATTGAAATCTATGGGGTAAAAACGCCCTTGGAAAGATTTACCCACGCATTTCTGGCAAGTGTATCGCACGCATCCCCCCAATATGGGTATCATATGAAAGCCCATGAAAACCCAAACAAAATGGTGGGGTAAAATTTACCAATTACCCCATCCAGGGTAAAGTTTACCCAAGATGAAAATTTTCGGTCAATGGGGCGGCCCCTACGATTTTCTTCAAAATCGGCATGGTGATACTACAGGCCCAGATGACCAATCTGGCTGAAGAAACCCCTATGGGCATTGAAAACTATGGGGTAAAAACGCCCTTGGAAAGATTTACCCACGCATTTCTGGCCAAGTGTATCGCACGCATCCCCCCAATATGGGTATCATATGAAAGCCCATGAACACCCAAACAAAATGGTGGGGTAAAATTTACCCACTACCCCATCCAGGGTAAAGTTTACCCAAGATGAAAATTTTCGGTCAATGGGGCGGCCCCTACGATTTTCTTCAAAATCGGCATGGTAATACTACAGGCCGAGATGATCAATCTGGCTGAAGAAACCCCTATGGGCATTGAAATCTATGGGGTAAAAACGCCCTCGGAAAGTTTTACCCACGAATTTCCGGCAAGTGTATTGCACGGATCCCCCCAATATGGGTATCATATGAAAGCCCATGAAAACCCAAACAAAATGGTGGGGTAAAATTTACCCATTACCCCATCCAGGGTAAAGTTTACCCAAGATGAAAATTTTCGGTCAATGGGGCGGCCCCTACGATTTTCTTCAAAATCGGCATGGTGATACTATAGGCCGAGATGATCAATCTGGCTGAAGAAACCCCTATGGGCATTGAAATCTATGGGGTAAAAACGCCCTTGGAAAGTTTTACCCACGCATTTCTGGCAAGACTATCGCACGCATCCCCCCAATATGGGTATCTTATGAAAGCCCATGAAAACCCAAACAAAATGGTGGGGTAAAATTTACCCATTACCCCAACAAGGGTAAAGTTTACCCAAGATGAAAATTTTCGGTCAATGGGGCGGCCCCTACGATTTTCTTCAAAATCGGCATGGTAATACTACAGGCCGAGATGATCAATCTGGCTGAAGAAACCCCTATGGGCATTGAAATCTATGGGGTAAAAACGCCCTCGGAAAGTTTTACCCACGCATTTCCGGCAAGTGTATTGCACGGATCCCCCCAATATGGGTATCATATGAAAGCCCATGAAAACCCAAACAAAATGGTGGGGTAAAATTTACCCATTACCCCATCCAGGGTAAAGTTTACCCAAGATGAAAATTTTCGGTCAATGGGGCGGCCCCTACGATTTTCTTCAAAATCGGCATGGTGATACTACAGGCCCAGATGACCAATCTGTCTGAAGAAACCCCTATGGGCATTGAAATCTATGGGGTAAAAACGCCCTTGGAAAGTTTTACCCACGCATTTCTGGCAAGACTATCGCACGCATCCCCCAATATGGGTATCATATGAAAGCCCATGAAAACCCAAACAAAATGGTGGGGTAAAATTTACCCATTACCCCATCCAGGGTAAAGTTTACCCAAGATGAAAATTTTCGGTCAATGGGGCGGCCCCTACGATTTTCTTCAAAATAGGCATGGTCATACTACAGGCCCAGATGACCAATCTGGCTGAAGAAACCCCTATGGGCATTGAAATCTATGGGGAAAAAACGCCCTTGGAAAGTTTTACCCACGCATTTCTGGCAAGACTATCACACAAATCTCCCCAATATGGGTATCATATGAAAGCCCATGAAAACCCAAACAAAATGGTGGGGTCAAATTTACCCATTACCCCATCCAGGGTAAAGTTTACCCAAGATGAAAATTTTCGGTCAATGGGGCGGCCCCTACGATTTTCTTCAAAATCGGCATGGTGATACTACAGGCCCAGATGACCAATCTGGCTGAAGAAACCCCTATGGGCATTGAAATCTATGGGGTAAAAACGCCCTTGGAAAGTTTTACCCACGCATTTCTGGCAAGACTATCGCACGCATCCCCCCAATATGGGTATCATATGAGAGCCCATGAAAACCCAAACAAAATGGTGGGGTAAAATTTACCCATTACCCCAACCAGGGTAAAGTTTACCCAAGATGAAAATTTTCGGTCAATGGGGCGGCCCCTACGATTTTCTTCAAAATCGGCATGGTAATACTACAGGCCGAGATGATCAATCTGGCTGAAGAAACCCCTATGGGCATTGAAATCTATGGGGTAAAAACGCCCTCGGAAAGTTTTACCCACGCATTTCCGGCAAGTGTGTTGCACGGATCCCCCCAATATGGGTATCACATGAAAGCCCATGAAAACCCAAACAAAATGGTGGGGTAAAATTTACCCATTACCCCATCCAGGGTAAAGTTTACCCAAGATGAAAATTTTCGGTCAATGGGGCGGCCCCTACGATTTTCTTCAAAATCGGCATGGTGATACTACAGGCCCAGATGACCAATCTGGCTGAAGAAACCCCTATGGGCATTGAAATCTATGGGGTAAAAACGCCCTTGGAAAGTTTTACCCACGCATTTCTGGCAAGACTATCGCACGCATCCCCCAATATGGGTATCATATGAAAGCCCATGAAAACCCAAACAAAATGGTGGGGTAAAATTTACCCATTACCCCATCCAGGGTAAAGTTTACCCAAGATGAAAATTTTCGGTCAATGGGGCGGCCCCTACGATTTTCTTCAAAATCGGCATGGTGATACTACAGGCCCAGATGACCAATCTGGCTGAAGAAACCCCTATGGGCATTGAAATCTATGGGGAAAAAGCGCCCTTGGAAAGTTTTACCCACGCATTTCTGGCAAGACTATCACACAAATCCCCCCAATATGGGTATCATATGAAAGCCCATGAAAACCCAAACAAAATGGTGGGGTCAAATTTACCCATTACCCCATCCAGGGTAAAGTTTACCCAAGATGAAAATTTTCGGTCAATGGGGCGGCCCCTACGATTTTCTTCAAAATCGGCATGGTGATACTACAGGCCCAGATGACCAATCTGGCTGAAGAAACCCCTATGGGCATTGAAATCTATGGGGTAAAAACGCCCTTGGAAAGTTTTACCCACGCATTTCTGGCAAGACTATCGCACGCATCCCCCCAATATGGGTATCATATGAAAGCCCATGAAAACCCAAACAAATTGGTGGGGTAAAATTTACCCATTACCCCAACCAGGCTAAAGTTTACCCAAGATGAAAATGTTCGGTCAATGGGGCGGCCCCTACGATTTTCTTCAAAATCGGCATGGTAATACTACAGGCCGAGATGATCAATCTGGCTGAAGAAACCCCTATGGGCATTGAAATCTATGGGGTAAAAACGCCCTCGGAAAGTTTTACCCACGAATTTCCGGCAAGTGTATTGCACGGATCCCCCCAATATGGGTATCATATGAAAGCCCATGAAAACCCAAACAAAATGGTGGGGTAAAATTTACCCATTACCCCATCCAGGGTAAAGTTTACCCAAGATGAAAATTTTCGGTCAATGGGGCGGCCCCTACGATTTTCTTCAAAATCGGCATGGTGATACTACAGGCCCAGATGACCAATCTGGCTGAAGAAACCCCTATGGGCATTGAAATCTATGGGGTAAAAACGCCCTTGGAAAGTTTTACCCACGCATTTCTGGCAAGACTATCGCACGCTTCCCCCCAATATGGGTATCATATGAAAGCCCATGAAAACCCAAACAAAATGGTGGGGTAAAATTTACCCATTACCCCAACCAGGGTAAAGTTTACCCAAGATGAAAATTTTCGGTCAATGGGGCGGCCCCTACGATTTTCTTCAAAATCGGCATGGTAATACTACAGGCCGAGATGATCAATCTGGCTGAAGAAACCCCTATGGGCATTGAAATCTATGGGGTAAAAACGCCCTCGGAAAGTTTTACCCACGAATTTCCGGCAAGTGTATTGCACGGATCCCCCCAATATGGGTATCATATGAAACCCATGAAAACCCAAACAAAATGGTGGGGTAAAATTTACCCATTACCATTAAATTTGTTGACCGAAAATTTTCATCTTGGGTAAACTTTACCCTGGATGGGGTAATGGGTGCATTTTACCCCACAATTTTGTTTGGATTTTCATGGGCTTTCATATGATACCCATATTGGGGGGATGCGTGCAATACACTTGCCAGAAATGCGTGGGTAAAACTTTCCAGGGGCGTTTTTACCCCATAGATTTCAATGCCCATAGGGGTTTCTTCAGCCAGATTGATCATCTCGGCCTGTAGTATCACCATGCCGATTTTGAAGAAATTCGTAGGGGCCGCCCCATTGACCGAAAATTTTCATCTTGGGTAAACTTTACCCTGGATGGGGTAGTGGGTAAATTTTACCCAACTTTTTTGTTTGGGTTTTCATGGGCTTTCATATGATACACATATTGGGGGGGATGCGTGCGATACACTTGCCAGAAATGCGTGGGTAAAACTTTCCAAGGGCGTTTTTACCCCATAGATTTCAATGCCCATAGGGGTTTCTTCAGCCAGATTAATCATCTCGGCCTGTAGTATCACCATGCCGATTTTGAAGAAAATCGTAGGGGCCGCCCCATTGACCGAAAATTTTCATCTTGGGTAAACTTTACCCTGGATTGGGTAGTGGGTAAATTTTACCTCACCATTTTGTTTGGGTTTTCATGGGCTTTCATATGATACCCATATTGGGGGGATGCGTGCGATACACTTGCCAGAAATGCGTGGGTAAAACTTTCCAAGGGCGTTTTTACCCCATAGATTTCAATGCTCATAGGGGTTTCTTCAGCCAGATTGATCATCTCGGCCTGTAGTATCACCTTGCCGATTTTGAAGAAAATCGTAGGGGCCGCCCCATTGACCGAAAATTTTCATCTTGGGTAAACTTTACCCTGGATGGGGTAGTGGGTAAATTTTACCCCACAATTTTGTTTGGGTTTCCATGGGCTTTCATATGATACCCATATTGGGGGATGCGTGCAATACACTTGCCAGAAATGCGTGGGTAAAACATTCCAAGGGCGTTTTTACCCCATAGATTTCAATGCCCATAGGGGTTTCTTCAGCCAGATTGATCATCTCGGCCTGTAGTATCACCATGCCGATTTTGAAGAAAATCGTAGGGGCCGCCCCATTGACCGAAAATTTTCATCTTGGGTAAACTTTACCCGTGATGGGGTAATGGGTAAATTTTACCCCACCATTTTGTTTGGGTTTTCATGGGCTTTCATATGATACCCATATTGGGGGGATGCGTGCGATACACTTGCCAGAAATGCGTGGGTAAATCTTTCCAAGGGCGTTTTTACCCCATAGATTTCAATGCCCATAGGGGTTTCTTCAGCCAGATTGATCATCTCGGCCTGTAGTATCACCATGCCGATTTTGAAGAAAATCGTAGGGGCCGCCCTATTGACCGAAAATTTTCATCTTGGGTAAACTTTACCCTGGATGGGGTAATGGGTTAATTTTACCCCACTATTTTGTTTGGGTTTTCATGGGCTTTCATATGATACCCATATTGGGGGGATGCGTGCGTAGTCTTGCCAGCAATGCGTGGGTAAAACTTTCCAAGGGCGTTTTTACCCCATAGATTTCAATGCCCATAGGGGTTTCTTCAGCCAGATTGGTCATCTGGGCCTGTAGTATCACCATGCCGATTTTGAAGAAAATCGTAGGGGCCGCCCCATTGACCGAAAATTTTCATCTTGGGTAAACTTTACCCTGGATGGTGTAATGGGTAAATTTGACCCCACCATTTTGTTTGGGTTTTCATGGGCTTTCTTATGATACCCATATTGGGGGATTTGTGCGATAGTCTTGCCAGAAATGCGTGGGTAAAACTTTCCAAGGGCGTTAGGGCGTTTTTACCCCATAGATTTCAATGCCCATAGGGGTTTCTTCAGCCAGATTGGTCATCTGGGCCTGTAGTATCACCATGCCGATTTTGAAGAAAATCGTAGGGGCCGCCCCATTGACCGAAAATTTTCATCTTGGGTAAACTTTACCCTGGATGGGGTAATGGGTAAATTTTACCCCACCATTTTGTTTGGGTTTTCATGGGCTTTCATATGATACCCATATTGGGGGGATTTGTGTGATAGTCTTGCCAGAAATGCGTGGGTAAAACTTTCCAAGGGCGTTTTTACCCCATAGATTTCAATGCCCATAGGGGTTTCTTCAGCCAGATTGATCATCTCGGCCTATAGTATAACCATGCCGATTTTGAAGAAAATCGTAGGGGCCGCCCCATTGACCGAAAATTGTCATCTTGGGTAAACTTTACCCTGGATGGGGTAATGGGTAGATTTGACCCCACCATTTTGTTTGGGTTTTCATGGGCTTTCATATGATACCCATATTGGGGGGATGCGTGCGATAGTCTTGCCAGAAATGCGTGGGTAAAACTTTCCAAGGGCGTTTTTACCCCATAGATTTCAATGCCCATAGGGGTTTCTTCAGCCAGATTGGTCATCTGGGCCTGTAGTATCACCATGCCGATTTTGAAGAAAATCGTAGGGGCCGCCCTATTGACCGAAAATTTTCATCTTGGGTAAACTTTACCCTGGATGGGGTAGTGGGTAAATTTTACCCCACCATTTTGTTTGGGTTTTCATGGGCTTTCATATGATACCCATATTGGGGGGATGCGTGCGATAGTCTTGCCAGAAATGCGTGGGTAAAACTTTCCAAGGGCGTTTTTACCCCATAGATTTCAATGCCCATAGGGGTTTCTTCAGCCAGATTGGTCATCTGGGCCTGTAGTATCACCATGCCGATTTTGAAGAAAATCGTAGGGGCCGCCCCATTGACCGAAAATTTTCATCCTGGTTAATTCATGCTTTTGGTTAAATTGATCCGGTATTTAACCATATCATTAGGTCCGGGGTGAAGAGATCTTTCAAATGGTGGTCTTATTTTTCAGTTTCGTCCAGCCGTTTAGGCGTAAAACGGTTTTTAGATTTTTCTCTAGATTTCTAGATTTTTCCCTAGATTTGGCAGCCCCAATCTGGGCTGGGCCGAATGTGGGCTGAATGTGGGCTAACTTCCGTTACATCACGAACCAGTGACTTGCCAGTGACAAAACCAAGGCCCCAAAACCAACAAATACCATATCCTGTTCAATGCAGAAGGGCCAGTCTCTTCTCGTGCTGAGTTTCCATGGCAACAAGCGCTAGCAATAACTAGAACCAAAATATTGAACGTAAAGAACGCATTGCACTGATTGCTTTTTAATTATGAAGAAGCAAAGAGCCCTACCACTCATCCTGCACTAAAATTGTGCTTGCTTTTTTTCGATTAAATGGATTAAATCAAAAGACAGCTTTGATGTTCGCCAGTAGATAGCCTAGATAGCCGTCGTAGCTGCTATTGAACAGGTAGCCGCTGTTAGCTGAATGGGTTTATATAGCCTTGGCTGAATGTAAACAGAAACCCAGCTGTTGTAGTTGGCCAGTTGGCCACAAAGACGGGAAGTGGAAATTGAAGTAGGTGAGGTTAGTTATCAAAATCTCTTTCTCCCTAGTTTTTTTTCCATAGTTCAAGTACGCATTCATACACTGGCACTGGGACACTAGCGGGGTATCATATTTCAATTATGACTTAGCCAGCTTGGCAGTATTTTGTATTTCTGCAAAATAAGTTTTCACTCAAGTTTGTAATATTTTTGTTCAAGGCTGTCAATCTGCTCACCTGGTTCACTCACCTGGTGGGGTTCACAATCTCACGTCTGCAGACAGGAAGGAGTAGGCAGGGATACAGTAGGAACCCGCAGACACAAGGTGCACCAGCAGTTGCTACTACCGGAGTGGAGCGCCTGCACATATGTTTGCGCGAAAACAGGCATGGTTCAAGATGCAAACAAGAGTAGTTATGTTGTACATAATTGATGCAGGAGAAAGACAAAGTCAATGCTACTTTAAATGTGTCCATGGTACAGTGCATTTCGCAAGACGGAGAACAAAACAAGGCGGTTAGTGAAAGTCATACAGAGCGTCGCCTAGGGCTTCCGCCAGCAAACCCTTAAAGGTTTTGTAGTTAGGTTCCATTACGACGTGCTCCGGGAGGGAGTTCCATAGTCTCACACCGCGCACCGAGAATGACCTACGCCTGATATCAGTCTGCGAGCGGGAATGGAAAATCTTAAAGCAATGTCCGCGCATGCCTAACTGAGGAGGTAGAGTGAACAAGTCAGCGGGGGACACCGCACATTTGTCATGGAACACCTTGCAGTACTGAATCATATCAGCCCTTAGCAGTCTGCCTTGAATTGAATACAAGTTCAGCGATGAGAGCCGGGACCGATAATCCAGACTCGACAGGCCAGCGATATGCTTGGTCCAGTGACGCTGGACCGACTCCAGAGCGCGCAGGTCCCCCAGGTACCCAGTGTGCCACACACACGAGCAGTACTCGATAACTGGTCTTATGTGAGTACGGAAAAGTGTCAGCATAAAGTCCGGAGATCGGCACACCGTGCTCCTCAGGAGGTTTTGAGAAAGACCTGCGGCCTTGTGGACAGTAAGTAGCGGATATGTGGTCGTGGAATTTGAGGCTCGAGTCCACCAGTACTCCGAGATCCGGATGGGAGGGGACAACTCGAATCGGGGAATTATCGATGTTATACACTGGAGGTGGAAGAGATTGAGATTGAGCCTTGCTCTGAAAACGTATGACCACACATTTGTCACGGTTCAGGCGAAGGTCCCATGACGAAGAAATACGGTGCAGGGCAGTGATGTCCTGTTGACAAAGCGAGGAGGCATGGTCATATGCGTCTGCTGAGCTGTGGGCAACTTTCATGTAAAGCTTCAGATCGTCAGCGAAAATCTTGTGACTAGATGCGAGACTGCTACCAATATGGTTAATAAAAACTAAAAACAAAATCGGACCAAGGACCGAGCCCTGTGGGACCCCACTGGACACGGGGCGAGTTTTGCTCAGTACACCTTTCACTGACACAGACAGAGATCGGCCAATCAGAAAATCTTCAATCCAGTAGATGAGGGGCTCTGCAATGCCGATCATGCGTAGCTTGCGAAGAAGGATAGAGTGAGAGACAACATCAAATGCTTTGGCAAAGTCAAACATCACGAGGTCAGTAACACAGCCATCATCAAGCCATTTAGTAAGACACCTCGTCATATACAAGGATCAGCTGATCCTGAGTGGATCTCCCGGCTCTGAAACCGAATTGGTTATTTGTCAGCATAGAGTTCTCTTCCAGGTAGGTTGTAAGCTGCTGGCAGATCAGGCGCTCTAGACATTTGCAAGACACCGAAGTCAAGCTGATGGGACGATAGTTCAGGGGGTTATATCTCGAGCCCTTCTTGAATAAAGGAATTACGACGGATATCTTCCAAGAAGCAGGTAAGCGACGTTCTCTGAGTGACTGTCTGAAAATAACAAACAAGGGAAATGCTAGGCTGTTTGCACAAGCTCGTAAGAGCGATGGGTGAAGGTTGTCTGGGCCAGCAGCTGAGTGGGGGTCCAGTGATCGCAGCACTGCAAGAACCTCGTCAACAGAGAAGTCAACGGGTGGCATAACAGAGTCCGCTGTTTCGTGAGGGGACTGGTTAGGGTTGGGGGGACCGCGGCCGAAGACGCTCTCAAAGGCCTCAGCAAAGGCTTCAGCCATTGTAGCAGGGTCATCTGAAAGCGTGTCATTGCAAAGTCGTAAGGGACCAACGCCAGGGCAGCCTACCTTTTTACGCCTGAGATGTGCATGCAGAGCCTTAGGGTTAGAGGCAGACTCCTGGAGCAGTTTCTGTTCGTAGCACGCCTGGGACTCCAGGGCAAACCTTTTCAGAGAGCGATTGAGGGTGAAGAAAGTATCGAGTGCTGATATGGCCGCTGCAGATCGCCTGCCATGGGTAAATCTCATCTTTTTGTACGTCTCCCATGCGTGCCTCCTCCGGTGTCTGAGGCTGCCAGGGGGGTTTGTCCTCCATGGGGGACGGGTGTTGTCAGCAGAGGAAGTTCCTGTAGGGACAAAATCGTCGATAAGAGGCGACAGTCTGTCCAGGAAGCGGGTGTACATCTGGTTGACATCGCAGCCTGTAAATTCAGCGCTCCAGTCAATAACGTTCAGTTCGCGGGAGATGCGATCAAATTTCGCCCTGTGCCACTTCCTGAACTGAGTGCTAGATTGGGACGTTGGGGGTGAATAGTCAAACACATAGTTACAAAGTACCGGGCAGTGATCGCAGCCCGGCAGGGGCGGAAGTACCGAAGAAGTACCCATCCTGTCAGTTTCAGTTGTAAGCACAAGATCGAGTGTGCTTCCAGAGCGGGGGTAAGTGGGGACGCAGATCCATTGAGTTAATCCAAGCGACATGAAGGTGTCATAGAAATCAGTGTCACAGCCTGACGCGCGAGATGAGGGGCTGCTGGAATCCCACGCGAGGGACGGGAGATTGAAGTCCCCCATGAGCACGACTTCACGGTCTGCACAAAAAGAAATGAGAAAATCCAAGAGATGCTGATTGGCTTCAGGCTCCGACGACGGGGGGCGGTAGACTGCAACAATATGTACACTGAATTCTGGCAATACAATGGCAACAGTGTTAGGACAATCAGTTTCAATTTGTTCGAACTTCAAGCAATTTTTAACATAGATACAAACACCGTGCTTGGCAAAAGAGCCTTCAGTATCTTTTCTGACCACTCTGAAGCCAGGAATGTCGATAAATGAATCTGGCATAGAGCTGAGGAGATGAGATTCCGTTATACACATGATATGGACACTGTGACACAGTATAAAATCTTGCACCACCGGCATTTTACGGACTAGCGAGTTCACATTAGACTGACTTATGTTAAGGACGAATGTGCTGCGGCTGTAGGAACTGGTAGTCAAAGCTACACGTTTGACTCAGGGTCAGGGGCATCATTGTTGTTGGAGTTGTTAGGGTGGTCATCAGAGGGCGGGGCAGCAGGGGCCTGGGGGTTGTCATCCTGGGTGTCCTGGTTCCCGTCCCCGACACGAGCTGGTTGAACACTCGTGTTGACAGCTGGTTCTGGTACTCTGCTCTCGCGCCTAGAATCAGCAGTATGGTGAGGGCTGGAGGCAGTGCCAGTCTCAGTAGCAGCACGCTTAACTCGGAGCTCCGATCTCTGTTTGTAAGTTAGATCTCTGCGAATAAAGACGGAGCCAAAACGGTCAGAGTCTTTCAGCTGCTTGGCCCTGTCGAGTATGAGCTTCCGGACATCATCATCACAAACTTTGCCTCTGTAAAGGTCAGTTTCCGAGGGGATTCGGACTACATCAGTCAGAGAAACTTTCTGGTGAATGAGGAAATCAGTCACCTGTTCGAAAGCCTGTACAGCAGCATTAGCTGAGCGGGCCCCCAGGCCTCGAATGACCAGGGAAGACCTGCGCTTTTGCTGCTCCTGCAGCTCACGCAGCTCCTCTCGAACAATTTTCCTGTACTCAGATGAGGCTGAGGCGGGAGGGACATCAGGGTTAGCTGGTGGTCTGGGGACTTCACGTTGGGCAGCACCGGGAGTGGCAGCAGCGTCAGGCACTGGTGGGTTGGAGGCAGACAGGCTAGGCCAGGACGGATCCGGTGGAGGCCCGGCACGTATCAGGCCAATCTCCGCCTTCAACTGCTGCACGACAGAGCTCATTCCATGTAACTGTTGGGACAGATGTTTGACCAGTTCAACCAGCTGAGTCTCAGTACTGTTCGCGTGAGAGCCCCCATGCCAGGCAGTGAGACTAAAATCAAGTCTACATTTGGTGCATATGTACATGATGCCAGCTGCAGTTTAAACATATCAATATCTATTCATTCATCCATTTTATCATGTCCATTTTATCGTTCTCTGACAATATGAAAATGATGGGTTACGATGGCCTCTCCGACCGACAATTTTATGGCACAAATTGAAATGTCACTAAATGATGACCCTTACTTGTCTTCGTAACATCTCATCTAGGTTTAATATGCTGACATGCCAATTGGAGTTGAATTCGAATAAGTATTGACCAATTGATTGTCATGTTCATTCACAGATACACAACAGACAATGGCCTCCAGGAAGACATCAGGAAAAGGGAGCCTGAAATACCCAGTATTTGTGTTTCCATCAGCATTAAATTTTTACATGGATGATCCAGCAAGTCTCAAGCAAGTGATCACTCTTTACAACCCGTATGACATAGGGATCACTTTCAAAGGTAAATGACTTTGGATTGCTTTCATTTGATAGCAAATGTTACGGTTTGGCAGGTACCTTCAGACTTCCTACATGTTTACTGAAATAGTAAATCAAGTAATTTAGTTTGTAACTTTGTAGGATGACAAGTCATAAGTACTTTTTGAGTAGGAAAAACATACAGCACATGGGTGGACGCGTTTCGTCGTTATTACATGTAAGCACTGGCATGTGTGAGCATCATTAGTATTATTATTGTGTTGAAAGTGACAATGATATTTTCTTCTTATTTCAACATAACCTTATCATAAATCACTACAGATCATGATCGCCCAAGGTCAATTTTCAGCACAATATTAGGTACTTTTGCCATGGTTCACAAAACACTACTCACCAGCACCTTTTTAGTAAGTGTGGTTGTTTAAATCCAGCATAATTCTATATAAAGCATGGTAAAATGGAAAGCCACTGCATCCTGAGTGCTGTTTGATGTCAGGTTTTTATTAGCATGCTGCTGGTTTTCCCTTTTATGGAAGTTCATTGTTGGAATTTCTTGGCCCCTCATTGGTGAACTGTATAGTCCATTGAATTTGGCTAATATAGCCAAATGATAAATGTGAATTTGACTAAGAGAAGCATATAAATGCCAGCCTGCTGACGAGAAATGGTGACTGAACAGTGAGTGCCTGGGCCTGGCTGCATTACTTACTATATTGGCATTACCCTAACATTTTGTCTGGAAATGGCCCTGTAACAGGAAACCTGAGTGCCCTCTTTTTCTGTCCACTTTCTCTTTTAGTGTATGCCAACCAGCCATCCAAATACAAGGTGATGGACCCAATCGGTTCCATCAAGGCCAGGTGCTGCATCGACATCGTAGTGCGTCACGTCAGTCCCAGCTTGCAAAACGTCAACGTCAGCGACAAATTTCGGGTGGACATTGTCGAGGTCGGCCAGAAAGAAGTGAGTTACCTCTAGCTTATTAATTATTTCATATTAGTCAATACATCAAGATAGTCAAACGAGTGAGCGTTCTTCTGAGATTTTTTTTTATCACCTCTCAAATAGTTATGCGTTTATGCTCTGTGATTATTCGTACAGCACGATTTACCTGGCAAAAATATTGATACATTGATCACTAAGCAGTATTCTGTGATGGTTAACGATCATCCTCGTTTTCCACCGGTCATCTATGATTGCTGTTATTAAATTTTCAGATCAGGTGTCTGTGACCGGCCCGTACTGATGCCGCTCCTTTCAGCATGGTTGCGATTTTCTCTGTGAGTTTCTATCGCCGGTCTAAGATGCTGTGACCCTCTCTGTCATGCTATGACGTCCGTCTCCGTGACGCTGTGAGCCCCTGTAACACCCCGTCAAATGTCGGCAGTTGATCGGCCGCACCTACATCCCGTCCACCCTGCTGCCGGGCCGGCCGCCAGCTGACGACCAGGACGAGCTCGAGCACGAACAGGAGCGGGAGGGCTTCCACTCGGCACTGCAGGAGGCCAGACTAACCACCGGCGGACAGCAGGCGGCCGCCGACGTTGCGCGAGCCGCCAGAGAGATGAAAGGTGGGACCGCCGCCGCTGTGGCACGGAGGTGGGCGTATAGGAATAGGAGGGATTGAGGACGATAATAGAGAGTAAGCAAGAGGCAGGCGTTACGGACCCGAGGCGGTTTTATCGGGCGTCTGGCCAGTGAAAGGTCTCTGCTTTCGCATGGCGCTTTGTTGTAGATCTGCTGTTTGTTTCCGTGCTCTTTTTTGTGGTGGTGCGATTTCAAAAGCCATTGTTAATTTGTCCCGTGATTCGGGCGGTCGGTATGATACTGAGATAATATTCTCCAGCTCTACCGACACCGGTAACCAGATCCCGACCGGGGACCGCAGCCCTCTTCTCTCAGTAACCACACAGCGAGACGGCGGTATGATCTGAGATAATGCGATGACCGTCGGACGTAATTACTGCCCTCACTGACGTGTTCCGTGTCTCGGCAGGCGCCTACAACACGTCGGAGGTGAGCCAGCACCACTGTCTGGTGGTGGGTGCCGCGCTGGTCTGTATCGCCGCCCTGCTGCTACCCACCGCCGGCGAGACGACCCAGTCGCTGGTGCCGCCGCAGCTCCACCTCAGCACACAGGTTAAACTGGCCTTCGCCTACGGCCTGGGTCTCCTCACCATGGCCCTGCTGCGCCCCGCCTGAGACCAGGCGAGGTGGGCCCGGCGCGAACCGCCCGGCTGGAGACGCGTGGATCGGTCAGTTCAGGCTTGGACACCTATATTTATCACTGGGGACAGTTGACCGGATAGACCTGATTGGGGGAGGCTATCCGGCTGATTTGACAATGAATTGACAAGAACCTAGCAGACAAATAGTTCAGATTTGGAGCGTCAAGAAAGCTGAAACGGGCATCGAATCTCCCTATAACGTTTGAGGCTGAGCTTCTATATAAAAAATGCAGTCTTAACCGTTGGGAGAAGGGATCAAAATTACCGTTTGGAGAAGGGATCAAAATTGTGTACTGATTTTGAGTATCGGGTAGTCACGGCCTTGTATGAGGAACTTCGCCGATCTGGTGATTAGAGCGGCCCGCAGCCATACATACGAGTACTGCCCTGCATCCATACGCCGTATGTGATTTGGTAGAGACCTCTGATGATTTTGGTGACCCCGAATGTGGTATTGCGGGGTGAGCTACTCGAATGACGGGACGGCTGAAATGAGAGGGGCCCGAAACGATGCGATAATGTTACGATCTTCAGCGTCACGATATTGTATCTTACTGACGCGTCGACATTTATTGGCGAGTAGCTAAATGGTTGTAATTATTGCGTGAGTCTTATTTTCCGCACACGGTAAACCTGCTTTAACAGTTTTAATACACGTAAAGATATGTAATTACAATGTATTATTTGTAGTGGAACCGCTGTAAAGTTGTGTCCTCGTTCTATTCAATTACTGAGTACGCGCTTGCGTTATTGTGACTGTATTTCGTATGCAATGCGCGTCAAGAGTAGTTTTAATTGGGAAGCATTCTGTGTATATATAGACGGGTGTTCGTAATATTTATTCCTGAATAGATAGTGTCTTATGAATTCGGCCAGACGTCGTAAGCCCAGTGCTTCAGGAAAGTTTCCATTTGATTTCGAAGCGATCGCTTCTGATTGAATGATGTCCGTTACTTTTCAATCACCTTTTCAGTGCAAGAAAGTTCGTAGCCACAATGTACTGAAATTTTATCAATGCTTTAGATGCTAGTATGTAGCTATGATCGATTACATTCTGATGGCGCGAAATGTTGAGTACCATATGTTCACTCGTTGACAACATTGTGTTTGCGCGAGTGTTGTATTATGTTCCGCCAGGGTTGCATTATGTAATGGCGAAGGCGTATTTTCGGCCGGGAACGAGCACATGTCACGTGTGCAGTCCCCAGTGCAGCCCCCGCTATCCCGTGTGAGAAAACCTGTCTCAATCATGTCTGTATGTGCCGGCGCCTGTACCGCCGCTGCCGCTCGGCAGCCGTGTCCGACTCGACTTCTGTATGCGGGCGGAGGCGCTGAACGTGTCAGTGGGCGGTGTCGGGTGCCCAGGCTGTGAATGACCGTCGGTAGGGGTCCGGCCGCACCCCAGACAGTCTGTAGGGGTCCGGGTGCACCCGCGACCGGAGGTGTCTCGCCGTGTGGTTACTGAGAGTAGAGGGCTCAGCGGTCCCCAGTCGGGATTCGAACCGGTGTCGGTGGAGCTGGAGGATATTTTTCATCAGGGTGAACTGAAATACACATAGACTGTGTTCGCATCATTGTATTTTGTCGTCGAAACGCCCCCAGCCAGCACACGATAACAAATGGTCCATTTCCCCAACCCAGACCTATTTCCCCTTCCTAGCGAACCATTTCTTCTTTCTCCTCCTTTTTGCGCTGGATGGCGGAGTCGCTTTCTTTGCGACCGTAGTCGATGCCGCTAAGGACTTGGACTTTTTCCTTGGTTTACCCGGGGACTGTGACGAGTTTTCGGTCACACCATCGCCTGACTGCGGCGCTACCGTCGCCTTCTGGGACGGAGGCGGACTCTGGGGCTCACCGTCGTCAGCGGGCTCTGCCAGCGCCTCCTCGGGCTGCGGCTGCTCTCGAGTCTCCTGTTCCGTGGTCTCCTCTGACGGCTGAGCGGCGGCTCCCTTTTTCTTCTTACGCACGCTGGCCTTGGCCACGTCCAAAGCAGACACTGCCCGGCAGAAGACATTAGTTCATTGAAGAATATCGTGTGCTTTGTGCAATACACTACCAGTAACCGGTATTGGGGATAGATAGTTGATGGCTATGACGGATACCACTCATCACCGGGCATTTTCCAGATTTGAGAGATGGCTGGCAACACGAACACTTACTACGTTGCAAGATGCCGTTGAAATATATTTTTTCACACTATATGGCTTCAAAAAGTATATTGCAATTATATAGATCAACATTCCAATTATCGTTCCAGCGAGAAAGTCCACTTTAGCGGCATTAATTACCACTTCATTTGCACAAACAGAACGTCCTCTAAGTAACTCATCAGTCACAACTTCGTTACCGAGTCGAGCGGCGCGTCACTCACCGTTTCTGGCGGGCACCTGCAGACGGCCGTGTCTGGTGAACGGCTGCCACACCTGGGCCCGCTTCTTCAGCATGTCCTTCAGCTGGGCGCGGCCGGAGCGGATCTCCAGCTGCGTCCTACGCTCGGCGTCCTCGTCCCGCTCCGGCCTGACGGGTCAGGTCGGGTCACAGGTCATAGCACGGTCGGGGCACAGCTCAAAGGCGGAGCCGCTCGGGTCAGGGTGGAAGGTTGGGCCGTGTATAACGACCGTTGTGATCAATTCAGAACCACGGAATACAGATCATAACACCAGCGAAGTGTTAACTGAATACATTACAGACGACCGTGCTAGCCCGCTAAAAGACAGATAACAAGGCAGGTCACATTAAAGGAAGTGTCCCACTAGACAGGCGGCAACTTACAAAAGTGTAGCTAGTACACAAACGAGAAAATAAACTGATACTCCGCTCGGCTATACCCCAGCGGCCCTGTCCACCACAACTGACCGCATGGCGTCGTCCAGCTCGATGTCCATCTGCTCTGCGGCCCTCTCAGCCCAGCTGCGGCTGCCGGCGGCGCGGCGCTGTCGGAACTCTGCCAGGTTGATGGAGCGGGCCAGTGCCACGTGCCGCGCCAGGGGCCGGAGCACGTCCTGGTCCACGCTGAACGGCGGCAGATCAGACTCTGCCGGCGACAGTGGGGTGACCGATACGTCAAGTAATCACTTGACAACATTATGCACATTAGTCGGGTTTACATAGCATTTTTGACGAGGCTCTAGCTCGTTTATTTGGCGATAATTTCGAAGCAAAGGTCTTCAGATATGAGATATTTAGAGGGGATCATTTTGTAAATTGTTGAGCACCATTGGCATCTTTTGCAACATCCGGACGGGGATATAAGCTTGCAAAAAACCCTATGTAAACACGTCTTTTGTCATGGGTGATGATCGGAGCATACGGTGTACAAGGAGCAGTTTGACTGACGGGTTGAACATTATCCACCGCATACAGAATTTGTTTATCGGGAATATCCGACAACACTCACGTCCTTGCTTGTTGCTAGACTTGGCAACCACAAACTGTTTTGTAATTAGGCGAATTTGAACGCAAATGGTGTCCTTGCTTATTGCTAGACATGGCAACACAAACTGTTCTGTACCTTGGCGAATTTGAAAACAAACGGTGACGATCTAATCGATGCACTAACCTCTGTTCAGTTGCCGGAGCAGTTTCCTGTAGGCGCCCACTTCACCGGGCTCCACGAACATGACGCTGAGTCCCTCGGAGAGAGCGCGCGCCGTCCGACCGCTGCGGTGGACGTACGCCTGTCGACAGTTAGTAATATAGCATCGTGAAACAGACTTCCCCAGGTCCCCATCCACACAGCAAAGCAATTAGATAACGAAACAAAATTCGTAAAAAGAAATACTGAGGAGGTAAGCTCTAGATTCATCACTCATTGAACTCAGATGTCAGAACACAAACAGGCCTCATAATTACACATAACCTTCAAAGCAGTGTTACATTTTTCAGACTTCTTGGTGGCAAATCACACCTAATGGGGAAAATATTTTCATCCCTAAAATATGAATGACCGACTTAACTTCATCTCTGAAAACAGTTTCATGTATTCCCAACAGCCAGTTCACATGTCACTTGACAGTTGATGCACCCACATCCTTTTGTTCCGCACCCTGTCAAGATCCTGACATGAAATCCTGGTTTATCAGTTGGCATAAAAATTGGCATTACACCATTTTGCAAAAATACTTCAGTTATTTACTTTCCTTTTTCTCATCCTAGGATTTTTTTTTTCTTCATCGGCACACCCAACCAATATCCAATTTTAGAACACTGCTTCAAAGAAGCGTCTGACCGAATAATAGTGACTGTGTTACAACTTACATGGTAATCGGCACGGCCTAAAACCCAAATTAACATCCCGCAGCCGCTGCATTTTAACGTGAATCTACCGTCACGCGCCTGCTCCTGTCCACAGCAGCACTCACATCAGTAGTGCGGGGCACCTGGTAGTGGATCACGTGCTCCACGCCTGGCACGTCCAGACCGCGCGCCGCCACGTCTGTGGACACGAGCACGGCGCAGCGTCGCGCCTGGAACCGCTGCAGACTCTTGAGCCGGGCGCGCTGCTGCATGTTGGCGTGCAGCAGCAGCGGCTGCATCTCAAGCAGGCTGAGCAGGCGGCCCAGACGCGTCACGCAGTCGATGCTGAGATCAAGGGGCAAGGAGGGAGAGATTATACAGAGTGAGATTATACAGAGGTACGATCATCCATACAGTGAAATCACCGGTTAGCCGGACAGTGAAATGACCGGACTAGTCGGACAACAAAATTAACATCGTCCTCAATATACCCTGGAATGAAAAAAAAAACTAGATAGGCACATCGAGCAGTGCCAAGAGCTATCGCATCGGACGGTACCACGAAGTGCCTCACTTACGTACCTGTTGCAGAAGACGAGTGTCCGGCCCGGGTGCTGGAGCGCGAAGTAGTAGAGCAGCTCGTCTTTCTCGGGGATGGAGCACGAGACGGCCATCTCGGTCAGAGTGGTGGCCGTGCCCACTGAGCGCGTGATGTCCACGACCTGGGGACGTCAGAGGGGGAGTAGTGACGTCCATCACAGCATCGGGGATGTGTACAATTGGGGAGGTGTCCACTCGCTTCATATGAGGTGATAGCCAGCACATGTCCGAAATGTTTAGTTCAGCGATGGACTGGCATCTCGAGACACGGCTGATGTTTCCGGATTGAAGTGTTTCGGTCCGGGACGTCTATCCACGGCTAGCAACTTAGGGCAAGGGACTAGATGGTTGCGCTACGAAACCTATTACCGATATAGACCGGCTTTGGGGCCACCACTGAACGAAACAGCACCAACGACTGACACGAGCAATGACGGAAACATGCATTACAAATAACAAAAACATGATCGACTCGTACCTTTTTATTTTTGTCCCTGATGCCGATCATGGCGGTGATGTGTTTGAGTTTCTGTCCGGTGGTGAGCTCGCCGAGCTGTTTGAGGTCGCGCCCCTTGGCCCTCTCCTGCTCCAGGGTCAGAGTGGCCGAGAAGACAAAGTTCTGCCGGCGCGCCGCCCGCTCCGGGTCGGCGTTGACCCGCTCCAGGAGCAGGTGCAGCTGCTGGAAGTGGCCCTTCTCCAGCATCCGGTCCGTCTCGTCCACCACCAGGAAGGCGAGCCGGCTGAGGTCGGA
The DNA here is from genome assembly GCF_019059575.1 of Amphibalanus amphitrite. Classification (NCBI taxonomy): domain Eukaryota; kingdom Metazoa; phylum Arthropoda; class Thecostraca; order Balanomorpha; family Balanidae; genus Amphibalanus; species Amphibalanus amphitrite. The sequence continues at coordinate 452,497 of NW_024881621.1, forward strand.
GAGGAACCGGTCGCCGGCCTCGATAAACTCCCAGAGCCGGCCGGGCGTGGCGACGACCACCTCTGGCCGGCGGCTGAGCAGTCGCTGCTGCTTCTGCTCCGACATGCCGCCCACCACCGTCACCACCTGGAAACGAGGGGAGGGACCAACGTCAGAACCTGGAAACGAGGGAGGGAACCAATGTCAGAACCCCTGGAACGGAGGGAAGGAACTGATGTCAAAATCTCCGGAACGGAGGGAAGGAATGAACGTCAAAACCGGGAAAGGAGGGTTGAAACTTGGAGCTACCATTACAGCATGGAACGGGAGGTTGCGAGACGCTCCGTTCCACCTTTTGATCCAATTTTGATCCGCGACCTTTTAACCCGACCGGTCGGATCAAACTACCGTCATAACACGGAGCAGAGCAGCCCTGCGAAAACAGCGTCAGAACGCGGACAGAAGGGAAGGAACTACCGTCCCACGTAGTATCGTAGCGCATTTGTCGCGGCAGACGCTTTCTGATCTGACATTGCGGCAGCCATACGATCCTCCACCAGTGACTGGTAATGTATGGGAACGTGCACCATCTCGATATCAGGACCTGACACTTATAAGTCACTGATAAGACGTGATATTATATTCAGGTATGTACCGACAATATAATGTCGGTAATAATCATCATCTACAACTCCTCCATTCCACACGGACAGACAGACCCCTGCCTGGACTAAATTGCGACTTACTTTGACTCCGGTGTATTTCGCGACTGCAACGATGTGGTCTTTGACTTGAATGGCGAGCTCCCGGGTGGGGGCGAGGATGAGCGCCCGGGGTCCGCCCGGAGTCGACTCCGCAGAACCGTCGTCAGTCGGCCAGTCGGAGTCGTCATCGGAGTCGACAGCTGACCGATTGGCGGCTGCGAAAAAAAAGAGGTAAATGTGATGTTCGCTTGTAGCAAGATATAGTGTCCACTGTGCACCACATTAACGTGCACCCAATTGATTTCTAGTTCGGTAATTGCTGTCAAGATAAATTAAGATAGCGTTATTAATTAACAGCTTGTTAAAGGGACTATCCCACCTTCTAAAATGTTGTTAAAACCAGTTAAATTGTGCCCGACTTTATAGATTGGATGACCAGGAACACGGTTCTGGCATTTATTTTTCATTAAACATCTTAGGCTTCCCATATTCCAAACACAAACATTCAAATATGTGACGTCACAGCCCAAAATTACCTCCTTCCCCAGGCCACATTACTGTCATAAAGCTGATTCTTTTTACTCTGTAGGCACCACAACAAAGTTCAGACCAAGTTTTAAGCGATTTTTCAACGAACAAACCCATTTAAATCAGATTGACTAAACGAGGTGACGTCACACTAACGGTCGCTCCATGTTGAAGATGGGGCCTTGTGCAAGGCCCATTTTCAAATGAAGGGAACGAATTTCTTCAACACCAAGAGGCCGCGGGGGTTGCAACCTAGATAGATAGTGGTTTCTGAACCTCGCCGCAAACTTGGCTATCTCAACTCAAACCCCATGTTAAAGGTGGGATAGTCCCTTTAATTTACAAAAAGAAAGGAAAAAAAATAAATCGGCGTGGTGCAACTGATAATGCATTGAACAACGCCCAGACTAAAAAAAACTAACTGAAATAAATTATTGAAAACTATCATATATCTCCTTCGAGAATCTGATGGGAATGTGGTTCGCGTATCATCCACCATACACATTCTGAACATTGATCTGAAAAAGGCACTCCACGGTTTGTCATGGAGCCCGTGCTCTCACCGGCACCGGCGGCGCTGCGCTGCATCTCCTTCATGACGCCGTACAGCACGGGCAGCGCGAAGGCCAGCGTCTTTCCGGAGCCGGTCTCAGCGGCGCCAACCACGTCCATCCTGCCGCGGATGGCGGCCGGCAGACAGCGCCTCTGAAACCGGACAGCAGAACGTTAGTGGAACAGACAGCGGTTCAGGAAACAGACTATTTAGCTTAACTGTTTTAAATCGCGGATGGGTGGAAACATTGCCGACGGCAACTATTCATCACGGCCGTTTAAGATTTGCATCTTCAGCTGCAAAGCCGACCACATCATTATCGCTGATCGCTTTATTATTACCGTACGTTATCCTTCTCCAGTATAACATAATCATTAATCAACCACTAGCACCCCAGCCGATTTTCTCTAACCCCTGCCGTGCACCACGCCTCACCTGTATCTCGGTGGGCTGCTCGTAGCCCAGCTCGGCCAGGCCGGCCAGTAGAGGCTGCGGCACGTGCAGCACGTCCCAGTTGGATACGTCCGTTCCCGACGCCTCGATCACGGCGGCCAGGTCCACTGCTGATGGATCAGCAGATGGTGTAGCATCGGCAGGGGCGCCGTTCTTCCGCTGTTTCTTGGCCGGTGGTTCGGAACTAGTGGCTGCAGCTTCCGTGTTTTCCTTTCGTTTTTTCTTGCGTTTCTTTTTGGGTATATCAGCGGTGTTGATTTCGGTGACTTCTGTACGATCTGCTGTTTCCTCCGAATCGTCATCGTTAGAAGGCTTCACCAGCTTCTTCCCTTTCTTCTTTCCTGATTTCTTCGCAACTTTGTCAGGTTTCCCATGATCCTAAGGATATCAATGATCAGCATGTCACTTGTCAGCTTATAAAGGAAAAATAAAATTCACCGATAGTTTATCAACACCAATCGAATTTCGAAAATGAAACAGTAACCTCACGCATATATATCGATGTGTTGGAAGACGCCCGTCATTCATTTATTGATCCGAGAAAAAAAATGCAGCAAACGTTCACAACTGCATTACTTACTGCTGAAATCACGCTGCCTGGTAGCTCTTCAAAAAAGGTCATTCCACCGAAACTGTCAGCGCCGGATGCAAAATCGGCCAGTGACATCGGCTTTGATGGTTTCCACATCTTTGACGAAGTATGCTAAGAAGAGTTTGGAAATCTGAAAGACAAACAGAACAAGGATCACCGATGTTGTCAGCAGTCAACCGTATGTCAGACACAGTAAGCCAGATCAACTACGAGGCAGCCAGGGCCGTTTCACCGGTGATAGCAGCACGCTGCTATAACATGTGTCAAATTGGGTTTCCATGGAGACGTCAAGAAGCCTATTCCTCCAACACTACCAGAAGTGTGACGTCAGCTCACGAAATGGAACAGCAGCGTGCTGCCATCACCGGTGAAACACCACCCGGACCTGGCCGTAGCACGCCATGGCAGGGAGCCAGACTTGGCGATCCAAAACCACATCAACTCCGGACTCCGGAGAGCTACAGTAAGGACTGGCTAATTGGAATAGTCATATCGACCCAAACTCCCTGTTCCGATGGCATTCTGTTTACACCAGCCCAAATCTGGCATGTCGGTCAGAGTTGCTGGGGCAAAACGGACTTGAGCCAAACCAAATTGCTGGCTAGGATACAGTGACGTACCAAGAACTCTCAACTGACTGCAAAGTTCAACTGGCTGTGGTTGCTACCAACAACCACAGAACATCCATGTCATGAACTAAGGAGCTCGTAATCTAGCACCGGAGCAACTGAACCCTCACCAAAGGGGATCCCAACTATGAAGCTGTCCGTCATATACATTATACAGCCTCTCCCAATTAGGTCTATTTGATCAACTGACCTGACCGGATCCACGGTAATTATTAACCCTCGCCGGCACAGGGGGGGGGGTTGATGCAACCCCCCTTAAGAATTTTCGTGAATAGCTCGCGTAAAAAGCGGCCGATCGCGACGAAACTTTCAGTACCCTCGCATTGATCAATTTTACACCTACCCTGAAAATTTCATGACGCTGACCCAAGTGACCTTTGATCTGTGACCTCTTTTCCGAGACCATGTTTGGCCGGAATCGCGATTCGGCGTATGTCGGCTCGCATTAGCCGCGCGTTTGCAAGCTTTTCGTGGTTTCAAACGTTCAAACATGTGATTTGATGTTGCTCCCAAACATTAGGGTGGGTGTCAAGGTCACCTGAAGGTCAGGTCAGGTCATTGACCTTTGATGACCTCGGGTGACCTCGGCTCACTTTTTCGAGTTTTTCATGTTTCTAGACTAGTTTTAGGAGCTGAATTCGAATTTAGCAACCATTTGAACATTTACGAAGTAGTTTTGGTGCCTTTGTAACATATGTAACGAAGCTGTCAGAGGCGGTTGACACGTATAATGAATACCCGTCATATCCCCTACCTGTTGACCTGACCTGACTTGACCCGACCTGGTCTAAATGCTTAAAGACATCATCTCTGATCAAAACTAACACGATATTCGTGATCAGCACCCCGGAAAACCACATAGCAGCCACACTTTACGACGTTCTAACAGGTCCCGATTTTCCCGGTTTTTGGGTCATTGACCTGACCTGGAAGGTCACCCGATCACCTAGGACCTTAAAATTGGGTATCATCGGCTTCCTCTCGTGACGGGCAACATGCTCGTTTTCCCGCGAAGCTCTACCTCGATCAGGGGCCAAACGCGGGGGGTCGTACCAACCCCCCTTGTGCCGTCGAAGGACGCAAAATGGCCTGTGCCGGCGAGGGTTAAGAGTAAATACAACCAACACTGGAAAGTCGTCTTGCCTTGATCCAAGTCTGTGATCCGCACCAGAGTTCTCGCAGTTTCAGGCCCACAACATGCTTGATGCCTCAATCCCTATCCAACAAGGCCGTATATTGATATCTTATATTGATCCTATCCAAGTTGAGTTCAAGTGATCCAATTTGAGTCTATTATTTAGGGCCTTGATCCAAAGGATCCAACGTTCAGTGGATCCAACGGATCCAACGTGAAGTATTGTCGCAGGTGCGCTATAGATGTAAAAGTAAATTTTTAGAGTTAAACCACTGTTAAATAATTTGTCTTTCTTCTAATTCACTGCCATCTTTATATTAAATTTTCCTCGTAGTGTAGGAGTATTTCCCATATTTTACACATTTGAAGTAAAATAAAGTCGATATTTGGGCAAAATAAAAGCATTCGCTACTACAGTTAAATCGGTAACTTCCGCAAAAAGGTCGAGAAAAGAATGCATTGACGTCATTTGTTTTTTCTTTCTCATCTCATGTAACTCAAGGCCCTAAATACAAGGTTGCACGGACTAATTTCTACTAAACCTACCAGAATAAAGTTTCACGGTTGGGTATTTAAATAACTATTCAATCTAAACTTCTTAATTATTTTCTCGTTATCATTTATAAGCAATTTTATAAATTGACTTTCAATTCGCTTGCCTTTTACTGGCAAAATAACTTTCTAGTATTGGGTCAACATAGTGGTGTAGCAGTAGGAACCATATCTGGCAAAACCCCAATACCTACATACAGCAGAAAAGCAGCCACCAGGTGTCGCCACAGTCGCCACTTGGTCGCCACACAGATGTCGCGCGCGTCGCCAATCGCCACACTACCGATTTCCATAAGGACGCATATGTACGGAGATGTATAGGAAAGTCGCCCTTAAGGACTACGCTTACATCCTTTGCTTATGAGGTCGGTGGTTGGAAATTGGGAGGGGCTCAGCTATTTTCGACCACGGATATAGCTTTATCACATGATGAGGAACATGCTGATAAGCATTTTATGTGTCATAACAGCACAAAAGTATTTTTAATCATTTTTCAAAAATAGCCGTTCTGCCGTATCTTTCAGTGCAAGGTGCCGTCGGTCATCCCCGACGTTACGTCACGCCGGGGATTGCCAGATTTTCCTACTAGACTTCGACGCCCCCTGATGTAACTACTGTAATAACATGAAATTGTAAGACCTTGGAGAATCTGATCCACAGTGTGTGCTTTGACCAGCTGCCGGACATTGGTCACGTGACCACATTTTCCGTGTGACCTTGAGTTGGCACCAGATTTTGTCGACAGACGTGGCGCAGCTTATTTTACTGCAATATTTTAGATACTAAATATTTAGACGTATGGTGGTAAATGATACCGTGCAAATAATATTGAATCATCGGTGACATAATTACCATTGATACTTGAATATCATCAATAAAATGCAATTAATCTATTATTACTCTTCCAATGATTTTATTGTGTTTGCAGGCATAGGTAGAAACTGAAGAGCTGAGCCTGCAGCTTGCAGTTGTTCTATACAGTAGCGGCGGAACACCTTCAGTTAAGGGGGGGGGGGCACTGCCGACTTTCGGTCCGATTCTTTCCATGCAACGCTCACAGGGCTAATGTTAAAACGCCAAAATTATCCCGGCAGTTGCTGGGGTATTTCGCCACCCACCGTTTGCTGGGGGGGGGGGGCGTTAAACGCCCCCAGCCGATAACTCGAGAACCAATAGGCGCAGCGAAACGCACGAGGCGGCAAACGAAAGAACGCGACGAGACGCTTCAGATGAGTACTTTAAAGTCGAATTTTGAGGTCACAGGTCAGGTCAAGGTCAGGTCAAACACCTGAAATCGGGCTTTCAGTAGCATGGACTTCAGGCCTGCGCAATGGGCGCCTCTCGTCATAAACTCTGTCAAAACGGTGCACAATCCATCATATAAGGCCTACAAGAGTGTCAGCTCCATATAGGGGTCAGTCAAGCATAGGTCAGGGTCAAAGTCAGGTCAACCGGGCAGGCACATATCCCCGAAAATCAAAACTGATATTCGCAGTCTGTGACACATGTTTTATAGGTAATTTGGGGCGTAGAACACGATGGTGACATTCATTTTACCATATGTGTACGTGTTTGGCTAAAAAAGTTCAATTTAAGAAATGCATGTATCATGGTCGTGAAGTAGTCACGAGAAATTGCCAAGATTCAGTTCAAGATTTTGGAAAATGTGGAACGATAATCAACAATCGAAGATAGCCATTTGATTGTTCATGGTATTGGCAGTCTAATGGCGTTTACGGCATGTCTGTATGTCTATTCTGTGATTTTATATTATTTTTTGAACATATGCCGTTTTTGGTCGAGAACTCAGAAATCATGACGTCACTAAAACCTCGATATCTCAAAAATTTTCCGACCGATTTTTTTGAAACTTTGTCACAATAAACTTCAATCAATTCCCTACAGGTACCTAAAATTTGGCTTTATGCTATGGCCTAAAGTTTTTAAAAGTTTAAAAAGTTAACTTTTAACTTTAACTTTTTTTAAACTTAAAGTTTAAAAAAAGTTTTTATGCTATGGCCCGGCGAAAAAAGTTGGGGCGTTTAACGCCCCCCCCCCCAGCAACTCGCGGGTTATAGGGGGCACGGTGCCCCGGTGCCCTCCCCGTTCGCCGCCTATGGTTCTATAACTCTTAATGCATAAATCAATGCTACTGAGGGCTGCAAATTTGTTTCACTTATCTTTAATAACTGATGCCCTACCTTCATCTACCATTATCTTTAAGAATCTTGCATCAATCATCACCAGACTTCTTAGTTTTTTTTTTTTACATACCGGCGCCCCAGCCGCGAGAGTGGGCGGGTACGACTCCCTCGCCCTAATTGAGTAGTAGCCTCGCGGGAAAAACAAGCATGTGTGCCGTTACGGGACCGGGGACGCAGCGATTGATGCACGGTTAAAAAGTCTCAGGTCAACTGGTGGCCTCTGAGGGTCAGGTCAAGTGCCCCGAGGGCCAAAATACGATTTCGGGTTTTGAGAAATAACATTGCCAAAAAAACGGCGCAGAGTCGCGATTTTAGTACCATCATGTTTGTCATGCTCCGGTGCGTCAAAATGGTACACTTTTGTTTGAGTGGGGTCAACATAAGGTGTTCACATCGGGTCAAAGCCAGGTCAGAGGCACTCAGGTCACGAACTTGGTCGGAGGAGGTTATAACTTATATCGTATATCATTCGATTCGGTAGGTCTTCCCGAGTCTATTGGCGACTTTTCCGACTTGCCAGTTCAATTTTATCAGGAGTTATTGACGAAAAAACTTGTGACCTTTGTGACGTCATGAATGACGTCACGCTAGGTTAAAGATGCAAAAGTGAAGCATTGGACATTGCAAGAATTGCATGAAATTGCGATTCCATGTGCTTGAGCTAGGTTTAGATCATTCTCGGCGTCAAAATTAGTTTCCATATTTTCCCCCATTGACTTGTAATGGTGACCTCACGCGATCGGCCTGACCTCATGTGACCTCTAGGAGAAATCCGAGATATACAAGTTTTGAGACTCCTAGAGGATACTAGGTCCTGTAAGTATCAGCTCGCTGTGACAGCTCCTCTGGCACCGAGGGCATTGCGAAGTTTCGGTATTTTGGGACTATTGCAGAGGTTCACGTGTGACGTCATAAGTCAGTGATCTGACCTGAAACGGAAATGCAATTGGTTTCCAAAGATGCGTATGGAAGCCAAGATAAGGTGTGCCAAATAGCAGCCCTCTAGCTGTAAGTTGTTTTGAGCTATCGCCAAAAGTCGTGAGTGGAGCGCTACTGACTCTCCGGTCGGCCGCCGGGGGTTAGGAGGCGTGCAGGGTATCGGAAAACCACCTGGTACTTTGCGAATTTTGCCGATAAAAATATGTTTCTTATGCCGACTTATAGCCAAAAGACTACTGGATCTCAAACCAGTCGTATCCTTGCACTAAATGGCTTGGTTTAGACACGATAGGTCTGAAAAGAAAAGGTCCCATGTATTCTCTATGGGCGCCGCGAGGCCGTTGGCACCAGAGTTTCGGGAAGTGCCCTCGCCACAACCGCACGTGCAGATTTGGTCACGTGACCAAGCGCATTTGCCGCCACTGTATAGAAGACAGCTATAAAAGGAAGACCCCACTGTATGTTACATCAATCGATTATAGAAAAGCATTTGATTCCGTGAAAAGAAGTGAAATGATAAGAGCTTTGATGGCATATAAGATCCATCCAAAAGTTATAGATGCCGTAGCAGATATATACCAAGGAGACTCTACACTGATCAACTTGAATGAGAGCACAACAGAGGAAATGGACGTGACAAGTGGAATTCGACAAGGATGTACCGGTTCTACAGCATTGTTCAAGATTGTTACGTATATAATCACCAAAGAAATACAGGAGACAACGCTTGGGTTCAGAAACAGGAAATTCTACATTCCAATACTGTTCTTTGCAGACGATGGACTAATATTAGCACATTCACTTCATGAAACACAACTGCTGATCAAAGTTCTAACCGAAGTGAGTAAGAAGTGTGGTCTGGATATTAACAAGGATAAAAGTGCTGTATTGGTATTCAATTGCAAGGAACAACCAGCTGAAGTAGAAGGAATACCGACAACAGACAAGTTGAAGTATCTGGGTATAAGGATTGGAAATCAGCGAAACATGTTCAAGGAGCAGAAACAGCAGATGATAGAAAAAGCTCAAAGGATGGCAAACATGACTTATGGGGTGATCGCGAGAAGTTGCAACAAGCTCATGATAGGAAAAACATTCTGGAAGAGCCTTGCTCTACCATCCATTTTGTATGGTGCCAACATATTCTACATAACGGAAGAAGAGGTAAAGAAACTGGAAATGATAGAAAACGGAGTATATCGACAGATACTCGGTGCACCGAGATATACCGCCAACTGTGCCCTCCGGGGCGAAATTGGAGCTTCGACGATGAAAACAAGAGTTATGAAAGGGCATCTACAGTATGTTAGAAGCACTCTTCAAGGAAATAACCAACTATTGAAGGAAGTAATAGAAACTCAATTAGAAGAGAAGAGTACGAAATGGGCAAAAATGATCAACGCGCACCTAGAAACGCTAAACCTAAGCCAAAAAGACCTGAGAGACTTGAAGAAAGAAGAACTTAACCAAAATATGATCAGGTGGGACGATAAAAGATGGAAAGAGGAAGTAGAGACCAAAACAAGTCTGAGGATATACAAGAGATGGAAACTGAAGGTAAAAGAAGATGATGTATATGACAACACCCCACAATCAAGAATCCTCTTTCAAGCAAGAACGAACACTCTCCCTCTGAACTCTAGGAAGAGGTTTACAAAAGAGAAAACAAACTGTGTTCTGTGTGATGAACAAAATGAGGATCTAAAACACTTCTTGTTGGAATGTCCAATATCGAGTGAGATTAGAGAGAAATGTCCCGAACTGCAACAGCCATACTGGGAAGATAAAGAAGAAGTCATTATGAAATTTCTATTTGATGATAATAGGAAACATATGGAAGATAAGAAACAAATTCTATACAGCATGTGGAAGTTAAGATATAGAAGGCAAAAAGAAAAAGAGCTCAATACTATCATGCACCCCATACCAACTCATAGCGCGATAGCTTAAGTACAGTTTAAAAGAATAGGAGGAGCCGTTGCAAAGGCAAATCCTCTAAACCATCATCATCATCATCATCATCATCATTTATATACACTGTGGCTTTGACCTTTGTTTTGATTTTGATTTTCGCTTTTGATCCAGTCATCTGAATCTGAGTCACTGAATATCGATCAAAGGAATTGATCGTTCCCTTTCGCCTGGTCAGAGTTCAGAAGAAATTGTTATGAATTGCTTTGGGCTCCTGAAGCCCTCTTAATTTTGATTTCAGTTTCAATTTTGGTTTCTAACTTAACTCAAACTTTTGTAGGTGTCAAGTTCTGGCCTGTGTCGGCGGAGGGTAATTACATATACCCCGCGTTGCGTTCGATGTCTCTCGGACGACGTAGAATCTTCGTTGACTGAGAGACATTGAAGGCGGGGATAGTCTGTTCCATGCGAAGCTTTCGGTCAGAGCTGCTTTGGCAGTTCGCTTCTCCTTTCAGTAATTTGTGTATTTTAATGAAAGCTGTATGTACAGAAATCACGCACTGGCACTGCTTTGAGCTTTCTGCGGGGCACCCACTTTGGCTGCAAGCTTGAAATGGCACAGACTATACAGTATACACACCTAGTCCTACATATTATAGAGTATTTTCTCTTAGTCTTACTTTATTGACCTAGTTAGGTTAATTTTTCAGGCATTGTGCATTGTTTTGTATTTGGCTGTTATTTGTGCAAAGCATGGCAATCCTAATCCTCATGGTATTGGTAACCCTGGCGTCACCGGTAGCTTTTTCGTTCAAGGCTAAGGTTTCCTGTATCAGGCCGCCGTGCCAGGCTGAAGCATGCTTGACGTCACTGGGTAAGAGAAGATAACGTAAAGAACGACTCAGGCAGACTCCAATCGACTCAGGCAGAATCAAACTGACTCGACCGACTTAAACCGATTAAGATCTACTTAGACTGACTCAAACTAACTGAGACCGACTCAACCGACTCAAATCGATCGACTCAAATCGATTCCGATCGACTCAGACAGACTCAGGCAGACTCAGACCGATTCAGATCGACTCAGACCGACTCAGATAGACTCAGAACGACTCAAACTGACCCAGAACGACTCAACCGACTCAAATCGTTCCGATCGACTCAGACAGACTCAGAATGACTCAGACAGACTCAGGCAGACTCAAACCGACTCAGGCAGACTCAAACCGACTCAGGCAGACTCAGACTCAGAACGACTCAAACTGACTCAGACCCACTCAACCGACTCAAATCGATTCCGATCGACTCAGACAGACTCAGAACGACTCAGGCAGACTGAAACCGGCTTAGGCAGACTCAAACCGACTCAGGCAGATTCAGACCGATTCAGATCGACTCAGATAGACTCAGAACGACTCAAACTGACTCAGACCGACTCAACCGACTCAAATCGATTCCGATCGACTCAGACAAACTCAGAACGACTCAGACAGCCTCTGACAGACTGAAGCCTACTCAGTCACACTCAAACTGACTTGACCGACTCAAACCGATTCAGGTCTGATGATTCAGGTCAAACCGATGGGTGTGTCTGAGTCGGTCTAAATCGGTTTGAGTCGGTTGAGTCGGTTTGAGTCTGCCTGAGTCTGTCTGAGTTGTTCTGAGTCTGTCTGAGTCGATCGGAATCGATTTGAGTCGGTTGAGTCGATCTGAGTCAATTTGAGTCGTTCTGAGTCTATCTGAGTCGGTCTGAGTCGATCTGAATCGGTTTGAGTCGGTCAAGTCAGTTTGAGTCTGCCTGAGTCGGTTTGAGTCGTTCTGAGTCTGTCTGAGTCGATCAGAATCAATTTGAGTCGTTCTGACTCTATCTGAGTCGGTCTGTGTCGATCTGAATCGGTTTGAGTCGGTCGAGTCAGTTTGAGTCTGCCTGAGTCGGTTTGAGTCGTTCTGAGTCTGTCTGAGTCGATCGGAATCGATTTGAGTCGGTTGAGTCGATCGGAGTCAGTCTGAGTCGTTCTGAGTCTATCTGAGTCGGTCTGAGTCAATCTGAATCGGTTTGAGTCGGCCGAGTCAGTTTGAGTCTGCCTGAGTCGGTTTGAGTCGTTCTGAGTCTGTCTGAGTCGATCGGAATCAATTTGAGTCGGTTGAGTCAGTCTGAGTCGATCGGAATCGGTCTAAGTCTGCTGAGTCGGTTTGAGTCTGCCTGAGTCTCTCCGAGTCGTTCTGAGTCTGTCTGAGTCGATCGGAATCGATTTGAGTCGGTTGAGTCGGTCTGAGTCGACCTGAATCTGAAAGCGTGATAAGTTATCTTCTCTTCCAGTGACGTCACAGCATGCTTCGGCCTGGCACGGCGGCCTAATACAAGAAATCCTAACCTTGAACGAAAACATTACCGGTGACGCCAGGGTTACCGATACCATCCTCATCTATGAGATCATTTTGATCATTATGACTATTTTGTCCTGGCTGCTAGTTGGAGAAAGTAGCACCAGGTGCTAGGCTAGGTTGACAACTGATTACTCTGCACCAGCCTACACCAAGGAACTCTGCACAAATTACACAAAAAAGAGAGTAACTACATATTTTTGGCCACAAAATTTAGAAATATGCACTTATGATATACAATTCCAATAAAATGCTACATGATTCTGCAGGTATTAGTATGACATAATTGAGGCCCAGATTGGGGCCTGCACCAATTCATGAAAAATCTGGACCACGCCATTTTAAATCCACACCAGTCACCACACCACACTGTGCAATGGCTGAGTGCCTCTGCAGTCTGCATCAATGAGATATCATGAAAATTGCAATACTGTGCAGTCTCCTGAGCAAGTTGCACCCAAAGTGCAGATAAATTACTTTTGGGTAAAGGTTTTGTGTGGAGCAGTGTGGGTGGCTGTGTGTTATTGTGCTGATTTGGTGTACCAAGCTTGCTGATGTGAGACTGCTGGCACGACACTGGTGCATAGGCCTTGTAAGATATAGTGTAGCCTGGGGTTTGTCAATGGCTGGCCAGACAAGCTTGTGCCAACATTGACATAGTTCCTGTGGCTAACACTGATGAGTTATGAGGGATCAGCAAATTGATTTATCAATAACCATAATTTTATATCCAAGATACCAGCTTAGTTAGGTGGTAATATGTGGTGGTAGATAGCTGCTATCAAGGCTTGCTTGCACCAAGTCTTAGCTCTTCCTTTCTATGGTTGACATTGGTCCATTTTTCATAATGCTCAGGTTTTTTTCCCACAGGCATTGTCTCCTGCCTGCGCCCAATGCTCTTTTTCTCTCTATATCTCTAACTCTGAGACTCAACATCCATCTGAAAATGAACGGTATGCTGCTGGGCCAATTTCTGTACACCAAGCTGAACGACTATGTGCTGAAGCTGAGCCGAAATAAGCTGGTGCACCGTCTGCTGACGGACGGTGATCGCTGCTCCCGCGCCGGGCCCCGAGGTCGGCCCACGCTCGATCCTCCGAGTCGCACCTACCACCGCGTGCTTCTGAAACAGCCGCCGCCGCCGCCCGTAGCGGTCTCGAACCCCGTCGTCGCTTGGACTACAGTCCTGAGGCAACAGGTGAGTGATGGAATAAATAAACTCGTAACTCAAGGAAGGATAGTAGTTGAACCTGACTCTTGAATTTTGGTCATTTGGAATCCTCATCTGACCAAACTTACAAACACTGATCGCTCCCGACTGGTTCTTTTGGTGCATTGCGCGTTTTCGTCCTCTTCTTTTTCTAAATTTTGAACTTGCAACATCGATAAAGCACTCTAGCTCATTCTATCGCTCAAACATCGTAAGTAACCTGCTCGATGGTAAGTGTTCTGGTCGTAAAGAGTAACTAAACGAATGTGTGAATATCTTACTCTGTCGCTCTACAGGTGCGCTGGGTGACGCGGCAGTCTGGAGTGTCTTACTCTGTCGTTTTATAGTTGCGCTGGATGACGCGCCAGCTGATGGGCAGCCTGTAGTGTCTGACTCTGTCGTTTTCCAGGTGCGCTGGGTGACGCGGCAGCTGGTGGGCAGTCTGGTGAACCCCTCCAGCCGGCTGCTGTCGCGCCAGTGCAAGGAGCTGGCTCAGCGTCTCCTCTTCTCCGGCGGCACCCACACCCTGGTGGCGTTTGTTGGCATCACCCTGACCGGAGATGACGGACTCGTCACCAAAGCGGACCGCATGGAGGTGCTCTGCGCAGATATCAAGGTACGATGCACCAGCTTCTTATTTCTGTCCGTCGGCCTCAGGGATTTCAGTTTTGGTGCTGAAGTGGTTTAATTGAAAACCTTCGTTTGAAACGGCGTAATTCTTAGGTTTAGAATGAAGAATCACCGGGAGGGCTACGTTCGCTAAGGGTGAGTTGTTTATCAACCCCCTCATTTTTCGGTGCAGAAATAGATGAATATCACTGGTCGTTACGCCTATTGATTATATTTTCAACTCCTTGCGAATCTTTTCATTCAAAAGGTTCGGATTAAATTTATAAAAATGAAATAAAATATACTTAAAATTTGTCGTGCAAAAATTGTAAATATTTTCAACGCGATGCAGATTCTGAATGGTTGCCGAATGCTTACTGCGCACTGGCACATTTGTTTGTGTGAGCAGAAGTTTGTGCGCGACATGCACTGGCCCGACTGTGACCCGGAGCCGTCTGACTGCCACGCCAACGTCGAGACACTCCACGACATTGAGATCAGCGACGAGATCGCCAAGGGATGCAACGCCGTCGTCTATAAAGCCCGCATCAAAGGTGGGACGCCAGCAGCCGAATTTAGGAACGGGCTCTTCGCCAATTACCCATCCCTCTTTTCACATCCAGCTATATTTTATTTGGCAGACTTCCGTCCCTTTGTTCCGTGCTGCCGTTTTTGTCGATGCTGAATGTTGGAAAGAAAACACTTCAATTATGTAGTTAACTCTCTTGGTCTTTGATTGCTTCTGCATGGGTCTGTGTTTGAGTTTATGCGTTTGCGATATATGATCGTCGATCGTCCTAACCCGCTGTATGCTCTCCCCTGTCGTCCGATTTGTAGGCACTGGAGATGCTCGCTGGAACCTGGCTCTGAAGATGATGTTCAACTACGACGCCGAGAGTAACGCCTGGAGCATTCTGCGCGCCATGCACCGCGAGGTGGTGCCGGCTCCCTGGTATACCGTCACTGAGGAGGTCCGACGCCTGGTCACAGGGTAAGTGAGAGCGGGCGGGCGCCCAGGGGACTGTGCAGGGCGGATGGTGCCGGCTCCCTGGTACACCGTCACTGAGAAGGTCCTATGTCTGGTCACATGGTTAGTGAGAGCGGATGGGGAGTTGTATGCAGCATGTGTCATCGGGCTAGTGAGCGGAGGGGCTGTGTGTGCACTGAGCAGTTCTTTCTGGGTTATTGTGGGTATTAAAGGGTGGTAAAGGATAGCCGCACACTGGTGAAGTATGAAATTTGTCCATCCAAATTTGACTTGGAATCAGGAGTATGTTTTAAAGTGGCGTAGCGAGGCAGGCTGACTGGCGAGATTGACGTGCTGCCGTCTGTGACTGTGTCACTGTCAAATATGTAGGACTGGCGTTGGTAAGTGCTCGCAATGACTGTGCCACCCTGCAGCTGTATTCCTTTGTCAGTGTGGGACTGCACTGGTCGACCTGCCATCTTATCACTTACTGCCCTCTGTCCCAGCGTGGGACTGCGGCTGTTTGACCTCCCGTGCCCTCTGTCCCAGCGTGGGACTGCGGCTGTTTGACCTCCCGTGCCCTCTATCCCAGCGTGGGACTGCGGCTGTTTGACCTCCCGTTCTCTCTGTCCCAGCGTGGGACTGCGGCTGGCCGACCTGCCGCCCCACCGGAACATCGTCGACATCCGAGCCGTGCTGGTGGACCGCGTACCGCTGGTGGGTGGCGCTCTCTCCAGCTACCCGGCCGCGCTGCCGGCGCGACTAAACCCGGACGGAGCCGGCCGCAACGCCAGTCTCTTCCTGCTCATGAAACGGTCAGTCAGTACTGAGTCTGAGGCGCAGTACCCATATCAGTCAGTTTTTACTTGGCGACGGGAATGCTAGATAGCTAGGTAGTTGTTAATTGGGTTTGATATCGCTGGCAGATAATACTCCGATGATAACACTCCGATAACAGAGTGCTGCTAGATCTTCAGTGCTCTAGTGAAGTACGGCTTGTCATGGTGGTGGTCTAGGGTTTATTGTCTTTGTTCCTCTACCCAGCTATTTGCGGCTCGTGGGGGAAGGGGGTCCCGAGTCTGTGGTAACGAAAAACGATGCGCACAATGTAATAATGTCAATTATTTACCATCTCTTGTCTAGTAACGGCGCCCACAATCTGTGTTTGTCCGTGGTCTCGATTCACACGGTCTGTGGTATCGATAAGCATAATCCCAGTTCCTTTTCCCCTGTGACTGTGACTTCAGTGTTCAGAAGACTACAGTATTGTGACCGCTATTTTCCGACAGGTACGACGGCGACCTGCGCAGCCTGCTGGCCCAGTGTCCGGAGCTGTCTGCTCACACCCGGCTGCTGCTGCTCACTCAGCTGTTAGAGGGTGTCACCCACCTGGGACAGCACCGCGTGGCGCACAGGTACGAGCGGCATGACTACAGGCCTTTACAGAATCCCAACATAGACAACGGTCCAACCCTGTCTAGAACTAGGCTTCAGGCTGGACGGTGGACTAGGCTGTTGCATCTGTCTGGCTCCAACCTCTGGTTGTGTGATCGTCAACTGTGTGTTTTCGACTGCTTAGTGTGCTGGTCTTGATTCAATTATATTTCTCCGCTTACCGGACGACTTGGGCGCAAATTATCCCGTAGCCAACGAGCCCGTCAGCCCCAAGTAGCCTAGGCACCTAACTCACATGAGGACTCTCTGTACGCGCGCAGGGACCTGAAGACGGACAACCTGCTGGTGGACACGTCGGCGGGCCGGCAGCAGCCACAGCTGGTCATATCCGACTTCGGCTGCTGCCTGGCTGAGACCAGCGGCGCGCTGACCGTGCCGTTCACCTCGTGGGACGTCGACCGCGGCGGCAACCTGGCCCTGATGCCCCCCGAGGTTGGTACTCGGACTAGGTGAGGGGCGTGCTAGGTGAGGGGCAGCGCAGGGAAGCTGCGCAACGTGGCTGAGGAAGGGAGGGGATTTGCTGGTCCCAATTTTAGATTCTCTTTTCCGATGAGTTGTATACCCTTGATGAGTTGTTTGGTTTTTCCTCCGGTAATCGAGTTGCATCTTTGTGGGATATAGTGTGTCAGTCTAGCGAGTCCCTACAGTCTATCCGTGGCGAATGAGATTCATCACAGCCGATATGTCCGTGTGTGCTCTGTACTGTGGTGTGTACTGTGTACCGAAGGCCGTAGCGTTTCTGTGACCGCGCCACTACCCATCGCTCACTCCACAGATCTCTGGCGGCCGGCCGGGCCGGTTCGCCTCCCTGGACTACAGCCGGGCGGACGTCTGGGCGGTCGGTACCATCGCCTACGAGATCCTGGGCTGCACGAACCCGTTCTACGGGCCGGACCGACTCAACAGCGCCACGTACTCTGAACGTGACCTGCCGCCTCTGCCGGCCTCCGTCCCGGCGCTCCTGCGCTGCCTGGTGGAGGATATGCTGCGACGCGACCCGGCGCAGGTGTGCAGGCTGGTGTCGGGTGGGCTGTTACGGGATGGGATGGTGCGGTTGAAGATTGTGCTTAGCGTTACTCTTTGCAATATGAGCGAACAAACTTGCACAGCTGAGGAAGCTACTGACTGATTTAGTTCAGTAGCATTCTGCATTAGTACCCCCAATCCCTTGGAAATGCCGTCGTGGCTGCCGCCGCTCTTTTTTGTCACGTCTATCTTCTCCGATAATTGATTCATTCCATTTTTAATTTCAAAATCATGATTTTACGTCCTTGTGCCGACTTGATTCCAATGTCGGTAACGGTGTATTCCAGTGTGTATGGACTGCTACATTGTGGACTTTTGTGCGACCGTTTGATCTTATCTGCTGCACTGCTTCTAATACGCTCGCGTCAAATTGTCCTGACGTTGCGTGTTCTGCCCGTTTCAGCGTGTGTCTGCGCGCGCAGCGGCCACCATCTGCCAGCTGATTCTGTGGGCGCCCAAAGCGTGGTTCGCCGCGCCTCCCTCTCACAAACAGGTGAGAGTTCGGAGCACCGTGCTTGCCTTCTCTCTCCGTCCCTTGGGCGTTTGTTACAGGCACATGACCCGCGCGGTGGTGGATACTGTTGGTTTAAAGAGTTGCCATGTTGGATGATGTTTATTTCTCATATATTTCTGATAAAATCCGTATAATGTGACTGACAGCGTTGTCAGTTGGCTGGCCCTAGGCATATGATGATTACGTCGGTATCTGACTGAAATGTCTGCGTTTGTCCGTGGTATACCTGCCCGCCTTGTAATGCCAATGTTGTGCCTGACCGGTGTCATGTGCTTAATTCTCTCATCTCGCGTTGCAGATTCGGCAGTGGCTGCTCACACTGACTGACTCCCTCTGTATGCGGCAGATTCGACAGTGGCTGCTCAGTGCTCACATTGACTGACTCTCTTTCTCTGTGTACGTTGTAGACCCAGCAGTGGCTGCTCACACTGACTCTCCTCCTCTGTGTGCGTTGCAGCTTCGGCAGTGGCTGCTCACACTGACCGCCAAGGAGATGTGTCAGTGTCACGCGTGTCATTAATCCTCCCTCTGTATTTCGCAGATTCGCCAGTGGCTGCTCACACTGACCGCCAAGGAGATGTGTCTGTGTCATGCGTGTCTTTAATCCTCCCTCTGTATTTTGCAGATTCGCCAGTGGCTGCTCACACTGACCGCCAAGGTGATGTGTCTGTGTCATGCGTGTCTTTAATCCTCCCTCTGTATTTTGCAGATTCGGCAGTGGCTTCTCACACTGACCGCCAAGGTGATGTGCGAGTGGCGCAGCCGCACGGAGCGCGACGATCGGCTGGAGCACGTGCTCGTGCACACTCTCCTCTGTCGTCTCACCTATGCCGACCTGAGCGAGGCCCTCCGCTGGCTGCAGCGACACGTCTGAGGCCGGTCGGCGAGCTGAATCATCTGTGATAGAGCACACTGAGGTGTCGGCGGTGGATCGCACGGCGCCCCGACAGCGGCGGTCAGTGGTGCACGGATCGGGTCGGGGCGCAGCCGGCGCTGCCATGGAGCCGAGTCAACGGCAGGCAAGTGAACTGTGTGTGCCAGGTGTGAATGGAACCTGGCTTGGTGATAGCGTTTCCGACGTGATCTGTACGGTCTCTAAGGGATTTAGAGGCCCACCTAGATAACTCCTTATGCTAACTCATCAATGTTTGCTGTAGAAGGTCCACGGATAGGCATTACGGAGGCGCGATGTTGCTATCCAGTAGGCTAACGAAATCCCGATTTATCTGATGCAGCAAGCGTATATTTCTGGAACTCTAAATCCTTTATTGTGTACATTTATATTCAGATTGGAGTCAAAATCATTATATAGGCCAGTTATTCTATGTTATGTTTGTGGACACGAGTACATCGTTAGGTAAATTCGAGTAGCCGCTTTCCCTGGTTAGGCCGTAGTGACTGGTGGTCGGGCCTGTATTACCACAGGAGCACTGTGGGAGCACTGTGGCATATAGTCGCTACCTATCGGTGCTGGTCCATCTGCTAGGGGTGTTATCCGTTCCCAGGAGGTGGACACCAAGCTGTCTGTGTCCTCACTCGTCCCCGTGCATATAGGTGCGATCGATGTAGCTTTACCTGATCTGATCAGCAGTTTTATCCCGAGTTGTGAGGCTGTCGCGCGTGTGTCGTCTTTATTATTCATGTCGCATTGTGAAATGATATTTTAATCCCACAAGGAACCGTGGGGCTGAAATTCGAGAGACAAGCGTGTATCATGTATCAGCAATTTCGGAGTGTGTCGAAGAATACAAGGTTTCACAGACAACACAACTTCTGTCAGTGAGGCCAAGTATTTTGACATATAGGAATGTATCAAATTAGACAATGAGGATGTCTTGACACAAAATTCACATCGTGTAGGTTGAGGCACTGTCTGTGGAGAGAAGACTGTTGGTTGCCGCAAGCATCGCCAAGCGTCTTCCCCTCACTCCCACCTTCCACAAACCAATGACCAGCCCACCTCCCGTGAGTTGAGACTCGTAGGCAGAATTTCGACTGACAACATCGGCCATCGCTGTTTGAGTTGCAGCCAGCTTACCGACATGAATTAATGTTGGATTATTCAGCGGATATGTCTCATGGACGTTTGTGCGCTGGCTGAGGCTGGTCTCTTGCTGCTTTGAACTCATACCATCCATTATTTATTTGTTTTCATTGATTTTTGCTGATAAGCTTTTTTACAGTTCAGAGGTTTGCAAACACGGAAGTTTGACTGTGGGTCTGACCCGAGGCTCTAAACCTGTGTCCGACCTGACTTGACCTGCTACCCAAAGCCTTGCTGAGAGCCAATTATTAATGTTTTTCACGAAGCTAGACGCTTCTTATTGAGTAACCTCGATCGAATGCTGCATAATGCATTCAACCTGGACTCACGAATATAAGACACCTCGGGATGCAAGGGCATTCTGAGATCCCGGGGAGACAACTGCCCGCCTTCTTTCTCCAGGCCCGGGGCTCGACATGGGTCTGGAAATTGTGTATATTACGAGATAGAGTCCAAGGACATATCTCTGTTTTTGTAGTCCAGGGTGGTGGATGTTTATAATGAGAATGTTCATTCTGTGAGCGTTTTTAAACGCCCTCTAACCATGAGGTCAACCAGGAACAAACCGTCACGTATGTCCATAATTATTGTATGTAGATACGGTCATATGCCTATGTATACAGCGGTCTATGATCAGTTCGACTAGCAATAGTAAGGCATCTTGGCTTGACCCGCAAGCCCTATTCACTAGAACGTCTTTATTGCTGTTCGAATATTCGAACCGATGACTAGATAAAATCGAGTACATAGGTAACGTTCTTGGGCAGGCCTTCTTTCTCCACCCCGGTCACAAACTCGGTGCGAGCGCGCTCTCTGATCCGCGCGTGCATCTCTGTGTTGCCGTTGGCCAGCCGGAAGATGGTGCGCAGCAGGCGGTGGCGCAGCCGGGTCAGCCAGGAGAGGGTGCCGTACAGTCGCGGGACCTCTAGTCCCAGCACGTCGTGCAGTATGTAGTAGAGGAACACGTCGTGGTGACACTGGCGGAACACGGTGCCCAGACCGTCGAACAGGGCGTGTGTGAGGCCCAGCCAGCAGCGGTCCGGGCGGCGGAGCTGCGGCACCAGCACGCGCCGCTCCAACTGCAGACACAGCGCGCGCACCTGGGTCAGCGAGCCGACACACAGGTTGTGTCTCTCGGCCACACCCAGCCGGTGACCAACGCTCCGCCACAGGTGGACGAAACACTCGAGGTCGTCGTCGGTGAGGTGCGCCAGGCCGAATTTCTCCGGATGGAGCACCACCAGGCCAACGAAGAACCACTGCGTCAGCACCATGTCCAGCTGGGAGAGGAATCGTGTCGGCCGAGCAGGCTCCGCCGGCGGCGGGCCCAGGTCGCCTCTGAGGGCCGCCAGCGGACACCGACCCGGCGCCGGCAGGTCGACCTCAGCCAGGTCCTTCCCCTCCAGTTGCTCCGTCACGCGGCGGTGCATGGCTCGAACTTTGTCAGCGTTACTGAAGGCGGTGTCAGTCGGCAGCCAGACGTCACCAAACACCCAGGTGAGCGTGTACAGCGCCGTCTCCAGGTAGCGTCGGCGCGCGCGCGGCACGGTGTCGGAGCGGCGCGTGTACACCAGCGGCCGCGCGCCGATCGTCGTGAACGACAGGAACAGAGACATCACCTGGGAGTTGTTGATGACCGGCCAGTAGAGCTCGTGCAGCCGCCGTGCGCGGGCCAGTTTTCGGTCATCCAGCCAGTCGGGCGGCTGGGAGCTGCTGTTGCCGCAGTCGCCGTCCTCCTCCGGCGCCTCCTGCAGCAGCGTGGTCAGCTTGGCCTCCACCCAGGCGTCCGACTGCGGCTCCGGCCGCGGCGGCGGCACGTCCGAGTCGTCGCTGTAGAAGGAGCGCAGGAAGGTCCACAGGTCGGCCAGATACAGCAGCGCCAGCTTCACCGGGCGCAGGGTGCTGACCTCCAACATGGCTGGAGTTCTGGAGGGGGCTCTGGAGGTCAGTAGTGGAGCTCTTGAGCTGTAAAGAGGAGCTCAGAAGTTCTGCGGTGGAGCTCTGTAGGTCTGAAGAGTAGAGCTCTTGAGCTGTGAAGCGGAGCTCCAGAGTCCTATAGTGAAGCTGTTGCTCGCACAAACGGGTCCCAGCCCTCGGCGCTGACAATCACTGACGACTGCACTGCGTTCAGTAGCAAATGTCACACTACAGGCCGCACAAAGTCATGTCGATCAAGGCCGTATGTATCGGACATGAATGCCAGAGTTCCAGGAAATCCAGGTCCAGCAACGTTACATAACCACAAACCTCCAATCGCAGACTTCATTCAAGCTGCAACGATGTGCAGCCTCGCGTCGTGCCTTGCCGTCGCTGACAGTTGACCCAATACCGCAACGCACACACCCAGGGCCCGCCGCTACTGCACTAAGCTAGATCCTTGCACTGCCTGCATCGGTACAGACCGAGTCCCTGTGCACTGAGTCACAACATACCGTGCAGCCGGCCGGCCGGCCGCCAGTAGATCGCGTGCACCTGGTGACGGCTCCCCTCCGCTCGGACGTTCTTTATCAGCCGACGCAGGTTATCGTACCGACGGATCGGGTCCGTGCCGGCCACCGTCACCGTCACGGGTCGTCACGGGTCGCCCTACCGTCACGGGTCGCCCCCCACCGCCCGGCGACCCGTCACCGACCTCGTGTGTGCCGCCGGCGGTGACCACAGCGGCCCGAGCACTGCCTGCGCAGCTGTTATCGACCGGGGGCAGGCGGCCAGCCGACGGCGTCAGAGGATCCCCGCGTCCCCCCAGGCCCCCGGACCCCCGTCTGGGGGGGGGGGGGGCGGCGCCGTCCAAGGACGCCCCAGGCGCTGTATTTGTGTCGTGGGCTTACATAAGCGCGGCTGATAGGAAGCAGTCCGTTTTTTCCTCGTCTACGGACAGCTATAGGTACCCCGAGTGGAACTGAGTGATCAGGAGTACCTACATATGCCTTTACCCACCCATACGCAAACGGCAAACACCACCACTGTATGAAGCCTTTATAGAGTACTTAGAGGCTATAATGGGCACTGAGCGGATTATGCCCAAAACCTCTGCTATGCCTGCACACTACGCAGCGCTGACAGAACATCAGGTGGTAGTATATTCGAAGGATTTCTGAAGTCCGTAATCCATCGACAGGTTTACAGCTTTGATGGATGCACATTGCACAATGAGCAAATGTGGTTATCCGACCGGTATCGCCGAGTGTATGATATCCGCTGCAGCAACATAACAAAAACCGTGCTATAAATTCAGCTTGCAAAGTATCGATCAGGTTCCAACTGCGGATGCGGTGGTGTGCTGTTTCAGCCCGAGCAGTTGCACTCGCCTCACGGCGGTACGGCCGCACCGATATTGTGCATTCTTCTGGGATGCCTGGGGACCCCCGCCTCGTTCATAATGCATGTACTTTTCACTCCTCTGGGTGTTGATGCGACGTCAGCACAATAACCGAGAAGGAAAACAGAACGTACGACAAATAATGATGTATTTTCGCGTCTCGCTATAAGTTATGACAGTATCGCGCGATCGTTCAGGCTCTGCTACTATAGCCGCTCAGACCGTCGCCTCTGAGGGTCCGGGCCGGGCCGGGTGATCCCTACCTCAGCCGCGGATCCTACCAGAACAGTGCTACCAGGACGCGGGCACACGGTACGCTCAAATGCACAGCAGGCTTGTGTCTTTAGACAGCGGGGTTTCACAGGCACTGGCTACAACGGCATCTGGTCAAACAGCGTTCCACTGGGCGATTGCATAGAGCATGCTGCCCAGCCAGATCGGGTCGCGAGCACCGTGGGCTGAATGCATCACACAACCTCGCTGCTTTTTCCGAGCCCGGGGCATATCACACTGTCTGCCCGGCGGGGGGGGGGGGGGCTCGTTGTCGCGCGCAGCACAGATACACAGCAATTCATTGTCAAACCCACCTAACCAGTGTCTAGCTATAGAATGTGATAACATTCTTCTACCCATGGTCTAAATGAAAGGCGAAAAACGATATGTAAGAAAACAGAATGAGGCTAGATTAAAAAACGCTAGTCGCGAAGTCTTTGAAATAGTGGGTCAAGAGCCCGAGCAGAAGCATGATAAGGACAGCCCGATCTCCAGTGTAAAGGACAGAATATACAAGACCCACAGAGCACTCACAGTAGTCAAATACATCGCACAATAGTGCCAAATAGACCGTTGTCAGATATTGAACACAATCGATTATACTATATCACGCACGTCTGCTATAAGCACATAATATCTCGGCATCGCTGGATAGTGAAGATGGGAAATATCGGGTAAAGATGTGTCAGTTATGGAAACTGAATGCTTATACAGCGGACACTGCGACCCTGGTCAATGCATCAGCCTCCTAAACCACAAGACAGAGCTTAAATAAGCCGATCACTGTCATTTCCGCAATCAACTTAGGCCGCGTCCATCACATCCTCAAACTGACACGATTGTCATGGTAGCCCACTGGCCACTCGGACCCTGAACTCTGCCTTTTTACTGATACGTGGCTTCACTCTACTGGCACGGGTCGGCGCCACTGCGACCGACCCACACACAGCCACTGACCTCTTCATCCATCCCACAGCCCCTCACTGCCAACATAACACACGACTGGCCCTCCTCGCTGTCTCTACACCGACCGGGAGCAAACTCATGTCGCGAACCACTGTGCCGGCCTGGCCTGTGTGTGGTGGCCCTGTGCGCAACACGTGCGGCAAGTACCGTCCTGTGCGCTGTAAATACAGCAGTCCGCCGCCCTGCCACACTCGGTCCTTTGTTTTGTACCGGTCGACGAATAGTAGTCAGCCGAGGTCACAGCTGAGGTCACCAGAGTTCAACCGGGGCGACTGAGGTCAATTAGGCCATCAAGGCCCAAAAGAGTCGACCGAGGCCCCAGCTGAATCGAACAGTCACAGCTCAGACCAACCGTCGTGGTGCGACGTTGCAGCAGGTCAGGGTGCCGCGCTGTTGAGCTGCATCAGACGCCGGCTGGCCCGCTCAGAAGTGGAAAGGCAGTGTCTCCATGGCGTCCTCGTACGATCGGGACAGACTAACCACCTGGAACGAGAGACGAGATACCAGGGTGACGGACCGGCGGCGACAGGCAGCGCCGAGGCGAAGAGCAGACGGGAGACGGCAGCGCCACCTCGCGGCGGGCGGCGACGACACGGGACAACGGGACGCTATACTGAACTCATGAACAGGCCAGACGAACGAACAGATAGACAGATAGACGGACGGACAGAAAAGTAGACGATGTGTTGACGGACAGACGAACGAGCGAAGAGACGGACAGAACGACAGACGGACAGACGAGCGCCGGACAAACGGACAGACGGACGGAAATGGACAGTCAAACTGACGACAGACGGACAGACGAACTAATAGGCGGGATGGACGGAGACTGGTCTCATCTGAGGAGATGTCTCGAGGGCAGACCGGGGCCTTGTGACTGGTGAGGCAGCGTGGGATGGCGGCGGCATACAGAAGGCTTCCTAGCAGGTTATACATTTTGAAATCAAGAGCCAACTGCAGAGGACCACTAGTCAAAGTCGCATCCAATCGTTTATCACGTCTCATTGCCTAACTTCCCATGAATCCTGGGCACCAGACTTTGAGACATGGAGCACATATAGGCGAGAAGCAAAGTTAACGTAACGTAACCGGATAAGATGATTCTAACGGGCGAAATACCGCCTACGGGGTAGAACGAGACAAACGGAATCGACAGCAGTCACCGCTAACAAATACAGATGGCAACAGAACATAACGACGGACAGCGGGACAACAGCGAAAAAGCGAACAACTGCGGAACACAAAATGCAAACTGGCTACAATGCGGGCTGCTGGAAACGAGACGGAAATGCTACATGATAAAAGCAAAGCTAAGTACGGAAACATTTTGGTATGACCAATGCAAAGCTACGTACGAAGAAGCGTTTGGTAACACTACAATGCAGACTATTTTTTATCAATTCGAGGCATGCGATATGTGACAGTAACTCTACACAAAAGACAGACATACGACACGCATTAATCTATCATAGATACCTTGTAGATTAAGCATTGGATGAGCTGGAACCTGACGCGGAGACATCGGTAACGTTAAACGATCCATAACCACCTCTCAACTCAGTCGGATATTCGAATAGGAATGGTTTATTGGCCAACGACCTCACGATTGGAAGATATGAGCACGATAAATAGGTCTAAGAAACTTAGCAGGAACGGCACAACTCTGTTGATTGCCGCATCTAAAACAAGACTCTGCGCGATGGCACGAGATACGATATCGATTGGGTTGTGATACGGATGAGCATGCGTATTGCGGCTGGCGGCAGCTGCTCAAAATGACCTGGCCCACCTCACAGCACCGTCCCGTCAACATGGGGAGGGTGGTCGTGGCGGACTGCCATCCCACCGCCCAGGATACCTATCGGGGCCAGGACGGACGAGGCGGCCCCGCATCATCACAACGAACCACCAGAGAAACAGCGACCTATGCCGACGATGCTGCCAAAAAAGTACGATAAAAGTACAATACCACAACCCGCTGCGCTCACCAGGCATTAAACATAACCGTCTGCGACCTACGGGATCAAAACAACCACCCTTCCAGCGGCACTTCCAGAAAGATCAGCTACAAAACATGGTTCTCAACCAACTCTTAACCGATACATCGGCCTACCCACCCGGTCATTTAGGAGACCGGACCGACCATACAAGGGTTAAAATCTATCACCGGGAGATCCACAAGGGGTGGGGGCGACACTGGACTCACTGCCGGTACCAGGCGCCAGGCGAGTAACCTTCCGAGCACAGTTCCATCAGACATCGCATGAGGCGGTACCTCCGCACCAAGATGTCGACATGAGTGTCACAATCGCATCACAGGCATTCACAGAGAGCGGAGAATCGCGCGTCGCATTGAAGTCCTATCGCGTGCCGGGCCGTCCGACCTCGAGTGCTACACCACCATATTTTCCTCGGACATGAGATCACAAGTGGCCTCGGCACCGGCGTAGCTGCCACTGGTGCTGGTGCTGCCCTTGGTGGTGCCGTTGGTGAGGCCGTTGTGACAGCAGCTGGCGCCGTTGGCAGCGCCCTGGTGGTGCGCAGACAGGCTGCCCGGGACCTGGAACACACGCCACAGACCGGCAGGGTTAGAGCAGCGGTCGGAGGTGCGGAGATGGGAAGGGGCTCGGATTGGCTCAGAGCAGGGATGGCTCGGATCAGATGAGAGAACCAGGGTAGTTACAGGCAATACCGTGCTCGGGGGGGGGGGGGGGCATCCTTACCGAACGGCTAGGGAACCGGGGCCGCGGAATCATAATGCAGTTCCCAGTCATGCTCAGCGAATCAAGTATCATCTGAATCGTGCCCCTCCGCTCAGTGAACAGATCTGCCCATCAGACTACATAATTATTTCACCCCACACCGTCATCTATCGCCCCGCGCGGCGGCTCGCGCCCCGTTCGGCCCGCACGGCGCCGGCACGGGCGGCCCGTCTCGCGCTCGACGGCCGGCCGGCGGGGCCACCTACCGTTTAGGGCTCGGCGCGCGCGTGCCGGCCGGTCGCCAGCCGCCGCCGCCGCCGCCCCGCTGCGCCGCCGCCGCCGCGCCGAGCCTGCTCACAGAGTCACACGCCGGTCACAGGGAGGGGCGCCGGGACGCCGGCGGGGCGCGCACAGCGGCCGTACCTTGGGGCGGCTCCGGTGCGTGTCCACGGCGTCGATCGGCACCTTGACGTAGTCCACCTCGCAGCCGTACGCCGTCGGCTTCAGCTTGATGATGGTGTGCAGCGGCACGTGCAGGTAGGGCAGCTCCTCTGTGGGCAGGGTGGAAGGGAAGCGTCAGCGGATGAAGGGAAAGGATAGCGAGGGGTCACAGTCAGCGGACGGATGTAACACCTCTGGTATACCTCAGCGGAAACAGCCATTTACTAACAGTAACACAGCACACAGAAAAGCGAACACCGACAAAGGGCTATAAAAGCGAATCACCATCAAACAACAAAGCGTAGAAGCACAACGTCATCTGAAACCTTAACTTCTCACAACATGGCTCCGAGAGCACTGATTTCATTCCAGTCGCTAACCTAGTGTACTCACCGGCTGGTTTGTCGAGGAAGTAGGCGAGCAGACAGCGCAGCACGGCCTGGTGGCCGATCACCAGGACATTCTCCTGGCGCTCCAGTTCCATGATGACGGGCTCCAGACGGGCCACCAGGTCCTCGTAACTCTCACCGCGCGGGTACCGGTACCTGTGATATAGGTAGGGGGTACAGTCAGTACACCAATCGTAACTCTCACCGCGCGGGTACCGGTACCTGGGATATAGGGGTACACTCAGTACACCACTCGTAACTCTCACCGTGCGGGTACTGGTACTTGACAGGCAGGGGTACAGATACTCATCAGTACACTGTGGGTACTGGGTAAATGAATGGAGTACAACCACTTGACACTACACAGTGCACACTGCACAATGTGTCCGGCCACCGCGAACCAATCGGGAGCACACACCGCCCAGGGCGCAAGAACCATCACAAGTATCGTCAGCCGTCGCCTAGTTTTCGGAGGCAAGCGAGCACATTTGTATTCGGTATCGCTGCGTATATACAGCTATGGCGCGCACGGGCTAAACCAGTTCCCTCCCCCATTCACTCTCTATCCGCCCATTTAGACTCACCTCAGCTTGTCCTGGTCTCGGGCGGCGAAGTCTACGGGGAACTTGTGCTGGATCTCCTCGTAAGTCATCTCCTCGCAGGTGCCGGCGTTGATTTCGTCCAGCGTCTTCCAGCGCTCTTGGGGCGCGCAGATGTGCTGCGCCGTCTGAATGGTGCGCAACATCCAGCTGGTCCACACGCGCAGGTCGTCGATCTTCTGCGGGCGCGCCGGACGGGGGAGGGGAGTTAGAAGGAGTGCATACTCAGGATAAGACGGTGTTCAAAGACAGACACGCGTGGGTGGTTGGCCATGGTCATGAAAAAGGCATCGCCAGAGAAAACATTCGAAGGACTGTATGGCTGGTGGGTAGTAAGCGATAAATATTCTCATTAGGAAGGCCTCATACAAATGTAAGTATCGATTATCATTAGTGAGAGGGTCATCTAGACCCTTACATCACCCTGAATCCTCATCAGCCTCATCAAGAAACTCAAATCATTTAATTGAGAAAGAACATCTGAACTATGTGACAATAAACGAAACCACTGAGCGGCCAATGTTTACGCTGATAGATGCGATAATTCTACACACACTGGCCAATCATATTAACTGGGTCACAAGACCGCTATCTAAACAGTCGTCAGGACTCAGTCCTTTGCGGATATAGCTGGGCGTGGGCACGGCGCAGGGCGTCTGGTCATCCGGCGCCGCCCCCGGTAAAATAAGCTTAGCCGCGTGGTCTGTCATGTGCTGAACGGCTAGAACGCACTCTGCCGCCATCGGGGTCAGAGGACAGCGTCCGGTCTAAGGTCCAGCGGGGCGGACAGAAGAACCACCAAATAACTGAGTCCAGCATGACCCAAATGATTATGGGACAAACGTACCATCAGACGACACAAGACTTTACTATAATCCCCCAAACAGCTCAGCCAGGTGGCTTACGTCATCAAAGTGTGCCGTCACACGCTGCAAAATATTTTGCGCTGAGCCGAACAGCACTCAGTATTCCACCAAATGAAAGGCGCCATCCTCCTTACCTGTTCATGGATGTAGTCAGCCAGGGCACGCGAGTACCGCTCGCCACGCTCCGAGAGGCGCGAGTTGCCGCCGATCTTCCCCACCTGGTTGAACTCGGACTCGCCGTGCTGCCGGACAGAGGTCAGGTCAGGTCAGGTCAGGTCGGGTCAGGTCGGGTCAAGTCACCTCGCTGGGGGGTACCACCGACCCCCGGGGTCAGACGTTACAAACACTACACCCTGACATCAGCAGCGGTCACCGCAGGGGCCCCCAGGCAGGCTGACCGGGGCCCGATGGAGGTCGGGGGGCGGCGTCCGACACCAATACACCGACCGGCTCCGGTTACAGTCCACTCACGTGGCCGGCCACCCGGTCTACAGATACAAACAACGGTCGAGCCGGGCCGAGCGAGGTAAGGACTACGCTCGCGTTCCACAGATAGCGACAAAGTGGGGCTTTGCTTGTGACAAATTGCTTGATTCCGCAGCAAAATTGTTCGCCTCGGGTACTCCGAAATCATAGTCTAAACAGCACAATCTCAAGTTAAGGACAAAGTCTCAAGTTTAGAAAATAGCACATCATTCTGCTGACTAACAAGGGGCTTACGACGACACCAACTCAAAGATTAAAAATAGCACAGCTATGGCGCCCTGAGTGGCGGGAGTAAAGACCAGCGAGCACATAGGATTCCTGGGTGATCTACCCCAGTATTTACTGACCCGTGTGAGGTAGATAGTCCTCGGTGTGATGTGGATGTTCATCAGGTAGTAGACGATGCGGGCCTGCAGGTGCCCCTCGTGTTTGTGCACCATCACCTTCTCGCCTGGGGGACAGACAGGGCAAAGTCAGGTCGGGGCCAGGGTATCACTCAATGCTGAGACAGCGACTGACACCGTTACACTCAGCAGAAAAAAGGCGAATAGACACAGGGATTCACAAAGGCGACACAGTTATACGTCAGCATCGCTCTAACGAGAAACGGTTACCCTCACACAAATCTATCATTAAAGTCACATCCAATGATCCAAACCATTCCCCTCGCAGCCCGTACCCGAGAGGCGGTACCTACCGGCGTTGAAGATCTTGATGAAGCTGAGCATGGCCTCCTCGACCTCGTCGATGGTCTGGTAGCAGGCCTTGTAGTGGTTGATGCGCTGCAGGAAATCCTGCAGGGCCGTCTCCTTGTCGCAGTCCGTGTAGTCGGGACTGGTCAGCTTCACCTCCTGGAGAGGGAGAGGGGAACACAGATCAATCAACATCCACAGACGAGAAAAATAACCGGCAAGTACGATAAACAATGATGTAGCAAATAAGCTCTCCATCACATAGGATACAGAGCTAACACGTGTCGTGCTGAGTATGGGAACAAGTCGATTTCGCTCGAAACTAAAAGGCTTTCGTCGACACAATCTTCTTTTACAAACAAGTTCGTGGTTCGCCTCGGCTTCTCACTTGGTAACCAAACAATCCACACATTCCACAGCTCAATGCAGGCTGGTAACAAATTAAAATGAAATTAAAACCCATCCACATTATGACAAACACGGTAATATTTCATCAGGCTGAGACCAGCGATGGACCCAGTAACCTAACGACACTGGCCCCCAGGTGACAGCCGTGCTCACCAGAATGTTCGACTCGACGATGTTGGGTTTATCACAGATGGATTCGACGAAGAAGCACTTGTACCCGAGCTTCTGGGTGCAGATGTCGAAGATCATGCGCCGACGCTCTTTGGTCGTGTTGGTGGCGTCAAACACCTGTAAAAGGACGAGAAGAAAAGTCAGGCATAAGTGGGTCTGGCGGACAAGCCAACGCGCAAAACTCGTATGGCATACAGGGTTACAGACAGTGGGGACAGCTGGTTCACAACTCAGTTACTTCAAAGTTTCGGCACGGCACGAACTCAAACAAAGTATCCACCCGAAGTATCCACCCAACCAAGCGCCACTCAGTTCTCGTTAGCTCAGTTTCTAGACTATGTCAGGAAGGTTCCACGCCTCCTAGTTCCATCCGTGCTTTATCCACCGTCTCCGCCGTCTCCACGGTCCGCCGTCTCCGCTGCTATCGACCGGCGGCGGTTCGCCCACGACTGAAAGGGCGAGCTCCCCGCCGCCATCACCACCATCCACCAGACATGGTACCAGGAACGGAGCAATCATTGATGGCAAACATAGACCGCATTGAGGGCGCATACCGCACGCCAACAACATGGACAGCATTCCAGAGTGAAACAAAACAAAGGACGCCATTCTGGGCCAATGGCGAACGCCGGGCGTTGACAGCATTCCGTGGTGACAAACCTCCATCGACATTCCGGTCACATTCCTACCGGCAAATACTCTACATTATGCAGTGTTCAGTCAATATAGACTCGACTGGACTCTATAGACTGGAATATTAGCCTCTAGAAACGGCCACCAGCCAAATACACGGAACACCTGGCGGCCAGCCTATTCACCTATCAGCACGGCCCAGAAACACAAATAGCGAGTTTCCAGAAGGGAGAAACCGGTGCCAGGCCCATTGATCTCTGGTCCCTACAGGTGCACCGTACGTCCCGAAACAGACTTGTTCGATCTGCGGTTATCAGACCCGGTAATAACTGGCACCGTGAAAGCCTCATTCCACTCCGTTACCCCGCCGATCGGGGGAGTTACGACACCATCTATCCTTATCTAATCCTATGGATCACCTGGGACCAGCTGGGTTCAGCCCGTTCAGCCCACCGTAAGAGGCCCCGCACCCAAATCTGTCATAGGTGAAATATCAGCCGTTACCAGCACGCCCATGAAATAGAAACACTGGCAACACCACTGGACAAAAGGGACAGGTAAAATATTATTCATAGAATTTGGGATTGCTAATATTATATAATGGAAGCATGAACAATTTCAGTTGGCTTAACCCGCGCCCCGTAGGGGGGGGGGGGGGCCGAAACGGCCCCCCCCTGTCCTTTTCGGTCGATATCTCCTAAACGGCTGGAGATATCGCCACCAAACTTTCAGGACCCCTCCGAGCATCAATTTTACACATTGTGACCAAAAATTTTTCCAGAGGATATGATAGGTTGGCCACAAATGACGTCAGAGTGACGTCATGTTCTGTCATTTTCGACCGAAAAAAGACCTTCGCGAGAAGACCTGTCAGGACTACAGCTTAGAAGATACAGAAAAATGATCAAGACATAAAAGGTGTAGAATTGACAGGGCTACAAAACTGCTATCTCGAATTTTTGAAAATTTTGAGTTTTGACCCCCAAAAATCAAAAAGGCATTTTTTTGGATATATTCGCCAAAAAATCCAAAAAGTTTTTTGAGTTTCGAAAAAACCGGAGTATATGTGATAGTGCCTACCGTCTTCTATCTACATACCAAATTTCAGATCGATATCTCGTTTTTTGGCCAAGTTATAGCGAAAACACTTCAAAAATGATGATGTCAAATTTTCAAACTCAATTTTTGGCAATTCTAGAACTCGTAGAGCAAAACGAAGACCACCATTAGACTCCCCGTGACGAGCTGCATCGAATCGATACCCATTTTATGCAAAAATATCAACTTTGAAATTTGACCTAATTTGACCTGACCTTGACCTGACATTCACAAAAACGTGACCTAGGCTGGCCTCAAAGGCTGCCTAACCCACATAATCGCATTTGTCATGTAAAATGGACCATAAAACATGTATCACACGACACATTCATATTGTGACCCCCGGTGACCTGACCTCGCTGTGACCTGACCTGGTATCAGTGACCTCAGATAGCAAAGTATGTGTTTGACGAACAATGTACCATCGATGGTTTTCAATAAATTACCAATTTACTCGCTTTCACAGCACATTTCTTGAATTGCCTGTGAACGGTGAAAATCTGACCTTTGACCTGACCTGTGACGTCATCGGTTTGACCTAGGTCAATGAAATTTGGTCACAAGGTAGTTCCCGGGTGGGGCTATCGAACGCCGTTTGAATTTTGAAAATCGGCCGGTAACTTTCCGAGATCTTAAGGGGGGGGCCGATACGGCCCCCCCCCCCTACGGGTGGTAGGGTCCGCCGGTAGCCCTACGGGGCGCGGGTTAACCCGCGCACCGACGGGGGTCTGCGCCAACTTCGTACCGACGGGGGGAGGGGGGGGGGGGCGGATGACCGCCCCCCCTGAGATCTCGAGAACGGAGCAAGATAGCGACAAGCGGTAAACGGCATCGAATACGCACGGTCAAGGTCTACAATTTTTACAAAGGTTATTTTCAGGTCAGGTCAAAGATGACGTCACAGGGGTCGAAAAAGTCAAAATGGCGGCGCTAGATATGGAGTTTTTCTCGAATAACTTTCGAATTAGTGAAGATAGGAACTAACTAAGGGCATCATCGTGATCCTCTCGTCAATCCGCATCGAATGATATATATGTTGACCTCGAAAGGTCAAGGTCAAAGGTTGACCTCAGGTCACGTGACCTCGAGGTCATCATGTATATCATTCGATGCGTCTTGACGAGCTGAACACAATGAGACCATCCGCGCGGCTGTGTCTTGCTCCTGTACGGAGTTATTGGCAAAAAACCGCTGGTGACCTTTGATGACGTCATATGACCTTACAGCTGCCCAACAGCAAAACAGACCTCAAGGTAGTGAAGGTTGATCGTATATGAAGTCATGTATGGTATATGGGGCCATTCTGACCCGTTTTAGTGGTAAAAACAGGGAGTTGATTTTTTCCCCATTGACTTATAATGGGGAGGTCCCGAAATTGACCTGACCTTAGGTCACCGATAGCAAAATTCCGAGATATACAAATTGTAGCTACTAATGACCTAATAACATCCTGCGACTTTCAAAGGCCTCCGACATCTACTGTAGCTCTGGCACGGTGACAAAGTTGCAAAAAAGTGACTTGAGGTTGGGTCATTCAAAGTGGCCTGGTGACCTGACCTTTAAAGGTAGGAGGTTCAAACTTGCACACCATGTGTAAAATTGATGAGGGAATAGTCGTACCAAATTTCGCGGCGCGCGCTTCCCGCTATTCGCGAAAAAACCTCAGGGGGGCGGATATCCGCCCCCCCCCGTCGTGCGCGCCCGTCGTTAACACGCCCGTCGTGCGCGTGTTAAAATCATACCCACCAATGCCCTTGAGATAATCAAAAAGAAAAACAAAGTAAAAACATTACAAAGAGAATTTTTCAAACCTAAACCAATATCCCACCCACTCTAAGGACCACGATTTGCCGCGACTCACCGCCACCATGCCGCCGTCATCGAGCCAGTGTCGGACGTCCTCCAGCGCGTCCAGCGCGCACTTGATCCGGATCGCCATCGCCTCCTCATTGTCTGGACGGAAAAAGTCGTGGTTCTTGTAGCGCGTGGTCGCCTGACGACGGTACTCGCCCACGTTGAACACTGCCGAGTGAAACAAGGTCGGGTCAGATCGGGTCAGATAAGATCACGTGAACTCAAGATAGGGTAGTGTAGTCGATCAGGTTAGGCCAGACATGATATATAGGATCAAGTCGAGAGTAGATAGGGTCGGATCAAAAAGTCAGGCAATTTGAGATTACGCGTGAAAAATAAGTAATAACAAAACCAAACAGGGAAGGTCAAACCACGGTGGGCCACACCAAGTCGCGTCAGGTCAGATCAGTATGAGGCGGAACACGCAGTGTGTCAGATCAGATCAGGTCAGACACGACAGATACGTGTCTCGCCATTGATGACCCCCACGGCGCCGCCCAGGCTGTGACGTCCGCGATCAATACGTCAGGCGGTTCGACGAGACGCGATCAGTGTCAGAGGCCTGAGGAGGTCGATACATCCAGCGCATCCCATTGTTCGTGGAGTGAACGGCCTCATCAGAACATGCACACGTGACACGACGCATGTGACAAGCAAAATTAGCATTGCATGCATAAATACCAAAAGCCCTAAAGGAAGACAACACATTTAGATTCTCAAACGCCAATGTATTTGTAGCAGTTCCGGAGAACAATGTTTACAAATAGGGTTTGTTTTCCGTTGAGCACGGCATACATATTACATACTATATTACCTATCTATGACGCCACAATACTGGTTCGCAAACACATATTCTGCCAAGTTTTCAGAGGCTTTAACCGGGGAGGGGAGGCTGCTAGCCGAGGACGGGTTTTCCAGTCCGCTCCCGTGCTTCCAAGACCTCCGGCACCGCAGCCACTTCTCATAACAAGCACTGACGTCATGACGCGCACTGGGTGATTATTACGTCATTGGTTCCGAAGAGATGATGGCCATCGTACGGCAGTGTACAGCCAAACCGGAAAGTTCGATTGCTCCTAGGTCCATACAGCTCCGCTTTACGGTTCAGTAAAATCTGGTGAGATCCCTATCTTCCAACGCAGTGAGACTCCACTAGGAACAAAATTAAAACTCCCTGGCATAGGTGAGCCCCGGGCCTTTATGCCCGGCACTCACAACAGAAACATCCTAGCCCAAAGCACAGTTAAACTTTGGCTGATTTTACTGAAAAGTCCTGTCTCCGGGGCACTGAATTCTAGGCCTCATCGGACCCAACCTACAGTGAAAAACCGGCCTGATCATTGATCAAACATCGCTCCCTGGCGCAGAAAAATCAAAAGTAAAACTCTAGCCCCTGGGGCACTGAAGCAGACAGTGTTAGCATGGACCTTACCCCGAAATCGGTGCCTATCCGGTTAGTTCCTGTTTGAACCGGCTCGGTGTCCGGCGCGGAGCCAGCTTAGCTACCGTTGACGGACTTGGCCCTGTGACCCAGCAAGTTTTTGTCAGCCAACCGACGACGCTCGCCCCCAGCTGCTCGATGCATGCGTTCTCCTTACGTAACTCCATACATTCGCCATTTTCCAACGATTGCAAGCTGACGAACCAGACAATACTCGTGAAGAGTGCCAAAATTCGACGAGATTACGTCAGGAACCGCTCATATTGGGTAGGTTAGCAGTTCGACTGACTATTTGAAACGGCGACCCTCCCCGCCCCCTGCGGACTGTGTTGCACGTCCCGCACTCTCGAGATAGAAGCCCAGCACGAAGCCGCGCCGATTCGGAGGGTATCGAGGCCATGGACCGGTCAGTCGGACCGTCTGCCCCACAGGGACAAACCGAACCGTCTCGAGAGCTCCAACATTCCAGCAGACAGCGGCAACCGATACACAAGTTTGGAGAGGCATCGGTTACCGCGTGGTACCTAGACCGATAACTGGGAACCCGTACCAAACAACCAACGGCCAGAGGTTCACTGAGTGCACAACTTGTTCAGTCTAAATACACAGAACTCGCAAGTGGTAGAAAAGTTACGCCTCGGCTCGTCTTGGCGGAGTTGATTTCTACTGTGAACGCACCAGTGTTGGAAATTCCATTTACGCGCCGGAAATTAGCGATTTCACAACCTGAAAATGCCTCCTAACTAGCACATACTGAGCCGCCCTAGTCAAACCCACACGGAATTCCCCTGGCCTTTCTCCGAGCATATGTCCACTCTACGTCACAACATTATCCGTCTTAGTTCATCGAGACAAGCTATACGCGGAGTGCCGGGACTCCCCTGTCTGTTTGAATGCCTTGCATCGCATCGCACCGAGCTGAGCATTGAGCAACGCTTATACCACAGAGCTCTGCAAGTGCTGCAGGAGACACGACGTCCACCTACCTTTGGTCTTGATGCCGGTCCAGTTGAGATAGCGGGCCAGCTTGCGCGCCATGTACGTTTTGCCACGTGCCGGCAGACCCACCGTCACTACCACGTGCGGCACGTGGATGCTCTTAGTCCGCTCGCCTGGGGACAGAAAAGAGAAATATGTGTTACCATCCTTCGTTGACCAGACATATCGTCTTTCATACAATACCAGTAGCTGCACAATGCCCGCACATGATAGGTACACAGATCGATAAAAAAACACGACAAACAGTCCACGAATCACCAGTCCTAGAATGACAGGTCAGGAGTACATGAAGCCAGGCAACAACACTGCGAACCGGGTGTCAATCCATTCCATCAATTTCCAATGGAATCGGAAGTCAGAACAAAATCACGTCATACAACGGCACCAAGAAAGCAGACAGCTCGGGGGCTCTAAAAACGCCCGTTTCAGACACGTGTTCACAATCTGCCTCACGTGCAGCCTACATGAGCATCCTGCATCAGACGGGTTTACATCTGGGTCACAGACTGCGCAGCTGTCTTATCAGCAACACATGAATGTGTGGGGACAAGAGACACGACACTTAACCATATACAGTGCACGCTCAGCAGATAACACGGCATGCTATGAATATGACTGCCCATACGACGAAACGACAAGGATAAGATTCACAGTTGGTCACGATTTTTCATTACATCAGTTACAACTTACACAATAAGGAAATATTCGACTCTAACACGCCACTGTTGTGTAATGAGCGAGTGAAATGACCACAGTCAGCGTCATGCTGACGCTGGCCATATTCTGCTGAACATAAGGTGCAAGACACTGACATCAATGCCAATGTGGAATCAACCACCGCAAGGCTGGCAAATTAGGGATTTCCCATGGAAAGGAGATTATCATGATTTGAGATTTGAGAAGGACAAAGTTTAGCAGCATGAGCAAAGCCCGGCTTATGGAATTACGATACACAGGTAACCCCGCACTTCATCACCAATCTGAGCGTCGCCCACGCCGCTAGCATATATCTTTATGGCTTCAGTAAGCCGTTAGTGTACCCACTGCCACCGCTCGTAGCCGGTTCGGCTGCGAGTTATCACAGTTCGTTCGGTGACCTCACCCCGGAGGATAGGGAGGGGCTCCCACGGGCCTTCCGTTTCCGCGTGCCGGGAGGAAGTGTCTGCTCCTGGAGGCCGGACCGCCGGAGGGGGAGGACGGCCTTCGGACCACAGTCACGGCCAGTGGGCGGACCGTAGGAGACACACCCCCGGCGAGCGGCCTTGGACGGGCGGCCGCCGATCAGGGCCCGCCTACCGCCCCCAGATCACAACAGAGGACTCACGGCAGTCACACAGCCAACAACAGAAACCCTTCGACCACTGAGCAACCAAAAATAGACAGACGACCCACATATATTAGACGTATTCATAACACATGGAAAGAGCGAAAGGTTCAACTTGGCGTAAAACTTTCTGCGCGAAGAGAGGCATTTACGCGCTCGCACAACACACAGTGGATGGTACACTACCTGCATCTCACACAGAAACCTCCACACCTGACATAGGACGAATCAGAATCCCATTGAGTGCGGTGCTGAGGACAGGTTTTGCGTTTTCCGTTCTAAGGGACAAAAGATAAACGCTCCATGAAGGCATCTGACCTACATGAACATTGAACACCGACCGTGAAGGTGGAACAAAGCTTGGGTGGAACGACCGACAGCATCGACTATCGACCACTATTGAGGTAGACATCGACTCAGTTCGTGGAACTGGGTTGGCCCATCATCATCCAGCGACTAGCACACAGACAATACCATTTGCCAGTGACGGCGCCGTCTACCGCTGGAGCTGGGATCGACCCACTGAGGTCAGGGATTGAACGGGCGGTGTCTGCTGCTGGCTGCCTCGCACCAAAAACAATGCACGGAATGCGAAGGAATAAGGCATACCACGACAGCCCAAATATCTGCCATTGCATCCCCTTTCTGAAGCTATGTGTCATCATGACACCCATTGTCTGGACAAGGCAGAGTACCAGTCGGTCAGTGAACCTCACCGATCAATGGCCGTGCCTTAAGCACAGCGAGCGCACACTTGATTGTTTGGTGCTGCAGTTACGCCAGCTGCACCAGACACCGTTCAGGTACTCAAGATGGGAAATGTCAGAAGAGTCCTCGCCGTGCACGCAGGTGTTTTCAGAGCGGGCGGGATGTGTTTAAAACAGGGACAATTACGC
The DNA here is from genome assembly GCF_019059575.1 of Amphibalanus amphitrite. Lineage (NCBI taxonomy): Eukaryota > Metazoa > Arthropoda > Thecostraca > Balanomorpha > Balanidae > Amphibalanus > Amphibalanus amphitrite. The sequence goes on from NW_024881621.1 coordinate 492,443, forward strand.
AGTTATTCTCAGAGCGACTATCAGGACACAGGCAGTAGGACGAGCGTTGCTCTCAGAGTCAAACAGAACACAGGAGGTCGTAACATCACACCAGCACACTGATCCAAGCATGGCGCAGGCATAAATGCAGCTCAGTACAGCACACATCTGAGGGCACTCTGGCCCATTCGGCCGACTGCCGAGAAGGTGCAGTCACACCACAGTCAGTTCGAGGTGTCTCAGTGTGACACTGTCACTGGTAAGGACCGTGGCCCGGCTGGCTGGCCGCCAGTCTGTGCTGACAGTAACGGAGACAGTCGAAGGGACAGGATGGGCGGGCCCACACAGCACAGGATCCCGTGACAAGTGCGGTGAGGAATGGTGAGTCTGGTGTGGCGCTCCTGACTGGCGGACTATGAAATGGAGGTTCAGGTGACTCAATAATCTTACGTGGAGGTTTGATGCGCATCTACTACAACTGTGCTCACTATTCATCGGTTGCATTTGAACGCGGCCCAATCCGTGCTCACTGCTCATATATCACTTTTAAGTGATCTGAGATCAACAAATCAGTTTCCATCACCAAATGCGGGCAGCTAGCAAGACCTCCGCATCATATCAATGCAAGTCATAAAGTGGGATAGTCTCAGGATTGATGATACGGCACAGAACGGTGCACAGGTGTGCCTTTCACCGATACCGTCACCGGCCACCGGCACTGCGCACCGCTCCCCACACCTGAGTACACAGCGCACCCTCCCCGCCAGCTGACTGCGCCGTGCACCCTCCCTCCGCCAACTCAGCGTGTTTACAGTCGGTAGGAGGGAGCCAGACAGACCTAGCCAGTCTCTCCACCCATGGGGCACAGGAGGGCAGAGCACTGACCGGCCTTGGTAGGTCCACGGCACCCACACAAACCACTCTCACATACAGTTGTTACCACAGGCAGGTGCGCACCCTCGCCGGCCACCGATGTAAACAGGGCACCAAGGACAGCCTGTGTCCCGCCCCACAAAACAGCTCACACGACCACAACACAACAAAAGACACAGCGCGCCGTCAGAGGGAATGGGTTTTTTTCAGCGTGGCAGTAGCCCTCTTACCAGGCAGGATGTCGGGTAGATTCATCAGTCGCAGGAACGGGTGGTTCTGCATCACCTGTTGCGGGCTCCGACCGCGGGCCATCGCCGGCTTGCCCTCACTGATCACCGGCGGCATCGCTGACGGAAAGGTTCACCCCCACCCCGACTGGAACCGCGCCGCGCCCGCTCCAAGTCCGTCTCACTCCTGGCAGTCGGCCGGTCACGCGTGTGTCGGAGTGGGAACAGCGGCGTCTGACCTGTACCCTCCGCGCGCGCGACCGCCAGCCGACTGGCGGACCGCCGGCGCCGGCCGGCCGGCTCGCCGGAGCCGTGACGTCAGCGTCGGTACGGCGCCCGGCCACGACTCACGGCCTTCGGGGTGTCCTTCCCGACCCACTGCGGTGCGCTGCTCACTGAGACACCACTTCCGTCATATACACCACCGCGACCTCCTCTCCTCCTTCGAGCAGGCCCGCTCCTCGGAGAGCTGCTTCTTGTCCAACAGACGGCCAGAGTTCAGCGCACACCGTTCTTCTACCAACGAGCCGACGCGCCCGTAAAACGGCGCCCAGTCTGGCAGAGTGGGGCAGTCGAGGACCGTCTTCAGAGTGAGATCAATCGTGGAAGCTCGCTGAGCTCAGACTGAACTCCGGTTACCATGGGATCCCGTCTCAACCGACCCGTCCGCCGCCAGCGCAAACGGACATCTCAGGCCCGGACCCAGAACAGCGCGGTCATCCGCGATTCAACGCTCCGCCGTTGTGAGATGAAGAGCGCTGCGACACAGAGGGATAGTAGGGCTGGATCGATCGGATGGTGCACTCCAGGCCAATACGAGCAGACGAGCGCCCGAAGAAGTTACGTAACGTTCCGAAATTTAGAGCGTAATTACTAAAGCATTTGCTAAAAATGAGCGTTAATTTGAAAATATTTTGACGATGGCCTGAAAAAGTGATTTATAAAGTTGAAATTTAGTTTTAACACATTGATCAATGCTAAATTATCTGTATTACCTTGAAATCAACACCTTGATTTATTGAATTTTGATATTAGCATGGTTGGCAACGGTTGGCAACATCAACATTTTCGCAATGTTTCCAGAAAGGCAGGTAAATCTCGCTGATTGCCAGAACGGCTCCTCCAAGCAAACAGCTCACCTTCAGCGCACCATCAAATTGAACTCGACCCTGATCGACTCACTGAAAAGCCTTAATTAGTGGGCTCAGCTCCGTCAATGCCATTTCCTGGTAAACACAGAAATTACCAGTCCTCGCTATGTGGCGAGTTCACACCGCCATTTCCAGACAGAACAAATTACCCGCAACAAACAAGGTCGGCAATATCGACCGCACGGCCCTGAGGCAGTGTGGCGGCGCCGGTATTTACCAAGCCGCCAGTTCCCACGGGACGGCTAAAGGGGGTGCACTACTGTAAGTACACTGAACGCCACCGTCTTTCAGGCGTTGGTGGACTGATACGCCTCCTTCAAGGCGGTATTAGCCCGGCAGGGCGGTTTCGGGCCTCCGCTGGTCTGTAGCGACTCGGCGAATGAGAAGCTTACTAGCTTTACCGGTGCAAATTTAGATTGCTACACGATGAGTGTTCAGGACTCTCACCTGTACCTACCAGGTTCGTATGGAAAGTACTAGCAAGTCGACACAGGTGTGAGCTCAGGGTCAATAGTTTGAAATAATCTCTTTTCGACTCGATAATCCATTTCCGACTCCAGACTCTGTACCGAACAAATAAATAACGTTGCAAAGAGGTCGCCTTATGACTGATAGTCATGGAGTGAGCTGAGCCGCAAAGAGCAGACAACAATGTGTTCGGTAGCTAGGAAAGGTCGGTGTCACGGTTTTAGCAGTCCTAAGCTTTTCCAGGGAATCACCTCCCTGAGGTTGAAGGTGATGGTTCCAAAGCGGCAAATGCGGACATAATTGCTTCGCATAAAGCCAAGAGATGCACATTTAGGAATGAATTCCTAACTTGTCAGCTCTACACGTTATCTGGGGCACTTCCGCATCCTAATATTTATTTCATCTCGTTACAAGTCTCTGAGCTAGTTGGATCTCAGCGGTTCTTTCTGTGCTGCGGGGTCGAACGGGTCAGGGACGGATACTCGGAGCCACCCCGCGCGCGAGGCCGGCCTCCAGTGGCAAAAACAGGCGGCTCTCCAAACGGAGCGCGAGTCGCGCGCACCGTGGGCCGGTCACACACCACCGTGGCACCACTACCGTCACCAGTCACCAGCCGGGGCCGCGGGCCGGCGCGTGCCAGCCGACGGCCGCAGGTCGGCCCACTGGCGCTCAAAGGCACTGCAAGGTCAGGCGGCGGCCGGCGCGCGCAGCCCCGCCCCTGGCCGCCGCCAATGGCCGGCGCCCGGCCGCTGACGCGCCGCTGGCTGGTAAACGGCCGCCTGGCACCGTTGCATCAGCCGGCAGCAGATGAGGGGCGGGGACTGGCCGCACGCCGCTGCACTGCGGCCCTGCGCAGTTGACGGCCGGCACGGGAGCCGGTGGGCCCGGCGCCACCTGGGACGGGGGGCCGCGACCGAGCAGCCCTGCCCGCCGCCCGGTCCCACTGGCAGCAGGCCACGTCAACCGGCGCACCAGCCACCTTCGAGCAGAGCCCCGAAACCTCCGGACTGAGATAACCATTCAACGGAAAAGTTCCGATACGGTGCATGGGTGCATCTGCACTCAAAGAGCAGCGTCACTGTTTGGCTGTTGAGCAACGCTTGCGTTTTGCAGGCTGACCGGAGGGCCCATGCTCCTCCTCATTCCCCGATGCTGTAGCTGGCTGCAACACATGCAGAGTTGCAGAACTAATGTTGACGCCGCTAATAGCTGAGCCAGAGCCAGTCAGCATCTCCAGCTTGAATAAGGCTCGCCAAGCACATCTCACAATAATAACAGAACATTCTGAACTGCGAGTGAACAGGCAAAAAAAATGCTCCATTAGGAATCTGTCGCCCAGCAGGGACCATGACTCGCACAAAGGAGCCACAATGTGGCGTGTCAGACTCAAATTATGAAGAGAATAAATACAATACAATTTTGAGAAAAGCAGTGAGGAGTTATGAATGATGTTCCAGGTAGGTACTTGGCGCCTATATTCTACCTTGAAAGAAAGAAGAAGCAAAGAGAACAACAGGGAACAAACTTCCGCTGATCCCTTTGACAGTTTTGCACATGGGCGCACATTTGCGTGTGCTTTACATTCATATCGTCACGAGTGACCTCAGCCGGTGACCTCTGGAGTTAACCTCTGCAAATGACGCCTGCCATCCCAAACAAACGTTGTGTAGGTGACCTTTCCACCGACATCTTCAGGTGACCCCTGCTCCGCTCGGACTAGCGCCCGGTGTGAACGTTAGGGGACGGGTGACAGGACGGGGGGGGGGGGTGTCCGTTTCCCACCCGGCCGGATGGACCCGGAGCCGAACCCCAAAATAGCGCCTCAGAGCTGGTGACGGGACGGGAGCGGAGGCGCAGTCTGCGCCGGCGCCGAGCCATAGCTTCGCCGGCTTGGACCACAGCCCGGTCCGCCGCAGGGACCAGGGAGAGAGGGGACCGGGGAAAGAGGGTGACGGCTAAACTAATAATCTTCCATTTCTGGGCAGGGTCAAGAGGCTGAAAATGCTCATCAGCATAGTTGGAAAGTAAGGCGATCTTATTGGATTGGAGGATATCATCTTGTGATGCGTTGAAGATAACTACTCTCCGCTCAAAAGCATCATCCTTCAGCTGCTCTCCAATAGACTGATTCAAAGGCAGAAACCAACACCAAGGGGCCGTTTCCCAGTATGGCCTCACCGGCGGCACCGCCCCCAGAGATGAGGTGTGATGACGCCACCATCACATGGTCTGCCCGAACCAGCGTGACTTGCACTCGGTGCACTCCGTGCAGTGTTGCTGAATGCCAACTACCTACCCGTCATACTGGCCACTGGGCACTGGCTGTACAGTGAGCTGTTGTGTAACGGCGCGTCTGAGCGTCGGGCAAAGCCCGGTGCTGAATTGATCGCATTTGGGATTAAATGTTTTTTTTTCTGTTGCATTGTTCATCTGGCAAAATTGATTTCATGCCTATCCCTAAGTAGGTAATCTTCATGTGGTAGCCGTCCTCTGCTCCTATCAGGGAATAACAGGGGCATTCCACGATAGATCGTACCACTTTTTTCCAATTTGACACCCTCATCTCTCGGATTTTAACGATAATTGGTCTAAGGGGTAATCAGGGGCTCTGAATCCTCCTGTAACAATTTCAGGCTTATCAGATGAGTGGTTTTTGAGTTATAGTGTATAACATGTTTTGGATCTTGCGTTGCAGCCCCAAGTTTGGCGGGCTGTAACCAGGCTTCAGTAGGATTGTGATTGCAGGATTGCAAAATCCTGATTGCATTCCTTTTTGGTGGATTGCACCTGGATTTGAAATCCATTCCAAAAAACAGGATTTGATTGCGGATTGGATTGCATTATTCTTCCAATTTTTGCAATCCAATCCGGATTGTGTTTGATTAGTGCTTTGAAATGGTTTGTTGCGATTGAAAATTATGAAATCGGCTTCATCGGCTTAATGTAATTTGCTATCAAGGGCTTTACATCGAAACTGGAAATAATTTAAACGCTTTTAATTTAAAGGCTCAAAATAATATACGCTGATGAACTACATAGGAAGGGCAAAATTACGTATTTGAGGGCGAGTTTTAAAAATATAAAACACTGGTTGGGTAGAGGTTTAAATGTGCCGGGGTGTTTGAGGCAAAAAATATTTCCCATAAAATACCTGTGCCTTAGATAGGAATTACTCTCAAGACTAGGTGCTAGAAATGGGTGATTTGGGGATGGAGGCACGGCCCTATGCCCCCTCCCTCCCCCAGATCCACTAGTGCACATAATGATACAACAGGATTGCAAAAAAGGATTGCCGATTTGATCACAATCCAAGTGAAAAAAGGGGATTGCGGGTTGGAATGCAATCCACTTCGGCACTAGGAATGTGGATTGGGAATGCAATCCTGTCAAAAAGGATTTTACCGATGCCTGGCTGTAACTCTAAGACGGATAATTCAAATGCCAAATGCTATACGGCATTGAACTTGCATTGAAACAAAGAATTATATGCATTTTTAAAATTTTGAAATATACACTATTTTTGATATAAAACACCTAGAGTTTCCTTTCATTTGCATTTTTATGCCTTTGGGACCAAATTTTTTTGAATTTTTATTTACTTAAAAACATTTTTGGATCACTTTTAAGAAGTATGCAAAAAATTAGGAAGGTGTTCTTTCTATAAATGTACTTATTTTGCGTTACCGTAATGGTCTCGAATTGTGATTTCGGAAGAGAGCCTACACATGGTGTGGTAAAGCTGCCTAGTGACATCACTGGTTACTGAAAGTTCAATTGAAGTCATTTTTGCCTCACTTTTGCATTGTTGACCTTGCGTGACGTCATTCGTACGTCACTAGGGTCATAAGAGTTTTTCGTCAATAACTGGGGCATTCCACGATAGATCGTACCACTTTTTTCCAATTTGACACCCTCATCTCTCGGAATTTGACGAAAATTGGTCTCGGGGGTAATCAGGGGCTCTGAATCCACCTGAAACAATTTCAGGCTTATCAGATAAGTATTTTTTTAGTTATGGTGTATAACATTTTTTGGATCTTGCTTTGCAGCGCTAAGTTTGGCGGGCTGTAACTCTAAGACGGATTATTCAAATGCCAAATGTTATATAACATTGAACTTGCAATGAAACAGAGATTAATATGTATTTTTGAAATTTCGAAAAATACGCTATTTTTGATATATGACATATAGAGTTTTCTTTCATTTGTATTTTTTGGACTTTGGGACCAAATTTTTTTGAATTTTTATTTCTTTAAAAAATATTTGGCTCATTGTTAAGAAGTATGCAAAAAATTAGGAAGGTGTTCTTTTTATAAATGTATTTATTTTACGTCACGATAACGGTTTCGAATAGTGATTTCGGGAGGGGAGCTTAGAAATGGCGTGGAAAAGCTGCCTAGTGACATCACAGGTTACTGAAATTTCAATTTAAGTCTGAGTCATCTAAAAAAAGTGAAAAGAGGGTTCATCCAACCCTCTTTCCTATAAGCGCGAGGGTGAAAAAGGCTGTTTTGTTCTGACATTGTTTTGGACGCCAATGACCATAGCTGTCCGAGACGAAAGTTACAGGACGCATACATGGTGTCCTCCAGAGGTCTCACAACTTGTATATCTGGGAATTTTTCAAGGTTACATGAGGTCAGGTCGGTCACGTGACATCACTGTCATAAATCAATGGGGAAATATAAAAACTGTTATTTTGGCGCCGAGAATGATCTAAAACTATCCCACGTACATGGTGTCGTGATTTCATGCACTCCTTGCAAGTCCAATGCTTTACTTTTGCATTTTTAACCTTGCGTGACGTCATTTATGACGTCACTAGGGTCGTAGAGTTTTTCGTCAATAACTCCCGATCAAATGGAGCTAGAGAGTCGGGAAAGCCACCAATGGACTCGGGAAGACCTTCCGAATCGAATGATATGCCATATGATACCCTTTGCCCAGCTTCATGACCCGAGGGGCTCTGACCTGACCTTGACCCGAGGTCAACTACTTAAGTTGACCTCACCCTAGCAAAAAGTATACCATTCGATGCACCTGAGCTAGGCGAACACAATGATGCCAAAATCGCGGCTCTGCGGCCATTTTTGCGAAGTTATTTACTAAAAACCGAACCCGTAACTTCAGTCACGTGACCTGACCTCAGACGCTACCGGTTAACCTGAGACCTTAAAATCGGGTACCAATCGCTGCGACTTGTAACGGCACACACGCTCGTTTTTTCCGCGAGGCTCTAGCTCTATTAGAAGCAAAACGGCGTGCTGGGGTCGTATCAACCCCTCCGAAACCCATTTTGTTTGCGGGAAAATGAGGAACTTATAGAAAGAACACCTTTCTAATTTTTTGCATGTCGCTTTGCAATGACATGAAGTTCATTTTGAAAAAATAAAAATGTGAAAAATTTTGGTCCCAAAAGTCATTAGAGGCAAATGAAAAAAGAATAAGGTTTTTGCTCAACAATGAAATTTTTTCTTTGGAATTTTTAAATAGTAATATTAATTTTTGATTCATCGCAAGCTTAGTGTTGTTTACTTTTTGTTGGTTGCTTAACCCGTTCTTGAGTTATAGGCCATCAAACTCACCGTTACATACCGAAGTTAAAAAAATGTAATGCAATATAACTCAAAAAGTTTTGATCTGAGAAGTCTGATATTTTGCCAGGCGTCTTTGGGGCCTATGATTACCCCTAGGACCGATTTTCATTAAAATCTGAGAGATGAGGGTGACGGGCCTGGTACGATCTATCGTGGAATGCCCCAACTCTCGATCAAATTGAGCTAAAGAGACGGGAAAGCTACCAATGGACTCGGAAAGACCTTGTGAATCGAATGATGTGCAATATGATCTCATTCACCCAGCTTTGTGGCCTGACCCGACTGTTAACCATCTCTGTGGCGGCGCTGTTTGTCCAGCGCCGCGCTGGTTGGCTTTGCCGCGGACTCGGGGCGGTCACGTGATGCCCGGGGGCTGGCTGCCGGCTGGGCCGCCCGGTCGGGGAGCGGAGCCAAGTACACGGCAGTGTGCTGACCCGAGGTCAGCGACTTAAGCTGACCTCACCAGAACAAACAGTATACCATTCGACGCGCCGGAGCTAGGCAAACACAAAGATGCTAAAATCGCGGCTCTGCGACCATTTGTTGCGAAGTTATCTATCAAAAACCGGACCCGCAATTTGGGTCACTTGAAATGACCTCAGGGGTCACCAATGAACCCGAGACCTTAAAATGTGGTATCATTCGATGCATCTTGTAACGGCGCACATGCTCGTTTTTCCGCAAGGTTCTAGCTCCATTAGAGGCGAAACGGCGAGCTGGGGTCGTACCGACCCCCCGGAAACCCATTTTGTATACATTTAAATGAGGAACTTATAGAAAGAACACCTTTCTAATTTTTTGTATGTCGATTTTAAAGGGCCTGAGGTTTATTTTGAAGAAATAAAAATGGCAAAAATTTTGGTCCCAAGGGCCATTATAGACAATTTAAAAAAATACAACGACTTTTTTAAATATGTAAAGCTTTTCTTTCCAATTTTAAAAATACTGTATTAATCTTTGATTCATCGTTAGTTCAAAGCTGTTTACCGTTTGTTGCTTGCTTAGCTCGTTTTTGAGTTATAGCTCATCAAACTCACCCTTACAATCTGAAGTTTAGAAAATATTATGCAATGTAACTCAAAAAGTTTTCATCTGAGAAGTCTGATATTTTGGCAGGTGTTTTTGGAGCCTATGATTACCCCTTGTACCAATTTTCATTCAAATCTGAGAGATGAGGGTGACGGGCCTGGTACGATCTATCGTGGAATGCCCCTACAGCTATCGCTTCAATGAATCGGTCCGCTGCCACGACAGTCACCAAGTGCAGCGGAGACCGTCAGCGGCCCTCCGATCGCAACAGAGGGGTTCGTGAGCGGTCTCCAGCCAGACATGAAGTCGTTTGTGCTCCCAAAGAGCGTGAGGCCTAGGAGTGGCACGTTGTTTTACATACTTTTGTGGCACTCCTAGACCCGTCGGCTGATCCGGCCCGGTCCATCCAGGCGCCTTGGATTCCGGAGCAGCCTGCGCCGGCAGTGGCAGCAGTCAACCGGTGACCCCAAAACATTTCGGCAGCAGCCGCCCCGGTCCGGCCGTCTGTCGCCGGTCCATCTGACGAGCCGGCACGCTCGGTTACGTCAGCCCGTACCCGCCAGTCACGTGCCCTGGGGCGCCGCCTCCCTCTTCCAGGGCGGGCTGGTTGTGCCGGCCGGGCTCGCCACCATAACACCACGTGACCACCCCAGCTGCTCACTAGCTCACTGCGTGCAGCCGCACGGCTCGATCACGTGACCGCTGGGCCACCCCACAGTGGGAGTGATCACAGCCCACCGGCTGATCACGTGATCACCTGTCCGGATGGTCACACCGCACCGGCGTGCTAGGGCTATTATTGGCTATTGTTGGTCTCTGCTGTCTGAATGCCGTATGACGTACAAAAAAGACGGCCGGCGGAATGGGAAGTGACACTATCATCAAACAAAAGCATGATCAATGGTAGGCAAGGCATACAAGGAGATCACGGTGTTACAGCGTGATACCTACCAGCATTGGCGGAGTGTAATTGGACACTTAGAGGACAAACCTATCCCCAGAATAGTCCCTCAAATGGCAAAAAGTTGGTGTCTCGCTGCCTTATGAATTGCTGCGCGACTTCACACAAGCTTTTCCTTGTAAAAGTATGTTCTAACTATGCTGCTAAGACAACCAAATTTCACCAACATCGGATGCTGCGGGAGGGGCAAATGCCCCATATGCCACCCCTCGATTCGCCAGCACCTATCGGCAGTGCCAAGAGGCAACGATGAACGACACATCACAACCAAATGAGATCACAACCAAATGAGCGTGTGTTTGCACGCCTATGGGCGTTCTGAACATTGTCGGAAGGTAAACTGAACAGTGAACGCACAGCCTTTCGAAAGGTTCGATTTACCTACCTGTGAGATAATAACAGCGTGGCGGACCTATATTTGCGCTCAACCCGAAGCCAGGGCGGTGGGGGTCGATGGCGTGTCTCAATTCAAACACATTTCAATTTGTCTTTCAAGTTAAGTGAAATAGCTTCGAGAGAAAAGTTTTAATGGCAATATTTTTGGTGAACAGCTAGTCCCTCATGATCCGCCAACTTACCCTTAAAACGACTTTACCAGTTGGGGTGTGGTGTTCTCAGAAACAGTAGGAAGTGGGTAATGCGGCGTGGTGAAAGGTGCGATTTTGAGGAATGCTCGCATATCTACCTGAAAGTGAATAAAGCATTGCGATACCAAAAGTCAAACAAAAGGAAAATGATCAAATCCAATACACCATTCGTGTTCTCTTTTTGAGTGTGCATTGTACTTACATATCCTCATGTAGGTAGGCATTACCTATGGCGCATTTTCTCAAATGATGCGCAACAAGCTAGAATTCCGGTATCCATATGTTCAATAACGGGGATACGAGCATGTGGAGGAAGTCTTCATCGGACCACAGTCAGACTTAATTGCCCTTCACTCTGACTTTTCGCCAGGGCGTGATTTAGAATCGTTTCATTCTTCAGCATTCAGAACCATTGGAGAAATCTGGAGGCGGACTCCTGCGGCACGGTTATGAGCCCTCCGAAGGAGGCGAACAATCCATATGCGAATGCGATGCCTCGTGACGGACAAAGTCCTGCGCCGTTTCGCAGTCCAGTCTGGAGTGTTTGGTCACCCGTTCACACGTGGTCCCCAGCGCCGGTGCCAAGTTCCGCTCTGACCGGTCCACATTTGGACGGGCTGACGACATGGCCTCCGTTTTAGCCGGACGGCCACCCCGAGCCGCCGCCAGACCCCTGCGTGGGTGACGTCAATCCGTGACGTCAGCAGACCAGACGGCCCCCTTTCTGGGCCACATCAACACATGAAGACGGGCCGCGGTGGCTCGCCGTCCAGAGTCCGCCGATGGCCGGGTCCCGAGTCACGGGGTGAGCCGCCGCCGGCCGCCGGGTCGGGGCCGCGCGCCGCCGCGGAGGAAGTCAGAAGGTCACCACTGGCCGATCCCGTGATCCTAACATTCCTAACCCAAACAGTCGACTGACCCGCGCTCGTTAGAGGGTCATGCAGCGGCCGCCGAAGGACAATCAGACCGCGCCGAGCTCCAGATTCTCGGAGCGTTGTGCAACGCCCGACTCGCGTTCATCCTAATTTTGTCTGTTTGCGAAATCGGACCGGCGCATTGGGCAATGCGGGCGTCGGCGGCGGGCTGGGTTTGGTTTGGTTTGGCCAGGCGCCGCCGCACCGTCAACCACCGGCCATGAACCACCACCCCGACAGGACAAACAGCAGGCAGACTCACGAGATGGATCGACGTACGCGCTTAGCTCACCTCTGACCATAGGCAGCTAAGGCCTGATCATGGGGGTGGAGAGGAACACAAATGCCAGCCTCTCCCCATGCTCTGAGGTAGCGACATGCTATAGCGGATCACTCCGTCAGAGTGCATTTGTACCCAAACGGCTGGCCTGAGTGCATGCCTAAGTAATCTGACAATGGGTGTCAGCACTGCTACACGCTGTCGACATACCAGCGTGTCTACTCGTATAAAGATACCGAGCAGACGCTTTCACACCACATGATGTCTGGACTAGAGCGCAGCGTGGGGTTTTCTATAGCGGCCCCTGACTGTGACCCAACCAATAGTTTGGGAACGGGGCGCGATAAATTGCACCGGCAGCCACCCGGGCAAATCGCTAGCTTTCCCTGAGTATCTGTACAAACACCACTTTCCATCCGTGAATGAATAAGGAGCGGTAACAAAATGACGGCGAGAGTTCGGTGGTCTGGGGTAGCTTGACACTTTCAGTCCAATCAATGCACTACACGGAACAAATTGAGTGCAGTAATTTTATCCGACTCGTATCATACGAGAACACATACTTGCGTTGCTAAAGGTAACAAGGACACAGCTGACAGCTCACGCGTTGTTTACGAGTACAGGACTTAACCCGCGCACCGACGGGGGTCTGCGCCAACTTCGCACCGACGGGGGGGGGGGCGGATGACCGCCCCCCCCTGAGATCTCGAGAACGAAGCAAGATAGCGACAAGCGGTAAACGGCATCGGATACGCACGGCCAAGATCTACAATTTTTACTAAGGTCATTTTCAGGTCAGGTCAAAGATGACGTCACAGGGGTCGAAAAAGTCAAAATGGCGGCGCTAGATATGGAGAGAGTTTTTCTCGAATAACTTTCGAATTAGTCAAGATAGGAACAAACTAAGGGCATCATCGTGATCCTCTCGTCAATCCGCATCGAATGATATATATGTTGACCTCGAAAGGTCAAGGTCAAAGGTTGACCTCAGGTCACGTGACCTCGAGGTCATCATGTATATCATTCGATGCGTCTTGACGAGCTGAACACAATGAGACCATCCACGCGTCTGTATCTTGTTCCTGTACGGAGTTATTGGCCAAAAACCTTTGGTGACCCTTGATGACGTCACATGACCTCACAGCTGCCCAACAGCAAAACAGACCTCAAGGTAGTGAAGGTTGATCGTATATGAAGTCATGTATGGTATATGGGGCCATTCCGACCCGTTTTAGTGGTAAAAACAGGGAGTTGATTTTTCCCCCATTGACTTATAATGGGGAGGTCGCGAAATTGACCTGACCTTAGGTCACCGATATCAAAATTCCGAGATATACAAATTGTAGCTACTAATGACCTAATAATATCCTGCGACTTTCAAAGGCCTCCGACATCTACTGTAGCTCTGGCACGGTGACAAAGTTGCAAAAAAGTGACTTGAGGTTGGGTCATTCAAAGTGACCTGGTGACCTGACCTTAAAAGGTAGGAGGTTCAAACTTGCACACCATGTGTAAAATTGATAAGGTTATAGTCATACCAAATTTCGCGGCGCTACGCGCCGCGGTTTTCCCGCTATTCGCGAAAAACCTCAGGGGGGGGGGCGGATATCCGCCCCCCCCCGTCGGTGCGCGGGTTAAAATCGTTCTGGAAGTCAGTGGGGGTTCAACTCGCAGGATTCTCACACCTCAGACGCAAAAAAATCCTTGAGAGGACCTCAAACCGATGCTAAAAGGTGCTCTTACCAACTGAGGTCACCAAAGGTCTCATACTAGTCTGGGCAGACCTCGCACAGGTCTGAGAGGGCTCAAAGGTCTCATGGTAGTCTGGACAAACCTCACACAGGTCTGAGAGGGCTCAGTGAGTGTTCGTGCTGTGGGGATCCGCCGTGTCACTCCTCCACCCTTCTCGGGAGCTCAAACCTTGGAATTTACCATTAATATTTAGTTAGAGCTTAGGAATTTCTCAGCACACAGCCCCTTCAATCATCCCTCAATGAAATCATCAGAGAAAACCACCATCAAGACTTCAGCATCAGCGTTCAGCGCCGACCACTGCACTGCCACCTAGCGGCGAATCCGGCCTTCACATGGGCGCCACAGTGCTGCCACCTACACCATACGGCCACCCAAAGGTCGACCTACCGCTGCGCCATCCCTGCCATCTGTCGCTGGCGATGGAGCCAGAGGACCCTGCTCCGCCGCCTTCCCTGCCATCTGGCGGTACATGTCGTAACTCCACCCTGCCAACGCTGCCAACTACCCTGACTGGCCAGACCGATACGCCACCTACGAGCTAGGTCAGACCGAACGCTCGTGGTCGTTTAGCGACTGCACTGCCCTCTGTAAGCCACAGCGCGTCAGGGACTCGGGAGTCCGGACCGTCCGCTGAAGGATACCAGACAGTGCTGCCATCTGCACTCTGCAGCCCGGGCCGCCTGCCACGCCCGAGTCCCACCTAAAGCCAATCAGCCGTCGTCTAGAGGTCAAGTTCACGGTAGACATTATTGATCCGTCGCCTTCAGTCCCAGCAACAGGCAGGCCGCTAACGGCCCTCAGTGATAGTGAGTTGGAGATAGCTGGCGGGCCATCCGCAGCGATACCTCCATCACGACGGTTGGTGGTCGGCACGACAGTCTCACATGATGAAAAGGGAACGATCCGCACATTCGTTCCACATCATCCGCCCAGTCCCGTGTCTGGTAGCCTCCTTTCAGGATGATATTAAGGCTATAAATTACGCTATCGACCAGCGCAGTGACCAGCGAGACAGGGGTGCCCTTTGATAGGGGCATTTACGACGTAGCCGTGCTCCTCTAACCCCTATCATTGTTGCATATCTTCATTCAAGCGAAATGAGGCATAGGGCGGATGAGAATGATTCTCGTCAATAAGCTTGTAGTTTTGGTAAGTATTGTGAATAAGGACAGCAGACAAACGAATACAAAAAAGTAAAAGCAGTAAGCTGATAAGCGACTCAATGCACTTCAAACGGAAAACATGATGGCAGCTGCCGTGAATAAGAATACCGCACACCTAGGTCAAAAAAGAGAGCATATCGTTTCCGGTGCAGAGCGGCCACACCGACGACTTTGAGAGGTGAGCCACCATAAGCCTGGGGACCGAGTCAACAACCGGCTGTCCGGGCTCGTTCAAGAGGTACTTGACACCAACCAGCCGGCATTAATGTAACTCGGACTAGCCATGCAATGTGCCATGCACCGCCCGCGTCATAAAGGTAGAAGGCAAGTAAGGGAAAGGGCAGTGACGGCATGTTGATGGCATGCGAGGTGGGTATAACCAGCACGGCATACGTCAGATACCGCTTTACATCAGCTCCGCCCTTGGTCCTCAGAGACCGACATTAGCTCACACCGTATGTGCAGTTCGCTGGGCGCTGTCACTAAACCCTCGCCGGCTGGGACAACGTGCATATCACAAACATTGTGTGTGTGAATATCACAGTTCGGACGTGGAAGCCAGGCGACGTCAGAACTCCAAACGACGTTAACTTCTCACAGTAGGTTTGTCACAAAGCATGTGCCCGTGGATAACTAAATAGACATATGGTAGACAGGACACATCTCCCAACCACATAGACAACAGAAGTAGCAGGCCCCAGCACAATGAAAATGGGAGTAGAAGCAGTTTTATTTCCAACCACGGTCCACAGCTGAGGTAGTCCCACATCGGCCATGACCGTGTCCACTGCGGATAAGCTGAATCCATAGTCCTCTGTATAGCTCTGCGGTTTCCACTGGGCTAAGACCAGACTCATCAGCCTGAGACCGTCATAACAACCAGTCTGAGATGTCTCAGCCTGCTGGCCTGGACAGCCTGCAGCTTTGTCCTCAGCACAGACATATCCACACATGACGCAACAGACTCAGACAGCACAACACTGAGGCCACGGACGACAAAACATATCCATCGGACGGTGAGACACGTCAAGACTTCAAACAACACAGCACACCCAGTCAGTGGCGGATCCAAGGGGGGGTCACATGGGTCATGGCCCCCCCCCCTTGAGGCCCGGCGGCCCAAAGACCTGCCAGGGGCACCACCGGCCTATCAGGGGTATCACAGTCCTGACAGGGGCACCACAGGACCGCCAGGGGCACCACAGGCCTAGCAGGGACACCACGGGCCTGGTGTCCCTGGGCCCTGACAGGACTGTAACCCCCCTTACAAGCCTGAAGTGTCCCCGGCAGGCACGTGGTGCCCCTGACAGGCCTGAGGCGCCCCTGCAAGGCCGGTGGTGCCCCTGGCAGGCCTGTGGTGTCCATAGCAGGCCTGTGGTGCCCTTGCTAGGCCTCTGATGCCCCTGACAGGCTTGTAATGCCCCTGGAAGGACTGTGGTGCCCCTGGGCCCTGACAAGCCTGAGGTGCCCCTGACAGGCCAGTGGTGCCCTTGCTAGGCCTGTGGTGCCCCTGGCAGGCCTCTGGTGCCCCTGACAGGCTTGCGGTGCCCTTGGAAGGACTGTGGTGTCCCTGGGCCCTGACAAGCCTGAGGTGCCCCTGACAGGCCCGTGGTGCCCTTGTTAGGTCTGTGGTGCCCCTGGCAGGCCTCTGGTGCCCTTGCTAGGCCGCTGGTACCCCTGCGCCCGGAGAGGACTGGTGCCCCTGAAAAGTCTGAAGTGCCCCTCGGCAGGCCCGTGGTGCCCCTGACAGGCTCAAGGTGCCCCTGCGAGGCCGGTGGTGCCCCTGGCAGGTCTGTGGTGCCCCTGGCAGGTCTGTGGCGCCCCTGGCAGACCTGTGTTGACTGGTGCCCCTGCTAGGTCGTTGGTGCCCCTCACAGACCTGTGGTGCCCCTGGGCCTTGACAAACCTGAGATGTCTGGCTATGACAGGCTCGTGGTGCCCCTGATAGACCAGTGGTGCCGTTGCTAGGCCTGTAGTGCCCCTGGCAGGCCTCTGGTGCCCCTGCTACCCCTGCGCCCGGAGAGGACTATGGTGCCCCTGAAAAGCCTGAAGTGCCTCTCGACAGGCCCGTGGTGCCCCTGGGCCCTGACAGGCCCAAGTTACCCCTGCGAGGTCGGTGGTGCTCCTGGCAGGCCTCTGGTGCCCCTGGCAGGTCTGTGGTGCCCCTGGCAGGCCTGTGTTGACTGGTGCCCCTGCTAGGCCGCTGGTGCCCCTCACAGGCCTGCGGTGCCCCTGGAAGGACTGTGGTGCCCCTGCCCCTAGGGGTGCTCATGGGCCCAACAGGCCCGTTGTGCCCCTGACAGGCCTGTCGTGTATACTTGCTAGACCTGTGGTGCCCCTGCTTCCTGGCAGGCCTGTGGTGCCCCTGGCGGGCCTGTGGCGCCCCTACAAGGCCGTAGGTGCCCCTGACAGGTTTGTGGTGTCCCTGGAAGGACTTTGGTGCCCCTGACAAGCCTGAAGTGTCAAGGACAGACCCTTTAGACGCCAGGGTCAAGTTCGTCGGACTGACAACGATTTGCTTACCTGATAACGTTCCTGGTAAGTACTCACTACTCAGCGTCCACAACATATATACACATAGCACATTCATATATACTTGCTTACAATTGGTAAATGTGGTTGTGGCTAAGAGTTAAGATACTGACTAAAAATAAAAAATAAAAAGGAAAAAAACTGAAAATGGGGGCATCACCAAAATGAAGTGGACGAAATCCGTTGAGTTTTTTATTTTGGGTATAGGTAGGGGCACCACTTCGATTCATGACCCTCCCCTTGGAGTTTTCCTGGATCCGCCCCTGCACCCAGTCCACAGTCAGCACGACACCATACCACACGCTCAGGCCACAGACAGCACAACACGCTCAGAGTTCAAACGGAAAATCACACCCAGCCCAGACGACAATGGAAAGTGGTGGTCTGATGCGACCATACAAGGCTGACATCAGCTCCGAGAGCCGGCTTCCTAACCAGACTGACATTCGAACCAGCCACGTTAGCGTCCACCATCGCCAGCAGGGGAATAACATAACATCTGCCTCTACTGCCAAACATCTACCGCCTTTTGATGATGCACCAGACCTGGTTGCCTGTGACTACCTGCATATCTCTGGCCCAAGGTAGTTATCATAAATCACCCTCCCCCCACCCCACTCAACCGGTACAGATCCGACTCCCCAGCCATACCGCCCGGCGCTCGGCACTCACCCATGACGGGGAACGGCTTGGCCTTGGTCAGGATGGTGGAGCGGGAGACGGCCGAGCTGGGCGGCTCGCCGGCGATCCTGCCGCTGCCGCTGACCGTGCTGACGCCGCTGCTACAGCCGTTGACGCCGCCGCCGCCCGACGAGCAGCCGTTGCCGAAACCGCTGGACGCCCCACTGCCATTGGGGCAGTCCATAGAATGGGCCACGCAGGCCGGACACAGGCTGCCCTGAAACACACAGAGGTGGAGGGGACGGTTAGAGACCTGGCGAAGACTGTCATGGACGGAGCAGAGCTGGGACCAGAGCTACACACTGACTGTCCTGCCCTACACAGACAAACGGATAGGTCAGCGGACGGACACAGGCTGCCCTAAAAACACACAGACGGGAAGATAGGGTTAGAGACCTGTGCGGACTGTCAGTTAGGACCAGAAAAGGCCCTAGCTCTGTGACCGGAAAAGGCCCTGTGTTGTCCTGGAAAATATGACGCAAAGGCAGGACGAAACGGTCAGATAAAATAAAGGGCAAAAAAAAAAACGGGAGGAAATCGGCACTGTACGGTACTCCGGAGGAAGGACAAAGCCACAAAGGCATGTTATTTACAAAGACAGCAGTAGTGCTTGAAATGAATCATAACATGTCATCAATAAATGTTTTAAGTAAACGAAGTCTTCAAAAGACCAACACCACCCAGTCAAAGTCAAGGGCCGTCCGACTGAGACGAGAAATAAGCGCGACCACAAACTATGGACAGTCCTCAGTCTGCCAGACACCCCGCCCGCCAGCCGAATTTCACCGCAATGCCCGGCCACTGACCGGCCGACAGAGAGCTGGCCTCGCAAGTCGCATCCGGCAGAGTGGTCAACGGGACACGAGCGCGTCAGACAGGCCGGGGGACACGGCCTCTGTTTGGGGCCCGCGGAGCACGAGTTCGAACTCTATGTGAGATCGAGGGGACACGACCTCTGAGGCCCGCGAAACAGCCCTGTCTGGATGGCAGACCGGTCGGAAAACAAATCAATCCTGGCTCTCAGCAGCGCACTTCCAGATTCAACCAGAGGTCACGGCACATGCTTGGTCAGCGACGGGTTACCGCACAGTGCACACCTCTGGGCCCAGAGAGATCGTGACAAACTCCTCGGGGTCACCGATGTGTTACGGTCCGTCACGGACCACCGTTAATTTCCAATGAAAGAGCGTCAAGCGGATCAAGCAAGCGACATAAGGCACAACACAACCAATGAGAATGGCGGGCTGAAGTAATCTGGTCGAACGACAAAGGGTAGTCTCGCCTTCAATAATTGAATCCGCTCAAAAGAAAATGAAATCCCCCTTTCGCCATACTCGTCTAATCCGTAATGTCATCTTGGTTATTGCAGGAGCCTCACCATGAGCCCGCAGTATGGTCTATCGCAATACGATTACAGACAGCCTGCGACTCCCAGATGCACCACTCACCAGTGCACTCCCCAGCTCATATCCATACATGAGGCACTCCCCGCATTAGCGTCGCTACGGGGGGGCAAGCGGGGCAGCTTGCCCCCCCAACCTCCGACCGGGCACCCCCTGAGATCGATACAGATCCGATGAGATTTTGGAGTCGGGAAAAAATGGGGGTACCTTTCTGAGGAATGCCTGTGAGGTCAGACTGTTGGAGCGTGCAGTTCAAACCAAAGTCAGAGTCGCACTCGCCAAAATCTTCAAGACTGCGACTCCATACTCGGAAATGTCAATGCTGTGATTCATTCCATGTTCCTAGTTGGTTCTTTATTACATTTTGCAGCTGATTTTCATAAGTTTTGGAGTGCTGACACATAATCTTCGTTCAAAGCGTGACACGAAATCTTCGGGGCCTTTCTCAACTCTCGTCAAATGTCTACGACAGGCTCAAGTACCGTTCAAGTGCCGCAGGGTTCATGAGCTTGCTTTTCACACAGGCTCCTAAGGAGCTCCACTGAGCTCTAGGAAGCTTTCGGAGGGCCCAAACCGGCCTCTGAGAGTCCCACTGGTGTCCTGAGGGCCCATACAGGGATCTTTGAGCACCTTATACATACGTAGACCTCTGAAAGGCCACACGAATCTTTGAGGATGCCTTCGAAAATTTCTGAAAACCTCAACTGACCTCAGATAGTTCAGCTGAACTTTTGAGGCGGCAGACTTTATTAACCCCAAGCCGGCGGCGGCATCTGAGGTCACAACTCACGTGTCCCTCTGAGGGCCGCAACACATGTTTCTTATGTCCCTACCTACGTAGGGTCCTTAAGGATTCGACACAGACCCCGACGTTTCACACTGTTATTCGAGGGCTCCAGGCTCACCCTGGGCCTAGTCTCTTAGCGCCCGCCGCCCACACAGGTTTCTGAAGACTCGTGTGCCCTAAAGGGCTTTCCGAGCCCACCTTGGGCTCGGAAAGCCCTAAAGCACCACATACACGTAAATATTTGGGGTGACCCACGCCGATCTCCGGGATCCTAAGCAGGCTTCTGAGAGTCCACACTGACCCTGAGTGGCCTGAAATGGCCTGGAAGTCGCAAGCCTATCTCTAAGGGATCCCTTGCCGCTATGCCGCGCGTAACTTTTGGTCCCGTTAAATATTTTTGCTCGCGTTTGCAGTGCTTCCCTTCACACGAAAAACGAGAAAATTTTTGTTCACACTCGAGTGAACAAAACACTTCTTCTCACTGCAGCAAAGATGAATTATGTACTTCCGATTCACACTTCCGACATTCACTCTCAGTCTCCGCCGAATGCCCAATTCTTAGCTACAATCGGCGGCTGGGATAAGCCCGATGCATTTCTCGTAAAACCTCGGCATGCATGCGTGAATGGAGGTTTTAGCACGGTGATCAGATCACCCTGGTTTTAGACTGGGTCCCACTGCAGTGCGTCGGCAATCGCATCCACTGTAATTCTACCGGTCGTTTTTGTCCATAAATTTTCAAAATTTTGTTGGTTTTTTTTTGCAAAAAAAAATCATGCCATAGCTAGAAGGAAAACTTTGTCACCATCGGATTCCTCGCACCATTGCTCGTCGAATGATATGTAAAACGAGTGAGTAACGGTTGGGGAAAGGCAAGATTTAACACAAAATTTGATTTTGCCCCCCCCCCCAACCGAAAATGTCTGGCGACGCCTAAGACTCCCCGACACCACACCGCCGACCCTGACAATGACCGGGGCGGGGGCGGGGGCGGGGGCGGGGGCGGCCGGGAGATCGCCGGTCTCAGACACCCACAGAGCCGCGTCGATCGATGACGGCGTCGGCGGCGGCGGCCCGGTGCCAGGGAGGGCGGGTCGCCCGTCCGGCCGGGATCGGTGGGGAGTCACCGCTCTTATCGGGGCACTACTCCGGTCAGAGAGGAGCGCAGCGCACAGCGCAATACCACAGCGCAGTTCAGAGGCGGCGGGGTCAACGCGCACTGACCGGGGTGCAGAAAAGGACAGCATGCAGCGCGACTGCTCTGCCAGCGGGAGAGGGCCAGTGATCGGCGCCGGTCAGACCAGCCAGGAAGGACGAGGAGGGGAGAGGCGCGGTGCGTTGTTGGGGTACTACGCAGCAGCGGCTGCGACTCGGCCGACGCACTCCACTGCGTCCCCGAGTCGCCACAGGCTCTGAGTCTGGCTACGCTACTGGACAGTGTTACGACACGGGAGCGACTCCAGAGCACTCGCGCCTTTATAATGTGCAGGTCACCGTCGCGGTCCGTAGGGACGGATCTGAAGATATTGTGGGCGTTTATACACAAACGATACGAGCGCCACCTCAGCCGGAGATCCAGAGAGGCATTTTTCTTCATACATCACCAAAAGAAGCGAAGACAATGCGATAGGACTTTCTGACGAAAGGCGTCAAAGGGTACACTTAACCAAGGTTAGCGAGCACAATATCAGATAGACAATATAGCAGGAAAGAACGCACGATCCAAAATCCATTAAATGTAGAGCTGTGTATGCTTTGCATAATGACAAATTCACATGAATGAATCATAGGTTGCCAAAAAGGTCGGAAGAAAATCGGCAGATTTTTAACCAGACTAGTTTGGACACAAAGGTCTCACTGTCTTTCAGCTTTCCTTCCTTGATGTTCCATTCATGAAACTGATTCATCACACAGCTCGTATACCACCCCTGATACGCCACCCTCCCGACCCATCAGTCAGACCCTCTCCACACCTGCGCAGCAGAGATAAGAGAGGACAGAGGACGGTCAGGTCGGCTCAGCGTCACCATGGCAGGTCGCCATTGACGGTGTAAATACGGGGCTGGCCGGGTCGGCCCTGGCCGTGGGACGTCGGCCAGGCCAGGAGTTGGCACCCCCTCTGACGTATGGTCCCTCCCCACCCGGCCCCACACACAACCGGCTACCTCTGAGACGCTGATCTCAGTCGGTTCCTTATGTAACCGACGCCGGACGGCATACCAGCCCGGTGGGTCAGGCTCAGTGACGACACTCACGTAACACAAACGAAAGGATTCCTAGATCAAGATAGGGGGATCAAAACAACCTGCAACCTGACCCACCCGAGTGGCATTGATGGCGAAACGAAAACGGAAGTGAAATACGTGAATGACAGAGAGGGAAGGCACAAAACAAGCGCACGTCACCGCAGACCTTAGTGATCATCCGTGACCAAGGTGCGAGCTGGGATGGCCATCCCACCGCACGCTCAGCCCTTGATTGAGCTGATCTTATAGCTTCCGTTCTCAGAACCTCTCAGACTACCACAATCACATTGAGCCGATCACCCAATATTGCCAGGATGCAATACAGCCCATCAGTCTCGACATCAAACATCAGCGATCGCCGTGTCAACATCATCATAGCCGGGAAGAGCGGACCGACGCTCTCGGCAGCTCTACGTGCTTCTCAGAACAGCCAAGTGGCTGAGTGGCTGCTACGCTCAATGCTCAACGCTCAGCCAGACTCTCATACGTTCTGAGCACCACTCTAGCTTTTCGAGCAACTTCAGAGAGGAGCCGGAGTTTGGCAGCTCCAGACCAGTTTACATCAGTAGAATCCGACAGGGTGGGAGGGTGAGGGAGGCAGGGCGGGGTAGAGTAGACGGCGACCGTACGCAGCAACCTTGACCGTGGCCGCTGCTCCAATCATGCAACACAATACAACATACAACACAATCATACAACAATGTATTATGCCCGGACTGGCAGATATCGCCGGACCCCAGCGTGTTGAACACAGCGCCCATAGATCGGGTACCGGAGTCGATAGTATAGTCAGATGTGCCGCACGAACCGACCGGGTACACGGTGTATCCTGTTCAAAGATCATCGGCTGGACCCCGACACTGGTGACGCCTGATATCGCCCGATGTCTGGTGACGGCAGACGTCATCCGATGACGGCCGCGACGCGCCAACAATGGCAGTAGCGTGACCGAATGCCGACGGCGTCACCACTCACCACCAGCTATGGCCGCTCCAATCGGCCATAGCTTTGGGTATATTTGGTTTCGCCGTATGGCTGGCGAAGCCAGCTGTAATAGCATTCTTCGACTTTACTTCATTTTCTATTTTTTTTTTTCGGTATGATACTGGCAATAATGCTCTAAGCTAGCAGTTTTTTCAGCCGATAATGGATAAATTCTTTAAAAACGATAAAAAACGATCTTTCAACGTCAGAATCTCTCGAGGTGTTCGATGCGCAATAGCACAAAGAATGCCACGACACTGCTCATCCTGTCACTCTACAAAACCCTGATGCGAGCCAGATCTGCTAGGAATACCTACGTTCACACTTCCTTGGCCTAGAGCAGCCTTTGCAGGCGTTCCCTTTTCTGGAGCGTCACACAAGTTCGCAGTTTGTCGCACCACCAATCGCGACTTGCGAAGCATCCGCGTCAATGGATCGACGTGCGTAGTTGAACCAATGCTGGTTAGTATTAGCTTCCGTCTGTTCATTCGCGTGTCGGCGGGACCGGACCTTGCACAATCTGAACGGTCCTGCTGCGCAACCGGTGCACGCCGCACACTGCACACTGCACACTGCACAGTGCACAGTTGCCGGCCCCTTCACGGTCAGTGTCACTCACCGTGCAGCTAGCAGGCGCGACTGACAAGAAACGGCTGGCGAGTCTCTTACGAACCTGTGTCCAGGGCAGCCTACGTCTCAGAGCAATGTGTGTTGGACGCTGGTCGCCGATGCAGCCGCTTGGTTGGCTGGGTAAATAATATGCATCGCTCAAAGGCTGGAGTGATTTTCATTTTTCTCTTTTCAGTTTTCATCTAGCCTAAATTCAGCCTACGTTTCAGCTCAATGGAGGCGGAGACGGCCGGCCGGCCGATTGCTTGACTCGGTAAACAATATTGCACACTGAATCGCTCAAAGGCTTGGGGTGAGTCTCACCGGCGGAAGATAAACACTACACAGCCACGGCAAAGTGAGATTCCGGTCCAAGATGACAATAACCATTCCGTGGGATTCGACGTCAGGACAGGCAGAGAGGTAAGGCCACTAAAGCACCTCAACCGAACGGAGCTTAGTCCATTTTGCCAAAATGGACGTGGTGTCATCAAGTTTCAACTGCAAATTGGATAGACAGATACAGAGCGCATGGGGCACAGTCATGGAGAAGCGCGTTAAAGGTAGTGTGCCAGCTTTCCTGGACCGTATGGAGTTAATGGCCCAGATAAGGAGAACCGGATTTTTAGAACTTATCCATACCTTCAAAACTCATGGAAACGTCTTAAATTCTTCAAATTTTGAGTACCCCAGTGCGAAATTCGCCCCGACGGGTTGTCGGTCGTACCCCAACCACATTTCACACCACTATGAACAATAAATGCACACACTGAAATCGCTATTACCGATAGGCTCATCCAATCAAGTTTCGATAAACCCGTTCATCATCATCTCCTGCGGTTTCGAACACGCCTGTTAGGTGGTGCGGTAGACCGCGCCCAAAGCCAGGGCCCCGGTAACGTGAGGCAGCCGAGTCGGGGCAGCGTGCGCTGACCCAAGCCGCCGGGGCCGCGCGTCCTCCCGGTGTCATGTGATAGCCCGGGGCTGCCCGCGGGGATGCGGTAGGGGTCCACGTCAAAACAGCTAGTGACTATTGAGCTAGTGACTTTTGAGCTAGTACAAAAGAGCTAGTGCTTCAAAACAGCTAGTGACAACACAGCTAGCGCCAAAATAGCTAGTCATGCAAAATAGCTAGTGCATTAAATCAGCTAGTGACTAAACAGCTAGCGTCAATATAGCTAGTAGAGCAAAATAGCTAGTGCTTCATTATAGCTAGAGCTATAGAAATCGCTAGCGTCGACTAATAGCTAATAAGCAAAATAGCTTATTCGTAGAGCAGCTATTATAGATTCTTTCCCGACGAAGAGTCCCCACGGGTAGAAGGAGCAGAAGAGCACCGTAGTTTGACAAAATTATTTGAAATGCTAGGAGGGCAGAGGACGGGATCCCTAGGACAAACAACAAATTATAAGCGGGGCACCGGGGAATTAAAGAGATGGCATATCGCGGGAAATACATATTTACAGTCATAGATATCTTGCATTTTTGAAGCGAAGTGAATGGGAAGGGAACAGAGGTCCAACGAAATTGCTATTTTGACGATAGCTATTTCGTCACTAGCTGTCTTGAGGCACTAGCTCTTTATGCTTCACTAGCTACTTTGACGCTAGCTGTTTTGTCACTAGCTGTTTCTAAGCACTAGCTATTTTGCTTCACTAGCTATTTTGACGCTAGCTGTTTTGTCACTAGCTGTTTTGAGGCACTAGCTGTTTTGTACTAGTTCAAAAGTCACTAGCTCAAATGTCACTAGCTATTCTGACGTGCACCCTGCGGTAGACCGCGCCCAAAGCTGCGGCCCCGGCTTGGGTCAGCGCACGCTGCCCCGACTCGGCTACCTCACGTTACCGGGGCCCTGGCTTTGGGCGCGGCTTCTGCTCATACTTTGTGGTGCGGTGGTGGTGCGTCGGGCCGCGCGCTCTGACTTCGGCCAAGAAAAATGCGTCAGTTGATCATTGTCATTTCTGCCACTTGCGTGTGGTGAAATGGGGTCATAACTTAAGAGACGGCTTTTTCTTATCAATTATTTTACATAAAATCATATTTCAAACCATAAATAATGTTCGACAGCCAAATAAAAGAAACAATACCAATACAGGCTTACAGTTTAAGGCTCGACATTGTGTTGTCTACGATTAGACAGCTGATAACTCATTCCCGCACGTCGTAACTCTATAATGACCTTTGCTTATTGTCACATGTGCGCCGCATTCGCGATTGTTGCCGAAGCCTGTTTGCAGGCCAGCCCACTACAGTTGTTATACACATCGAAAAACCGATAAACTTTTAGGCGAAAAAGGCACTATTCCAGGCCCATTTTTTATTTTTTTTTGCGATATTAGGTAAAAACAGAAGCTTCTTATCCTAGGAAAAATAAAATGGGAAATCTTTCAAAGGTGGCACACTACCTTTAAGTTCGTAGCCTATTGAGTGAAATACCAGCCCAGCCACTTCAACACTCAAAAGAAAAGCGCTCTATGGAAAGTGCTGGTCTCCTGAAACACAAACGTTTCCCGGCTTGGCCAGACGGATTCACAAAGAAACTGGCCCGACGAACTGACCGCCACGACGGTAACGACGCAGCGGCGGGCGGCCGTCGGAGCCGACGAGTTGGGCCGCCCCCGGCCCCGCCAACCGACGCGCCGGTCCAGTGGAACGTTCAGTGGGGTCAAAGGGTACGCGGGGAACGAAACAAATAAAATAAAATAAAATAAAATAAAATAAAATAATATAAAACAAATAAAATAAAATAAAAACAAAAATAAAAAATTGCAATATGTTGTCCATTTGTCATAGCAACGCAAAGCATCGTCCCCAAGCACAGCTCGGCCGCAATCGCCAACGGCGGCAGGCCACTGACGACAAGGCAAAACAAAGCGACCAACCATCCCATCCGACCTCTCTCCGGCGCGCCGCTCCACCCTAGACAGACACCACGGTGTTGAGTCTGCTTCCTTCCAGTTCGGGAGTCTGATGGAAAGCAGGAATGTCGGAGAGTTATAGCCACCGAGCCGGGCTGGCTTTCTGGAATCGCCGGGATAGAGACAGTATGCCGTCAGTATGCCGTCAGTACGTGTCAGTATGCAGTGCCGCTGCCAGCAGAAGTGATGGACGTCATTGAGAGGGAAGAGCACAGCCACTACGACTGGAAACACCACGTTTTGGTGGTACTATGATGCCATGGCTACATAGATGACGATAGGTACTGGCGGTGATGGTCGCAGCAGTGACGATGGGCCCACAGGGATTGACGATTTGATGGGACTGATATTCCGCGCAATATTCAGGAGGATTGCCCAATACCAGCTCTGTCGACAGTCGCGTATCACAATAACAGCCGGCACCGCACTCCACGACCACGGCATCCACAGAGGGCACAGAGCGACACAGCCAGCTTTTCTGTGCAGCAGGTCAGCCGGTCCAAGCGCGTAACAGGGAAGCAATACTTCTCGCCGCGAGGTTGACGAGTCAGAACTCGGACTTCAGATATCGCAGGGCATCGACCGGCTCAAAGCACCGACGGAAGTAGGACCGTTTACGAACTAGCTTTAGAACCACTGGCCAATTATACTGACGTCCGGAGAAAACAGGCACATAAAGCTGAATCACCGCGGTGACATTAGTCTAACTCTAACTGAAAAGAGATAAGATAAGCCTGACCATCATTCACAATCACCAGTAGCTTAACCCTAGAACGTCTAGGGGGGGGGGGGTTGTATCAACCCCCCCCCCTGAGGTTTTTTCGAAGTGCACGCTAAACGGCTTGTCGTAGCGGGCTGAAATTTTCAAAACCCTCTGGGGCAGCCTTTGCGCATCTTTTGCCGAAAAAAAAATTGATCGGGTCATGTCAGGTCACGGAGTTATGACGTCATAAGAGGTACAGCCTCCGGCCGACAGTTACCAAACGTGTGCGCCGAATCCCTAGGTTTTCTGCCGGTGATACCCACATTGTTTGATGGATCATGATGAAACTTCCCATGCATGTTGGGGCAAGCATTGGCTATCGTGTGGTGCAAGAAAATTGACCGGGTCAGGTCAGGTCACGGAGTTATGACGTCATAAGAGGAACAGCGTCCGGTACCATTTTTGAAAAGCGCCCGAACCACTATTTTGCTAATTCTTGTCACCTCAATGGGAATATGCAGCAATATTAGCTTCTATAAGGAGCAAATGGACCTTCCAAATCCAAAAATACAATAAGATTTCAAAAATTCAAATTTTGATTTTTCGAATTTCTGCCGCCGACTGTGACCTTGCCGACTTCCGGCGCTCCCAACGCGCCATTTTTAGAGCTAGGGAAACGAAATACATACCAAACGATAGAGAATTGATCAAGGAACACGATAGTGAAGGTTTCAAGTCGATATCTCCCACCGTTTTGCCGCAATCGCCGCGGAAAGTTGAAAAAAGTCTATTTTTCCGAAAATTTGACCTTTGACCGGTCCAAAGTAGGTCAAATGTTGACCTAGGACCAAAAAATATACCACCAATCGCGAGATCTCGTTGAGAGCAATCCGTTGGTTTTTTCCGCTAAGCTCTACGACCTTCCGTTTCGAAACGCCAGGGGGGGGGGGGTCGTAGCAACCCCCCCTGGTCGTTCGTGTTATGAGAAATGGCCTGGTCGTGCGAGGGTTAACCCTTGCCGGACCTATTGGTTTTCTACATACGCGCCGGCCGAGGGGGGGGGGGGCGGGTACGACCCCCCCCTCGCCGTTTCGCCCCTGGTGGAGCTAGCGCGTCGCGGAAAAAACGAGCGTGTGCGCCGTTACGAGACGCAGAGATTGGTACCCGATTTTAAGGTCCTAGGTCAACCAGTGACCTCTGAGGTCAGGTCAAGTGACCCAGGGTACGGTTCAGTTTTTGGTGAATAACTTCGCAAAAAACGGCCGCAGAGCCGCGATTTTGGCAGCATCGTGTTCGCCTTGCTCAGGCGCGTCGAATGATATACTTTTTGTTCGGGTCAGGTCAACTTAGGGTGTTGACCTCAGGTCAAGGTCAGGTCAGCACCCCCAGGTCACGAAGTTGGTCGAAAGAGGTCATGCTGCATATCATTCGATTCGGCAGGTCTTCCTGAGTCCATTGGTGGCTTTCCCGACTCGCTAGCTCAATTTGATCGGGAGTTATTGACGAAAAACTAATATGACATTGATGACGTCATAAATGACGTCACGGAAGGTAAACATTGCAAAAGTGACGCATCTAACCTTGCAAGGAGTGCATCAAATCACGATTCTGTGTGCTTGATATAGTTGGAGATCGCTCCCGGCGCCAGAATAGCAGTTTGAATTTTTCCCCATTGACTTATAATGGTGAGGTCACGAAAATGACCTGACCTCATATGACCTTTAGGAAAAATCCGAGATATACAAGTTGTGAGACTCATAATGGATACTAGATCCTGAAAGTTTCATTTCCCTGTGACATCTCCTCTGGCAGTGAGGGCGTTGCGAAGTTGCGACATCTGAAGACCGTGCAGAGGTTCACTTATGACGTCATAGGTCAGTGACCTGACCTGACCCAAAAATGCGGTTGGTGTCAAAAGATGCGGCTTGGATCAAAGGTCAGGTATGCCAAGTTTCAGCTCTCTATCGCCAGCGTGTTCGGAGCTATCGCGAAAAAACCCTATGGGGGGGGGCGGCACCCGCCCCCCCCCTCGGCCGGCGAGGGTTAAAATACGAGGAAGTGACAGAGAAGATTGTCCCTAACGATATTGTTAGATCTTGCAGTTTTTGCTGAACACCATCAAACCGAGGCACTTTTCCCGACGAGAGTAGCGAGCGCCGGGACCCAGCACGCTACGTCTGAGGCCCGTCAAAATGACCTGTCCATCAGTCTGTCAGCTGGCACCCGCGGCTGGCCGTCAGACCGCGGTACACCTGCACTGTATCTTGGCTGCAGGCCCGGTACAGGTGCACCGTATCTCCGCTGCAGCGGCTGACAGCACCGGTCAGCGACCGGCCGCGTGATGAGGGACCGGGCCCAAACTGGAGCGGGACACGGCACGGAGAGGAGCGGACCGGGCGGCAGAGAAACCAAGGAGGGATAGCTGGACAACAACAGGCACGGACTGAAGGTGTGATGGTTGGAACAAAACAACTCATCACGGGCAGGCGGAGACATCACTGAACTGCATATCAGTTAGAGAAGATACGTATCGAAAAAGACACTGTGGAAAAGTGTGTGCGGAACTTTTGAGCCTGTGCTAAGCCATTTCCTAGCAAACACATAACGATGGAAACGCATTGTTCCGAAAGTCCTGCATGCCATAAGGCTGAAAGGACAGTTGGTGTTTACCCACTATTTCTGCCACAGTAATGAGGGCACAGTTGTTGCCGCCACTCTCATTCCTGGCTATGTCGCAGTTGGTACTCAAAACTAGCCCACCGATCTGCCTAGCTATACCGGAGGGTTGGGTTGGTATCCCCCCCCCCTCCTTGGGGGACAGGACAGATCCGAAGAGATGTGACCGGCCCGCCGGGGGAGGGGTAGGGGGTGGGAGCGACCGTGACCTTGCCGTCGGACCATGGAGGCCGGCCAGCTGGCACCGGCCGCCATGCGCGCTGCAGCCCCCTCCCCCCCCCCTCCTGGCGCACGCAGCGGGCAGACAGGGGTAGGCATCGCCCCGAGGAGCCACCGAGGCCGGTTACGGTGTGGTCACTGCACTGTGTTCGCGGTACACCCTCGGCCGACCGTCACCGCTCAGCAAGCGCCGCCGCGCAGTACGCGGAACGCACCGCGCCCACGCCGACTCAGAACACGGTCGGATGGGCGCGAGCGGGACAGAGACAGAGAACAGACAATATCAAGAAGTGACTGCCCTGAGTACCGCCTGTGCCAGGACACAGCACAGCCGGACGGTCGAACAGAAGAACCGTATCGAGACATAGCACACAGCTGCCTGGTGGAGGCCGCCTCTTCGCGGTGGGCAGCAGAGCCGACGGAGGGTCAGCCCGACGTCGGCACCGGACCGGTTCCCCCGGCCCGGAGCAAAACGGTCTCCAAAGCGCCCTCTCCGTGGGGGCTCCTGGCGGCGGCCACCCATCTGGCTGCCGTCGTGTCGTCGCGCCGACCTCACCGCCCGTTGCGGACTCATCACCGACGTGGACACCCTCCCGACTCTTCCGCTCTGGGGGCAGCGTTACGCCCATCGGCAGGCCTGGAGCCGCGCGTCGCGCGGCTCGGCCTGCTGAATGATTAGCGACCGGGTCGCGCCCCCCGCCGTGACCGACGGCGGCGGGGAGGCGCAAGGTGGTCGCCCGGGTAACCGCCATCGCCGTCGAGCCCGCAACCGCAGATACCGTCGCAACTGCGCCAGGAGAAGTCTCCTCACCGTCATGGTATGGAACGCGGAGGGCCTCCGCCCGAAGATCGCGGAGCTAACCCCCTGGCTTTCCGAGACGCAAGTCGACGTCATCGCGATACAAGAGGGCCAATTCCCTAAGACGGCTCCAAGGATACCCGGCTTCCAACCCCCGGTCGTAACACGCCGCACAAGAGGCAGAAGAAACGACGGCCCCGTGAAAGGAGGAGACGTCGCAATGTACGTCCGCGACAGTCGCAACTTCACGGTCCTGGACGGCCCCTTCAAGCCCGGTGTGGACGACACCACCGAGATATGTGGCGTGCGCATCCTGGGACCCCTCGAACTCGACCTCATCAACATCTACCGCCCGCCCATCCGCCCAGATGAGTCGGATGAGAGACAAGACCTGTTCGACCCGACCCACCTGCCCAGCGGCGACAGCACCATCGTCGCCGGAGACTTCAATGCCCACCACCCGCTGTGGGACGCGGACTGCGACGAAGCGGACGAAGTCGGCGAGAGGATAGCGACCTGGCTAGACTCTATCGGCTGGACGACCCTCAACGACGGCCGACCGACGTTTACCAGTTACCGCTCCGGGGGCCAGACAGCACCGGATGCGGCGTTCTGCAGCCCGTCCCTAGCGCGGCGGACCAAGTGGAGCATTGGCCCCGACCTGGGCAGCGACCATCTCCCGATGCTCCTGGAGATCCGGATCGGCGGTGCGCCTCCGAAGATGATCCGGAAGACCCGCTGGTCGTTCAAGAAGGCGGACTGGCTGGCGTTCCAGGAGGAGTGCGAGGCTGCCTTTGCGGAGGCGGGCCCGGAGCACGAATCCGTTCAGGAACTGGCCACCAGATTCCACCAAGCGCTGGAAGAAGCAAGCGTGCGTCACATCCCTCGGGGAGCACGCAACCAGCCACGACCATGGGCCCTGGATCCAGAGCTGAAGGTGGCGGTCGACGCCAGACGCGCGGCGCGGCGGGACCTGAGAAGCGGGGACCGTTCGGCCAAGGAACGCTGGGTGGAGGCAAAACGCAGAGCAGCATCTGTGGAACGACGTGTCTCCCAGAGACAGTTCAGAGAATATGTCTCCACCACCCTCAACAAACATCAGAGCCTCGGCCGCGTCCACAAGACGTTGAAGATGTGGGAGGGTGCTTCCGACGACCAGCACAGAGCCGCTGAGTCGATGGAAGATGGCGACCGGACGCTCGTGTCGGACCGGGACAAGGCGAACGCATTCAACCGCACCTATGCGACCGTATCGAAGCAGGTGCGGGACCGGAAGGTGGACCGCGACACCAAAACCAGACTGAAGGCGTCCAACGTCAAGACGTGCCATGAGTGCTGGGGGCGGAAGTCCGGCTACTGCTCACCGTTCTCCGAGGAGGAACTGACGCGACAGATCTCGCAGGCGCAACTCAAGAAGTCGCCAGGCCCAGACGACCTGTGTAATGAGCACATCAAGCACCTGGGCCCGAGAGCGCGCGAAGTCCTCCTTCACCTCATCAATAGCTCGTGGCAGTCCGGCGTGGTCCCGCGGGAATGGCGGCGCGCTGTTATAGTGCCCATTCCCAAGGTGGGAAAGGACCCAAGGAAGATCGCGAGCTACCGGCCCATCGCGCTGACGTCCCACGTAGCCAAGCTGGCCGAGCGGGTGATCGCGACCCGTCTGTCACACCTCGCCGCCGAACGCAACATGATCCCACCTGAACAAGTCGGATTCCGCGAGAAGCGGGGCGTCGAGGATGTCGTCGCCCGGCTAACTCAGCAGGTCCAAGATGGATGGCAGCTCAAGCCGTGCCCGCCATCAAGACGTCAAGTCCCGGACGGAGAAGCAGCCCAGAAGTATGTCCTTGTGGCATACGACTTCTCCCGCGCATACGACCGGGTCGACCACCGTCTTCTGAGGGCGCGTCTTGCAGAGTTGGGAATCCCGGCCTGCTACAACACCTGGGTGTGGGCATTTCTTCGAGACCGGAGGGCCTGTGTCGAAGTCAACGGCACGAAGAGTGGCGAGCGCGTGTACAGGGCGGGCCTGCCGCAAGGCAGTGTCCTCTCTCCGACCCTGTTTCTGTTATGGTCGGCGCCGCTCGTAGCAACGCTCAAGACCCTGCCCGGCACAACCCCATTCATGTTCGCCGATGACACCTCGACGCTCTGCGCCGGCAACTCCATCGCCGTGGCCCGGGACCGGGCGCAGCTGGCGGCCAACACGCTCGTGAAGTGGGCCCGCCGGAGTAAGATGGAGGTCGCGGGTCAGAAGACGCAGCTGCTCGTCCTCTCCCAGAACCCCCGAGACGCCGTCGACTGTCACATCCACGTGGCGGGTCAACGGGTGGAAGGGGGACCTGAGCTGAAACTTCTGGGAGTGACGCTAGACAGGACGCTGAGCTTCGGCCCGCACTGCAGAAGTCTCCGTCGGCGCGTCCGGCCCCGAGCGGCCCAACTCCGACGTCTCACCGGCCGCAGCTGGGGGCTGCAAGAACAGCAGCTGCGCGCCGTCGCAAACGGCTACGTGCGCGGCGCGATAGAGCACGCGGCTGCTGCCTGGCTGCCGGCAGTGTCCAAGTCCAACATCGAGATCCTGGAGCGGGAGATGCGCGCCGTGGCGAGGATCGTCACGGGCTGCATACACTCCGCACCACACCACGGTGTGACGGCCGAGGCTGGCATGCTGCCTGTCGCGGCACGACGTACTGCGCTAGCGGCGCGTATGTTCGCGAAGGCTGCCGCGCTCCCGCCAGAGGACCCCCTCCGAGCGGTCGCCATGGCTGACCCCCCTCAGCGCCTCAAGCTGGTCACGGGGTGGCGCCAAGTAGGCCGGGAGGCCCTGCGGGAGCTACGGGTCGAGCTGCCGGTTGAGGCCCTGCTACCAGAGCGACCGCCACCGTGGACGCCCACCGGCAAGATCACCTTCAACCTGAGCATTGGCGCGCTGCCCGCCGGTGCGGCGAGGTCCACGAAGAGAGACGCAGCGCTCCATCACCTGGCGTCCATGACGCAGTGCGCGACGTGGGCGTGGACCGACGGCTCGTCGAGCGGCGGGATCCTCCGCGGGGGGGCTGGCGCCCTCATCGTCGGAGCTGATGATAGCCGCACCGAGCTCCGTGTCCCAGCGGGCACACTCTGCTCCAGCTTTCGGGCGGAGATGGTCGCCCTGCAGGTGACGCTGGACCACATCCTGGAACACCAGCGGGACGCACCAGAACCAGTCATTATATGTACCGACTCGCTGTCGGCGATAGCGGCGCTGAGAGAGGGTCCGTCGGCACAGCGCTCGGCCAGAGGCGCTGCCATATGGAAGCAGCTACTGGAGCTCACCGCCGGAGACCGAACGGTCACCCTCCAGTGGGTTCCATCCCACTGCGGGATCCCAGAGAACGAGTCCGCCGACGCCCTGGCAAACGAGGCTGCGACGCTGGCACAAGAAGACGTCATGCTCGATGTAGACACCATCTACCGAGCGGCAGTCCGCACCGCCAGAGACCGCGCCGCAAGGGACAGGCCGACATACCCGGACCCCGACCGCAAAGCCGCAACGGGGTGGTACAGAGAGCTTATGGGTGCAAGATGGCCACCACCTCTCACCAACATGGACAGGACGACAGCAGTAGACGTCCACCAGATCCGCACTGGGCGCTGGAGCGGCTCGGCGCAGTTTCTCCATTCCATCGGACGAAACCCATCTGCGGACTGCCCACAGTGCAGGAACCTCGACTGCCCTGCAGCTCGTTGCCCGCTGTGCGGCGAGCAAGCCGACACACCTCGACACATCCTGCTGACCTGCCCGGGACTGATGGGGGTTCGCCTCAGAATCCCGGCGGTCGGCAACATACTGCCGACGGTGGAGGAGGTCAGGCGCGGCGACACGGTGGCGGCCCTGGTGGCCGCCTTCAGGGCCCTCCAGAGCTGAAGCTACACCGCGGCTTTGCCGCGGATGGAGGGAAAACCAACAACAACAGACATAGCACAATCGCACAGCCTGACCCGACATGTGCAGAATCGGTTCCCACTACTTGGAAGCAGCGACCCACGGCTTTGTGACACAGCCTGAATATCAGGAGCAGCCTGCCCCTGCCGATCCACAGTTACAGACTGACTCCGTTGCACCGGCGAGCTGAGGTTCTTCGCTCCGCCACTGTTCCCAGTACCACCCGACGTTACCGCCCGGCCTACTGTACCGAGGCTGTACGCAGCATCCGGCGCAGTCCAGTTCGGGTCGGCTCGAACAGCCGGGCAGTGACTGGGAGGCCGCCCGCCCGGAGAGGGAGAGGGAGAGGGAGAGGGAGAGGGAGAGGGAGAGCCGCCGCGATCAATGACCGGTCGATTGAGCCGCGCCGGACAGGTGGCGAGTAACCACCGAACCAGTCAGCCCACGCTACTTTGATACTTTCAGCCAAAGTGGATAGAGATTAGAGACGTGGATACAATTCTAGCCCCATGAGGATACCGGCACCGGACCCGACGTGGATCCGCGTGGATAGAGTAGTAGATACAGCTCTAACCCCATGAGGACACCGGCACCGGACTCGACCGGCAGTGACAGCTTGGCTGGCACAAGTCGCCCATAAAAAATGACCCCGAACGCCATAAAAACAGCCGAGAGAGACTGGGGTCAGCGAGGACAGAAAGTAGGAACATCAGCTTTTTCTTCGTAATAATGACTTAGCAATACGGATGGGCATGTCTTGTGTCATGCCTTATTTTGCCCGTCAATAATTGTATGATCATTGATCACACAAATTATCATATACTTTTATCACCAAACAAATGTCGAATCCACAGGATGCTATGACTAATAGAAGAACGGAAATCACAATCTGAGCATTCATTCACAATGCACCTTCCCCGATTGTGGCGGGACGGGATGCGGTGTAAAGCCGCACTGAAAATGCCACTTGAGCCCCGATCGGTGATAAAAACGATCCGCATTACCGAAATTGTGACCGTCCCTTCTGTCGTCTCCTACCATCCTTTCCGTCCCAACCCCATGTCACCGGTGAGTCCCCGCCCGCCCCCACCCAAAGCGGTCGGTGACACCGAAATAAAAATTCCACACCGGCTCCTCGGCACCTCCCGCCGCCCAGAAGGGGGTACTTTTCCGCTGCTTGTCCCGCCGAGCGCCGAACTGTAAGCAGAAGCCCGCCACAGCCCGCACACCGAACGCGAGCAAGCACGGCGCGCAAGGTTTACGTGGTCGATGACGATGTGTGCAGGTCGTACCGCAATTCCCGGGTCAGTCGAAACACCTGCGGCACGCATATCAACACAGCGACTGCACACAACAGAACCGGATGTATCCGGTTTGGTAAGCGTGCCGCGCGATCAGCTGATCACCATCGACCGACCCCACTGACCCGTACGACGAGGGGTGAGGGGGAGGGGGGAGGGCGGCACTCACCTTTCCCGGTACAGAGACGGGCTTGGAGGGGCTCGGTTTGACGACAGGCATCATGCCCCGCTCGGTTCGGCCACAGCACTGTCTGACACGGGGTGCTGCGCTCTCGACCCGACTCTGTCACTCCCCTCTCGACGGCTGCCCGACACCGAATGGAACAACCGACGGCCGCGCCCGGCGCACCAGACCGGCCGCCGCCGTCACGTGACCGGCCGAGCCGGCCGGCCGGGCGCACACGCGCCAGTCACGTGGCCACCGGCACACCCTCTGGCCGGGCTCAGAGGCGGGGAGGAGTGGTGGGAGCGGCGCTGGAGAGAGCAGCAGGGTGTGAGGAGGAAGGACACGCGTCAGGTGTCTCAGGGACACACCTCCCGCCTCCAGCGGTCCATGTGCGTGGTCGGCGGGACAGCCTGGGTGACCCTGACGCGCGCCCACACCTGGATTATGTGTCCCGGGCGGGCGGGCGGTGCGGGGGAGGAGGCCCGGCCGCCGCACCTCCGCGAGCCCTCAGCGCTGGCAGGCCGCCCACACTGCTCCCAGCCCCGCCAGCCGCCGACCGAGCGACACAGACAGAGGCGGCAGCTCTAAGAGCTTCATCCCGACAGGGAGAGGGCACTCAGCGTCACAGCTACGAACGTCACAGCCCAACGTTGAGTAATAGCCGATCGTCAATTCCACACGGAGACGCGATGGCTCAATCGTTTGATAGAAACCAGCTCCCTGTTGAGCATGGACACGAGAGAGTCGTTAATATTATATCCAAATAAAACACCAAACGAAAACAGAGCCACGTGGAGAGGTCGTGCCCCTGATAGA
Organism: Amphibalanus amphitrite; assembly: GCF_019059575.1. Taxonomy (NCBI): domain Eukaryota; kingdom Metazoa; phylum Arthropoda; class Thecostraca; order Balanomorpha; family Balanidae; genus Amphibalanus; species Amphibalanus amphitrite. Next base: position 530,189 of record NW_024881621.1, read on the forward strand.
GACTGGAGCGAGGTCACTGACGAAGATGACACATCACAGATGAGCCACACAGCCTGGGAGGACACACCATCGCACGATGAGCCCAGAAAGTCCAGCATGCCATCCACTACCGGAAACGGGACTGATGCAGGACTCAGTTTGAGTTACCTGTACCACACGGCGACCCGAGACGGGATCAAGTGCTCTCTGTAGCACACTTTGTCAGGAGCAGTCTGAGCTGACACTCTCCGTAGAGCAGGGGTCGGCAAATGGTGGGGCATACCCCCTTTGGGGGTAATGGAGCCCTTTCGGTGGGGGTAATGAGGGATTCTGAGAAAGCCTATCTTTTTAGAGTTTGTAGCTCCAGTGATGGAGCCATCGTGACTGTTGCATCCCAAGGTTCAAAGATTAGCCCAGGCCAAAGGCACAGCACACATTGATTAGATATCAATTTTCATGTACCTGCTCGCCTCACCATCTCACCCCTCCGTACAGTCGTACAAAAGCAGCTGCAACTTTTAACCGTCGCCCGTCTGTTGGCGTTTCAACAGCCGCTAACGTAAGGGGGAGGAGTCGATCGGACCCCCGCGGCCTCTTGGACTCTGAGATGGAGCTGTGCATAAAAAAGACGAGCGTGCTACCCGTGACAATAGGAAGCCGCTGCTGCCCATTTTTAAGGTCCTTGGTCATTCCGTCTCATTCAAGAGGGCAATGACAAGTGTCGAGAAAATCGGGACCCGCTATAACTTCTTGAAGTGAGATTTTATGGCTCAAGATGATCTCCAGAAAAAGCTCATAAGCCAACGGTCATTATGGGTCCAGAGGCCACTTTCACCAACAGAAAAATAGCCGCCTGCCGGAATTTTTTGCCTAAAGATCGTTTCACATATGGAGCGTAAACGGTAAAGCCCTATCCGCTTACGAGCCCATCGCGTTTACATCGCGATACACAAACACCCAAAGAGTTCCAGGACGGTATGGAATTTCAGTAAACTTGGTTGTGTCAGCAATGGGGTCTGGTAGGTGGGGGTAATGGCCCTGCCTGGCGCCCAAAAAGGGGGCACGACCCCGAATGACCTGCCGACCACTGCCGTAGAGTTTGGCGATTATTGGAAGTTGGGACAGTCAACGGTCTGATGCTGGTCCATGCGGATGTGAAAATCGACGCCGAATTTACATGGCGCCTGTACTTGGAAAAACGCATATATCTCGCAGATGGCTCTTCCTTGGGCAACTCCATACCACACCAAACACATCTTTGAAAAGCCACGGCAGACGCCTGAGTGCATCGCAGGTTCCATGGGAATTGGTCACAGCGCCGTGGCTTCAGCAGCCGACCGGTACTATGGCGGCGACCTTCAGCAGGCTGTGCAACGGCGTCAAACCAGCGGAAATATACTGCGCGGAATTGTATACACATTGCAGACTGTGCACATTGCGTACCGTTCAATTCCGCGGAGCACACGACTCATCGTGGAAAAACAGCAGCACCGAAATAGCTGCAACTTAAAGACATTTCAAATCCAATAATAGTTCGCTTTTGACTGGTCACGAAGTCGCCTTCAAAGGCTGCGTGTGAAATGGACAACGGTGGATACTGATTCTGAGCTTTTCAGTGCCAAATAGCGCCTGGTGCATGTTCGCACTTCCCACCATTATCAGCACAAAATACCTTATCATTGCTCAGCGTCGGGTTGAACACGAAATCGAATATTTCAATTTTCAAATGAATCCTGGGACATGACAACATTCAGTATTCACAAACTCCTTTGTTGATGGCGCTCCTGAATCAAGCATGCGACCTTCAAAAAGAGCAAACGTGTTTGAGCCCCTTGAAATACCGTTGCTATATCAAGGAGCTGCCGGTTCACACCGGAGCGAGTCAGCCTGCTGAGTAGTCGACTGGCACTCCCTGGAGACTTACGCCGTGATCTGGTTGTTTGCCACACCTCGGCGTTACCATATCGCCCGCCTCAACCCGTCACCGTCACCGCCCCGCGCCAGTGGACCGATACATATCGGAGGACACCGTCCTACTCAGCGGCTGACACAGCTGTCGGGGACAGACGCAGCCCAGCTCCAGTGTCCCCAGAGGTGCCCGCCGGCGGAAGGGGGGGGGGGGGCTGCCTGGTAACACGGGAGGGGGTGTCACGCGCCACCCCAGTGATCCGTGATGGGCCGGGGACACAGCTGGTCCGGCTGACACGGCACACACTGCCCGGCGTAGTTACACGGAATTTACATACACGTAACCTTCAAAGAACATTCCTAGATGTTCTGGTTTTTAAGCGCTGAATGGTCGATTTGGTGTAGCTTCAGGTCATCATTTTGTTTACGCGACCACAGCCGCGTTTAGACAGTCTCACTAACCACAGTCCAGCCCAGCCCCTCCCCACACAACCTCTCACCCTGAGAGGGCACAAGGGTCACACCACAGGGGTTGCAGCCGGCCTCTGCGCCACCTGAACGAGCCTGCTACCGGTCTCTGCAGCTCCTGACACGGCACATTACAGTACGCACGAACGTACTGCGCCGTTGAACCCATGACCTAGGTCACGGACCGGCGCCACTCGTCCCACTTGTGCAACCGTTCCGACATTGCTCCCGCCGGGCCCGGGAGGTCAACCAGTGGGTATGCACTATTGCACTCCGCAACTTCAGAAGCGATTGGGCAGGCAGACAGCGGACTCTGGCGCCGTTCTAAGTTATTGAGGGGGAGAACTGCGCTGTTATGGAGGCTCACCAGTGTCCTCTCAGGGTCAGAATCCCCATCGGTCACAACGGGTTGAGCCAGCGTGACGTCACGAGTGCCATAGCGTGACGCAAATGGGACAGATCGTGACGTCACGGCGTCTCGATCGAGGATAGTAGATCCTCTGTTTTGACGTCAAAACAGGTGTCAGCCTGAGGGCGGACGGTGTCTATAGAAGACAGGCTGAGAGTCCCTGTGGATGACAGGCAGACATTGTCGGTAGCCAACAGATGAAGAGTTCGGAATTGTGCTATGTCTATGACGGAGCCCGATAGACGGACAATATCAGTAGCCAGTGGCCCGGCGGACAGTAATAAAAGTAACCGGTAGCCGGCGAGCAGTGCTGGCTACTGACTAGAGTAGCCTGTAGTCAGTGGCTACGGGCAATGCCAGTGGCCGGTAGCCGATCGACGGCCACTCTCAGTAGCCAGCCTTCGACTGACGGCGAGCTCAGAGTGGCGATCGATGAGGGCCGGGACGGTTGGTACACCTGCACCGTATACTGGCACACCTGAGTCTGACGGACACGAGGATCCTGTCTGTAGGGGCTCAGCCGGCCTGAAGGTCGCTCCGGCCCGGCCCGAGTCCTGCCTCATAAAACAAAAACCATGAGTGGCGGACCGGACAGGACCCGCCCCGCCACACCCACTCCAGCGCCGAGCCGCACGGGCAGCGGAGGAGGCACGTCCGGCAGGGAGGTGAGATGGACCAAGGTGAGCGGCCTCACCCGAGGAGAGCACGTGGTGGGCGGTCTCACCTGAGGCGAGCATGTGGTGAGCAACGCAGATCCGGGATGAGTCGGTCAGGAGCGGGGGGTGAGACAGGCAGGTGGGAAGGAGCAGGAAGTACGGCTGGGAAGTCACGGGAGGGAGGCTAGTCAGTGGTGATCGGTGGAGATGTGTCAACCGCCGCCATAAAATGTTTAGGAGGATATACGAAGGAAAAAAACTCCGCCAGACGGTTTTGGCAGCAAGTGACCTTGGAGTCTAAATAAACATTCTCGAAATGTCAACGCACTGCGAAGGAGGGTGATCGGTAGAACCGTTGGAATGTAAGCAGATCATGCAACAAACCCTTTGTTAACAAGGTCGGCGTCTAGACCAATGTTATGTTACATTCAACACAGAGTCGCTGCGCATTAATATTTCGAGACGAATTACATGTGCCACACAATTCTCAAACCAAAACTATTCCAAGCCGTAAATCTATTAACCGAATGATAGCTGATGCAGTAGGTGAGGATGAATAAAATTATTCTGGAGATTCAGAACAATCATTCTTTGATTATCTTGAATACTAGTAATAATAGTGAAGGTTTTACCAGACAAAAAAAAAACATCAGAAACTAAATGTATAAAAGTTTAAAAACTACAAAGCATTGCACACTGGTACATAAGGCCTCATAGACGCTTCCAGTTGCTAGTTGCTACGCCAGAGGTTATCACCCAGAGGATACTGACCATCAATGCTTGCTCAGAATACCTAAGCCAGTCAACTTCCCGCTACATTAGACCAGGCCCGGCCCGAGCATTGACATTGCTATCACCAGCCCCTTCCCGTGGTAACCGACTATTCTGCTAATTCAGTAACTCACGCTCCGGCTCCACGTGTTCAGTGACATCGTTAGAGGCGCACCTCACGGCACATTGTGGAAGCCCGGCCGGCACACCCCGTCCGTGCGACCCCCTCCCAGCGGGGGGGGGGGGCGGGCACGACCGTGACCTTCAGGGTCCGGTACAGGTGCGGTCCGTGCCGTCACTGACGGGCCTGTGTACCGTTATAGCACGGAAAGGTCGCCAGACACGTGCATACCGCACTGAACTGGCCATTCGGCGGTCGACAGGATATCGTAGCTAACTATACCGAAATAGCTATCCATCAGGTCAACAGGGCACTTTTTCGGTTGTATTACTTTCACCAACCTACGACCGTCCTTCGCTGCTGCTGGTTCGTCACTGCTTATTCACTGATAACCAAGCCATGTGTCACTATGCCACGATAAATCACCAGCTCACTCCAAGTTCCAAACGATCGTAAATTACCAGATCCTGTGTCATCGAACTACCGCCTCTCCGACTCTCGACCTTTCCTTTCCAATCCTACCCCATCCGGCGGCCCACTGACCCCCTTCCCACCAGCAGACAGTCACGACATCACCGATCTCACGGTCGGTGCCGTGTGCAGCATCATGGTGGCCCGTATCGTGACTCACGGTTAGTTTATTTTCCATTGCACAGTTCCCACGCAAGAGTGAGAGCCGAAGGGGAATGAGAACATGGGTAGCGCGATTGATAGAGCGGAGAAGGCGAGAGATCGTGATCATGACCGCGGAAAAATTGTCTGATGAGGCTGATGAAGAAATCAGTCTTCGGTGCTCCTGGCCACTGCCATTTCAGGTTGGATCATTTCAGGTCAGGCTTTGAAGCATCCGCAGCACATTGATCAAGTCCATATTGAAGCAGGTCTGTGGGCTGGATCAGAGCTCCTCCGAGCGGCGGCGACACGCACAACGCGGGCTTCCTAGTCAGCGTCCCGGCTGACCCCTACATCCACTATATGTCGTCTACCTCACAGGCTTCTTACCCAATGCCCTCATCAGAGCTTATCGGAGGTGTCACGGTCACCGGAAAGTTACAGACAGCCGCTACCGGCTAGCAGTTGCAGGCAGACTCGGAGCGTACCGGGCGTGACCGCCGGTACAGTATACCTGCAGGCGCTCACCACTAACGCCATCTATCAACAACAATTATAACTGTATGCGCGCTGGCCTGGCTATAGGATTGAGTGTCGCACGACCGCGTCTGGTAATGGCTTACAGCCAAATCTGTGCCATGTGTCTCAAACGATTCTCCAGACGCGTATTTGGAAATTCCGACCTCGACGAGCGTCTGTGGTAGAAAACCACCACTTTGGTAGGGGAAACTACTACTGTCTGCTACCGTTTGCACTGTATGTCTCGCTGTAGTTGCGACCGATTGTGACATCTATGCAAGTCAGCAGGGTACGTACCTTAGCGATATACGTACTTTATAATTTACGTACTTTTTCGATGCGTATTTTCTTCTTTGACGTACACTACTTTTGTCTATAGTTCGTTTTTCTTAAGTTTGCCCCTCACTGTAAACGTCTTTTTGAACACAGCACGAGAATTGCTAGCTGAATTACTGAGAAAACTGGTTGGCGCACAATGATTTGACCAGATTTGACAGACGATCAATTTCATCAAATTTATTTACTATTTCACAGACTCGTAGCTCGTATTTGCTAATACCTACAGCCCACGGACGTATAAATAAACTGGACTGACAATCCCAATGGACCTCCTATGGAAGATAGTGAAGCCGACAAGGCGCCATTTTACGTTGCCAAAAAACCGTGCTCTGGAAGGTCATCGAGCCAATACAATTAGAATTGCGTCCAAACGGATGATCGGATCGAGATGCTGGTGGTACCGTTCGACGGGTAATTCCTTGAGGCAGGTGATGATGGATGTCACATGTCACCCGGTGTCACATGGCGCGTGCCACGTGCCGACAAACTTACAAAGGGCAAAAACCTTTAAGCGACGCTTCAAATCAAACGAAGGGCGGCACAGGTGCCAAACTCATAGGTCACATGTCCCAGTGTTGGACCACTAACATATGGTATGCTCGGCATCAGGGGGTGCGGAACGCACGCGCTAGTGGCGAAAAACATGTTTTGAGGAGGCATCCTCCGATTCCGGAAAACCTTGATCTAGGCACACCAAATTTGGCACACTGACACTACTGGACACGCGCTTTAAGGTGCTGTACAAATAGGCGTGCTGGGGTACACGGTGCACGTGCTGTGCACGTGCAAACCTTTTGATGTTGCACTCCAGGTGTCACATATGCGGGTAGGGCGGGTAGCGCTGGCAAGCTCAAAGTGCCGAATTTACACAGGCCACTCAGAACGCATTCCAGAATAGTTATTGAGCATATTCATCTCCTGGTGGCCCCCAAAGGTGCGCTCTGCAAGTGCAAAAAATTATCCGCGCCGGGCGGTGGGGATGCTTGGACACCCCATGTGGATTTATGTAAATATCTCGAAAACGGCGCTGTGTAGCGCCGCCGTTGTTGGCACACCCTTTCATACATCTTTTTCACACATGCTGCGTAACTTTCAGACTTAGGTCACTCAAGGTTAGGTCACCAGGTTACGTCCAAGTGGCCTTACCTTAGGAAAAATTATAATGCCCGTCATAGCTACACATACTATATGTACAATCGACTTAAAACGTGCAGCAATTGAGAAGATCAACAGTATATACGTAGAGTACCTACCTCTACCTCGAAATTTCAATATCACTGACCTAGGGTTCTGTTGATTTTGCGACCTCAGACCACTAGCACGGCAAATCATTTATTTTGTCAAATTCGAGCTCCTAAACTTCTTGCTACCCAGCAACGCAAATTTACGCCTCAATCGCCGGCCAGCGCAGCATAGGCATCTTTGTTATCTACGTTGTTTGCGCCTACAGTAATACTGTACCGCAATAACCATTATCTTCATCTTTCACCCATAGATGGCAGTAGCAAAGCGCCTGCATCTATGCTGTGCCGCAGTGCTCTTACAATACGAGCTGAGCAATGAGCATTAACCCTCGCCCGTATAGGGGGGGGGGGGGTCGAACGGACCCCCCCATGGTTTTTCGCGAATAACTCGCGTAAAAAGCGGCCGATCGCGACGAAACTTTCAGTACCCTCGCGTTTATCAATTTTACACCTACCCTGAAAATTTCATGACCCTAACCCAAATGACCTTTGACCTGTGACCTACTTTTCGAGACCATGTTTGGCCGGAATCGCGATTCGGCGTATGTCGGCTCGCATTAGCCGCGCATTTGCAGTCTTTTCGTGGTTTCAAGCGTTCAAACATGTGATATGATGTTGCCCCCATGCATTAGGGTGGGTGTCAAGGTCACCTGAAGGTCAGGTCAGGTCATTGACCTTTGATGACCTCGGTTCACTTTTTCGAGTTTTACATGTTTCTAGGCCAGTTTTTGGAGCTGAATTCGAATTTAGCAACCATATGAACATTTACGAAGTAGTTTTGGTGCCTTCGTAACATGTTACGATGCTGTCAGAGGCGGTTGCCACCTACTACGAATACCCTTACTGGTTGACCTGACCTGACCTGACCCGACCTGGCCTAAATGCATGAAGACATCATCTGTGATCAAAAGTAACATGATATTCGTGATCAGCACCCCGAAAAACCTCATAGCAGCCACACTTTACGACGTTCTAACAGGTCCCGATTTTCCCGACTTTTGGGTCATTGACCTGACCTGCAAGGTCAACCAATGACCTAGGACCTTAAAATTGGGTATCATCGGCTTCCTCTCGTCACGGGCAACACGCTCGTTTTTTCCGCGAAGCTCTAGCTCGATCAGGGGCGAAACGGCAAGGGGGGGGGGTCCAACGGACCCCCCCCTTATACGTTCGCGGCTGGAAAAACACCAATACGGGCGAGGGTTAAACAAGCAAGTGATATTGAAATCATAGGCGGCGGAACGAGGGGGGCACCGGGGCACCGTGCTCCCCTTGAATTTGGCAATTTAACATAGCCCTTTCCATGCAACGCCCATAGGGCGTTGCATGGAAAGAATGGGACCAAAAGTCGGCAGTGCCCCCCTTTAATTGAAGGTGTTCCGCCGCCACTGATTGAAATTCCGATGCAGAGGTACTCTACGTATATGCTGTTGCTCTTATCAATCGCTGCACGTTTTAAACCGATTATTCAGTCTGTGTACTATATGACGGGCACTATAACTTTTCCTATGGTAAGGTCACTTGGACGTAACCTGATGACGTAACCTTGAGTGACCTAAGTCTGAAAGTTACGCAGCATGTGTGAAAAAGATGTATGAAAGGGTGTGCCAAAAACGGCGGCGCTACACAACGCCGTTTTCGAGATATTTACATAAATCCACATGGGGTGTCCAAGCATCCCCACCGCCCGGCGCGGATAATTTTTTGCACTTGCAGAGCGCACCTTTGGGGGCCACCAGGAGATGGATATGCTCAATAACTATGCTGGAATGCGTTCTGGGTGGCCTGTGTAAATTTGGCACTTTGAGCTTGCCAGCGCTACCCGCCCTACCCGCATATGTGACACCTGGAGTGCAACATCAAAAGGTTTGCACGTGCACAGCACGTGCACCGTGTACCCCAGCACGCCTATTTGTACAGCAGCTTAAAGCGCGTGTCCAGTAGTGTCAGTGTGCCAAATTTGGTGTGCCTAGGTCAAGGTTTTCCGGAATCGGAGGATGCCTCCTCAAAACATGTTTTTCGCCACAAGCGCGTGCATTCCGCACCCCCTGATGCCGAGCATACCATATGTTAGTGGTCCAACACTGGGACATGTGACCTATGAGTTTGGCACCTGTGCCGCCCTTCGTTTGATTTGAAGCGTCGCTTAAAGGTTTTTGCCCTTTGTAAGTTTGTCAGCACGTGGCACGCGCCATGTAACACCGGGTGACATGTGACATCCATCATCACCTGCCTCAAGGAATTACCCGTCGAACGGTACCACCAGCATCTCGATCCGATCATCCGTTTGGATGCAATTCTAATTGTATTGGCTCGATGACCTCCCAGAGCACGGTTTTTTGGCAACGTAAAATGGCGCCTTGTCGGCTTCACCTGAATGGAGGTGGTTGCGGGTCCAGTTTATTTATACGTCCGTGCTACAGCCCCACAGGGATGGACGACTTCTCAGGAATTATGTCTGAACTAATAAATAAATTGCACGGCGCTTAACATAACGTTAAATCGTCGGTGTTCAAAACTTATTTTGAAAATATTATTCATATCTATAATACAATGTGCGCCAACCAGTGTTTCTCAGTAATTCAGCTAGCAATTCTCGTGCTGTGTTCAAAAAGACGTTTACAGTGAGGGGCAAACTTAAGAAAAACGAACTATAGGTATACGTACTTTGTACTGTACGTAGGGGAGAGTGGGGTAAGATGCCCAGGGTGGGAAAGACGCCCCACCCCCTCTAGCGGGGAAACAAAGAATCGGACCTGGAAATTAATGTTCTTAGCGTAAAGCGGAAGCCTGCCTTGTTAACTGCACAAAAATTGGCGGAGCTCAGTTGGTCAAGGGCTGGCTGGTGATTGCATGTTTTTTATTTGCTGCTTTCAAAAAATATTTTGGCGTCAAAACATTGTAAATATCAAAGAAGGTAGATAATTTTTGCGTCCCTTGCTATAGTCGTGATACATTAACATGCGTGTACTGTGTCCCAAACAGTTTGTTTCAGGGTGTAGCTTTATGGCTAACAAATTGTGCTGATTTAATGTTACTTCGGTACCTTGGGGTAAGATGCCCCCTGTCCTGATGGGGAAAGACGCCCCCCTAAATCCGTAGGCTGTCCTTCAAGCAGCCCGTCAAATCATTTATTACATACTTGTGATGAGAGACAAAAGCCGATCTGGGACTATTGAGAGTCCGGTACGGTCGAGTGCTCCTCATGCCGGTCTCTCGGCCCACACAGCGACTTTTTGGGCGGCATCTGACTCTGAGAGCCCTCACGACGGCCTCTGTGGGCCCCATTATTGGTTCCAGGGCCCCTCGCGACATCCTTTGAGGGCTCCCACGTTGGCTCCACGGGCCGCGCTGGCATCTGAGGTCCCCACGATGGGCTCGAGGGCCCTCAAGCATCATGAAGACCTATAAGGGCCCCACAGTGGTCTTCGAACGCCACCACGGAGGCTTGTTTAGCCACGCTGGACTATGATGGCCCTAACGATGACCTCTGAAGCCCCTTACGACTACTTTTGAGGGCCCTTACGATGACGTTTGGTGTCTACTGCAGGCTCGAAGGGACTACTGATTCGTTCAGGCGATTCACGTGCCTATTTATGTCACTTATAGTGCAGGGGGGCATCTTACCCAACGCCAGGGGGCGTCTTTTCCACCCTGTGGGGTAAGATGCCCCCTTTCACTTCTTCAGGAAAATGCTTAATAGCAAAAAAAGTTATCATATTTCAGGCACGAAAGTGTGATATTTTTGGAGAAAAATGATGTCGGCTTCCGTTGAAACTCCAAGTTTTGGCTTTCCGATCGTCTTTTTCGAATAATATATGACATAGTCAAACCCTGGGCATCTTTCCCCACTCTCCCCTACCTACCTTTGCGATACGCAGGCTACTTCTGTCCTTGACGTACTTATTCCATCCGACTTTATACTCGACGTACTTTTGCGATACGTACTTTTGCCCTTGACGTACTCTTGTCCATACGTACTTTATCCTGTACGCATTTTTACGATATGTGCTTTTGTCCGTGACGTACTTTTGTCCATGCGTACTTAATAATGCACCTATACGTACTTTCGATACGTACTTTTGTCCTTGACGTACTTTTATCCATTCGTGCTTTATACTGTATACGTACTTTTGCCATGCGTACTTTTGTCCTTGACGTAGTTTTGTCCATGCGTACTTTATACTGTACGAGCGTACGAACATTTGCGATACGTACTTTTGACCTACGTGCCAGGGGCGTCGCCACAGATTTTGGACAGGGGGGACGGATCGGCCGACTAAAAACCCAAAATTAGGTATCGTTACCGTACTTTTTCAGGCCGATGCATTATCTGTTCAACGATACTGGGCTGAATTCCTACGCGGTACGCGTCTGAAGTATTCATTTTTACACGGTTAACCAGAGCCTCCGGTCTTCTATCAGGGTATTATTGTTGACACATGCCGTCAATCTGATAGTTAACTGCACTGAACTCTATAGTTAACTGTTAATGTATGCATCATACGAGTACGTGGTGGTTGCTTTAGGCATTTGTCACAACTCTGAACTCATAATCTCTTTTGGTCTCCAGTATGAATGGGCGGCGCGCGAAGCGCCGCGAGATTTTCGTCGAGGTCGGAAATGTATATGCATAGATGTCGCTACAATAGCTTGACATGCAGTGCAAATTGTAGCAGACAGCAGTAGTTTCCCCTACCAAAGTGGTGGTTTTCTACCACAGACGCTCGTCGAGGTCGGAAATTCCAAATACGCTCTCCAGACAGCATAAATCAGTGAAAGACCTCGGAATTCGAGAACGTTCTCAGCCGACCTCAAAGGCTTTCAACGATCACCACCAGCATCGTTCACTTCCCCGACGGGTTCGCGGTTCAAACGGTACAACAGACTCCGCCGAACCGGCGGCGATGGGAGCTCAGGCACTTATTCGGTAGTTTTGCGGCTGCCTGAAAGGTCTGGATCCAGCTTCCGCCCCGACCAGGCCATACAAACTGCACCCAGACCCCTATTTATGATTTCGAACCCGGAAGTCTGGGAAGGACGCCTATTGGTGGAGAGGTAGCGCCGACAGAGCCACAGAGACCAAGATAGACCCAATGACCACTGATAGGGCCCCAGGGACCACTGGTAGATTGCAGGTACCCGCTAGCATGGCCTTGACCAGGGTCCCGTGAACGCTGACGGAGCACCACAGGGCGCATGTGCCGACCACCAGGTTCACCCACGTCCTCTCGGACCGTCCGCCCGGCCCCTATCGTCGCATCGGCGGACTGGGGAGGAACGAAGCCACCCAAGGTTCCGCGGCATGTATGAACACCAGCTCAGACAGCATCGCATTGGGGCAGCGCAGACGTCAACGATGCCGCCCGACCTTGGCACCTTCCGGGTTCACAGCGTGTGAGTGATGACCAGGTTATATGATTACTGGATAGTAGGATACATACCCACCGGGCGTCAGACAGATGAATAAACCGCCCAGCAGCGCCGACAGCCGGGCTGAGGTGGTAACTAATGGAAACAACACAAAAGGGGGCGGCCGACACTTCCGGTTACAGGGCGGTCCGATTCATTTGACATCAGTCGCGTCAGAGTGGAAGATAATCCCTCAGAGTCATGTAATTTCACGGTGTAATCAGCTCATATAAGACATAAAACCAGATGTGACCCGGCAAAGCCATGATAACCAATCACTTGCTAGGCTTGGACTTCGGTAACTGGGTGTGAATCCAGCCCCACCGTTAATATTCACGCCTCCCCAGAGGTTCGGTTACGCCCCCATTTTTTTTTTGCCTCCATCTCTGGCCGCGCCAGGCGTGTCTGTCCCTCCTTCGTCTGTGCCCGGTCTGAACCCTCCCTCCCGGATGGACCCAGCCCCGGACACTGACCTCTGAAGGTCACGGGCGGGCCGCCGACAGCAAAAGGCCATCACGGCAGCATTGAACGCCCCGGGGAACCGGACTCGCCCGCGGCAAGGGGGTGTGGCGCTAATTAGGCCATTGTAAGTACGAAGTTCTGCCACGCCAGTGTCTTTAAATAGGCCGGCCCGGCAGGGGTGACTAGCACTGGTTCAGATTGACGCACCCGAAATGAATTTACTAGACACGTACACACATGCTATTTAAGGAACATCAACCCCTGACCATGAACTTTGTCATTACCAGACGCGATAAGTCGTGAGTTAAAATGAAGTTTACCCAACTGTCATGGATACTTTACATTAAATGAAGTTAATTACAGAACACTCCGTCCTGAGAATCATTCACAAAATGGGCTACCATAAGTGAAAAATGAAATATGGAGCGCTTAGAACGTGCAGTATTGTCACATAATTTGGAAATACTCCTCTGTCACTAAAGCAGCATAGCCAGCGCATGTCTCCTATGCGACGATTAAAAAACCGTCCATCAGTGCTTGTATCAGGCACTGTGTATTGTGTAAGCCATTGAGAAAGGCGGCTCAGAACGGCGATAATCACAGAGCCGATCCAGCTCCATGGCGGCTCCTGCAGTGCAGGGCAGCTATGCATACGGCTTCTAGCGCACGGCTTCTAGCACACGGCTTCTAGCACACGGCTTCTAGCACACGGCTTCTAGCGCACGGCTTCTAGCACACGGCTTCTAGCATACGGTTGTACGGCACGGCAGCTAGTACACGGCCTCTAGCAAAGGCCTCTAGCACACAGCAGCCGCAGTTGGGTCGCAGCGGCTCACCTCAGCGTACTCTGCGTTACCCATCACTCGGCGGAAGGTACGCGCTGTGCAGCTGCCATCGGCAGCGGACTGAGCCGACACCTGGGTCAGGTCAGATCAGGTCAGGTCAGGACAGGTCAGGTCAGGTCAGGACAGGTCAGGACAGGTCAGGACAGGTCAGGACAGTAATACAATGCCAGCGCTGACTGACCGAGCCAACAACACAGGCTAGTTTTACCGGTTTTACCAACAGAAAATCGGCGGATGCGGTTATTCGTAAATTTGCCAAAGCACCCCGTAATTTCGCCAGCCATTCCAAAAAATAACCGCTGATGTGGAAAGGAATTTCAGCGAGCCTTACTGATATAGTTTCACGTCATCGGTTATTTTTCGCATGACTAGCGGGACACTTGAAATAAAAATACCACTGAACGCCGATTTTTCTGTTGATTAAACTGGCCTCTGATTCAGCCAGAGGGATGTTGCACACCATAGCCGCGCCGGCCAACACGGTCTCTCTTCCTTCCGGACCGAGCATTGGCTGACCCTCTGTGGAGCCCGTATCAGTCCGGGTGCAGGGGAAGCAGAGGCACCCCGTCAAGTGCGCCCCAGCACAGGTCCGTCTGCCAGGCTGAGTCTGACCCTGAACTCTCGCCAAGATCAGGGACGTCCGAGTCGCGTACTGCTGATATGGACCGGCCATGGATCGTCGGAGCTATACCGTGGCGTTACTGGGTACTGGGATATATCCAACCCGCCACTGCTACTCCGTTTACACAATGAGTAAATACAGACAGGAAGATCGGAGGGAGGAAGGGTGGCAGTAGCACCGAATCGCTGGGAGACCAAACATCTCCCGTAACCGAATTGCCTCACGGAGGAGATGAACGAGTTAGCCTAAATCACATGACACGATATGAGATAAATGTTCGTCTTAAAATGCAGAAAATAAAGATAAGTAATGCCCACACTTCCAATTTGTTTCCGTAGTGACGACCTAACAGACTTCAAAACGTTTCAAAACGTGACCAATAAGGAACTGGAGCACATTCCTAAACGACACCCGGAGTAAGCAACGTTGTGTGATTTGGCAGTAAGCGTATCATTTCATGAAATTTGCAAGGTCAGCAAGGAGGAAAAAATAAACTCATGTCAGCGAGCATTCATCGGAGTAATGTCGGACATTCCGATAACCCAACAGCACTTGTGAGTGGTTAAGACCAGCTTCAAGGGCCACTCGAGACACGGCCAGCAGACAGACAAGGGGACGGATCACGTGCGGATCCACGTGTGCTCCCTTCCGAGTGCGGCAGTGCCCTTCGATTGCAGCGGCGTTCACTGAGGGGTGGGTTTTGAGACCATGCTGGGGGTCGGCCGATAGCACCGATATACATAGAACGCAGGGGGTGGTGCAGCCGGCACGGCAGGGTAACCCCAGAGAGAGACACACCAGCCATCAGCAGAGGACCGGCGGCCGCTAGGGACACCAAGACCGACCGCCGAGTGCGGCACCAGCACCATTCAGAGCACACTGCAGTACACAGTGCACCTGCGGAGCCCAGCGTTCACCCCCGACCGAGTTCTTCACAACTGAGTCACGGTGCTAGGCTCGGCGGTGAATAGACGCAGCGACAACTGACGCAATACCGGTTTAAACACCCATTCCCGGCGACAAACGGTACCGGATGAGCTGTGGTCACGGGAAAGTCACGCTGGCGCACCGGACGGTCACCACGCCGGGTTGAGGACGGCGGGGGTGGCTCACCACCTGATGAAACACTCAATACTCCCAGACTCGGCCGGCCTCGGATGCACTCCCTGCCCCGGGAAGTGTTGGTTCGGAATGAGGCAGTGTCCCATGGCCCAGTGTCCATGGCCATGGTCACTCGTCAGTCGCCCTCAGTGCACCTCTTCAGCAATTCAAATAGCCGAGGACGGAAACTTCCTATGTTGCATTTAGCAGGCTTGAGCAGCCGAGTCCAACCTGACCAATTGAAAGAGGATCCATGAGTTAATACCACATTCGCGTGGCCTTGAATTTACCGGCACCGGGAAGAGCCTAACCAGTTCGTTACATAATTGTTGCACGGCAGATCCGGATGATAAGCCGCTCTGCCATCCTCGACGCAAGCAGGAACGAATACATGCACCTCGCTCCAGGTTAGTTGAGCATCACAACCTCAACGTTAGACCGCCGATGCACGTTGTACCGAAGTTAAAAAAGAAAACAGGCAGCAATAAAGTCATCTTCATAACTTGGTCCGAACCAATCCATTCTTTTAAAGTGCGAAAGAGGAATGTGAAAGGATCTCGCTGCTTCTAAGAACAGTCTTGTCGTAACCCTGTCAGTCTTGCAACCCTTTTCTGCAAGACAGGAATACTGGTGCCGTTGAAATGCCATCAAATGTCTAATGTCGTGTTGATAATGTGACGACGAAGTGCCAACGCATTCTTTAATTTGAATATCTAATCAAACGGCCGGATGGATCGCAATATCGGCACGGCAGCGAGTTAGCTTATTACAGGGGGCTATTCCCTCCCCACCCCCCAATTTACCTGTAGAAAACTCGGTCTATGCTCGGTCACAAAGGGGTTGACCACCTCAAAATTCAGTGATTCGCGAACAGTAGAACTATATATTTTGTTGCTCAAGATACTGCACATTACAATCGTAGATCGTATTAATCAGTTGTGTCGTGAACAGTACGTGAAACGAACGAACAAACGAACGCTCTTTTAGGTCACCAACCGTTGAAGGGAAAATACATTTGTCATGAAGAATCATACCAAGAAGACGGTATGTAGCTTCTGGAACAAGTGTTGATTCATCTGAAGGCATGTCTCAACCTAAGCTATCCCGAAGTCGGCGAGGAAATGGACGCAACCACAGATAGTGCCCACTGTCCAGCTTCAATTCCTTTGTACAGGAGAATGGCGAGCGCTGGTTCACCAGTCACCACGAAATTGATGTCGAGACAGCACCTTGCGGCTTCCTGCATTGCATGTCGCATTGTCGATATTTCATTGATTTTGTCTCGATGAAGTATGAACACATTCTTTACTCACAAATACAAAGTAAAGCAGCCTGGCAGACCCAGCAACATTGCAATTTGCACATAACGATTCACAAAAACCTGATTAAGCGTAGCCGACTGTGTGCTTCGTCGAGCTCAGCTATGAATTTAGAAAGGCAGCTTAACTCCTCTATTTACAACCCAGCTTCAACCTACCTGAACCCAGAGATGACCGGCTGCGCGAACCATCCCGGTGAGTGACCCATCGTCTGCTGGCGGAGGCGGGGGCGGGGGCGGCGAGCGGGCCCGACCGCCCACAGCCACTGGACACCGCACCATCGCGGATAGACTCAGTACTCTGACACAGATGACCGACACAAGGCCTCAGTCGGAGCGAAGATCTTCCGTCCGGCGCAGAGCGAGGAAGCCGCGAGACTAGCGGCGCGGCGCGGCGGCCGGTCAGTCGGCTGTCGCGATACCGGGCCGCGGGTGATGCAACGGCCGCGGCCCACCAGCCATCAGCGGGGCCCGTCCAGGTGGGCCGGCCCGGCGGCAGCCGTTGCCACGGTGGGACATTGCAAATACACACTGCGCAGCGCATAGTCTGAGCTGCTGGGACACATCACTCAGCCGGCGCGGCGGCAGCAGTTGCTACGGTAGGTCCCATTGGAAAGGCACACTGAACTGCCTGATGAGTGCTGAACTGAATACTGGGACACATCAGCCAGCCACTGTGGGGCGAAACTATCGGTTCAGAAACGTAAAGGCCATCGCCGGGAGAGCGAAACATAATAGCTCTTCGACCAGGACTGGATGTAACGGGATAGCGATAGAAAGAGGGCAACACGAACCAACAGGGAGTAAGCCTGTCCATGCTGCAGACGTTTCATTTTATATCTCAGAGACCCAGCAAAGTTGTCTACGGGAGACTGAATGATGGACGGCGCTCCAGTAGCCTCGCCTTCACCGGTTGGATCCTCCGCCGCCCCGCCCCCTACCGGCACCAGGGGTCCGGTCTGGACTCTGAACTTCCTGTTGCACCAGCCGGTGTATCATCCGTTGCAATCAGCCCGGAGACTACAGCTGACCTGGATTCTGTCACCTAACCTGATACAAACGCCTGATACAAGGCCGCCCGGTGACAGCGGAGGCCCAGCTGACAATAGGCGCACGGTGAGCGGCTGCGGCCTATCACATCATCCAGATCCAGGCCTCAAACGACGAGTAACCGTCACATCAGGAACAAGACACTTCCGGCGGGCGGAGCTGGAAGTCGGGCCTGGCAACAGGAGCAGCTGCATTGGCCGTGCCCCCTCCGTCACGCGTGAAGTTCGTGCTCTCACGAGTTCGCTGACCCTTCACTGAAGGCCACACACACAGAACAGTTGGCGGGGTGGTCACTCGAGTGGGGGTAAACACGGCACAAAAACGGACCAGAAGACACCGTGACCGAAAGTGACGTCACAGGCCGTATCGGGTTCGAGCGTCTGATGTTCTTGGTACATACATAGCCATCTAAGGGCAGTTGCAGTGCACTCTCGAAGTAAAGAGTCCACCAATCTATTGCGCAGGACGGATTATACGATAAAAATGGACATAATATCATGCCGACACGCAAAGTACCATATACAAACAACAGTGATCGTTTCTGTTCCCTCCCGCATTTTCCAAAATCGTGTTAACGCAAAAGGAAAATGACAGTTCGAACGTTGATATATTTGACTAGGAATGTCAAATAATGTTGAATGAGTCTCTAGGTTACTTTGTAACAGCAGAGTTCGTTCTCTCGACTGTCGGTTGCGTCCGACGTGAATCGAGTTATTTCGGCGTCTGTCACTGAAACTCCACAGGACTACTGTCTGAAGTCAGTGATCAATATTGCGCAATGCGCTAGTCCATCAGAATATTATTAGATAGGTGGAGAAACTTGATGATAAAGCGTGCACATTTCTATAGCAAGATTGCGTTCTTACTTCTTAGTAAGGAGCCCATTCAACAAAAGCTTAACGGTCCGTCCACCCATTTCAAAACTCAGCGCAAAATATTCCTCATGCAACTAGTTTTTAAATAAACCGTGTCGTCATCAAATGACGTCACCCGCCACTGTGGTCTATCGGTCAGCGTCCGGTGGAATGGCCGAGCCATTATGTCCGGTCCTGTCCGGAGGGATAACCGTGCCTTTCCGTCCGGTCCCGTCCGGAGGGATGGCCGAGCCTTTCCGTCCGGTACGTCCGCAGATGGTCCGGTTAGTGGTTACGCCAGACCCGGCAGTGTCCGCTCCGACTCTGAAAACGGCTCAGCCGTAACCGTTCATTCCCCGGAAGGAAGAACGGACAACAAAGAAGGGATCAGGTAAATGTGAGGAAACATTGCCGTTTATGGCTAATCGAACCTGATGGGGAACTAAATGGAAGCAAATCATATGCAGTGTGTTGAAACCGGTCCTCACACGAGACGGTGCTGCCACGTTGAGCAGAACCGTCAACTGAAGGTAACTCGTTTCGCCACCAGATGTCTCTTCTAGCAGCCATAAAGCTGCCTTCGCAACTGACATGCTAACAGGCCTCACGGCTCACGATACAATACATCGATACGATACAACTTGGAATTCGCACGCTTTTGATAAAAACCGTAGAATCTGCTAGCGAAAATTGGCGACGTTGCCTATCTAAAGAATTAGACTCAAGTCAGAAGTCGGACCTTGGGACCTGATCAGCTCGGCCCCAGCCCAGAGGTCTGAGGGTCAGCAGTTCGCACTCCACGGTATCTCAGCCAATATCAGTCGCCTTCCGGGGCATCTCTGTAGATGGCGGCAGCACTATCTCACAGCCAGCACCCTATCTGTGCAGTGAAACTATCGACTATCGAGCACGCAGCTAGCACGCCGATATCACACCAGGGGTGATCGAGCCGAAACGTTCCTGCCGAGGTCCGTCACCCACTTTGACTACAAAGGTTTCTGATGGCCGATGAGCAGCAGCCGGGTTGGGAAAGCACCCGGCCAATGGGGACGCGATTCGCGACACGTCAAAACGAGAAAAAAGCCATGGAAACGGGTACATTTAAAGTACACTTAGAACGTCATCCGACTTACCTTTGATGTAGAATCCACCACCACCGCCAACAGAAGCCTTTGGAAGATGGCCTGCAAATCTGGCCAGCTCTAGCTTAACTGGTAATGCTGGAAACCATTCACTTGCTAGTAGACTGAACCTGTAAGGAAACATACTGTCAACATTTAGAATACCCAAGGACAACAATAGTATGTTTCAAGTTACAATTGTCATAGTCTGAAAGGAAATACATATCTTCCAGACAGGATGTGACAGCTATTCAGAAAAAAATCAAATGATGACTTCAAATTAAAGGGACCCTCCCACCTTCAAAAAAGTTAATGAATTGGCATGAAAGTGATGTCGCTCGGTTCAGAAAGAGCAAAAACGAATATCTACCAAATTTCATCAAAAAATATTCACCAGTTTTCAATATATTAAACTTTTACTTTTGTTTACTTTTTGGGATCTCCGCTGTTCCTAGCGACTTTATTTGAAAGTGCGGCATTTGTTGCGCGCAAAGCAGCACGTACCACCACGTGCTACAAAACGTTTGAGTCAACATTTAAAAATCGTTAGATATCTGCGCTGACGTCACACATTCAGAGGGGTATTCCTATGCATTAGCCCCTCTGAATCAAAATGCTGCAATTTTGACATTCAATATTTCCGATTTAAGGCATTTCTCGATGTTGTGAGTGCCGAAACCGGTAATTGTGAGCCAGGGACCCCATTTTTACGGAGCGAGCGAAGCGAGCGTAGTCTTTCCTTAGATTAACGGAAATTTCTGAGTATGAGCGGCCGGCCGGCCGGCCGGCCGTGCGGACGCTTTTGCGAGGCTTATATCTCAGCAACCACTTGACCAATTTACACGGGGTAATTTTTGTAGGGTAGCTCCATTCCTTCTACCAAGTGTGGGTGACCATGTGGGTGCATGCATGCATGATGGGTGCATGTGGGTGACCCCTTATGCACGTGCCACGCGCAAAACGAAGAGGTGTCAGTTTTGTAATTGTTGCAATATCTCGGTAACTACTTGGCCGATTGCGCTGAAAGTTGGCATGTAGGTTGGCACCCACTAGGCACTGCATATCCATGTGCCAGAGTTGGGGTGTTGCTGCACGTGCGCACGTGCAGGGGTCGTTTCCAGATCTCGAGAACGGCTGGACCGATGGCGCTCAAATTTGGTACACGGTTAGGGACCAGTTAGTAGGGTGCCGTGCACAAGTCAGTTGGGACCCATTCTGCACGTGCGCACGTGCAGGGTGCCGCTTCTAGATCTCGCGATCGGCTGGGCCGATTGTGCTCAAATTTGGCACATCGCTAGAGACCGGTTAGTAGGGTGCCGTGCACAAGTCAGTTGGAGGTACCCCCTCGAAATTTCGCACGTGCAAGGCTCACCCCCTCGCTCGCTCCGTTAGTCGCCCCAAAAGGCGCTATACTGGTGGCTATCTCAACTCATAGGCGTAGGAACGTTTTCGAAAGTGGGGGGGCCAGGGTCCCAGAAGTCCAAAACCTAACCTACCCCCGAAATCCAATTTCTCCTCGGATTTCGGCCACTTTGTTTTCGCAAACATGCTCAGAGGTAAAAAAAAAATCGAGACAAAAAAAGAAAAAAATTGGTTGAAATTTCAGGGAGTCTCCCGTCCATAAACTCAAACTGATGGACGCGTTCCCCTGTCCTCCGCAGCCGTTGGCACCCATGCAAATTCCAGAGGCATCCAGCAACTTTTTCATTACGAGCAAGCGTGAAACGTGCAAAGCGAGTCTTTTCAATATACCTATAAAAATCAGCATGAACGGCCCAGCTAGGCTCAGCCAGGCCTATAACGTTTTTAAGAGGTTTTATATCAGCGACCACTGCAACTGGGCTGATTGACTATCACTTATCAGAGGCCGGTGTGGGACTTTTAGACGGTCTGGGCCTTCAGAGGCCAGTTTAACCCTCCACGGCCCGGTCCTATAGGTTTTCTACATACGCGCTGGCCGAGGGGGCGGGGGGCGGGTACGACCCCCCTCGCCGTTTCGCCCCAGGTGGAGCTAGCGCGTCGCGGTAAAACGAGCGTGTGCGCCGTTACGAGACGCAGAGATCGATACCCGATTTTAAGGTCCTAGGTCAACCGGTGACCTCTGACACCGTTCCGTGCTTCTATCCTCAGGATACTGAAATCCTTCTCCTCCACACCGCAACCCCCTCCGGGCTGGACAGGCAACTTTATCTCATGCGGGCTGCTCCCTTGGAGCAGCACCGCTGCTCCCGAGGGAGCGCACCCCGTAGCCGGGTGCAGTGAGTGCCTTGGGGCTGGGTGGCCTGTCCTCTGGACGGGCTCAGCCCCGGCGACTCACTAGGGTGCCTGCCCAGACCAATGTCTCCCCCTATATCCTATCATCCTTCCGGCTCTGAAATGGTCTCATTGGACCGAAAGGGCCTAACCCAACAAAACAAACAAATACCGGTGACCTCTGAGGTCAGGTCAAGTGCCTCAAGGCACGGTTCCGTTTTTGGTGAATAACTTCGCAAAAAATAGCCGCAGAGCCGCGATTTTACCAGCATCGTGTTCGCCTCTCTCAGGCGCGTCGAATCATATACTTTTTGTTTGGGTGAGGTAAACTTAGGGTGTTGACCTCGGGTCACGGTCAGGTCGGCGTCCCCAGGTCACGAAATTGGTCGAAGGAGGTCATGTCGCATATCATTCGATTCGGCAGGTCTTCTTGAGTCCATAGGTGGCTTTCCCGACTCGCTAGCTCAATTTGATCGGTACCTAGTTATTGACGAAAAACTAATAAGACCCTTATAACTTCATAAATGACGTCGCGCAAGGTCAACATTGCAAAAGTGACGCATCGAACCTTGCAAGGAGTGCATGAAATCACGATTCGGTGTGCTTGAGATAGTTGGAGATCGATCGTTCCCGGCGCCAGAAAAAGTTTTCAGTTTATCCCCATTGACTTATACCTAATGGTGAGGTCACGAAAATGACCTGACCTCATATGAACTTTAGGAAAAATCCGAGATATACATTATACAAGTTGAGAGACTCCTATTGGATACTAGGTCCTCCAAGGTTCATTTCCCTGTGAAATCTCCTCTGGCAGTGAGGGCGTTGCGAAGTTGCGACATCTGAAGACCGTGCAGAGGTTCACTTATGACCACATGGGTCAGTGACCTGATCTGACCCGAAAATGCGGTTGGTGTCAAAAGATCCCGCTTGATTCAAAGGTCAGGTATGCCAAGCTTCAGCTCTCTATCGCCGGCGTGTTCGGAGCTATCGCGAAAAAAAACCTATGGAGGGGCGGCACCCGCCCCCCCCCCCCCCAGCCGGCGAGGGTTAAGGCCCTCAGAGACCAGTACAGGGCCTGCAAAGGGCAGGATGAGACCTTAAGATGCCGACTTGGGCCATCAGAGGCTAATGTGGGTCCTTACAGGCCAGTATGGGCCCTCAGAGGTCAGTGTGGGACCCTAAAATGCCGGCATGGGCCGGTGTTGGACCCCAGAGGCCAGCAGAAGACCCTCAAAAACCAAGATGGGCCTCAGAGGCCAGCATCGGGTCTTCAGAATCCAGTGCAAGGCCCTCAGAGACTAATGCGTGTCCTTACAGGCCAGCATGGGCCTTAGAGGTCAGTGTGGGGCCGTAACAGTCCGGCATGGGCGGGACTTGGAACCTAGAGACCAGCGGAGGGCCCTCATAGGCCAAGGTGGGCCCTCACAGGCCGATGCGGACCCTTGGAGACCGGCATCGGATCTCCGGAATCCAGTGCGGGGCCCTTATAGGTCAATGTGGGACCCTAAAATACCGGCATGGGCCGGTGTTGGAACCCAGAGACCAGCAGAAGGCCCTCAAAAACCAAGATGGGCCTCAGAGGCCGGCATCAGGTCTTCAGAATCCCGTGCAAGGCCTCATAGGCTAATGTGGGTCCTTACAGGTCAGCATGGGCCCTTAGAGGTCAGTGTGGGGCCCTAAAAGACCGGCATGGGCCGGCGTTGGACCCCTCAGGCCAAGGTGGACCCTCAGAGGCCGATGCGGACCCTTAGAGGCCGGCATCGGGTCTTCAGAATTCAGTGCGGGGCCCTCAAAGGCACCTAAAGGCTAGTCTTGGGACCCCAGAGACAGAAATGAGGCCACCAGAGGCCGGTGTGAGGCCCTCAGACGCCGGCTGGGCCCTTGAGGCCGGTTTAGGGGCCCTCAAATGAGGTCAATATGGGTTCTCAGCGGTCAATGTGGGCGCTTGACCGCCACTGAAGGGCCCTCCGAGATCAGTGTAGGACCCTCAAAGACTGGTTTGGGAGCTGTTAATAGCTAGCGTGGGATTCTTGAGTCTCGTGACAACCGAATAAGGGCCAGAGCCCCATACGCCCATGGGGGCCCATTGGTTGTTTGGGGGGGCCAAATGATATGATGGCCCCCTGATTAGCCTTTGGAGGGAAAGGGCATGGCCCTGATCCCCCCTCTGCGACCGCCACTGCACTGAAAGTGGAAGGGGGAGGGGCAGAAACAGACATTGCTGGCCCCCAGCCTGTTTGAACCGAGGCTGAGGCACGGTCACCCTGGCCCCCAGCTAGTACGCCTTTGACGAACTATGCCGACCCCAAGCAGATAAGGTCAAGCGTTGGTCGTTTGTATACGCATTCTCCTGCACCGTGCTAGTATTGTCTTAGTATTGCCTATACCTTTTCAGTGCTCGCTGTCCCGCGCCTCGTATTCAACAAAATGCTGTCACCAGGACTCATAGTCTTGTCTCTTATATGGTTTCCTTCATTGAGTGAAGGAAATTGCGGTCAATAACGCTGTAGAAACAAAAAGGAATCTTCATTAAAGGGCAAGCTGAATAGTTGTCAAGTTACCGGGTGGTAGGTTAGGTACAGACAGACACTTAAGTCAGCAAAAAGTGGGGGGGGGCCAGTTAACATTGCTGGCCCCCCCACCTCCGAAAGTGGGGGGGCCATGGCCCCCCCGGCCCCCCCCCCTGTTCCTACGCCTATGTCTCAACTCAAATCTAATGTTAGGGTGGGAGGGTCCGCATTTCCATTCAACAGCTAACAAGTTAACACAAATCATGATCAAAGAGTAATGTGTGTCCATGAATCAAATTTCTTGAAACAACCATTAACCATCTCATTGCTTGAAACTATAACTATCTGATAAGCTAGGTCCAACAGTCACACCGGTGAGAGAGTATGGGAATCTGGAAATATATCCCTCTCCCCCTCCCAGATAATCATACATGCATCCACTGCTGTACTGAGCCAATGGATTACTGACTACTGAGTCATAGCTTATCAAATTTTGAAGAGTTGTTACACAAAAATAGGTCCCAACACGTTCAGGATAAATTGCATGCCAATTTTTGTCAGCTTAATCTTAAACTCAATTGCATAAAGATGAGAAAATATATTAATCTATTTCCATATTTTTCTTCTAATCTATTTTTTCTAGACCTCAATTGAGATCTTATCATGTGGTGGTTGCAAGTTTTGATTAGAGTGAACACACAAGTAGACATCCTGATATGGGGATGATCATACAGTAACTTAGGTGCAGAGGCACCCTGACTCCACAAGTGTGCAGTGGAGACTGGATTGTAGATTTCCAGTAGTGAGCTGTGGAATGTAAGTGGAGCTGGAGCAGTGCTGGCCTTCATTCAGTGGCACTGTGGCACTGAGATGAACTGCTGTGCTTGCACTGATGGCACAGCATCAGCATTGTCTGAAAAATGATGCATGGGAGACACAATGGGGTCGACCAGGGTCCAGGGAAAGATAGATCAACTTCAACTTCTTATTTTCCGTGTGGTTTCGGCCAATCAAAAGAGCAAAAGTACTTAACGTTCTTAAGCAAAAGTTGGTTCTAACTTCTAACTCTTCTTCCACTTAACCCTCGCCCGCACATGGGGGGGGGTTGCCACCCCCCCCCCCCAGGCAGTCTTTCTGCTCTGCACTCAACATTTTTAGAGCTAGAAGGCTGATTTTTCGTATAGCTGCTCGTCTATCCTTTCTTGATGTCCACTGAAAATTTCAAGTTTCTGTGATTTTCGGTTTCGGAGATATGACCTTGTTTTTCAGGTCATGTCATGACCCAAATGGCCAATTCTCAACATCTTGCGTTTGCCATGGGCCTTGTGAGCTTTTGACACCCTGATTTCGGCCTTTTTTGCCAGTCTTACCTCCCATCTATCATGGAACATGTTGTTCGACGATGTACAGGGGTCAAGGTCAGGGTCAAGGTCAACCTAGGTCATCTAAGATAATTGCGTTTTAGGCAAGCTGAATTTACTTTTTGTGAAGTTTTTTGACTGCATTTTTGGTAAAAGCTTCTCAGATCATGATTTCATGTGATATTGACCCAAAAACAATCGGTGCACACATCAGTATACACACAGACACACACAAACATACAAACACATATAATTGACCTTGACCTAACTTGACCTGAAATGACCTCAGCAGCAAAATTCTGGTCGGATAGTGTGACAAAGAGGTTCTAGCTGGCTTGGCACCAGAAAACAGCATCGTCATCGGTATTTGATAAGCAGCGCACTTGATATCCAACGGTGACCCAAAACAGCAACATTTTTTAGTTTGACCTGACCTGGAAGGTCAATGACTGACCTGAGAAGGTAAAACTGGGTATCATTGGATTCGTCTCTTCCCAAAGAATCTTTTTGGTCTTTACTGCTAAGCTCTATCTCCAACGACCAACAGGAACGAAATGGCGCGGGGGGGTGGCAACCACCCCCCCCCCCCATGTGCGTTCTAGGATGGGAAAATGGCATGTGCGGGCGAGGGTTAAGGGCTGGTTGTGGTGGCTGTTGCCAATCCTCAGCCAGATTGAGCCAGGATGTTGCGGCTTTGTCACTTTAGCTGCTGAGTTTCATCAGCCTGGCTCGCATGTGCTTTAAAGTTGATCACCTCAAACTGCCACCCCCCCCCCCCGCCCCCGAAAAAAAACTTGGAAAAATGTCATGTTCAACCAAGGCCATCTATTGCTCAAGAATAATAATGCTATTACTTTCCTGGTACCTTCGGTGACAATTAACCCCAATTTCTCAGCGATTCATACACCAAAATATTAAATATTTACATACACACAGCTGCACACACAGCGCGGAATACACTCTGTAACCCAGGGTATATTGAGTGAATTCTGCCGTAACCTCTGTAACCTCTGTAAGAATCATGATACACACAACCTTACACACAACGCAACCGCAACCAACCCTTGCTGCACACAACCCACACAACGACGTTGACTGACGAGTGACGACGTACGAAAAGTGAAAGTTGTAAGTCTGTTCAAATGCTGAAAAACTGGGAAGGTCTCTCGCAAAATCGACGAATGAGTAATCTTTGCCGCCCGATAGCGCTTGCGCTGGCTATCGCATACGAGTGCAACGAACACAAGCTTTACAAAGGATTCGAAGTGTAATATTTGGCTGTCTTGTGCCCTATCCCAAATACCACGTGAGTGGCTTGAGTTTTTCTGTGATTCACCTAAAATTAGTT
The DNA here is from genome assembly GCF_019059575.1 of Amphibalanus amphitrite. Classification (NCBI taxonomy): domain Eukaryota; kingdom Metazoa; phylum Arthropoda; class Thecostraca; order Balanomorpha; family Balanidae; genus Amphibalanus; species Amphibalanus amphitrite. Next base: position 557,472 of record NW_024881621.1, read on the forward strand.
ACTTGTAATATTTTGTCATGACTGCTACTTTTGAAAATATTATCTTTAATAGTTTTTGGTTATACTGAGCGTGTTTGTTGAATTGTATTCAAACTGAGGACAAAGAGTTCATAAGATACCACGTGATTAAAAAGGAAAGCGCCATACCACAACCGAAAATAAATTTCATTCAATTTCATATAGATTTAGGTGTAATTCTAATTTTCCTCAGCTTGTGTGAAGCCGAAATTCGTAGCTCAGCAGATATATTGATCATTTGGAACTTGGAATATCAAAATAAAGAAAATCATAACAGATCGATTCATTCTGCAATCAGCTGATCATTCTAGCAGAAGAGAGTGTGGCGCCAGTGTGGCGCGCTTCAAACAAACACGACGCGGCACTCGTCGAGGCGCGCCGCTCGTTGTTGTCAGTTTGCGCTGAACTGTGAGGTCGTGTGGGTGTTTGGTAAAAGCTGTTGGGGGAGCTAAGTGTTGGTTTTGTATTTGGTGTCTGCACTCTCATTAGGTAAGCATCGGACTGTGGATGTTCTATTTGATCAGCTGGATATAAATATTGGTGACGAATATTGACTAACAATTAAGATTTGCGCCTCTGGCAATGACTGTTCTTGACATCAAAGGCGTATATTCGCCTTATATAGATTTAGGACGACGACAGATAGGTATAAGTCGGGTTACGGGTATAATCCATAAAAATGATTATTTACTTGTGGCACATCGTAGACTAATTTTACGTACAGTCATTCGATGAAGTCGATACTTCGAAGTCGATACTCAATCCAAGTGATCGCCGCTGCTTGACCTCTGTCCCTGTTTGACCCAGTTCAGGTCACCATGTCGGCCGACAGCGAGCTGAGTGCCGTCCTGAACCGCCGCTGCCAGATCAACGATGATTTGGACGCCGGCAAGCAAGTGAAAAAAGTTCTGAAAGTCTTCAACCCGTACACCGAGTTCCCAGAGTTCTCCAGGAAAGAGATCAAAGAATACGAACGGATCTTCAAAAAGTAAGTTCCCTGGCCCAGACTCATGGACTTGACCACCACACACATGACAAGGGATTTGCGTGTTTATTGTAACTCGCGTTTCGTTGAGCAGACGAAAAATCCCGAGTCATCGGCTGGCCATCGGAAGTTAGCTGACGGCAAACGTTCCAGTTGAAATTGATTTAGAACTTATTCTCGAGGATGCATTGAGCGAGTGGCAAAAACACGACATTGAGAGATTACATGGGAAGCCCCTCCCCTAGAATAGGGCTCACCCTCCGTTACGTCACTGCCTCTGGGCGCACGCTGTGACACACGGTATCGGCTCAACTACAGGCCAACAATCGGTATCGAACCCCAAAGAGGCCTATGTTCCTGGATATTCGTGTCCCTTGTCGGTGCATGGACGATGATAGAGTATCTAATATGTGCACAATTCGACCACGACAAAGCTCGGAGCCTAAACAGTCATTGCCATAACTGCGCGGTGAGTCAACGAGTCTCGTCTTCAGGCGATTCCGGCCTGTGTCCCAACTCCCAACCCGCCCCGCCCCGCTCCCTGTTCCTTCCTGAACCCGAGGTGGGGCTTCCTCACCACCCCGACCTTCACTGTGCCACAGCCCACACAAGCTGATACGGCACTAGACATAAGTACGACTTACGAGCTATTCTGGCGGCGCTTGGTCTGTGATCTCTCATCTGGATTACATCAGTCTTATTATCATGTTATCTGTAAACGTTCGAGTACATTGTGTTTGCTTTTCTCTTACCTCGTAACATCATCTTTGCGTTTTTCTGGATTCACGGACCTCACTTTCTACGCTTCACAAAAACCGAAGTTGTTAGATATGATTGTCATCAAACTGCAAACAATATCAAGTAGGCATTAGTGTATACGGCTGAGTTTATCTGCAGGAAACCCGGGCTGTGCAGTTGGAGCATTGCAGTACTGCCGTAATGACATTGCCGAGTGATGGGTCTGCCGACTGGTCCGGATATCTCGCTCGTCCAGCCCCCGTCCCATTGCTCCCTCCCCTGTCCCACCGGACCGTCCCCTGTCCCACCGGCCCGCTCCCTGTCCCACTGATCCCTCCCCTGTCCCACCGGACCATCCCCTGTCCCACTGATCCCTCCCCCGTCCCAATGCTCCCTCCCCTGTCCCACCAGACCGTCCCCTGTCCCACCGGACCATCCCCTGTCCCACCAGACCGTCCCCTGTCCCACAGGATGATCCCCTGTCCCACCAGACCTCCCCTGTCCCACCAGACCTCCCCTGTCCCACCAGACCTCCCCTGTCCCACCTGACGGTCCCCTGTCCCACCTGACGGTCCCCTGTCCCACCGGACTGAACCGCCCGCCCCTCCCAGCCCCGACCGGCCTCCCCTGCAGTACAACACAGCCATGCCGGCCGGTCTCAAATTTCGTGCAGTTCCGTGCGCGGCGGTTTTTCGGTGGCATTATGTAGCGGGCCAGACACCGCATCCGTTCCACACTGCGTGCGTGTCGCCGCACCCCAGCCCTTGGCTGAGTCTCTCGACCGCGGCGGCTCAAAGTACGGGTCGTATGGTAAAGCGCGGCTAGGTTGGTAAACCACAGCTAGCTCAATATACGGCCGCTGATCGTATGGTAAAACGCGACTCAGATGAGAATTCTCGGCCACGGTGGAGTAGCGCGGTCGAAACAGGCTCACGCTTGTTTGTGTCGGCTGACCTGAATGGTCCGATCTAACTCATGGGTCGCTGAGCAGCTGAATAATGCTTGTCAAGGCATCCTACCCCTTTGCAACCCGAATGCTTAGGTAGGATAACTTTGGAACGGCTAGAAATACTGAGGCGCAGGTGAGATGCAACATCCGCTCTCTGGATAAGGATGGCCTGGGCCGGACACCGAGCCTCACCCTCCTGTGATTGGTGTCTCTGGACCGGATGGGAGAACGAGACAGGGGAGGACGCTCCACGCTTCGCTGTCCGCTCGTCGTTTAGCGTACAGTGTCTCTGGAAAGGAGCGATTACAGCCACCCTAATGTCGTCTGCCAGTCATCGCCGAGGAAGTGTGTGACTCCGCCTGACATCAGAGGCCGGATGAGTGCGCGGCTTCTGTCCGTTACGGCGTCCCCGGAGTGAAACGGGCCGCGATAACAGGCTGAGCACTGAGCAGGCACGGCGACAAGGAGCGCGGAGCGGCACGGGACACTGTGGGTGTTCAACACCAGTTTTTGTCGTAATTCATGGCATCAGGCGGGTAACTGAGCAGTGAGCCGTCTAAGGCACTCCGCAACAGGTCGCCGCTTTGCGAAGCTCCATGGTTCAGCCGTGAAATTGGCTCGTATGCACCGTCCCGACTCGCCGCCCTTGCATTTATTCGCGTGCCTGAATGGCCTCTGTATCCTCAAATGACTCCTCTGTCCTCTATCCTCAAATAAACTTAAACTCAGTTTATTTTTCGCGGCTTCAGTCGCGTGGGCCGTTCTACAGCAACCGCCAACCGGTAACAAATACCGAAGGGGAAATCATTAACGAACAACGTGGTGAAACTGAATATGGACATTTCCGCCCAGGAAACGGACGGGATTTATTCAACTGCTACCATGACTGGTTAAATTCGTAGCAGCACAGGTAGCAGTATTCCGTGCCGTGCATTCGCTGTGGCGTGCACGTTTACATTAGTCCAGCTCCGCGTGGACAATGCCCGGCGAAACTGGCTCGCTTCGTGGGCCCACATTCGGTATCTGTAGTCACGGGACCGGTCTACTGTCCCAGCGGTCGGCTCGGCGCACTCACTTCATTACCGGCTGGCCTGAGTGGTCGCTGTCTGTGACACTCGGAGTGCACACAACTCGTTACTTTCGCCGCCGGACCGCGGCCTCTCAGACGGCCACACTGACCGGCGGCCGACGGCGTCACGCTGGAGTAGCTCCCGTGCGACGGGCAGGTGCCAAGAGTTGTAGCCCGAGTCGTGGACGGCTGTCATCACTCTCACGGCCGGCCGGCCGTGGAGCGGTCTGTGTGGGGAGTAGTGGGATATGGTAATGTGCAGTAGCGAGCAGAATGGTAGAGGCAGACCCATTACAGCTGCGCCCGCGAGTCAGTTGATGAACCCTGGTCGTGAACTGGGTGACGCTTATCAGAGAGGATTTTGACTATCGGTGATTAAAAATAATTGGGTTGGCTAAGTGGAATTGCATTGCTTTAGGAATGCTCTGATTGCCGGTGTTACTCTGCGAGGTGCTGCGTGGAAACTGTAGACAGTAGACAGCGGCCTGACGCCTTTTCCGGTGCCTTGCTTCTAAGGAATCGCAAATCGTGTCAATTATCATAAAAGCGTTGCATTGTGTTACTCACTTCCCGGGTTTATTGTTCAAACAGACATTGTTCGTGTTGTTTTTAGCACGAGAAGTTTTGAACAAACTAGCACGACCAGCGCTACGGCCTACGGTTCGGCTTCAGTCCTTCGTCCTTGATTTTGAATTTCTGCCCAGGGGCGGCTGACCTTGGAAAGACGGCTTCCCCTGCTCGCTGAATGTTAAAACGTTCCGGGGACCGTCGCCCTGCGGGACGGGGTCGACGAATCGGTAATCTTGTCCGTCCGTCCGCCCGTCGTCTGCCTGCCTGCCTGTCGTTACGGTCGTTCTCCCGATTATACAGCACATTGTCATTGTCCGGCGCTAGAGCCCGAGTCCTGAAAAAGCCTCGACGTCATCAGGTGACGCCTGTCATGTGATCTGCCCTCACGTGGCGTGCTGTCACGTGGCTCGTATCACGTGCCGCCCTTCACGGACCGATCAGGTGCGCTACAGTGTTCTCAGGCCACCTGACAAGTCTGGTCTCCGGTCTCTGATATCCGGTCCCCGGTCTCTGGTCGTTGGTCCTCCTGTACCGGCTAGTGGGCACCGGCCTCAGCAGCCAGTGCCGTGTCGGCAGGAGCGCTAGGTCACCCCGTCTGTCCCCCGAGCACCCGAATAATGGCTGTCGAGTCACATGACCCCGCTCCGAACCGTGCCACCACTGATAGATCGACCGCGTGCATTTAAATGCGACCTTCGCCAAGTGTCCTCCATCGTGCATTGATCTTTATTTCATGGGGACATCTGCAAGTGCGCGCAGTCCCCGTTGGTGATCTTCCGAATGGATCGGTGATTCTGAAGGTCGGGTTATCAGCCGTGCTCTGCTCTCGTGCACCTATGGGTGCTCGCAGATTGATTGCGCACGGGATGGCTCCCGGAAGAGTTGTGACAGAGTGGGAATGATAACGTCTCAAAACCACAAGCCAGATTGTTCGCTCGCTTTGGGTCTGCCACTGACTACCGCTTTTAGTTAGTCCCTATCCCAGAGAAATGGCGGAATTTGGCGTCTGGGCCTCCGTTGTGCGCCGTGGAACTGCGCCACACATTCAGTAACCTAACTTCAGTGGGCATACCAATGACATCACGGCGTCACGTGTCGTCCCTGATCACCCTGTGCCCCATCACGGAGCTGTCTCCACGAACCGCTGTGATTTACCGACATGGTCTCTCCGAGAAGTAACCGCGCCCCTCTGGCCGCATGCAACCCTCCACCTTCAGAAGTCTAATGGCTCTCTGCAGCAGATTAGGTCTGGCCCTGACTGCTGCATGTCCTCTCTGAGCCCTGCCCTTCCCCTTATTTGACTCTGATAAAGTGGGCGGTCCCCGTTCGCCTGCGACAGGTTCCCCGACTGTGGCCGCCCTTCGCCCATTAGCCAAGTGGCATCTGCCCCCCCATTGCTGTTCTCTGCCGCTCATATTCACTTACTTGATGGATTACTCCGCTCTGAGCAATGTCTCACTAGCCCCGGAGGCAGGTTCTTTGGGCCTGCCCTTGGCGTGTAGCAAGCCCCTCGCCATACATATGTTCGCCCTTTGGACACTCAGTCCGGAACGGTCAGTGTCTGGAACTCGTCTGCACCGCTAGCAGGCAGGAATCTGCGCATCTCGCGATTCCGACGAACGATCCAGACTCCGGGGAGCCCGCTGGCGTCACACCCCGATCCTAAGGGGGCGATGTGAAGAGTTTACGTCCGTCGCCGCTCAGCTGTCTGATGACCAGCTGGGTTCGTTCCGATCAGTCTCTGCTGGCCCACGACGGGACTGTATATGTAAACACAGATCGCTCCGGTCATGGCGACAGGTCACATGACCGGCGAGTGGCGTCACTCACGCGTCACGTGACCTGTGTGTAGACACAGAGACGACGGGGTCGCGGTGAGGCATGCTGGCATATGCGGTTCGATGGTCACGGGTAACGTGATAGACAATTGTCCCCTGCACAGATATAGGTCAAGGTGGAAGCGGCTATAGGTGGAAGCGATTTCGTTGTGATAGATATGGTAGTGGTCAGTGGGCCTCTGTCCAACCCTTCCTGCTTCGTTCACGCTCCTCACTATTTCACTTTCTTAGACAATGGTCCTATCGCAGTTGTGATCTAAGCTGTTCTGGACAGATTGTGTCTGTTTTCCCTTTCACTCCGCAGTGAAAATGCCATCAGTGCCACGTTATCTGATGGAGTAGTAGAATGTAAACATAAGCTGTGCTCTGCTGCCCGATCAGTTTTCAAATCAATAAATCCGTTTTTATTGTAAAATCCTAACGAAGAACTCCTTTTCAAAGCTTTTTAATTGAAAGTGGCGAACCACTGGCTGAAACGTTTTCCAAATACCTTTTTAGAAAACTCAGTTCTTTTTAATTTCAATTCAAAGGATTTTCTGTTGGAATCTAGATGTTACGACACACTCCACTCGGACTGTGAACCCAGAACTGGATCGTCGGGGCTATGGCTGGAATAAATTCTATAGAAATACCGCTGGGCGAAAGCACATTCGTCACCCGAGCCACCTCGCCTGGACAGGAAAGCCGCCGTTAGAAACTCGGGCTCTTCCGATCGGGCCGCGGGCGGTGGCGTGTGTCACTAGTGTCAGGCGGTGTCAACGGTCACGAGAGTTGGTGGGATAATATCACGGTAATATCACCATATAGACAGCTGCTGAGACGTGACTGAAGCCAATGCGTTCCGTCTTGATGTCTGTCTGTGTGCTGTCGGCGGGATCGGGCATGAGTATGACTCTCTCCCGGAAATGGACAGGTTCTGCTTACATTTACAGCATGACAGTTTGTCAGATGCAGATGCATCACGATTCCTCTCTCTTCATCGTTAGCGGTGGAGAGAGGCGTTCAGCTGAGAGATTTTGGAATGACCTGTTGAACTGCCGGCCATGGCACATGTTTGTCGTATGGGTCATTGATTGCCTACTGGCCACCGGCCAAATATACTTTTAAATATTTATCTTATTAAACACGATCGCTGCTGGTCCACAAGCCACGGTCGTCGGTCCAGTCCAGTGCCGAGTGTGCAGTATTTGTGCTGCAGTGGCGGCCGTCCCAGCGCCGGCACTGCCAGGAACTGCGCGTCTCAGCCTCCGTGCCATTGATTCCCGGAGGCAGACGGTCCGGCGCCGGAGCTGTGGGAGGCCGACGGAGGACGGGAGGCATCGATCGCATCCCATCCCAGTGGTGACCCCCCCCCCTCCGACCACCGGGGCAGGCGCTGGACCGAGGCCAAGGCCGCCCCCTGGACACCCTCCCACCTCCCCTCTGAGTCTGCAGTGGCGCCACGCAGCCGGCGCCGAGCTAAAATAGACCGACACCCGGGAGAGCCCGGCAGCGGCGCTTCTGTTGGATTGGGTTGAACTTGAAATGTTGCGCCTTATGGCACATCCGGTCTCAGCTGGTAGTTTTGGCTCCCTCAGTACCCAGCGGGCCGTGGGTGTTATCCTGCAGCGCGTCGTTTATTTTCAGCGCTGTGTGCGCTTTTAACGAACAGGGATGCTGCAGGAGCATTGAAGCTCACTCGGCTTCGACTAAAAAACAATTGTATGCTTTTTATGAGCGAATTTATCGATTTTCGTAAAACTTGTATTATGAATAAACCGTCTATGTGAAGCGATCTTATTCAGTTTTGTTTTTAAATTGACTCCTAGCCTAATATTTCCAAATTTCATTTTCCGTTTTGCTGCAAGCTTGCATAATGCACCGGATGCCTCCAGTGTCGCTGATTCGTACTGCACTGTTGGATGATGACATTGCACTCCCGCTAGTAAGCCGGACATGTAGCAGCGCTGTTAAACCACGCTCGGACGCACAAACACGGCTCTTTGCACCCGGCGTCACTTCGCACCAAATGGGTGACGTTTTAGAGTTGTCCGATGTCCAGTGTGCACCGGAGCAGAAAGATGTCCAGCATTGCGCACATAACCGGGAGATCTGCGACTTTGCGCCGGTTACACCACCTCCGGCGTGTATCGTTAGCTGGAATTTAAGACATTGCGCACATGCTGATTCAGATCGGTAACACGAATGTTCTGAGCTCTCCGCGTGTGGTCCCGCGCCGTCTGGTTTCACTCGTCTCGGACACCACGCCGCCGGTGACCCGGGTGCGCTCCGGCTCGGTCGCTGCCCCCGGTATCACCGCCGCAATGAGTAGTTAGTGCACATTACACACCAGACCGACCCGGTTCCCAGGTCAGCCGGGCGCCGGCGTTTCTCCGGTGCCCGCGGGGCGCCCGGTGTCGGCGCCCCGTCGGTCGGCGGCGCCGGTTTCTCGCAGCGGGAACCTCCGCCGCTCGCCGCCCCCGCCGCCGCCCCCGCCGCCGCCTCCGCCCGGAGCGTGTGTGTATGTGTGTGCTCCAAGCGGCTGTTATAAACACCGCCCCCGCCTCCGCCGACTCTGATGGATTCTGTTTACCGCGAGGCGGAGCAGACGCTGGCGTGTGCGACTTGCGGCGGAAGCGGCGTGCCGTCGCGCGCCGTTGCGAAAAACGTCTTTCTGCCGACGTCAGGGTCGTGGCACCCGGTGCCTGCCGGTCCGGGCGGCTGCCCTGAGGCCTGAGGGCTTTTGTAGCCCGTTTTTCGTGTGTCCCGGCGCCTTCTCACAAGGTCGCCAACACGACTCGGCTATCCCATCAGACGCCGCTGTGTCCCGGCCAGCCTTCCGAAATGTTTGGCGTACCAGCAGAAGGCCAGTCTTCCTTCCCCACCGGATGGGCTCAGATTGGACGGCAAACACGTCTGATTACGATGGCTTTTATATAGCTAGGGTTGGCTAACAATGGCTAAGAACTGCGCCAAATGCTAAGACGCTATCCCGCCGTACTTAGCTGGAAAGCGTAGCTGGTTTGCGACTCAGGATCGGTTGTAAAACGGCGTTGTTTCTCCGTTGTCCACCTGCCACAGTGACGGGAAAGGGAGTAAACCTGTCACCAACCCCTTATAAAGTTGTCGGTCCCTGCCCTGTCCCCTTCCCCTGTCTTCCTGGCTGTAGGTCCCCCCGCTGGCTGGCTCTCGTCAAGTGGTCGTTTCCGCCCCCTCGCTTCAATGAGTGCTCGGTCGCTCACTTCGGTACAGTCCAGTGTCACGCACATTCTACGCGTCACTCCTCTGTGTAGAGAGGGTCACGGCGTGCAGAGCCGCCTTTTGGACCAGCTGTCACAGCGGCGAGGGGCCGGGGACCGGGGTCACTGTTGACAGATCCGTGTGCCTGACAGAGATACGGCAGCGCTCTAGCCCTGACCTGACCTTGTGCTCTGACCCGTTTGCTGCACTTATTCCGTCCTTCTGTGTACAAGACTCGTCGCACGTGACACCTCGTGACTCCTCGTGACCCTGTCGGTCGCCCGTGACGCTGTGACGCGTCACGCCGGCTGTCTGTTCCGTAATGCTCTGTCTCAGAGCGATTAGTTCGGGTACGGCCACCACATACCGCCAGCTCATGGCCTATGTCGATCCACCTCGGTGCGTCCGAATCACGGCACACTGATTCACCGTGTGTGTATACAGAGTGACGGACTCGGGACGGACAGGTGGGCTGGGGTGGTGACGCGCTGATGGCGGAAGTCGCACAGACAGGCGATCGTAGATTGTTCGCATGTTCTGATGCTACTGCCGGGTGTCATACCAGACGATCCGACCCCTATCTGCCTCCTTTCGTTTATTCATGATTGTTAGGGGAGAGTGGGGTAAGATGCCCAGGGTGGGAAAGACGCCCCACCCCCTCTAGCGGCGAAACAAAGAATCGGACCTGGAAATTAATGTTCTTAGCGTAAAGCGGAAGCCTGCCTTGTTAACTGCACCAAAAATTGCGAAGCTCAGTTGGGCAACGGCTGACTGATGATTGCATGTTTTTTATTTGCTGCTTTCAAAAAATATTTTGGTGTCAGAACATTGTAAATATCAAAGAAGGTAAATAATTTTTGCGTCCCTTGCTATAGTCGTGATACATTAGCATGCGTGTACTGTGTCCCAAACAGTTTGTTTCAGGGTGTAGTTTTATGGCTAACAAATTGTACTGATTTAATGTTACTTCGGTACCTTGGGGTAAGATGCCCCCTGTCCTGATGGGGAAAGACGCCCCCCTAAATCCGTAGGCTGTCCTTCAAACAGCCCGTCAAATCATTTATTACATTCTTGTGATGTATACAAAAGCCGATCTGGGACTATTGAGAGTCCAGTACGGTCGGGTGCTCCCCATGCCGGTCTCTCGGCCCACATAGCGACTTTTTGGGCGGCATCTGACTCTGAGAGCCCTCACGACGGCCTTTGTGGGCCCCATTATTGGCTCCAGGGCCCCTCACGACATCCTTTGAGGGCTCCCACGTTGGCCCCACGGGCCGCGCTGGCATCGGAGGTCCCCACGATGGGCTCGAGGACCCTCAAGCATCATGAAGACCTATAAGAGTCCCACAGTGGTCTCCGAACGCCACCACGGAAGCTTGTTTGGCCGCGCTGGACTATGATGGCCCTAACGATGACCTCTGAAGCCCCTTACGACTACTTTTGAGGGCCCTTATGATGACGTTTGGTGTCTACTGCAGGCTCGAAGGGACTACTGATTCGTTCAGGCGATTCACGTGCCCATTTATGTCACTTATAGTGCAGGGGGAATCTTTCCCAACGTCAGGGGGCGTCTTTCCCACCCTGTGGGGTAAGATGCCCCCTTTCACTTCTTCAGGAAAATGCTTGATAGCAAAAAAAGTTATAATATTTCAGGCACGAAAGTGTTATATTTTTTTTTAGAAAAAATGATGTCGGCTTCCGTTGAAACTCCAAGTTTTTGCTTTCCCATCGTCATTTTCGAATAATATATGACATAGCAAAACCCTGGGCATCTTCCCCCACTTTCCCCTATAAGATGAATTACGATTATTGTACCTCAAGCGTATGTCGAAACATTAATAATGCTGAAAAATAATCATGGCCAACCTCTGCCATTATCGCCAAAATTTATTGGGAGTGTTATGAGATGATAATATAAGATCGTGATTCGTGGCGTGGTTAGGCTGGGTCCCAGAGGCCAGAAGTGTCACCGATCCATCAGAGGTCACGCGGGTCAAACAGTGCGTGCCCGGGGTCACGGAGGTCAGACACTGTGCGCCTAAGGTCACACAGGTCAAACACTGCTTGCCCGGGGTCACGCGGGTCAGACAGTGCCTCTGCTCGTTGTGCCTCGATCTCCGACCGGGGCGGGTCCGGCGCCCAGTGCCGCTGCTCCGGAGAAAGTCGTCCGGGAAAGTGGTCTACGGCGCCCCATGGAGAGAAGCTCGACCTCGCAGGGTCGGCGCACGACCTCTGACCTAGCCGTGACGTCATCATGTCACCGATTGTGACGTCACATGTTACCACCGTGGTGACGTAAAGAATCTGAGCAGTTAGCTTAGCGTCAGCACTACTCGTTCACTTCTATCGAGGGAGGCATTTATATAGCGTCGAGCGATTACGAGGATAAGACTTTATTAGACTAGCCTAACACCTTATTTACTTGCGCTTCATTCATTGATCTAAAATTGAAGCGTCACACATTCGCGGGTGCGACCCCGCATTATTTCACCCCGGAGCGCTCCAGATAAGCTTCTATCAGTAACCACGCTCTATAGCAGTTTGCATAAACCTTCATGTGATTTAGGTACTAAAGGAGGCACAGACTTGTGAGAGATTTGTGAGAGAGAGAAAAAAAAAATAAAAAAAAGGAGGCACAGACGGGATTGGGGCGAGGTTGTGCCACGACTGCTGCAGCTGCCCCAGTGACCGCTGCCTGTCCGGTGTCCGACTGGAGGGGAGCGGCGGATTCGGCGTCACGCTCTCGACACAATCCACTCCCAGTCCTACTGACACGAGCTGGGAGGGGTGGCTGATCCCTGACAGACCCACATTGCTGCACGCACCCCACCTCTCTGGGGTGAGGGGAGCCGGGATCCAGCGCTCATGGGGCCCCCGTGAGCGAGGCGGGGCTTGGTGTGCTGCAGGCCGTGTCACATTTTTATGTAACCGTTGGTGTACGCAGAGGAATGTCTGTGGTACGACGCAGCTCTGCTCAATGCCCAATTTGTTAGATGTGGTTTTCAGGTTGCAGGTGCGCAGTGACTGGCACAGATTCAAGCGGCGCAGTTGTCCTGTGCTGATCTGATGGCGCCTCAAAATGTTGTGCAATTGATGTGTCATGAACTGCACACACAGCTGCGGCTATATGCCGGAAAACAGATATGAGATACCGATGGAGGCGACGATAGCTTGGAACCAGCTGCCAGAGACCATTATCTACAATACACAGATTAAATCGCCACGAACCCCACACTCCTCAAACTTCCTAGCCCAAGCCAAAGCTGCTTGTACAACCCCTATCTGATGATAATTTTTCCCTTGCAGTGGAGTTGTAACGTAAATTATCCGTGACATACGCCAGCCATACTGCCTTGCGCCAGCCCGACCTGTAGACCTGGCAAGTAGGCTAGCTCATACTGCCGTGCTACTGTTCCGATTGTACTCTTTGCTGTTTATAGAATGAATACATTATGTTCACGCACCCTTGGCCGGGCGGGTGACTCATGGTATAGACCCGTGGACGGATTGTGACGCGTCACAGTCCGCATGTCACACGTGTCTGAGTCACACCGCTACTGTGTCGCAGCTGGGTATTCACCCTGAATGCAGGATTAATTGCCGTCTGTTTGTGATTGACCTGTGACCGGCTGTTAGTCACTGATTGGTCAGAGGTCATCCCACTCAGCTGATAGCCGTTTTTACAGGACTGCGCAGTGCGCACGAGACCGCCTAATGCGGTCTGTCTTGGATGGCCGGTTAAAGTGACGAACCTGCAAAGGGCATTGAGTGAAGGTCGGTAGAATTTCTCGTATTTCTTTCCTTTTTGATAGGGGCGGTCTGAAGAAAAAAAAAATATTTTCGCTCGTTACCTGATGGGACTTAGTTAAGAAAATGACAGCGGAAATAAACAATGTACGATATGTGTATGTCACCACCTAACTTAGACTGGGCCGCCACGGGCTGTGCCCTCTCGGCGGCTCGTTTCCGCCGGCTCCAAGCCTCCCTGGGAGGTCACATAGCCGAGTCATACCGTCACAGGGGCCAGTCTACCGGACCGGTTCCGCTGCCTTCGCCGGAGATGGAGAGTGGATGGTATAAACACAAACAGCAGAGGCACGGCGATGGACCGGCGGGGGCTGGCGGGGGCAGCCGACGGGCAGGCGTGGTATTGACATGCGAGGTGGTGAGCGGAAGGGTGGCGGCGAAGGGTGACATGGACACGGCGGCGTAAAGAGTTGCGGGCGAACCGGCTCGTCACTGTCCCCAGTATACCTACATACGGTGAAGAGGCTGTGATAACGGGAAAATGTAATCTTACTAAGTGGAACAAGGGCAAGTCAAAGCTGATCTAACCCACCCTCTTTCTATGTTTCACAACTGGTTATGGGATTGGCATGTTGTCTCCTGATGTGACCGAATTTCGAGTGGCATTAGAAGGACGCCCGTCTGCAGCGGTTTGGAGGTCTGTCATTCCAAGTTCCAACAAACTGGATTCCTGCCCGGTGGGATTCCGATTATGGCGGCGCCTTACCCACACGATGATGGATGCGATGGGAAGTGAGTTCCGACGAATAACACAAATACCAATAAACAGTCGGTGCTCGGCTGTTTGGGTCAACCCAATCGCTGATCGATGCGCTGGTCAGTGTACCGGGCCGGCCGTCACAGCACCTGCGAGGTGAGCGAGGAGGATGGTCCCTCCGGACTGCGCGGAATAGCTCTGGAGCGCCCCTGTGGACTTTCCAGCACCAAGTGGGCCTCTGTGAGGCATCAGTGACCCCCCATGAGATGTCAGTGAATTTGAAGAGCCTATAGAGATCCCCTGTCAGCTCTGTAGAATCCCAGTGAGGCCTCGGTCGAACAAGAGAGTACCGTCGGTCATCCTACGCCTACGTGTTCACTTGATCAGTGCAACTGCGTCACTCGACTAGAGCCGGTCTGGCCACCACAAGCCTGCTGCGCGTCACCGGCTGGGGAAGCTGGCCATATTTGTATGTCTGAGACTGGGAGGCTACCTGACGGAGTGGGGTGGCACTGATTAGTGACAGTCGCAGCAGCCGGTAGACACGAGCAGACCTGGGCCAGTCAATAATTGTTTATCTGCGCGGCTCTGTAATTGCGCATACCCCTGTTTTGTAGGCGCTGAAGCCTGAATCAGTTTCCGCCGCTGGCCTGGACCTCTGTTGACTTGATTCTCATAGCACTAATAATATTAGTATTACAAGTTATATATTGTTATTTTACATTGATACTGAAACATTATTTTAGTGTAAAATGATTTTGAAACATGATATGCTACACTTATACGGAACCGCTGTATCTGTTTGTGTTTGTCATTGTTGGTTGCCATGCCCACGCCCTCTCCATGAGGCTAAAGTAATTGGAGCATTTCTCCTTACTGGTATTCATGTGAATGTCGTCTGGAATTTGAGCCCCTGAGCAGCCGCTCGGCTCGCTATTAGCCTGGGTACCTACATTCATGCATGCTCTGATGACTGTGCGATCAGCCGTCCTCGCATTGACGTTCGAAGGTGATCGGCGCGCTGCCATAGAGACGCCTGCCGCTGCGCACGTCACCAATGTTCGGCAGGCACGGACTGGCGATCGGCGAGACGATAGCCAAACGGCTGTGGTAATCCGCCGCCGCGGCAAGAGGCCGCGCCTGTTTGCCGGATCGAACTGTGGGACGCGCCGATGAGCTGAGGCTCGGCTAGTGCACGACAAGGGGCAGGGAGACACGCCGATGGGCTGGGCTTGTCCGGTTGTGTCTGGTGTGCACGGCGTGGAAGTGTAGAAGACATGGAAAGACGCTGTCTGAGAGACTGACTGTCTTATAGTGTCCTGTCTGGCTGTGTTCAGTATTGAACTAAGAATTGGCGCAGTCGTTAGAGAAATAAGGTCGACAGATAGTCCTGTCCGACTATGTGCAGTACGGAACGGTGACCGTTAGCTCTAGAACGGGCACCTACCACATCGCACGCTCTCATACAAAGACCGGATAGCGTTCGCAACTTCCTGCCTCCCGACCGGCCTGGTTGGATGGGATGGACTCCGACGCAACGGCTCGGTGGCGCAACGTTTCGTCTGGCTCAGTTGCTCGATCTGACGGGCCGCGTCTGTCCGGGGTCGGTAGCCGACGGGTGACGAGGGTGCTGGCGCGAGCAGGAAGTCGGTGATCCAGCGCTGATGGTGCTGAAACGCTCTCAGGATGTTTTGTGTCCACGTAAAGAACGGGGTACTGAGTTGAGTTGATTGGTATTGGGACCGGTTGACAGTTGACACAGATATCGTACCCGCCGTTCGGTGGAGTCGAGGTACACATTTGTGCCGCCGAGTCCGGTGGCCAGACACAGAGGGTCACACAGATGCGGCGGCACCTGCGTGGGGGATTCAAAGTCTCGTCGACCCCCTCACATGGCTGTCGCGGGCGGTGGACTCGGGTCGTTGTGTAGGTAAATCGAAGGAATAAAGGACAGTGCGGCGGTATTGGCTACATTCACGGCGCCGGCGTGAGTAAAATACTTTTTCAGTGGTGATGACGGAGACACAGTGGGACATGGGATGACGACTGACATGATCATCTACGGCCGTCGCCCTATCTGTTTTTTTTTTTATGAAGCAGACGCCGCTCTCAGACGTTGAAAATATAATGACGCCGTATCCGGGCCGCCAGCGGACGTGGCCGAGCCGCGGCGGCCTGATATCACCACTGCCGGCCGGAGCCTCCGCACCGCAGCTCAGCCACTTCCCGTGCTTGTCCGACGGTATACCGGCCGTTATCCATACGCAGAGCCCCGGCGAGGGTGCCTGGCGGTGGACGGCGGCTTTCTCCGCGCTCAGACTCGCTGGCTGGCGCCCTTCAGACCTGTTTTGGTGCTGTTTGGACTACTCTCCCTCTCCGATGAAAGTGTCGACTCTCCTGAATAGTCTATCCCATTGGAGCGACACTGACGCCCACGTTCCTGCTATCTGGATGGAAGCGTCTGCCTATGATCGACTGTAGAAAAATACCGGTAGCTGGGTATTTCATGTGGTCGCTCTGTCTGGTTTCCAACTCGGGACGCGTGAGCTCACGGACTTTCCCAAAGACCACAGAAGTCGAGTCACGCGCTGCAGCATACGATAAGAAGTTCCATAAAAAACGAGTGCCCGGGAGATACGCCGCGTGTTGACCCGGCTCCGTTCAGGACCACAGATAGGCCTGACCGCTCTGATTCAGCGGCTTGTTTTCCCCATTCCCTACGTCGTACGCGATATGATTTAGCCACAGGCCTATTTCTCCCCTCGCCATGCTCCTGTCCAGTCCTGTTCCAACGCGAGGCGAGCACGATTATTCGGTACGTCCGGCCCGACCGACCATCGGACCGCTCCTGTGAGCCCGGCACACCCCTGACATGAGGGGGGGGGGGGGCTGGGGAGTTGAGAGGGAGCGGAGGGGAGGCAGGTCGCCTGTAGCACGTGCTCGACTGGTGCAGCCCTGCTGGGCAGCTCGGTTCCCGGATTTGTCCGTCTCCGTGCCGGCGCCGCCTTCCCCCTCCCCTCGTGTCGGTTCGAGTCACGTTCGATCGCTCGGCGACATGAACTGAGGGCCGGGGCCCGGATCCATAACTCCATACAGGTGCCAGTCGGAGCTACAGCTTTTGTAATTGCAAATTTCAGTGCGGAGTGTGGATATGCTGGTAGTATCAGGCCAAGTAAATGTGGTCAATTATAGTATTTACGAAGCTGGTTTGCTAAATGATAATTTAGTAGACCTTCATTTCAGAATGATACATTTTTATGCAACATTTGGACATTAAAAACATCTCTGGTGGCTATGCCATCTTTAACGGATAAATGTCGTATATGGATGGGTACTTCGACAACTATCCCACAATACTTTCGAGCCAACACCACTAATTCCGACTAATTGCGATGACCAGCGCTGCGGCCGGCGCGGCGGCTCCGAACAGGGTCGGGTGGCACGGAGACAAAGTCGTCAAATACGTGAACGTCCCACGGTCACATACCAACGACAGGATTCCTCCTCCTTCGTTCAGGCGAATGCAGTTTTCCAGTACCTATCGCCATTACTGAAAGCAGCCCATAATTGATTTATTTCCAGTTTCACCTCGTTACGATCTGGACATTTTTTATCCAATTACGATAAGCTCTCACTCTGGCTCCTCAACGCTTGATTGGCTCAATGATAAGTTATCTTTCACATTTATCCCAGCCCCACATTATCCGTCCTTTGTAAAAAAAAAAAAAATGCACCGCTCTGTGCTCAGTTGTAAAGAAAGCTTGTGGATTCCGCCTGGTAGTGGCTGAAATTAGCCGGCACCATTGCTCGGTAAAGGTCGTCCGTACGGGTCCGATCTGCTGGTCATTTGGTCGAGTCGTCCGATCGGTCGGTCGGCTTATTGGCCTGTCCATGTACGAAGGAATTTTCTTTCACCCATGGCCTGTATTTCCGATGGCATTCCCGGCCGCTTCGCCGTCTGCAAACTGCTGCTATCAGGCCGTCGTCCGGTGTCGCTCCCTAACTCCCCTCCGCTCTCTCGGCTGGAAGCTGTGCGTCCATAAGCCGCGGGCGCCGGGCTGTCCACTGGATGGTCTTACAGGACCCTACCGACCGTCCCCTCCCCCCGGGGATGTCCGAGGTGACCTTCCATAGGTCACCGGTCCGGCTCGATCTCACTGAGAGCCAGGAGTTTCTCTGGGTCAGTGGTCGCCGGGCGGTGATACGGAGTTCACCCGACTGGGGCAATGGTGTCTGCCTTTGATTCTCGCCGTCCTGCTCACTCGACTGGAACTGCCGGTATTTTTATCGGCTCTCTACCCCTCTCCTCCCCTCTCCCTCTCCCTCTCCCTACCTCTGTCCCGGTCCCAGTAGAACTATGTGATTGGAACTGCGCCGTCTCCCGGCTCCAGCTGCCGTGCTCGGCTCTCCGGGACGATCATACGATAATGACGGCGGGTTTCCTGTGTGGACTGGGTAAAAACAGAGCGGCCCGCGCAGTGACCAGCTGCCGGTGTGACCCTCGGCCGGCGCTGTGGGACTGAGATGGGGCCGCCGCCGGCCCACCAGCTGCTGACCGCGCCGCTGAGCTCAGCGCCCCTGCTGAGCTCAGCGCCCCTGCTGAGCTCAGCGCCGGCTGCCGGTGTCTCAGCACCGCTCAGCCACTGCCAACGGCGCGGTAATGCGACGCTCAGCAGCCCTCCTTCCAGATAATCACTAATGGCCTGCCTCTGGGGCGCTGTCTGATGTCTATGGGCGCCTGCGCGCGCGTCCATTCCACGGGCACCCTTTCGCCAGGGTGGAGGGACCGACCCAAGGTCAGAGGGGCAGATCGGGCTGATGGGCGGTAGGTGCTCATTGAGGGGAGTGAGGTTAGGCATCAGTAGGCCAGCCTTGAACCCTGGCCTTGAACTTGCCTACCTGTTTCATGGAATTGGTGAAGCGCGATCTGGTGATGGTGATGGTCTGGTTTGCTGATGGGTGGAACGCCGAATGCAATTTTTTTATTGTTATTCTTGATGGCAGTGATTTTCCTCTGATGTGTCGTGATTGGCTCTTGGACCCGGGTCGCGATAGGGCAGAATGGCAGGTATGCTCTCTGTGCGTTCGGGCGCCTCTCTTCATTACCGTCCCCTGCCAGTGACATTGGTGTCCATCAGAGCCAAACTCCACTGTCCGACTCTCAGAGCCATACCCCACCGTCCGACTCTCCCGGCGCTCGGTATTTGTGTTTATCCTCCCCATCAGTCGGCCAGTCGGTCCCCCGACACTGATGACCGCCACTGAGTCCTTCCATCACCGCGAGGGTGCCGAGTCAGTCCATCACCGCGAGGGTGCCGAGTTCGTCCATCACTGCCATGTGTGTCCCGCGAGTGAACTCGGCGCCGCCTCAGTGCCGGGCGATCATAACATGATCAAATGGGACTCCCTTTTCAGGCGGTCATAGTGTGTGGGGTGGGGGTGTTGATATCAAGAGAGCGGTACTGTCATGAGCGCTCTATCGCAGTAATTACAGCACTGAGTAGGGATTACCCAGGCCGTTAGTGTTCAAGCGATGACTCAGCAGCCCATCCTACTAGCCAAATATTGACATAATTAACTATGCTGTCGGTGTGGTTTGAGCTCATGAACCCCGCAGCTCGGCCTAGTGTAGACGATTTGACTTGCCCGCCAGTGAACCTCTGTGGCAGACTCCGGCAAAGTTTGGGCTGCATTTGAGGTCCCCGCCCTGCGTGTTTACAGTTCTCAACACACGCAGGTCGTTCACAGCTATAGAGCCTTGGTTCACAGTCACAGTGTGTTAGTCCTGCGCAGACGGCGGCTTTGTGAGTGCAGAGAGAATAACAGCCGTTTGTCAGCGCCCGTCCTGCGTCCGCCTGTTTCCCAATCTTGGGTCGCTTGCGCAGCGCAGCGGCTGCTCTCGCTGTGCGGTGCTGTGGCTGGCTGGTGGAAGCGTTTAGCCGCTTGATATTGTGTAACTGGACTGCTCCGTCGCTCGGCTGGATTATCCGTCAAATCTGCAGATGTCTCACGGATCCCTGTGGCTGATGGGACTGCTACGGCGGTGGGGCGACTTCAATGTCATGATGGCAGCTTTCATACGCACCTTAACTCTGTGTGTATGGTCGTTCCATGGATGGAGGCGGGAATGCCGTTGCTCTATCGCCATGTAGGCGGCACAGCTTGGTCTCTGTGTTCGAGCCACATTATTACTCTGGCTGGCGAGTGGCGGCACAGCGACTCGGGTCCAAGGCTGGGGAGAGCCGAGCGGGAGTCCATAATAGTTGGCCAGAAATAGCTGACCGGCACGGGACATAGTGGGCCCCCGCAAAGCCCGTCTAACGCACCTCGCACTTCGTATCCCCTCGGCACCCCACTGTGCTGGGCCTTCTTGGCTCGCGTATGGGGACCCCACGCACTCTCCTCTCCCTGGCTGGGCACGCGCTCACACACCGCACTCATCGCGAGGGTCTACAGATAATGTACGAGCACGATTTCTCGGCAGACGCGTCGACAAGTGGAAATGCCGCCCGCTCCCTGCGTCGTGGGTGGGGAGGAAAAGACTCTTGACCCATCACGACAAATATGTAATATTGCCGAGTCAAACTATAGACATGCAAAATCGGCAGATGATTGTGATCCCAGCAGTGCCCCTATTCAGCTGTGTAATCTGTATAGCGCAGCGACTGCGTGTCTGCTGGCTGTTTTTGGTCGGCCTGGGCCTGTTTGAATTGCTCCAGTGATAATTGTTTACACCTGAGCGGCGGCCCCTTCGCTGATTATCGGCAGACGCCACACGCGCGGCGGTCTGCCGATGGCCGCTGCCTCCGCTGCCGCCGTCTGTGACCTCGTCTGTCACCTGCGGTAAAGCCGTGTCAGCTTGTGACATGGGTCTGCTGGGAATTGGTGACCAGTGGTCACGGACCAGCAGGGGGCACTAACCGTGGTGGTATCAGTGACCGTCAGAGCTGACCTTTGTGGGTTAGTGACCGTCAGAGCTGTCACACTGTTGGGGTTTCACTGTCGTCGGGTGTTTCAGTGTCGAATATTTCCGTGTTGCCGTTTATTTCGAGCCTCCTGATGTGCTCTGTCCTGGTGGACAGCCGATCGTGCTGGTCCATCAGACATCAGCCACCAGTCAGGGAGTGGTCGTTTCGTGGACAAGTTGTCGAGCCACCCGTCAGGGTGTGGGTGTGTCACTGCTGGCTCGTTTTGGAAGTCCCGTGCCTGGCTGAAGTTAGCGGCAGGGGCGGTCGATATAGCAGGCTCGATCCGTGTTAGTTGCAGGGGACCCTCCCCTTCCCTTCCCTAACCTGTCGACCGGTGCGTGACGGGGTCATCCCCTGCAGCCCTCGGGTCAAATCGACCCGCCGCGCCCGGCCGGCGCCGCTGACTCACCATATCGGTGGTCCAGCGGGGAGTGGACACAGGTGTGGGGTTGATGCGATGTCCGGTGTCCCATCGCTGGGGACCGGGAAGGGCAGGTGCTTCCCGTCACCTGGCCTGTTGGAGGATCCCGCAACCGCAGCGGACGGGATGGATGCTTGATTCAATATATGACCGCCACCGGAAGGGCGAACTTCCGCCCAGTTCCGGTGCAGATAGCAGACAAAGGCAAAAGCTAGCTAGTCAGAGTTATCATGGCCGCCACGTACTGTCAAGAAGTGCGTCCTTGTGGTGTGGTATCTATTAAAGCAGCACCGAACACTCATGACTGGCTCTTAGTTAAATTCTGATAGCCAGAGTGTTTACAAAGAATGACTCTGGCTTGTGATACGCAAAGTACTCGCACACAAAGACTGGCCGTGGCCCGGCTCGTTGATGCTTTGTAATGTGATGCTACTGAATATTCGACTTGAAAGCAAAGATGATATTGCTATGCTAGCATATCTAGCAGCAATGGTCAATGTCCATACTGGTACCGCGTATCAAGGTAAATCTCGGCTCTTCCCTCATTCTTGCGTTCTTGGACCCTAGGCCTGTGGAGGCCACCGGACATTCCGCTCAACCTTGCACTGGGTCGGCCCTGATCAGCTTGCTCTGACAAATGGTAGCTGATTTAGCTGTTTCCTCAAAAAGGCAATGATTTCCTCTGTGCGGTGGTTGTAGGAAATGGCAGACTTCTCCGGAAAATTAGCTGCTTTTGGCGCTACCACCGTCCGTACTCAGTGCCGAGTGCGGTTAGGAAAAACAGCTTTGTGGTCAAAGGCTAGCGATATATCGCCACTCAAATAATAGTGATCATTGATCAGTGCTCCTGATACGTGCACGCCATACCTTGCACCGCTAGTACTATGCGGTTTGCTAACGCGTCAGTCCGAGATTTGTGCTAAATCGAGGCTACACAGTACACATGCTTTGTCTAAGTATACCTACCTTCTCTTCTAGTCACGCTATGCAAACAGATAACGCTATTTCCGGTGCATTTCCGCCTTCTCGACAGTGACGCATCGGCATGTTATCGTACAATCAGTGCACGTAATGACCACACGCTGCCGAGTGCTGACTGCATCTGACCGTAGGATCGACCGCAGCGCCACCGCTGTCCACTGCGGTCGTCTCACTCACCTCTGCTTCCTAACCCTGCTCACCAGACGTCTCTGCTGTTTCGCAGGTATGATGTCGGCAATGACGGCTACCTGGACCTGGAGGAGCTGAAGAAGATGATGGAGAAGCTGGGGGCGCCGCAGACTCACATCGGCCTGAAGCAGATGATTAGGGAGGCGACGGATGACGAGGCCGTCCACATGATCAGCTTCAGAGCGGTGAGCAAGTCGTTCTGCAATCAGTATCGGACTGATGACTCGCCAACCGTCTGAGCTGATGCCCCTTTCTTTCACCTGCTGTTGAAATATGTCCTGTTTCATCGCCAGTTTTTATTTGATTCCCCATATAGATATATTCCAGCAAAGATGACGATGATAATCGAGCAAAGATGAATATTGTGCGGTTGTGCCTCAGTTTCTGACAACGTTCCATTCTACCGCCAGTTTCTGACCGTGTTTCCCTCGTCTGTCCCCAGTTTCTGACCGTGTTTCCCTACTCTGCATCCAGTTTCTGACCGTGTTACCCTACTCTGTCCCCAGTTTCTGATCGTGTTTCCCTCGTCTGTCCCCAGTTTCTCAAGTGTTTTCCTCGTCTGTCCCCAGTTTCTCACCGTGTTTCCCTCGTCTGTCCCCAGTTTCTGACTGTGTTTCCCTCGTCTGTCCCCAGTTTCTGACTGTGTTTTCCTCGTCTGTCCCCAGTTTCTGACCGTGTTGTCCTTACTCTGCCGCCAGTTTCTGACCGTGTTTCCCTCGTCTGTCCCCAGTTTCTGACCGTGTTTCCCTCGTCTGTCCCCAGTTTCTGACCGTGTTTCCCTCGTCTGTTCCCAGTTTCTGACTGTGTTTCCCTCGTCTGCCACCAGTTTCTGACTGTGTTTACCCTCGTCTGTCCCAGTTTCTGACTGTTTCCCTCGTCTGTCTCCAGTTTCTGACCGTGTTTCCCTCGTCTGCCACCAGTTTCTGACTGTGTTTCCCTCGTCTGTCCCAGTTTCTGACTGTGTTTCCCTCGTTTGTCCCCAGTTTCTGACCGTGTTTCCCTCGTCTGTCCCCAGTTTCTGACCGTGTTTCCCTCGTCTGTCCCCAGTTTCTGACAGTGTTTCCCTCTTCTATCCCCAGTTTCTGACCGTGTTTCCCTTGTCTGTCCCCAGTTTTTGACTGTGTTTCCCTCGTCTGTCCCCAGTTTCTGACAGTGTTTCTCTCGTCTGTCCCCAGTTCCTGACCGTGTTATCCGTACCCTGCCCCCGTTTCTGACTGTGTTTCCCTCGTCTGTCCCCAGTTTCTGACCGTGTTTCCCTCGTCTGTCCCCAGTTTCTGACCGTATTGCCCGTACCCTGTCCCCCTTTCTGACCGTGTTTCCCTCGTCTGTCCCAGTTTCTGACCGTATTGCCCGTACCCTGTCCCCCTTTCTGACCGTGTTTCCCTCGTCTGTCCCCAGTTTCTGACCGTGTTCCGGAAGGCGGCCGCCGGAGAGCTGCAGGCCGACTCTGGTCTCAGTCAGCTGGCCAAACTCACAGAGATCAGTGTCGAGGAGGTAGGCGTGGCCGGCGCCAAACAGTTCTTCCAGGCCAAGGTGAGCACGATATGCTCCGAGAATGACGCGTAGTCGCCTAGGTGTCTTACTGTCTATCCACCTGTATCGACCTTGCTGCTTTGAAAGTGATGTGTTAAGTAGTTTTATGTGCCCCGTTCCCAGATGATTTAATCTAAGATAAGTTATGCCGAATACTTTAGTTTTATGACTTCCCCGGCTGCCCTCTTCGTATTAGCGAACTCATGACTCCTGTGAGAAATAACAGCCTGGGCCTGTCGCGTGGGGGTGTAACTATCCGCTCGTCTTCTTGGCAGATCTCCGAGCTGGAGCGTGACAAGAATTTCCTGGCCGAGATCCGCCGTGAGGAGGAGGAGCGTCAGCGCCTGGAGCAGGAGCGTCGCGAGCGCAAGGCCGAATTCAAACAGCGCGCCGCACTCTTCAACCACGCCTAGTAAAGGTGGCGCCACCAGCGCGATCAAACTGGGTAAAGGCGGCGCCACTGTCGACGAAAGTCAGTGGGTGAGACGGACTGCTGAAAGGATGCATATCTGCCATATGTGAGGAGATGTTGACTGCCAGGAAGGTCGAGTGCAGTGTTGCCAGTGAGGGAGATCGTTTATTGTGTTCGGAATGGTTCAGTGTATAATAGCTGGCCTTGCTGCGATCTTAGCGTGCCGTTGATGAGATTTTAAACACGTTTTAAGCCTCTTCCTTTCTCTGTCCATTTCCATTTGCTGTGTTCTTTGGTGTTCAGCTGAGATTTTAATAAAAGTATTTCTGTATATTTTTGTGTCGGTAGCCTAGACTAAGTCGTCGTCACTGCGTGAGTGGAACAAGTACGTGTACGCGTGTGAGTGAACGCCGTGTGTGTACGCTAGGGCTGGTTAGGCTGTTCGTTAGTGAGCCTGGGTCGAGTCGGCCTAAAAGTAATGTTTAGCTAGGCTGATCACAGAGCTCCATCACTTAGAGGCCAGCTTCCAGGTCCTGTGGTCTCGGGGACCGAGTAGGGACCAGGATCAGCCGAGCCCGTGGCTTTGGAGGTTTTCGGCGAGCTGATGTAGCCGTGAGCCACACGTATTTCTGGACATATCGTTCATATTCGCCGCTCATACCGATCCATGGCCCGGCTGTAGCATACTAGCGTGTCTGTAGAGCACTGTGTGAGAGCGCTGAGCTGTTGGAGATGTGACATATGTTAGCTACGTTCATGTGATATCCGTTGCTGCGCTAGTGTTCAGAGCCTTGAACCTTCCAGCGTGTCGATCAAATACAAACATGTGTACCGTTGGCGGCTGGTTTTCGCAGGACACAGGTTTTGCTGGACAGAGTTGAAGTCTTCGTGGTCATGTAGTCAGTAGTTTAGACTGAAGAAGGAAGACAAATACGGGAAAATTGGAGAGGGAAGGGACTGGAGAGAAGTGAACAGTGTGGTAGAGAGCTAGCGGTGAGTGGTGCACTTTAGGGGGGGGGGGAGAGATCTTTCGGACAGACGAGACCGTTTCAGAGCCGGAAGGATGATAGGAATTGGGGGGAGATATTGGTCTGGATAAACGTTGAAAAAAAAAAACAGGTGGCGCTGTGTTACATCTGTCCCAAACCTGTCCTAGCGCACCGTGA
This sequence comes from Amphibalanus amphitrite, assembly GCF_019059575.1. Classification (NCBI taxonomy): domain Eukaryota; kingdom Metazoa; phylum Arthropoda; class Thecostraca; order Balanomorpha; family Balanidae; genus Amphibalanus; species Amphibalanus amphitrite. The sequence continues at coordinate 583,032 of NW_024881621.1, forward strand.
GGTGCTGCTACTGCCATCTGTAGTCTGTTGAGGTACAGCCGTACAGTGCTGCCATCTAGGCATCTTGATACCCGTAGCCGCCTCGGCTGCGACCCTGCCGCTCTCCATCGTGGCTACGGAGATTTGAGGAGAAGCGGTGTTAGTACTTAGTACGAACTGACCATAGGCCACGCCAGGCGTTTTTAGTGCTTCCAGATATAACCAGTTTATTCTGGAAATAACCGGCCGAAGCTAAACAAAACAGCGCGCCTCTCCTCGGGTCATCCGACCTAACACCGTACTTTTCCATCACGCTGGCTCGAATGCCGAGTTTGAGGGTGGACTAAACTTCCGGCGCTACGTGCAGTACCTATGCTCCAGGACCTGCTGCAGAAACCTGACACCTGGTGTCAGCTCCGGGAACTACGATGGTAGTGGATAAGCGATATATGTTTGCAATGGCCTTTGATCTTTGCACATATATTATCATGTATGGAGCCGAAACCTTCCCTCCTCCCCCTGTTGTCCTATTGGGCATTGGTTAGTAAAGTAATCTTGCTATTCGGTAGCTCTTTGTTACACTGATAATTGATGGGATGGTCAAATGATAAGTACAGTCTGTCTTAAAAGTACAGTAGGTCTACTAAAAAAGTCCCCCGCTCCAGAGGCGGCCGGCCGGCCGAACCCCCGGATTCCAGCCCCGACTCTATTGCGCAGGCCGCGGCAGCGACACGGGTCAGGTCGCGGCGCCCGGCGAGTGGGTCAGTTGGCGGCGGCCGGCTGTGGAGTGAGGACGCCGTGTGTGGGGCGCAGAGATGCCGCAGTGCAGAGGAGGGGAAGATAATGACTCTGCACGATGCCGGAAATGATGCCTTTGTGATCTAAATTAAAACACCTGCAGTGCATATCCTCCCTTGCCTCATTCCTATTTTATCATAATCCTTCAATAATTCGTAATGGCCATTCAACGCAAGCAAGCAAACAAAACAACCCGTTTAGCGGCGACATCATCTCGGATAAAAAAGCGACAGTGATGATTAGAATAGACTTAGCGCGAGGGCAAATCGAGAGGTATAACTATATGTATCACATACCGAGTATTTTATTCCCATCTAGCGAATTAAGATTGGGGATCTTGTCCAACAAGTCAGCGGCCGTTCTAGACACAGATAAATGCTTTGTTTTCGGTCGCATCATTATCTGCAATAATTCGAAGCGAGGTTTAACCCTCGCCGGCCGAGAAGAAGGGGTGGATGCCGCCACCATGTATTTTTTGCGGTAGCTCAAAGCACACTGATGATAGAAGGCTGACATTTCACACGCCTTACATTTCATTTAAGCCGGATCACTTGACATCAACCACGTTTTCAGGTCAGGTCACTTAACCCGCGCGGGGCTGGGGGGGGTAAATTTTACCCCCCCTCGCGAATTTTTGCGATATCACAAAAACGGCGGCGCGCAGCGCCGCCAAACTTTCAGTACCTTTTCTTAAATCAATTTGACACCTTCCCTGAAAATTTGAGCGAAATCCGTCGGAAAATTTTTGAGAAATTGACGTTTTAGTGACGTCATGTTCGCCATTTTCGCCTCAAAAACGGCAAAAGTTCAAACGCCGCTAACATCTTCATTTTTAAAGGAATCAAGACGTAACAAAAAAGGTTATACGTAATTTTACTTTGTCTATCAAATGGCTATCTCGGTTTTTTGAAAATTTTGGATTTTGGCCTAAATTTTTTCAAAAAACTGATTTTTTTTGGAAAATCATTATAAAATCCAAAATTTTGAGTCTATCGAAAAAACCGGAATATATGTCAGAGAAGTGGTCTATGTGCACCTAAATACCAAATTTTAGAAGAATCGGTTCAAAAATGTGGGAGTTATTCAAAATTTTATGACGTCACGACACACAAATTTTTAGAAAAATGACTTTTTTGGAAGTTCTAGACCTCGTACGGAAACAAAAATAGCACCATTCGATTCGCCGTGAAAAACTGCATCAGATAGACACCTTTTTAGGCCTTAACAACCAACTTCAAAATTTGACCTCACTTGACCTGACCTTGACCTGACCTCGACCTGAAATTCATCCAGAGGTGGTCCATATCACTTATTGAGTGTGCCTATTGAATTCTATGAGTAAAATGACCCATAAAACATGTGTCGCACATGCCCTTTTCTATATTTTGTTTTTTGGTGACCTGACCTGACCTGACCTGACCTTGACCTTGACCTCTGAATGATATTGTATGCAACTAATATTGTCTTGGTAGCCTAAGAACACGTTTTGGGCGATCAGTCTCAGTCCATGACTCCATTCTTCGCCAACTACGGTGCAAGGCCGATACTGTGGAAACTTGCAATTTGTACCCTTGACCTGACCTTGACCTTGACCTCAAACTTTAAATTAAATACATGTTTTTAGTAGTTCGTGATGAGAGCTTTCGATTGGCGTTTGAATTTTCCAAATCGGACCATTAGTTCGGGAGATAACAGGGGGAGTAAAATTTACCCCCCCCCCCCCAGCCCCGCGCGTTCGGCTGGAGACCCCAGCCCCGCGCGGGTTAACTATGACGTCTTAAGTAAACCTCTGCACGGTTGTCGGTTATAAAATAATGCAAATCCGCAATGCACTTAGTGTCATATAAGCATAATGGGGAATTATGGAAACTGTTAATTTGACGTCGGGAATGATCTGAAACTATACCTCAAGCACATGAAATCGTGACTTCATACATTCTTGGCAAGGTCTAATGCTTCACTTTTGCATTGTTCACCTTGCGTGACGTCATTTATGACGTCACTAGGGTCATAGGAGTGTTTCGTCAATAACTCTCGACCAAAATGAGCTAGCCAGTCGGGACAGCCATCAATGGACTTTGCAAGACTTGCCGAATCAAATGTTATGCAACATGTCCTCCTTTCAACAGCTTCGTGATCTGCGTTGCCCTAACATGACATTGACCTGAGGTAAACATCCTAAATTGCTTCACCTAAACAAAAAATCTATAAATCGACGCGTTTGAGAACAGAAAACACGATTGTATCGAAATGACGATAATGCGTTTAGCTATTTTCCAAAAAACCGATCAAATGCCTTGGGGCCCTTGACCTGCCCTAAGAAGTCACTGATATTTTAAAGGGACTATCCCACCTTTAACCCGCGCCCCGTTGGGCTCTGCCGAGCAACGCGCCCCGTTGGGGGGGCCATTTTGGCCCCCCCCCTAAGATCTCGAGAACCACGCAACCTAGCGACAAGCGGCAAACGGTGTTGGATAGCCCTATCAGGGAACTACCTTGTGACCCAATTTTATTGACCTAGGTCAAACCGATGACGTCACAGGTCAGGTCAAAGGTCCAATTTTCACCGTTTACAGGCATTTCAAGAAATTCGTTGTAAAATCGAGTCAAATGCATTTCATTGAAAATCATCTATGGGGAAATGTTCTTCAAACACATATTTTGCTATTTAAGGTCACTGATACCAGGTCAGGTCACAGAGGTCAGGTCACTGGGGGGTCACAATATGAAAGTGTCGTGTGATACATGTTTTATGGTCCATTTTACATGACAAATGCGATTATGTGGGTCAGGCAGCCTTTGGGGCCAGCTTAGGTCACGTTTTGGTCAAGGTCAGGTCAAGGTCAGGTCAAGGTCAGGTCAAATTAGGTCAAATTTCAAAGTTGATATTTTTGCATAAAATGGGTATCGAATCGATGCAGCTTGTCACGGGGAGTTCAATGGTGGTCTTTGTTTTGCCGTACGTGGTCTAGAATCGCTAAAAATTGAGTTCAAAAATTTGACGTCATCATTTTTGAACAGTTTTTTCGCTATAACTTGGCCAAAAAACGAGATATCGATCTGAAATTTGGTATGTATATAGAAGAGCGCACGGACTAGCATATATATTCCGGTTATTTCGAAATTCGGAAAATTTTAGGATTTTTTAAAAGTTTTCTAAAAAAATCAATTTTTTGAATTTTTGGGGGTCAAAAACCCAAAATTTTGAAAATCCGAGACAGCAGTTTTGTAGCGCCGCTTTTTGTCTACTAGACCATATAAAGAACTTTGAAATTGCTTGATAACTGTAGATTTGGTGAGCGTTTAAAGATTGCATGTTTTTTGCTCATTTTCGCTCTAACATGACCTCAGTTTGACCTCAATAACTCCTGACCTAAGATGACCTAAGACTTGAAATTTTGTGTGAAGGTGTCAAATTGATGCCCGGGAAGGTACTGAAAATTTAGCGGCGCTGCGCGCCGCCGTTTTCTTGCTATTCAGGAAAAACCACAGGGGGGGCCAAAATGGCCCCCCCCCCCAACGGGGCGAGGGTTAACATGGGGTTTGAGTTGAGATAGCCAAGTTTGCGGCGAGGTTCAGAAACCACTATCTATCTAGGTTGCAACCCCCGCGGCCTCTTGGTGTTGAGGAAATTCGTTCCCTTCATTTGAAAATGGGCCTTGTACAAGGCCCTATCTTCAACATGGAGCGATCGTTAGTGTGACGTCACCTCGTTTAGTCATTCTGATTTTAATGGGTTTGTTCGTTGAAAAATCGCTTAAAACTTGGTCTGAACTTTGTTGTGGTGCCTACAGAGTAAAAAGAATCAGCTTTATGGCAGTAATGTGGCCTGGGGAAGGAGGTAATTTTGGGCTGTGACGTCACATATTTGAAAGTTTGTGTTTGGAATATGGGAAGCCTAAGATGTTTAATGAAAAATAAATGCCAGAACCGTGTTCCTGGTCATCCAATCTATAAAGTCGGGCACAATTTAACTGGTTTTAACAACATTTTAGAAGGTGGGATAGTCCCTTTAAAATGGGGTACCAGTCGCTGCGTCACGTAACGACGCAAGCGCTCGTTTTTTCCCGCGAGGCTCTAGCAGCTAGCTCAATTATAGGAGCTAAACATGGGGTTGGGGAAACGCTCCCTTCTCACTCACTATTTGGCCGGGATAGTGTTTGCAATTATTGTTAAAATCTAGCATCTTAAGATTTCAAATGACCCATTTTTTCCACCCAAGTCTTTCAATTCAAGGTTATAACACCAGGGCACGTCAAGTGACCTTACCTACCTCAAGGAAAGTTCCTCTGCTCATCATATCTAGATACACCGACTAACCGATCGCTTCAGAACTTTCAGCGATTTTAAAGGGACCCTCCCACCTTCAAAAAAGTTTATGAATTGGCATGAAAAAGATGTCGCTCGGTTCAGAAAGAGCAAAAACGAATATCTACCAAATTTCACCGAAAAATATTCACCGGTTTTCAAGATATTAGACTTTTACTTTTGTTTACTTTTTGGGATATCCGCTGTTCCTAGCGACTTTATTTGGAAGCAATAGTTTGGCAGCTGAAAGTGCGGCATTTGTTGCGCGCAAAGCAGCATATACCACCGCGTGCTACAAAACGTTTTAGTCAAACATTTAAAAATCGTTAGATATCTGCGCTGACGTCACACATTCAGAGGGGTATTCCTATGCATTAGCCCCTCTGAATCAAAATGCTGCAATTTTGAAATTCAATATTTCTGATTTAAGGCATTTCTCGATGTTGTGAGTGCCGAAACCGGTAATTGTGAGCCAGGGACCCCATTTTGGCTATGTCAACTCAAATCTAATGTTAAGGTGGGAGGGTCCCTTTAATGGGCAACAGTATACCTATGTATTTGAAACGTTTGCTTTGCAAGTTTGACATTGTTGACAGAAAGGCCGGGTCAATTTTGAGATCACTCAAGTCAATGGGAGAAAATTGACCTGCGCTTTTTGGACGGAACGCATAACATGTGGTGCTTGATGAGATACAATACTGAATGATAAAATTGTTTGTTTTGTTGGGGGCCATCTTTTTCGGTCTGAAAAGGCCCTTGCAGAGCTATGACATAACTATGCTCTGGTGTAGTAATTTGGTTGTGCGAGCCAGCGACAGTGATCTGCGGAAGCGAGACTGTTCCCGTGGGACGATTGCCCTTTCGGGACGGTCCAGACGTCTCCCAAACGGTCACCCGAAGAGGATTATGTGTCCTGGAATGGATCCGACATCAACTACAGGTTGGCTGGTGGGGTGACCTCCAGTCCAGAGAGGGAAGCATGAAGACTAGGGGCGATGCGGATTGGTTTTTCTTGAGGATAGCGAGGACGGAAGCTTCCTTATACTGAATGTATCTCAGGCTGTTAAATCTCCTAAGCGTTTTTCTCGACATCGTCAAGGTGTCATCAACAAAAATATGAATGAAATCTGGGAGGATAAACTAAATATAGAAATTGTGGCCAACAGAACATTGTCAGTTACGTTCAACATACTCGTAAGCATGTTCACACACCCAGCTTACATACATGAGCATGTAATAATTATTTTTGATAAACATGCTTAAGTTATGAAGTCATCTGAAGTGTTTGTAAAGTTCCACGATACGGATCTAATATCTTGCTATGCATTATGACCATTTCTGGTCAGGTCATGTCTTTGAACTTTGGCCAAATTTTTCAAGTGACCTTTAACCCTATTAGTGGCAGGGGGGGGGTTGTTTTTATCCACCCCTCAGGTTTTTCGGGAATATCTCCGAAGCCGCTGAAGCTACGATGCTGAAATTTTCTGACTTTTCCTAAAACTAAATTGGGCACATTCCCTGAAAATTTCAAGTTCATAACTTTACCAGGGGCGGCTCCAGAGCACTGGGAATTGGGGGGTCCTATTCGTGAAGCGAGTCATTTGGGCGAAGATCACGATGCTTCACCAGTTTTACGAACAGTGAATAAAAGGTAGCATGTGATAACATATACAGTTATTGTGCATCCTCTTTTGACACGTTTTTGCTATAATAGGCGGATCCAGGCGTCCAAAAAGGGGGGTTATGTTTTACCTCCCAACATAGGTGCCCTGACACCGCCTATGCATTACCAATACAATTTTAGTCGTTCTCTCATAAGAAAATTATAACATAACAAGACCATTACCACCCTTTTTAGAAACAGTACCAACAAAAACCTTTTTTACTATACTTTTTGTGTACCCCCAATCTCAATGATCTGTATCCGCCTATGATTTTTGAAAATGCATATTTTTAGGATCCATGTGAATTCCTGATTCATTCTCTATCGATCGGCAAAAGTTGCGTTAAGATTGGTTCAGAAACCTGGCCGTGATAAACAGTCTAAAATGTATCTGCAATTTGCCCGTTTTTACCCCCCTCTACCCCCCCCTATTGACATTTTTTAATTTTTATTTTTTAGAAATGTAGATCACGTTGAGGGAAATCGAATGCCGTTTGAATTTTGAAAATCGGCCCGTTAGATCTCGAGATATCAAGGGGGGGTCGTAAACAGCCCCCCCCCCTGCCACTAATAAGGGGTAGCCAGGAGCCTGCCACTAATAGGGTTAAAGATCAACTTTTGATTCATTCGAAGCGTTTTGATAAGAGGAACACGAGGCTGGTAAAATTAATTTCATGCAAGTTTTAAGCTAAAAACTTTAAAGTGTTTGAGGAAAAGCAATTGGTTTTCTCATAAAACCGATGGTAGCAGTTGTCGTTATTTGCATGCTAAGCCGTTGACCTTAATTAAATCTGACAAAATAATTCAGACGTAGCGGTAAACGAGCTTATTGTTGTGTTAGGTTAGGCTCTTTCGGTCGATTTCAGAGTGGGAAGGATGATAGGAATTAGGGGGAGACAGGGGGCTTGGGCGGGAGTCCTGGACCTCATGCTCCGCTGGGGCCAAGCCCATCACGTGGTTGGATTGCTCTGACACATGGATAGCCCTGGGCGGTGTTTCACGGCCCCGCGCTGCAGCACGCTGCGCTGCGCTGCTGCATTGTTGCGGCGGTTGATATGAATTCGGCTCCACGCTAGCGTTGCGAGCTTCCGAGTCTGTTCATGTTTCCATGGAAATTGGAAACCCAATGCACGGTGCGCGCAACGCACCCTGTCTAAGCAAAATTTTACCATCGATGACCTCTAGTGACATGACCTCTGGCTATGACCCGATCCAAAATTGGCTGAAGTATTTTTTTCTTCTTTTTGCTACTTTTGACGCTACTTCAAATACCACTTAAATACCCAAAGCTGAGTTATAAGAATGATGCTCAATCCCCATTTCCCCTCCAACAGGGCGCGAGAGTCTAGGCGTTCCTGTGGGGCACGGGCTAACAATGACTATCTCATAATCATTTTGGCCATGAACATCTACTGCCATTCTTTAACACCAGTTTCGCTGCGCTGAGCGGTGGTCGTCCCGTTTGTTGGATTTTACAGCTGGCTGGCGGAAAGCGTTACCGGCCGCCCGTCCACCGCCCGCGGGCCGGACCGAGCGGTCCCGCTGACCCTACCTGACCTGAACCCGGCGCGATATGGGACAGGCAGACGGGGGTTCGGCTCAGCGAAGGCAGCGCCCACTGGTGCTGGGGACTTTTTTAATAGACCTACTGTACCTCGCAAAGTGACGGTGGATCCATCAATCCTGACCGAGGAAGGGCCTGCTAAATTTGAGTAACCGAAGCAATTGACATCCTCGTCCATTCCCCAGGTCAATTGCTTCGGTGACTTTCAAATTATGGCAGGCCCTTCCTCGATCAGGCTTGATGGATCCACCGTCACTTTGCGCGATACTTTTAAGACAGACTGTACATTGCTTTGCTTATACAGCCAGGTAACATTCAGATAAAAGAAGTCTCCAGAACGTCTGGCCAGAGAGCGTTGGCAGCTTTGTAATTGTTCCAAATAACAAATGACTACAAATAGTGTCTGGAATTTTCGGCCATACGAGTCAGTCATGTTTTCCAACCAGGGGTTCTCCTCGGACTGAAAAGTTATCGCGGCAAACGAGAATGAAGAAGAGAAAACCCCACTGCCTCTTGTGGTGCCCTCCCGCATTTGCGCACCATCTCATGACTACCGCAGCTCATCGTCTTCCCTGTCCTCTCGCAAGAGAAGCATATCATGTTTTTACGCCGGGATAATCAAGAAGCAGAGCCATGGATGTCCCGTGACCCAGGAAGACATCTCTTATTGCTTCAGGAAGTAAATTGAGCTCATATCAGCTTCAGACGACAGCCAAACATACGTTACTGAGTGAAGGTTTAAAAGGCTGAGTGAGGTCTTTCATATATATTTATTTCGATGCAAAACTCATTATAATAAGCGCACGTTACACCAGGGTAACCACAGTTTACACTACCACAGTACCACAGTGACAGGAACCCAGAAACAGGACCACGCTGTGACTACTGGTCACAGTTGAATCATATAGATGTCGCCATGGTCACGGCCGTATCACTATAGATGTCGCTAAGAGTGGGGCGGGCAGCCCAGTGCTCCCAAGGCGCCCGTCCACCACAGCCTGCCGAACACGACCTAAACTCTTGGGCCGCCGGAGCGGGCCGGCGGCCCATCGCCCGTCCTGAGCCGCGGCGCGCGACTACCGTCTCCCGGCGCCGCTCACGCTACAAAACCGCGCAGAAACAAGCCACCATCGAGAGGCGACCAACAGTAAGCAGCCACATACCCGATAACACCTGATGGACATTAGATCGTCACTCGGCCCGCCCGGCGTACCCCGGTCACCGCTGCGTGACCTGGGTCAGCCGAGAGGGGCCACGGACGCCGAACCCACCCATCCAGGGAGGGTTCACAATCACACTACCTGCCGTCACAGGCCCCGGCCCCGCGCCGTTCTGAGCATACATGCATAACATAACAATAACTATCACCCACGGCTATCACAGAGGCAGGTCACTGGGCAGGGTCAGGGGGAGGGGGGAGGGGACGGCGCGACTAGACCGAGCTCTGCTGGCTCTGGGTGGTCGGCGCCGGGGTGGCGTCGCCATAGGCGGCGTCCGAGTCGTCGTCATACAGGTCATCACTGCTGCCAGACTGGTCCCTGGGGAAGCAAAGGAACAGACGGTCAGTGACTGAAGTGATGATCCGGGGACAAACAATCAGCCTGGGGCTACGGAAGAATGCCTGTCAAAGTAAGAGATGTGGAGCGAGACACGTGAGGACGGGGAGTGGCCGAACTGAGAAGTTAGGAGAGCGGATATGCGCTTCAGCTGAGCGGCCACAGGCCTTGCTGTGACGCAGCGGAGTGACTAACAAGGTGGAGCAGCAGCTGGGGGTCGGCGCCATCAGAATGTCCCGATCAGAATATGTGATCCACTGCAACTGATCGTACTGAGCTGACCCTACCAGATTTGACCAGGCCGTGCGTGACTCAACTACCCCAGCTGCCCATTTCAGTCAGGACTGATATTCACTTGGCAACGGAACTGTTCCATTCAACTAATTTCATCATAATATGCTGGAAGGACAGGTCATGGAATAGCTTCACCGACGTTGAGATATCAACGACCACAAAGAGCTTGTGAGGAATTCCGGGATGGCCCTGGGTGACCACGGTCGGCCAGGCCGCCCTGGTGTTTGGTTTGGCCTGGCGGCTATTTTTCCACCGGGCGCTGAGTGAGCAGGTCGACTGACCTCTCGCCACGGGGCTGATGAAACCACCGCTCCTCGGCGGGCCCCATGGCACGGAAAGTCCGATACGGGTGGGGGTTGGGGGTTGGGAGTTGGGAGAGCGAACAATCTGCTTTAGTTCTAAAGTAGTAAGGGTAGAGTAGGTTCCACTACCTACTAGAGGTACTACGTTACCGCAGAGCAGCTCCCCTTCTCCCCTTCCCCCGTGACACCTCTGACATGTTCGTTCAGGCTACAATTTTCCCACAGGCCACAAGAAATGACCCCTAGCAAGAATCTTTACGGAAAGCAGACTCCCCCCCCCCCCTCCAAAGGGACCCCTCTGACGCATATCTCCCCTCGAGCCCCTGCTGACGGAATCGACGACGACCTCTGACGTCAATGATCGCCAATTTGGCCCCCGCCAACTGCGGACTCGAATGCCGCGCACGCCTCGACTTCAAGTTCGCTGTGTCACCGGGACTGGGTAGTTTTCCACGAGACGTCGGAGGTCACAGGTCATCTGGGCAGCCCGCGGGGTGTGCCGCAATAACACAGACTGGACACGAGCACTGGCCAGCCCAGTGTTTACAGGAAGCTCCGACACTGACATACTGGTATACTGCGATACATCTGGCAACCATCTGGCTTATGTAATGACTGCAGAATGGCGCCAGTGACCCACGGAGGGGGGATATGATCGCAAACTGCTACTGCAAACTATGGGCAAGGCAAACAAGGTTAGGTGTTGAATGATGGGAATTGTAGGATATTTCTGAGGAGGACAGGAGGAGAACTTCATTCGCATTTGGTGTTGAAACAGCTAATCGGAGCACATAAGTAGAACTGCAGATATATTTTCACTTCGACTTAATTCGTAATTAGAGTCCATTAATACAAGCAGCATCAAAAAGGCACGACGGCTGTAAATTTTGGCTCAGAAAAATCACTGTGATGTGCATTTGAGCACCGCACCCGAGAAGAAATCGCAATACTCCCTACTTCTCCCTATCCCTCTCCGTCCTCTCACCTGAGCAGGTAGACGACCGCCTCGTAGGTGGACATCATGATGGCCGTGTTGGGGATCTGTCGGACCAGCTGCGTGCCCAGGCCGCGGTACAGGCCCCGGTAGCCCTCCTCGGTCCACACCACGTACAGGGTCTGGAAGAAGCTGCGGTACTTGGTGCCCTCCTCGCGCAGACGGGTGCGAGCCACCTCTGTGGAGAGAGAAGGGGAGGGTACGGTCAGGTCAGGTCACGGGTGGGTCACGGGCGGGTCACATATAAAGGTTACACAGCGTTTACGCCACACAAGAGTTCGTTCAAGTCACTGAGGGAAAGGGGTGGAGAAAGGTCAGAAAAACGGCGCCAGTCACTCGCTGCCCTCGACATATCCACTGAATTCCTGACTCAGCAGTTGTACTTTGGACGCATACACTCTCCTTCCACCAAACTCTCTTTTCCATTAGCGGTCAGTGACCTCTCACCCACTTCGCAGTGACGTCACCAACACACTCGAGCGTGACAGGCAGACTATGGAAACGACCGCTCCAGCGCTGTCACAATACTGGAGAGCGAAACAGCATGATCTGGCGGAAAATGTTCCGTTGGTGGTTCTGTTTTCTTGCCGTCGAGTCGTGTTCAACGTTCACCGCTGGAGGTGGTCGATGCATTAGACAATACCACAACTATTAGGTAATCTGAGCTAAGATCCATGGCAGGATCGAAGTTAACCTGAGCAGATGGAAAGCGTCATAAGTGGACACTATGAAGCCACTCAAGGCCCAAAAGCGAAGAGACATCGATATGGGTTAAAATAAAAGTATGCTTGAAACAAACGTCATTTACAACTACGTCGTAGGCGAAGAGCTGAGACAGCATTATTGTATTCTGGCGAGCCGCGTCAGTCCTCTGCGAACGTCAACATTTCCGCCATCAATCCCTCATCCCACCGGTCCCGTTTGGTCTTGACAGCGCAAGGAATTCGCCTCGGTCAGTCTCTCTTCACCTTCTCTCTATTCGCCAACAACGCCACACCGGACCAACGACGCAGACCGGTGGAAGCTGTCATTAGACGGGAGGCGGCAGGGGGTGGGATGGGTGGCGGCCTGCCACGTGCCAGGGATAGACACACAGCCAGCAAAAGACAGGCAGAGATGGACACAGACATAGGCCACAGACAGACACGCACAGACGAACGGTGAAGACGGCGACCCAGGCCGACGGGCTCCCGGTCTCGCTGTCCATCAACGGCGACGTCTGATAGGACGACCACTCCGGGAAACCTTCATGCCTGTATACACAGTCCACCGGTCAGCACAGAGGCACACAGACAGACAGAGTGGGTAAGGCCCTTGAGGCAGACAGACACAGTCGTATACACTGTGGGATCGATTGTCGGACGTGGCAAATACATCACTGTGTCAGCAAGATAGGCTGGTATCCGACGACACAACACGTGGCAGACAGACGAGACGTGGTGGGCCAACCGGTGGCACGTGGCAGGCGGACCGGCGACACGTGGTGGTCGGTTGGTGCACCCGTGCGAGGCTCCGCAGGGGGGTGGGTGGCTCAGCGGGAGAGGGTGATCGGACGGGTGCCGATATCGCATACCGAGGTCTTCGTCAGATCTGTGAGGTATGTCGAGTACGTGGCTAGTGTGAGAATGTCGCATCTTTTGTATATAGTGAAAACTATCCCTTGCGGAGAAAAACAACGGAATGTCGTGGAAACAGCCTTTTGCGAAGAAAAACAAAGGAATGACGAGAGACTAAATCAATGTAAGTCATTGAGGCTGCACGCAATACAAAGAGGTATTCCCCAGGAATACCCTACTAAGGAAGATGACCAAACTGCTGCATAGACATTGATACTCGTAATAAGTGGTGGCCCGGTTCGTGCATCTGCCCACGGAGGTCACCCGTGCCATCTTTCTGATGTAACCCTCCTCCACACTATAGCAGCTCGGTGAGCCAGACCTTCGGACCCGACCCGGTCAGACGACTGGATAAGCGTCACTCTGTAGAAGAGAAGGTCGAGCGTGTGCCGGAAAACCCAGCCTTCCCACGCTGCTGGCGTGCAACGAGCACGGAAATCAGCTGATTGTGGCGCACGAAAATTAGCTGACTGCTGTACAGTGCACACAAAGGTCACCGTTTGCCCGCATCTACAAGAGCATGACTAACTGCCCTGTCGAATACCCTACTCGACTGTCACCTATGACAGCTTGGGTCTGTCAATTGTAACAGTCATGACGGCAGCCTGAGGTCCCAGTAGGTATCGGCGAGCCCGTGCCACGCCAGGCGCCGGCCGGCGGGCTGTCCTTGAACGTACTCCAAAGTCCACACCCCTCCCCTTCCCAGTGCACGGTGCAGGAAGTCGGCTGTTGCAGCTGCCGCAGCAGCAGCCCGCCATGGTTGGTGCATGTGCCAATTGCCGTCGTATGATATACGGTTGACACTACTGGGCCGATCGATAGCAGAAGGCAGTCCGTAACGGGGCGGCGGTTCCCTCACATAGACGAGGTCTGGACCTCGGACAGGGGAGAAAACCGGGGCCCGTCGAACACCTATTTGGCTTGTCGGCACCGCTCAATGCATACTGGAACTAGGGGCGCGCAAGAAAAGTTAACTTAGATGGAAACACACTCCACAAATTATCAATAGCTTACTCCTTATATTTTTTTTTTTGTAATAAACCCTGAACATAGTCATGAGCGGTCGAGGGATCTAGGAGATTTTCGTTTCCATCCCAATGGGTATGATACTAGCCTTGATTTCGGTGCCATGCTGCGGCGAGGTGTCAGAAAGCTATGTCGTTCTCATCCTGAGACCATAGACGAGCCCTGCCGGGCGGAGGCAGCTGAGGAGACAGTCTCACTCATGGTGAAAGACAGGTCAGGTGAGTGTCACACCTCCGAGAGGACCCGAGGTCCACCATCGGGAATGGCATCTCCTGCCAGATCCCTTGCCCATCGCCATACCGCACCTGGCCCCGACCGACTGGAGCCTGGTGGACGGTGTCGGCCTCCGCGGAGCCGCAGGGACCTGTGCTGCCTCTGCCGGCCGCCCGGCAGAGCTACTGAACCGGACTCAGCCGGCGCCGCCGTCTGCCGTGAGCCATGGATGGCCGCTGCACGGTCGGCGGGCGCAGCGACCGGGCCAAACCGGCCCGAACTGCGGCCGGGCCAAATCGGCACGGACCGCCGCCGGTCCTTCAGCTAAATTATCACCCCGAAAATACAGACGACGGTGGCGGTTTGCCAGCCAGCCGGCCAAAGCTGAGCCGATCATGCTCCGATCATAACCCCGTCTCGGCGGGTAACGCCATCCAATCATCCTGCAATGTGTATAGCCTCATTCTGTCTTATTCCGCTATGGGCATTGGGACCTACAGTTTTCACTCATCTGCTACGAATTGAAACAACCCCAACCGAAACCGACGACCGACGGAACTCTGTACCGGCTCTCGCCAATCCAACCAGTCCAACCCGGTCCGCCCACCCGGCCGTCCGACCGCCGTCGGTCGACCGGCCGTCGGAACTGCGCAGTTCCTGAGCAGCCCGTCCCGTTCACAGCGGTCACACTATTATGTACTATGTAGCTTGGTGTATTGAAGAATACGAAAAGGCCTGAATGATTGAAAATTCGACATAAAGTTGTGCTCTAAGACTGGAACCACAAAATACGTTTGAATTTGGTCCCACGTTTCTATGAACGGGAACAAGTATGGCTTCATCAGCGGCTACATCGCGCCAAACACAAACAGCTCCACACCTATTTCGGACACCGTTTTGACTTTCAAATAGAGCAGATCACTATGGAAGTGGGTACGGCCCTCGAGAAACATCGCACTACAATGGCGTGCGATGTTGTCACACCACAGTGGCGCGGTGTCTGCGTCTGCAGATTATCTAATATACTAACTAAATAATACCCAATAACTGCGCAGTTGTACCATGTGAACCCATCCCATACCAACATCTGCTCCTACAGCGAGCTCTGCCGAGCGAACTTAGATGGTAAAAATAAACTAGATCCAAACAAACAAAATAAATGTAAAATTAGAAGTGAAAAATAACAAAGGTGAGCAGAAAAACAGCGCCAAAAACAAAAAAGAGCGTAAGATAATATAGCCTATCTGCTCATTGACAAAATGCTAGTGATAACCAAAAATAACGTGAACCAGAAAAATAATTCACGGTTAAAAAATAAGGGATTTATCTTTGTTTCTATTTCGAATCAAAACACTGCCACGTGCCGCCTACGTCTAAGTGTGAGTGTGAAGAGGACCTCAGCCTATTTCCGTATCTCTTATCATTGACTACCAAACGTCAGTTCCCATGCCTGCCTCTGAGGGGAGGGTAGGAGGCAAGGTCACACACTGCTCCCGTCAGTGGCGAATAAAATACACGGGCCGTGTCACCTCGACCTACACCGCTGAAGGCGGGAGGGGAGGGGTGGGGGGGGGGGGCGACAGGGGTGACAGTTGGACGTCAGGTGACGGACGGTAGGGGACCGGCGGACTCAGTACAGTCGTACCAATGAAAAGGCTACCAAAGACAAGGATACAGTCCGTGTCTCATTATTGTCCCCAGAGGTAACCCTGCAGACGGAGCAACAAGGCATGAAGACTGCGAAGTGCAGGCAGATTATGCTTAACTCCACAAGTAGGAGAAACCCTACAATGACCGTTCTTCTGTCCTCACGAAGCGACGGCCTCAGAGACGGACAAGCCTGACTGCGTGCGCTCTGCTGTAAAAGACCCCACATGGCACCGCCCTGGTTCTCGGGACTCCACAGCCTGGAGACACGCCCCTGAAGCCTCTTGTAAAGATTCATTAGTGCCGAAGCCCTCCAGTGACAGATTGCAGAGCCCAGACGGTCGTGTGGTATGGAGACGATTGCATCAGGCCGTGGAAGTGTCCCGCGCCACTACTGTCGTCAAAGGCCCAGCCCATGCCAATGCGACTGATAGTGACAATTACTCTCCACCGCTGGACCCCTAATAACATGCAGGGGTCATAAAGGACATATAGGCCAGGACATTGGTACCCAAACGGGGGACGGTAGGGGCAGAACAGCAGCGCAGGGAAGGGGCGGAAGAGAGATGTTGTCGTTTGGTACTTACCGTGAGGGTAGGCGACGCTGGAAGCCACCGTCTTGGACACGGCGCCGGCCAGCATGAACTCGACAAAGTCCCAGCTGGTCTTGGTCGTCGGGTCAGCGGACCTGCGGGGCACAGAGAGCAGTCGGTTAGAACCTAGACACAGCAACAGGGGCAGCAGAATAAGATTGCACGTGGTGAGGAAAAGATCTATCAACACGGATAAAAAACTCAAGTTGTGAGCAAAATCGAGGGATTGTAGAAAAGATGAACAAGAATAAGGAGCGGCGAAGGGATTTACAAACAAGAATGACAGGTAATGAACGATAGATAGCCGACCACGGGTCAGTGAGAGAAGGAAACGACCGTTGACCACTAGATCAATATTCGATCATCACTCTGATTGCCGCGCCTCCGGACCGCTCCGCCCGGCGCTCTCCGACCCGGTCCAGCTCAGACCCGCCTTCTACTGATGTTTATTGTCCTTCTTGGAGAGCCACAAACCACTATCGATCCCAGCCTCTCTGGGTCGCGGCCTCGGCATATCACAGCCCGTCCTGCTCAGACCGGAGTGGGTCGGATTGGCCTCGGGCGACACGACGGCATCTCAGACAGAGTGACCATCGATCCAACCACTCCCAACCCTCTCCAACCCCCCCCCCCCCAGTCCGGTACCCCCGGCAGTCTCGACTCCTGACCGCACCGAGAATCGCCCAAAACTGGTTGGACACTGCCAGCCCATCGCGACTCTCAACTCCAGCTCACCACAGTCTGACAGTTCGGCCCGACACCCCAGACGGGCCCTCCGACAGCCGCGGCACATTCCTGGGCCGAAATAGGCCTCCATCCCATTGACGTCATGGAACTAACGTCACGGCCGGCGCCGTCCCTGTGATATGTAGCTGGCACCGGCACGGTATTGACGCCTAGAGCGACAGTGCAGGAAGCACTCGGAGCGGTAACCATGGCAACAGTTCAGCGTCGCTCAACCGGGAGTGGAGTTCGTGCCAAAGCTGCACCGGTGCCCCCGGTCCACAGATCAGAGCGCAGCCCAACGAAACGACTGTGGCGGAACAGTGTCCAACATCGACCAATAACTCACCTGTAGAGCTGGAGCCGCCGCTTCAGTCGCTCGTAGATGACAAAGTGGATCATGGTCTCCGTGATGCCGAAGTAGGAGGCCGTGATACCGCGGTAGAAGCCGCGCAGGCCCTGTAAGAGAAGGAAATATCAGTTAGTGGGGTTCGAGCAGGCTGCTGTGAGTGGCTGCAGTAACACGGGAGTTTACACGTTAGAAATAACGTGACCGAAGTCAGAAGTACTAGCCAAGAAAATGGCTGGCGAGTCAGTGTTAGGGGAAACGGAGGGGAGGGGTGGCACTGCGCCCAGAAGTACCGTAGGTGCCATTCAGAACACCTGTAAGTTACATAAACTCGAGGCCTGCGCCAACTGGGGTATCAAAAAGTAGTTAAGGCGTGTCCCTAGGGATGAATTTTGCCAGTGATATAGAGCAAAAAGAAAAATAATCGAATGAGCTTACTCGTTCGCTAATAAAAACAAAAGCTCACAATAATTCATCATAACCGGTCGTAGCGTTCCTCCCGATTCGACCGCTCTCCACAATCAAAGTCATCTCCCGCCGACTCCATTCCGCCCCAGGGGTGATTGGAGCGGCGGACCGACCCCAGTGACGTCAGAGGCCGGTGTGTGTGACGTCAATGGTGACCTCAGTCGGCCGACGTGCACGCAGTCGGAGACGCGCGCGGCGGCGGCACCAGCAGACGGCGGCGGGCGTGCGTGAGCTGAGCGGGACAGCGAATAAACAGAACTGATTTCGAATATAGAAGACCCGGAAGGCCATATCTATGATTCCATACAGCCAAAGAAAAAGAGCAGCTTGGAATTCACAATGATCAAAGTTCTTAGTAATGAGAACCAAACTGTGTTAAACTTAATCCGAACTTCTTAACAAGATTGGGGGCATCGTAGCTATAAATGGCGCTCAGCCCAGAACGGCTTAGTTATTTTGGCTGGCTGAGCTGGCTGCAGCGGCAGTGTTCATTTCGCCAAGTTTTCTACCAAACCGTCCAATAACTCTTTCTCCCAGACGGTGTATCACATTTATCGAGCGCACCGCAAGTGGCTCGTGTGGTTCTCTGTTTAATATGTTCTTTATTCATGTTTAGTAATCTCCACCGAAAAAATACGAACCAAGAAAACGGGTTATGCCCGTGCAGGTTCTAACTTCTATCCCCATAAAGCCGTTCTCTAGCCAATAATCAAGTCTAATAAAAACCACTGTTGGGGAGGGGCAGGGCCGACCGGGAGACGACAGACAGCACACAAACACCCAAATAAAGATCAAATTTAACCGTCTCAACGTCTACAGACGGCGACCCTGACAGAGCAGGAAGTCCGGACCGGACAGCCTACTCTCGAGCGAGGACGACCCTGGACCTCGGACACAGCGCTGCCCGCTGACACTACCCTTTCCTCCCCTCTCGTCACAGCAGACGGAGTCTGAAGCGAATAGTGATGGAAGGTACGGTAATGGAACCGTGGCTGACGGAATCCAACCAGTCCGCGGCTGGTCCAAGTACTACATGTTTGATGTTTGTTGTGATGTTGTGATCTAGCGACAACGTCATTTCGCATCTAAAGGTAAGGTAGGTCGTGTATGGCTCGTGTAGCCATACACGACCTACCTTACCCGACCCGGTGAGGGGGCGGGCGTCGAGCTACTAACCTGCTGTGAGTAGACCCGGTAGACGCAGTCGGCCAGTCGGAGTCGCTTCCCTGACCGCGCTAACCGGGGGGGGGGGGGGGAATACTACTAACCTGCTGTGAGTAGACCCGGTAGACGCAGTCGGCCAGTCGGAGTCGCTTCCCGAACTGCTGCTGGTCCAGCTGCAGACGGGTCTTGATGAACCAGATCGGGTTGGTGAGCGTACACGAGGTGAACCCTGCCGAACACGGACAACAGACTCCGTCATTCACCGGGTATAGACACACAGGCTATCAATGACAAACTGTAGTGAAACGGAACAACATCCGTCAAGATAATAGCGCAATAAGATAGTTATTCGGAAGTCCAACATACTTCATAGGTGGTATAATAAGGCAAACAGGGAGCAGAATCTCCCCTCCCCTTGGTTGACGTTCTCCGGCGGACGGTACCAGCTATTGTCACGATCTGACGAGGCTGCTAACGGTCATTGCCCGTTAGCCCTTACCAACATGAGTCAGCAATATTGACTATGGACGAGGGCTGCATTTTGCAAAGAGAAAGACTGCCCTTGTCTCGTATGCCCTCTCTTGCCCTGTCTCCTCGCATAAACAATCAGCTAAGCAATGTGGTAGACAGACTGACACGACGCAAAAGCAAACAAGGTGGTGACATTTGCAGCGCAGCTTTGGCACGGGTAAAAACCATCGTCTCCCTGGCGACCTCAGCCGCCTGACATTGGATGAATCAGTGATGCTCCCCTCAGGAATTCAGGCCCAAGGCCCGGTCAAGGCCGGGTCGTCTGTTAGGGGAGTAACAGGGGAAGGGGGAGGCAGATGACAAAACCTTGCCAATTTGGCACTCCACGAGGGTCAATGAGGTTCTCTGACCTCATGGCGTCTCCACGAGCTCCATGGGTCCTCTTGTCGGAGCTGTTTGATTATTCGCCAAGGTGATTCGTACAGAAGACGTCACAAAACTACCTGAGCATCAATCGAAGCTTGTCTTCCTGAACAGAACGGCCAAAACTCTTCACACCCAGCACATTGGCAGTGCAGCGACCATTACAATAGCCATTCAATATCTGTCGCGCCGCTGAGCTCAGCACTCGGACTTGAGGGACACAGGACACTCAAGTAAGACAGTCCCCGGCAGGACGTGGCCGCATGGTTAATTCATGATTGCCGTGTCGTCTGCGCTCTCAGGCACGGGTACAGACGGCGGCGGCCCCACCACCGACCGGTGACTGATACCGATGTCATCGGTCTAGACCGGTTAGGGTCACGTGAACCGACGGACAGAAGGGGGTTAGACTGGACCAGTGAGAGTGCGATCGACCACCTGTGCCAACTGTGAAGTCCGCCATCCCATACCGGGCCGGGCCGGGCCGGCGCCGACAAGGCCGTACCCGGTCGGCCGAGGCGAGGGGCCCGCAGCTGTACCACGTGAACGCGGCGTGATCGGACAGCGAGTTGGTAGCCGGCGGCGGACGGACGTGCGGCCAGGAACCCGGATATAAACAACCGACAGGAACATGGGATAGAGACGGGGCGGGGACAGACGAGCGGCACTCCATACTGTTCATCCGTCGGTATATCCTCTGAGTACAAGACATTACAATCATCTGCAAACACCGATATCAGTGGTGTCTACTTCTGTTTGAAGAGGACTATTTTTAGCACATTCCGCGGTATCTAAAACAGGACAGTCAATATCGTCGACTCTCTGGCGCGCTCAGACGAGCACCATAGACAGGAAGGCGATGGTCAACAAAGCTGCGCTCAATGAATTGCTGAGGCGTGTCCTTAGCCGCCTTATCAGTGGCGGATAGGTAGGGTGCTCTTGATATCGATAACTATGCTCTTACGTTCCTGCGACCTCGAAATTCTATGCTGACCCATGATCTTATTATCACACACCTTTCTGTGATCACGATTCTCAAACCAGTCCAATGCATTGTCATCCATACCAAACCATGTAAGCGAAGTCGTCGCCCAATACCATCCTCGAAGCACACCAAAACGTTCAGTGATTCACATTTCTAATGTGGCTCTTCTATCTCCTGGAACCGACTCCAGAGCGACGGTAAAATTCCACCGTTCAAAACATCAACAAACTAGTTTTTATGATGACCCAGACCACAGACATGTCGAGACAAAAAAGACGACGAAGAAAAGAACAACCAACACCGGGTGCTACTATAAACAAAACCGGAATGTTATGGCGCAGTTGTGAACTCACGCGCCATGTGACAACCACGTCACGTGAGTGAGACAAAGGGGACAGGAAGACGAACTACACATTGCCGCCAAGTATTTGTGGTTATCCTGCGGTCAATGACAGTAATCCCATTCCCGGCCAAGCGGTGCCAGGAGCTGAGAGCACCGTGTGTGATGGGAGTACCGGCTATATGGGCACAGTAAGTGACGAAATCCTGCCATTCTCACGCCATTTCCGATCATGCAAAGACGTCAAAGCATGCACAAGCCAACAGTGAGAGCAGTTAGCAACTCGACTGGCATGGCGGTGCGCAGCGTTGCAGCATCTTTATTTCATTGGTATACTATCCAGCATACCAGGCCACAACTTAGGGGCAAACGCCAAACAGGCTAACCATGTATATACGACGCTAATTGCAGAGGCCCGCAGGCAGACCTTCTCCCAAGGTCACGGCCAAGAACACGACGCCAACCGGGCCCATCAGCGGCCCGCCGGCTCTCGTAACGTTCGCTGACGACTGTGGATTATATAAGGCTCTTTGATGTTAGCGAAAGGCATTCACGCAGCCAGCCAAGATGGGGCGCTTCGCCCACTCTGTCCTCGCGAGCCTCTGTTCGTCCCGGAAAGAGCAGACGCCAACTTCGGAGAGGGTGACCTTGTCCACCCCGAGGGGTGTTTCATGCACCCTGAGGGACACCTCTTTACCCGATGGACATCACTTCACATTAGGGGCACTTCCTCAAGCGAATGGCGCCCTGACTAGCCAGAGGTGTTCATTTTTCATCCTCGGGACGTCCTATTCACCCCGAAAGATTTCTCGTCCCCGTGCACCCATAGGGGCGCCATAACTACCCCCGATTTACCCCCGAAGGGGCCATGTCCACCTCCAAGGGCGCCCGCCCTGTTCACGCGGTCAGCGAGTGACTGTTGTTGGCGACCTCTGCATGACCCCCGCGACTGGAATCCGTCTCGTCCATCCCCGCAGGGGCCTCTTTGGCCTCCGGCAGACCAAACTACCGACCGGGACAGGCCTGGGCCGCGCCCAATTGCTCCGCCGAGGTGAAGGTCGGGACGGACACTGCTGGCGCGCGGATACAGCGTCTCCATGGAAGTAGCAGAAAACTTAGACGAGATGGTCTCCAATCTCGATTAAATGGCTATTCCGGCAGAGTGGTGGCACGGAGAGACAGTGGTTATGGCCAGATCAGGAGCCTGCGAGGCAGGTCAAGGCGAAGTTCAGGGTAAAAACTGGAAGGACCGAGCTGAGACGGTAACCCGATCAGAGGTTGGACAAAGGTGGACAAATCCAACGCCGACGCGACTAAACTCCTCCGCAAGACAGTGGGAGAATGAGAGGGTCGGAAACTCGCCGCCCATGCTAAGAGAACCGATCGAACGGTACGGGCTCAGTCACTTTGATCTATGGGGATACATCGTCCAGCGGCTAGCATAGCCTGACAGTGACGTAAAGCCTGCAGGTGACAGGGACAACGGCTGGCGACGAACTGCAGCAGATAAGGCTGCATAACTGAAACGTCGGCCAAACCATGAATACCTAAGCCCTGCGCGCGCAGTGCGCAGGGTTTCAGGCACCACCGACACCCACTCTTTGAAGTATCGTCTTCAGGACTGTGAGGAATATTGCAAAAGGTCTCGCGATTTTCTTGCTATCATTGACAATGTACCGAACACCATCCCATCCAAGGTCTCAAAAGGTGGAAGCATTCTGCGTCCCCTGGGAGGCCTCCGCTGGCGGCCTTCTGTGCTCAGGAACTGTTTGTTGCAACAGTGGCCCCTCATCAGCCCCGTGTACTGCATCGTGCTACAAGCTCGTGCTCTGCCCCGTGCGCCAGTCGCGGTAGCCGGGGCCGGCCGCCGCCGTTGACGGACGGACCCGCCGCAGTGACCCCGGAGGCCTGCCGAAAACCTGGCTTCACTCACTGCAAGAGTAAACAGACCGGCCGCACTTTGACCTCTAGATAAACAACCGAACCCGTGTAACCGGTAATATCCAGATATTACCGGATCTACCCAGCGATTTTACCACCACAGATCCGGACAGTTCCAGCGAGTAGTTTTCCATCAGCTGGTGGGAGCATGCCGAAGCCGAACGAGGTCACCCGGTTTGGGGACGGGGAGCGGGGCGGGGGTGCGGGGGTGCGGGTGCACGGCGAGCAACTACGACGCACATGCGTGTGCACGTGCACGGTGCTGACGTCAGACGGCCAGCGGTCTGTACCGCCGCCAAGGACGCCCAACAGACCCAGTGATTCGGTCACGGCCGAGGGGAGAGAGGACACGTGTGGTCCGACGGACGGAAGGATGACAGACGGGAAGGAAGGAAGGAGAGGCAGAGGCTGACGAACTGCACATAAATACAAGCGCCAACACAAGCCGCAACGCCGGAGAATGCGACGATATGAGAGCGATAAAACTGTAAGGATTGTCGGAGCTGGCTAGGGTAGCTAAATATAGCAGACTTCCGAGGTTATAAGATCGTCTGTGCGTGCAACTGCGCAGCTGCCCACAAAGCGCCAGGAAGCGCTGGCACGAGAAACATTCCTCTTGTGTAGGAGCTCAGAACGGGCAGCCCACCCCGGTATACTGGCTAATAACGGACTGCGGTTCACAATCAGCAAAGCACGGAAACCAAGAGACCACTCGAAGAATATCCGCGTCCCGACTATTATCCGCTTAGTGACTTTATGTGAACGGATTCTGACCCAGAAGCTTGGTTCTAGATACGCTGCTTATTGGAAGTCACCATGAAAACTGCAAGCTACTTGGGGTCTTAATTCTACCACATGCTAGTCTAACAAACCTCCGAACTGGCAAACAAGCTGATACAAGTCGGATCCTGTTCAGTGTTCAATGCCACTCACATAGGACAAGTTGTCAAATGATGCACCCACATGAATCAACATTACTCACCAGCGAGTGTTATCGTAATTCGGACTGAAACTGCTTAGCCCCTGACTGAATCATTGACTGTTCACTAACACAACATGGCGGAGATAACCAAACTGAAACTGAATCATGCAGCCCAGCCAAGACTGAACCCAAGACTCACCAGCACACATGACGGAGGTAAAACAGGTCCAATCTGAGTCTAAACCTGAACCGAACCACGGCCTACTTACCAGCACACATGGCGGAAGTCATATGCACCAGCGGAGTCTCGGGGGTGAACCGGCCGTTGAAAAACTGCTTGGCATTCTGGTAGGCGCAGAAGTAAATAGCTCGCGAGGGCGCCACACCCACAAGGTTCGGCCCGAGACCCTTGAACAGCGCATACGGGCCCTCGTTCTCAACGATGATCCTGTGAAATGAGCCGATGAGTTGAGTTACTATACTGCCGATGGGAACGCGTCGTAAGAAGACGCGAAGATTATGATGTCAAAGCTGTAGGAATCAGCTTATACAACAGCTTAAGGGAGTGTGATCTTATATAACCACAAAGTGGGTCTCGTAATGAAAACACAGGAATATGCAAAAAAAGCGGAGTTTTGACTTGATAATTTGATAAGACCAGCAATTATAGTAAAACTCGCTTCTCCATTCCTGCACCCCAGCGAGCCTTCCCCAGTCCCCACTCACCGTATACACTGGAGGAGTCCGGGTCCGGCCGGCCGGCTGGGCGCCGGTCCGGGCCCCAGGTCCGGCCCCAGTACCAGGTGGGCCGCCTGGCGCGAGAGGTGTGGCGGCGCCGTGTGCAGCAGCCGGCGCTGGCCCACACTGCGGCAGGTCACCGAGCCGCGGCCGTGCTGCTCGGAGGCAATGGACGGCACCTGGAGGCGCTCGAAGCCGCTCCGACTGGACTGCAGGCGGGTCTTCACCACCTCCAGGGGGCAGGTGGCCACGGCGCCCACCGTGCCGCCGGTCCTGCAGAGAAACAGACATCAATTCTCAGTCTCAGCCACAAGTAGTCAGCCATAGCCTATAGTCACATGTAGGTGGTCACCGCCCACCGGGCCGACAGTACCACCGCTCGGTTTTCGTTCTTTTCCTTCCTCCCAGGCGAATGTCAACAATGACGTTCGTGGTTCGAAGGTCACCCACAAATTGGTGCACGCTGCACTCTGCAGATTTACGCGCACCACGCTGCATCGCACTTCCCCAGCAGCTACGCACCGCTACCTCTTGGCCCGGGCAATGGGTGGAGCCGACGCTACTGCGTAGTGCGTGCTTTCCGCTCCACTCGAACGTTCGCCAGTCGCCACCAATGCGTACTGTAAGGACTGACAGCCCCTCCCAGTCCCCATAGGTTCGCCAACAAACTGCGTACCTTCCACCCTACCACACCAAACATTCACTGCATTAATGCGTACTTGACGACCCCTTCTAGCAGCTTCATTACCCTCCGCCATGCTAATGCGCACCTGCCAACCCCTCTCCGTTCACATTGCGCAGAGAACTGACACAGCCGGACTGGATCAGTCACACAGTCAGCACGCAGTCGGGGATCGGCGCATTGCACTGCGCACGACCCCCATGACACAGATCTATGGCGAACTAACAGGAAGACTCGAGAGTTCTCCATCCCCATGGGAAGTGAATCAAACATTGCACCAACACATCAAATAATGCGCACGGACGCTATCGGGGACATGGTCCGACCAAGTAAGGCTTAACTGGAATATTATTTCAATCAATTCTAAGGTGAATGTGCTGTACACAGACTGGAAATGTCCTTAAACTGAGCAATACCAATTACCCTAAGCGTGCATAACCGCACAGCAAACAGCGCAAATGAACGGTTGCCACATCGTGTAGGGTTTCTAGCCAGTTATATAATGAACGAGCGACAGGAGAGCCCTGAGAGGCTGGGTATAATTTCCAAACTTACCCTCCCGCCAGGAGATGGACGAACGTGTCCCTCGTGGCCATCTCGTCTCCGTCGTACGGCCGGTAATTGGTGACAGACGCAGTCGGCACCAGAGGTCACGCACCAACACCACCAGGCGGAACAGGCCAAGGCGAAACTGCGCAGCACACCAGTCGGATAGTCGTCACCGTCAGATTCTACGCTCGCTCGCTTCGAACTCTGTCAGACTAGCACGCTCTGTCAAAGCACGCTACTAGCCGCACCTTCCACCGACCACACTCGCACCACTGTGCCTCGTCCCGCTCGTCTGCCGGCGGCCAGCCACGCGCAGCCGCGCCTCCACGCCCGCTGACAGCCTTGAACGTCCCCCTCCCCTCCCGTCGGCAGCGCTGCACGTGAACAGTAGTACGGCGCGCAGAGAGCGGCGCTCTGATTGGTCGGCGGTCTGTACCGGCGGCGGCGATTGGTAGAGACGCTCGGCGATTCACGTGATCGCCTGGCAGCCAGCCGGCTGGGCTCGCCGGCGGGATAGAGGTGGACGGCGCAGAATGGAGTCGGACTCAGGTAAACACTGGCTGTTGGCGACCCCTCGGCTAAAAACAGGGGGTGTTGAGGTGTCAGAGGGTGTTGGGAGTAATGTATGGAATAATGGTGAGCATCAGGAGTACCGAGAACAACGACGCTTTCGATGAGCATAGGTGAAAATTTTCTAGAGCTGACTGGCACATGTCGGAGTTGAGATGTCAATAGAAAATTGGCACGTGTCGGGCGCTAGGTAATGCGCAAGGCGCAAGCAATGTAAAATGCAACAAAACATGCTTCATGAAGAGGCCATCTGAAACCTTAAACAAAAGTAAAGTGGGATCTTCATATTGTGGTTATTTCTAGCCATCAACCTGTAGCCTGATGCAACAATCGCTTGAGCCAGCAGACCACCGTGATGGTTCATGGATTGTGAGGGTGAAGCAGGAGATGCTGAAAACTCAGTCTGATCTCTGAGTGGAAGGGCATTAATTCTTCCATTTTCACCGCAGATGATAATGCCATTACCGCCTACAACATTTACTACAAGCGCCCTTTATACTGCCATCTAGTGGGAAAGCTAAAGTATAGTTGCACCGTTCACCGCTAGGGATACTGCGGATAAAATTTCACCCGAGGGCCGCATGACGTTAACATGGCTATTTTTTTGTAACAGCAAGTCGTCCACAATACGCTTGGTACCTATCCATCTGAAGCCGTTCTATGTCCACAGTGTTCGAGCTCACCGAAATCTCGACACAGCAGAGGGCTGATCCCGGCCAGGCCTGCAGGAGAAGGCGTCAGCTCAGGATGGCATAGGCTGGCAGGCGGTCTGATATGAATCAGCAGCCAGGAGCTGGTAAAGGTTGCTGGTCAGGATATTCTGGCCTCTCCCAGCTTCAGAGGCACCTGCAGCAAAGGATCAGACAGTGTAGGTTAGGTCGCGTAAGAAACAACACGGCAGGAGAAGTAATGTTCACACGCCTGTATTTAACTCGCAAAAATGTCATTACTTTGCCGATTTGCTACAGCCTTCCTATCAAAGTGAACGTGCTGAATTTATTATAGCACGTAAGCAAGTCTATAATTCCCTGAGCAACGACACTAACTTGAAATAAATAGCGTTGGGCGGAGAGAACCACTTCTCAGAGATTCACTCCCACATACCCCTCGTTTCCATGTAACAGCAGTAGGTCCACTCAGTACCATACAGGCATACGCTGCCTTGAAGCCAGAGACACCGGCACAGCCTAGCAAAAGAAACACCAATAGCGTTCTGCGTTACACACTAGCACCATTGTCATGCATTTGTCATATTATCAAGTTGTACCAATAGGTTATCATGATCCCCGAGACACCCCAGACTAAACCTACAACACTGCAGGCGAGGCCGGCAGAACATCCCGTGTCAAAACACCACCCCCTCCATCCACCAGCAGTAGCACCTGGCCGGCGCCCGGCGCCCCCGCCCCCGCCAGCAGCTCGGGCGGCACGGTGATGAGCCGCCCCACCTCCACCTGAGCCGCCCCCGCCCCCGCCCCCGCCAGGGCGCCGTCCGGGGCGGGCGGCGGGCCGGCGGTAGATAGATATTCGTTGGTCGCTACTGCTTCCGAGACGGCGGCCGCAGCGGGGTAGTCAGAGGCTGCGGATGGCGGCATTGTTTGCTGGGGCTCTTCGCAGGGGCTGTCGGAGACTTGAGAAGGGTCGTCAGGGACCCGATAGTCGCCGGTGGCTCTACATGGCTCGTCAGGGTCAGCTGCGGGATCGGTCCGGCCGGCGCCCGGCTCCAGGGTCGTGTTTGGCCGCCGCCGAATCTCAGGAAACCGTCGCTCGGCCTCTGCCGCCCGCAGCTTGTGTTTGCTGTACAGGTGGCGCTTCAGGTCCAGGTTGAGTTCGTAGAGTCGAGGGCAGAGAGGACAGCGGATGGTGCGCCCGTTGACGTGCCGCGCCAGGTGGACAGTCAGCTGGTACTGGAGCCGAAACTCCGCGCCGCATACGTCACACACCTTGGACGAGCCGCCACCGTGTGCGCGAAGAACGTGTGCGTCGCGAGTCTGTTTGAACTTGAACCGCTTCTGGCAGCGGTCACAGCTGAACTGTCGCTCGGAGCTGTGCGTGCGCAGGTGGCTGAGCAGATTACTGCGACTGCTGAACACAGCCGCACACTGCGGGCACTTGTCGGCCCGGCCGGCGTGCACCAGCAGGTGCTTCTGAAACGACACGGGGAACTTGAACCGTTTGTCACACACCCGACACCGGAACCCGGCCGCTCGGTGTTTGTACAGGTGAGTCCGCAGATAGTGCAGGGAGCACGTCTGGGCGCAGTAGGGACACCGCACGGCCGTGCGGCCCAGCAGACTGAGGCGCAGCCGGCGCGCGCGACTCCGCAGCCGGCGCAACAGGTCCGCGTACACGGCCGCCACTGGGTCGGAGGAGTCGGGACTGGTGGCGGAGGACGGCGCGGGACCGCCACAGTCGCCACCGGACGGCAGAGGTTCGTGACTGGAGTTCATGTGGCTGATGAGCTGCTCCTGATCGCTGTACATTTGCAGACACCTGCCGACAGAGGACTGGAGTTAGCGTCGAGCGTAGATACCTACAACAAATGAATACAAAAGTTAAAGTTCTACTGGCAGTTCCTTGCCCTATTTCGCTTTACTTTTGCGGTAATCGGGACGAAAAGGCCAAGTCCCGCTCCCATCAAGCTCATTACAGAGTACATACAGGCTGACACTCTTACGTCGAGCATCGTACAATTAACAACCAACACTACAATTATGACCCAAGCAACTAACTCTCTTGTCACTCTGATTCAGCCAGTGACTCACACAATACACATGTAGTTGGCGGTGTGTCGCTCGGCGCAGTGACCGGCCGCCTCCGCCGCTCCATCCAGTGCCAGACGACAGCAGCCGCACTCGAGTCGGCCGGCGTGCCGCTCCGTCACGTGACTGAGGACGTCACCTGGCGGCAGGAGCGCCGTGCAGGCGGGACACCACACCTGGACCGGCTGCTCTGGCGGGGCGGCGCTGCCGGCGGGGGCGGGGTCGTCAGACAGGGCGGGGTGACCGAACTCACGTAGCCCCTTCAGTCAACTGCCGTTAGCACATCTGTTGCGAAATGGCACGCTATTGTAAAAGCAATTGATTTTAGCTCCTAGAAATATTTTTTTTCCGAATAAAGTGAGTATCAATATTCAATAGGTCTCGTATCAACACTTCGAAATCAAAACTATTACCAAGACTAGCATATAATCATATACCTCACTCGCTGCACACTCACCTTGCGATCTTATGCAGCTTCTCGACGTGCGCCTTGAGACTGCGTTCTGAGCCGAACGTCTGACGGCACATATGGCAGCAGAGAGAACGCAGGGTCTTCCTCACTGTCGGCAACCGGTCCGATCGGGTGTCCCCTGTCTGGGGGTGCACCACAGCGCTGGCCTGCACGGCGGCGCGTCTAATGGTTCGCCGGCCCGGCCAGTCTGGGTCAGAGTTGGCATCTTGGCCATCCTCCGCCATATAATCGTCCTCTTGCTCATTGTCCTCCGCCATATGATCGTCCTCTTGTTCATCGTCCTCCAGTTCATCGTGATTGTCCCCTTGTTCCTCGTCCTCTTGTTCGTTATGACCGTCCTCCGCTGCTGCAGCAGGAGTGGCGATATTCGAACACCCAGCGGAGAGCTCGGGGACATTCGTACCAACGGGACCGTTGTCTGTGACGACTGGATGCGGCTGAGAAGTGCCGCTCGCGTCGCCTAAGCCACCAGCACCGCAACGGTCCGCTGTTGTCTCTCGGCCCTCGTCAGCCGTAATGTAAGAGGTCCTCTGTGATTCCCTTCCCGTCTGACGGTCCTCTGACTCAGAGCTACAGCTCTCTGTTTCGCTGAGATCCGAGCCGTCGCCGCATCCCTGACTGGTAGCGGCGGCTTCTTCTGACGGTGCCGGTGGAACGGTGGTACTGATGACTACCCTGCCTCGCAGCGCCTCCGGTCCGAACTGGTCCGTCACCAGACGCCGCACCAGGTCAGCAGGGTCCCCGCCGTCGGCAGTCAGCCGACAACAGGCTGCGTACGAGGTCTCGGAGCGGCGTCTGCCGCGGCGCAGCAGGACCTTACAGTCACTCCGCGCCTCCGCCGCCCTCCGGTAGTCGGCGGCCACGGCGTCAGCAGCGGCGGCGAACCGCGTCATCAGCCGCTGACAGCGCAGCAGTCGGCGCCGGCAGCTGCTGCAGATACCGCTGACCAGAGGGAGCTCGGAGTCGAGCCCGACCAGCCGGCGCTCCAGCTCGGACAGCGTGGCGGCGTCAGAGAGGACGGCTCGCAGGCCGCGGGTGGGTCGCGGCGCCGGGGAGCACTCGTTACAGAGCACACACAGCCGGGAGAAGGCCGGCAGGGAGACGTGCACCGCGGCAGATGTCATGGTGAGTGCCTCGGCAGTCTGCAAACTGGCGGTGGTAGTCTGTAGAGATCAGAAATGGTTCAAATCAAGGCCATATATAGTAGGTAGCGACACTGAGCGATTTGTTTACAGCCAGTTTCGATCCCGATGACGCAAATGTGTCGTCAGGAGACAAAACAAGATGGCTACGTCTAATGAGAACCAAGTGCAACAAGTTCCCGGATGAAGACAGCACTGACGTCACCGGGATCGAAACCAATGATATCAGTACTGGACTGGACCTAATATGGCGAAGCAAAGTAGTGACACCCCCCTGGTTCAAATGCAAAGTTAGTTACATAATGATAATCCCCTTCACTTCCACTACATCAACCTGTCAGTTGCCACAGTATTCCATCAGTCACCAACCATCACTTGCTGGGGCAGTGGAGGGGTATTTAACACCCCCAGCCAATAACTCAAGAAACAATAGGTAACTGTGCTGCGCAGCACAAGGCAAGCAGGTGGCAAATAAAGGCCAGTAACAACTGACAAGACACTTGCAATAAGTGCCTAAAATTGTTTGTGTCATGGGTCAGGTCAGGTCAAGGTCAAATGCTTGAAGATGAGTAATCAATAGTATGGACTTTGGGATCAAAATTCTCCTGTCATAAACTTTGTCAAATGTCAGGACTCAGGATTGAGCAGCATCTGTCATCAAATTGCTGCATAAGTGTCAAATACATACAGGGGTCAGTTGGGCAATGAGCATAGCTCAGCTCAGATTCCCAGTCTGAGGGCTGTTCAGGTCCATGCAGCATAGATCTGTGCTGAATGCTTCATACTTGGGTGATGTAGGCCGCCTGGCTCCGCCCACTCTAGGCCGGCATGCAGGACCAGAGCGTCGCTGCAGCATATTCTGTGCCCGGCGGAACCATGGCACAGATGGCTGATGGACTGGTGGTTTTCGTCCTATGGCTGGGTAAAATGCATTCAAATGTGGTTAATAGCATAGCATGTTCCACTGAAAAGAGATGAGTGATAATGATACCCAAAAAAACAACAAAAAACATTTAAAATAGGAAATAAAGAATGGTTAACTTTAATTGGCGCCGCTTTTGTCTCCTGCAGCACCAAATTTCATGCTGCACAGCAGGGAAGTATTGTACAGTAGGTAGGCAACCAAACAGCAAACGCCACACATGTGATGTAACTGTGTGGGCTGGACTAACGGGCAATGTAGCCCTCACTGTGAATATCCGGTGCCTCATACTTCATTTTTGCTGCGCAGCCAAACAGCCCTCTGGTCAAGCAGATAGTGCAAGTGACATCTTTTCCCAGAAATCAAAGTTTGCATTGAAGTACCGTTGGGCCAGACTGGAAAACATCCATACACTACGCCGGACGCCCGTGAGACCCTCTTGCGCCGAAATTCGGCGCAAGCGATTTTGCGCTGAAATTCGGCGCTAGCGATTTTGCGCTGAAATTTCTGTGTGATTTGCGCCAAAAATTAGGTGCCTATTTGTGCGA
Organism: Amphibalanus amphitrite; assembly: GCF_019059575.1. Lineage (NCBI taxonomy): Eukaryota > Metazoa > Arthropoda > Thecostraca > Balanomorpha > Balanidae > Amphibalanus > Amphibalanus amphitrite. Next base: position 615,756 of record NW_024881621.1, read on the forward strand.
AAATTAAGCCCTTTTTATATAAAGCACGTGCACATCTACCGATCAAGGCTATATGAACCAGACGGAGTGTTCCGGGGCCTTGTACGCTCTCCCATGTTTGAGCGTCCGAATGAGTTTTTCATTTCCACAGAAACCCAATACCTCAATAGTCTTAGCGCTCTCTAGCTTCATGCCGTGAAACAAAGCTAGAACCGTGAGTTCCGGGGCCACAAATTTGTGCCAATGTTAATATCGGCGGAGCAGTGTGTTCGAGGCTGGTGGGAGTGGCAGCGAGGGCCGGGCAGCAGAGCAGCATGTGCTCCAGCACATCACCCTCTTCTCGGCACACGGCGCAGAGCGCCGCGGGGCACCGCTTATCTGGGCACTTCTGGCACGCCGCGGAGTGGAGACAGCCGATTCGGTGCCGTATTGAAGCGAACGGCCCCAGTGGCCCGCAGGGGCGTCGACACCGGTCCGACTTTTCCGACTAGTCGGACCACTTTTTCGACTAGGCGGTGCCCTGCTGTGGCTCGCGGGGGCCCCTGCTGCAGACCGCGGGGGCCCTACTGCGGCTCGGGGGCCCTGCTAGAGACCGCGGGGCCCTGCTGCGGCCCGCGGGGTCCCCTCCTGCGGCCGCGAGGGGCCCCTGTTGGGGCTCTCGGGGGGCCCTGCTGCGGCCACGGGGCCCCCCGCTGCGACTCGCGGGGCCCTCGCGACACCTGGGGCCCCCACCGGTGGGGGCCCCCCGAGAAAAAGTCGGACCAGTTTTCCTTACGCGTCGACGCCCCTGGTGGCCCGCCCTCATCTGGTGCACCGAAACGGCATCCTCTCGGTCCGCTCCGGGGATAAGGAGCGACGACGTGCTCCCGAGGAGTGGCTTGAATAGTGATTCTGAGCAGTTGTCGCGCCATTGATGTGAGGCCGCACAGTGAACCGCTCTGGTCAGCAAGTGGGTGTTTGAGGTAAGGGCGGCCATCTGTTTTGCCAGGTCGTCCGCGCTCTCATTCCCCTCGATACCGCAGTGGGCAGGAACCTACTGCAGTATTGCTTAATGACGCTTGGTGATGTTCAACAAGGTCTTCCATACCTATCTCCACGCCTAGGGTTGAGGCCTCACCTGGGCAGCCGCTTCTCCGCTGAGTTCGAGCGGCTCACCAGTTCGAGCACGCGACGACCGGGGCGGGGAGGTCTCGTCCCGAAACCTCTCCAAAGCCGCCCGCGGGGCGAGTCTGCTGCTAGATTGACCAGCGTACCGCATAAAATCGGTGACCATCTTTCGCCAAAAAAATTATGAGACCACCCTGCGCTGAAAAATTTGTCCGCTGCCATGCGCTGATTTCGGCGCATGCGAAGTTACGCCAGACGTGCGCTGAAATTTTTGGCGCAATCCTGCCACTACGCCGGACATATTCGGCATAACATGTATTATTTCCAGTCTGGCCTTTGGGTCAAAGGATTATGGGTGCAAAAAAACATAATGGGTGCACGTGACTAATAAGCTTTCTTAAGCTTCTAAATGCTAACAAACATGATTTGGAATGGTTAAAATAATCAGAAACCCTGGACTTGCAAAAAAGCAGACCACAAACTCATTCCAGTCTGACTCTGGACAGTCAAAAACTTACCCTGCTCACGTGGTGAATGATAAGTTTTTGCAACTTATTCTTTAGTACGTAATGTGTCAGAAGTAACAAAAAAATTAACCAATAATTTTATACAGCAAACTTAAATTAGCTTACTATCAAAAGCAATCAAAACACTTATGCACATACAATGCACAACACATTCAAAACATTTATAGTCTGCAGCGTGTTCAGAATAATAATTGTTTTTTGTTCGTTTTCGCTAGCAGCTTAAAATAGCCAATCATAGTGCTTATCTGGCTATCTGTAAGCCAATCAAATACAGCAGTGATTCGTGCGCTTTTCATAAGTGAGCTCTTCGAACATAAAAGAAAATGTAGCACAGGCGCCGTGTATGCAACATACGCTTGCTTCCACATTACCCTCTTCCTTCATGATGAGGCTTGGTATTTTGGTTTCTTATAGGCATTTTGGACTTAGGAGTTTGGAGGCTTGCGCTTCGAGCCTCGCGTCCACAGCCATCCCTCCATCAAAATTAATTTGGGTCGCCAGGCCCAAGGCCCTAAGCGTAGCCGATCCGAGCACAATGCAACTGATAAGGATCACTGTATATGAGGGAACGAATTTAATCCCACCCTGCGGGTACCGTACCTATTTTTAATATGTCATCGGATAGCCTCGGGGAGGGGATAACCTTATATGTCCTCGGATAACCTCGACATAACCTCGGGGGAGGGGAGGGAGTTAGGGTATCCGGGCGGTGTTTCACCGGCGCTGCAAGCGCATCCCTTGAGCTGACGTCATACTTGTGGTAGTGTTGGAGCTATGGGCAAAATGTTTACATTAACAAAATGTTAAACCCAAATTGCCCTGTGTGCTGGCAGCGTCGGTGAAACAGGGCCCTGGACTACGGTGGTCCTTGCCGCCCGATAACTTCAATCACAATATAGACACGTCAGCATTATACTGCAGATTTATTGATCAGAGCATTGAAACAGTGACGAAACGGGCCCGCCTCTCCGGACCGGCCCGTCACTCGACAAAAACAGATCAACTTCTTAAAGCGATTTACACATGATTACATTTGAAAATAGCTCGAGCGTTTCAGAGAAAAGTTGCCCATGAAGGGGGATGGTACAGTGATTGGTCGATGAGCAGGGCAAGAGTGCGCCTGAACACCGACCAGCGTTCATATGAGGTGAGAAAATGACATTTGGCAACCCCAATATGGAAACACCATCCATGAGCGAGTAATGCTTGAAGAGAACACGGCGACTGCCGATCGTGTTCGACGGTGTCTGTCCATGTTGTTCACGGTCGTTTTCGTCAAACTGCCGGGATGAGCGCAGACAGCCGCACACACACACTCAGCCACCCACTCTCCGACTCGGTCACACTCGTACATCAGCTCCCACCCACAACGGTCTCATACCGATCTTCCACCCAGCCACAGCTCCCACACAGCTCCACACACCAATCAGCTCCCACCGGCGGCCGCCGCCCGGCAGAAGTCAGATCCAGCACACAGTGAACACTCGTCACTGAACACTCGTCGGTAGCGCCCGCAGCGCCGCGGGTCCTCACAGCCTTGGCACCCCGCGGCCGGACCGAGCGGCCCGGGCCGCACCACGCCGAACCAATTGAACTAGTGGGGACGTGCTCCGAACTCCCGGAGCCCCGCCGACCGGCCGCCTAGTAGAGCTGTTTTAGCCGCTCGAACGAGACGAAGAAGATGATGTTCCACGGGCCGAGCCGCAGCCAGGTGGGCACGAAGCCCTTGTAGAGCGCCCGGCAGCCCTCGTACCGCACCGTCTGAAACAGACAGAATTAGGGTCTCAAATGTCAGTCGGAACAGGTCAGGCAAAAAGGACTCCACTTGCTCCGGTCGCAAAGAAAGAAGGCTGATGACAAGGACTAGCACCATCAAAAACAGCGTGAGCGTCATTGACCGACATTTGAGTTATTTGCGCGTAATATATGCATGTAAAACCTGTTCGAGAAATTGCGATATAATCAGCAGACTCGGCCTCGCGAGCCCACAATAAAACACCGAAGCTTCTGCCTCAGTTCTGCTCAAATGGCTGCGACAGTCCCGTCGGCCATCCTCCATTAACAGTCGAAGCAGCTCCAGTAAGGCCTCCTACGACTGTTATAGTCCCGTGACGGGCATCATGAGCTTGCAAAGAGTCTGAGTGCTTCTGATGAAATCCCTGCCCTGCACCCACCTTGTAGAGGCAGTCGAGGCTGCTCCGGTAAAAGTGGGCCGGCACCAACCCCTCAGAGGCCGCCCTAAACCCACCTTGTAGACAGTCGAGACTGCCTTATCCTACCCGAGTCCCCGCCCCACACCCACCTTGTAGAGGCAGTCGAGGCTGCTCCGGTAAAAGTGGGCCGGCACCAACCCCTCAGAGGCCGCCCTAAACCCACCTTGTAGACAGTCGAGACTGCCTTATCCTACCCGAGTCCCCGCCCCACACCCACCTTGTAGAGGCAGTCGAGACTGTAAGGTCCTCAGTCCCCGCCCCACACTCACCTTGTAGAGGCAGTCGAGACTGTAAGGTCCTGAGTCTCTGTCATTCACTCACCTTGTAGAGGCAGTCGAGGCTGCTCCGGTAAAAGTGGGCCGGCACTACGCCCTCAGAGGCCGCCGCGGCCGCCGCCGGACCGGCGTGCAGCAGTGCGCGCTGGTTCATCATTCGTGTCTGTGGGTAACGCGCAACAAACACAGTAAGATCATGGCAGAGATCCTGACAAACAGAAGCTCAGGTGCAACTGTGTCAGGCTGCTGCCTTCAGCAGTCTCACAAGGCGAACTGAGCAATGCTGGCCGATATTAATCAGCCATGTTATACGGGAGGTGCTACGAAAACGGATCGGCCCACTTTCATCCAGAAAAATCCCTATAACCGGTATACTTGACAGCAGAATTAATTGCAGGGACATTACATCCCTCGGGGAATGTCCGTTCCTCTAGTGCACCTCCTCACCCTGAGCACGTCGATGGGAGTCGAGGCGACTGCTCCTCCGAGGCTGGAGAGTAGACTGGAGCTGTGGACATGGGATACAGTCAGTGATTGCGCTCCGTACCGGCAGTGCCGCCCGACCGGCGCACACGGGGCAAGCGTCCTCTCCAGGCCCGTCCCATCCCGTCCTTCCCGCCCAGCCCCGGCCAGACTGTAGGCCCGCGCAGAAAGGAGAAAATACAGTCTGGGGTACCATATGGACCTCTAAAGGTAGTTCATGTGCTCCATTGGTGAATTAAAAGTTATTCGAGGCGCTGGGCATTGTTAATTAGATCGTGTTTCTTCAAATTGCACCTGCGTTCTAAAACAAATCAGCAAAATTAATTTGATTCATAACTTGTGTGGCGACAAAAATTAAAAGGAAATAGTTCACCTTCTGAAAACGTTTTTAAAATAATGCAAAAAATTATCTGAGTATATTTAAGCAAATATGCTTTCAACGTGCTCAGATACACACAAGCGCTGTCGGAGGAAGGGGCTAAGCATCACCCCCTATCCACTTTTGCTCTTACAAACCAATAGCCAAATGTGTGGAGAAGGAAGTCAACGGAGCATCGCAGCGTGAGTGAAAACATCAGCTGAATGGAAAGGAGTTCACTAGTTGAAGCATGGACATGCTAAGTCCCACAACTTCAGTAGCTCTTCAAGCAAAACAAAACCGCTTCAGCATTACGAGCTCGAACCGATTGTGAGCATATCGTCAATTAGAGGTAGGCACAAATCAGTAACCGGCGAGGGCCACAGCCCCTATGAAAATGAAGGTGAACTATTTCCTTTGGTTGTGGACTTATCAACTAAGCAATTAGTGATTCAAGTCGCAATTTATTTAAAATTTTCAACGAATAACATAATTTAAACTATCGTTACGGGCTTGAAATATGATATTATCGTTACTTCGTCAATTCGTGCAACTTAGGAGAGAGACAAGAAGGCGATTTATCTGTGCGTTAGCTCTGAGCTGGTGGCGTTCGGTGCTCGACTGAACGCCACCAGCCGACACGCGTCGGGCGCCGACCTCTCAGCGCCCGAGGTCAGCCGCGCCCGGTGGGACGTCCGCTGCGGGCGCCGCGCGCAGCGCCGAGCCTGGCCGGCCGTCTGCAATAGACACAGGTGAGAGCCGAGGAGGCGGCCCGCCGAGCGCTGCCGAGCGCCGCCCGCCGCCAGCGTGGCACGAGGCACGCGAACAGCAGACACACACACACACGCACACACACACGGCGCCGGAGGGCCGGAGAACGGGAGCGGGTACCGCGAGAGATTGGAAAGGGGGAGCCAGCCACTGCGCTGCCCCGAACAGCTAGTGGCAGGGGTAGCCCTGGCTTCTGACAGCTACACAGCATTACCCGCTAGTGGCACTACTGCTCGCAAACAGATTATGGGATTCTCGGACACACAACTGCAAGCGCCCATAAGCTAACTCACTGCCACAGCGTGGAAGCTATAAAAAGGAGACTGGGAAGTGGTAGGGAGGATGCTGATATCTTGAGTGATTATTATGTCAGGGAAATTTGCCAAAAATGACATGATTTGAAAGCACAGAAGCATCCATCCTGAGATTTGATAAGGCGAAAAAATACAGTTCAATTCCCCTCCCAAAGTGAGCATGTTATGATGATGATGATGAATTGGGGTTTTTGGGCGCCCGGACTACAGAGGTCATCGGCCCCCAGAGCATGTTAGGATTGTACGTATTTTTTATTATAAGGGCTTTTAGTTATGCTTTTGCTCACAAAAGAGAAAAAAAAAAGAATTATGTTGGAAAAACTCATGAAAATGTCAAGGATAAAACAAGATAAAGTTTGGACAAAATACGGTCGGAATGGGCAAACAAAACAGAGCAAAAGTAAGCGAACATGTAAACTAACCCAACATAACTATATACTACAAGGCAATCATACCACACAAACTCAAGCAATTAATTTTCGGAATGAAAACTAACTATATGGAGGTGAAACCAATAAAAGGTGGGATTGCACGTTTCAAATAGCTAAGGCACAACTTGCAAACACACACAATACTGTTTCTCGGCGCCCCAAGGTCAGTTTCTTTCCAAGCATCTCTCCGCCGCGGCAGATTTAATAACGAACGGTCCGCTAATTCCACACAAAGTTTGTCCAATGTCCGTTCGAAGTTCGAATAAGGGTAGCGTAGCGACCCGTCTAAGCCCGTCTTAACCTGTGAGCACAAAAAATTGCCCTCAAAGTGCAACATTGTGTGTCAGGATTCTTTCTAATGAATAGGTGTCGAGAACCACGAAACCACTAGCATGCATGTCATCAATGGATAGGTATCCTGATTTAGTAGGCCCGGGCAGCGCTTGTCGAACAGCACTGCGGATCCGAAGGTTGGGACTTTAATTGTGAAAAACCGCCCGCCCGCCGCCAAACGCAAAACCGCAAAACGCACGCCCATAACGCAAACGCAAACTTCGCAAAAAAAAACAATCGCCCGCCCGCCGAAAACCGCAGAAAAAAACGCAAAAAACGCCGCAAAAAACGCCCGCCGTCGCAAACCGCAACAACGCAAATAACGCCCGGCCGCCGTCAACCGCAAACGCCGCAAAAAACGGCCGCCCGCCGCAAACCACAAAAAAACGCCGCAAAAAACGGCCGCCCGCAGCAAACCGCCGCTAAAACGGCCGCCCGCCGCAAACCGCTAAACGCCGCAAAAAACGACCGCCCGCCGCCCGCCGCTAACCGAAAATAACGGCCGCCCGCCGTAAACCACAAAACGCCGCAAAAAACGGCCGCCCGCCGCAAACCGCATAACGTTGCAAAAAAACGGCCGCCCGCCGCAAACCGCCGCCAAAACGGCCGCCCGCCGCCAAACGCAAACAGCAAAAACACCCGCATCGCCCGCCCGCCCGACGCCAAACACAAAAACCGCAAAAAGCAAACACCGCCGCAAAAAAAACGCCCGCAACGCACGCACGCCCGCCGCCAACCGCAAAACGCCGCAAAAAACGGCCGCCCGCCGCCAAACGCAAACACCGCTAAAAAACGCAAAAACGGCCGCCCGCCGTCAAACGCAAACACCGAAAAAAACGCAAACACCGCCGCAAAAAAACGCCCGCCGTAGGCAAAACACAAACACTGACGCATTAAGACAAATATGGCGCCCTGCGGCAAATGTGGTGCATTCATATCTGCCGTTTAAGCAGCCATCTCTTAATTACAGCGCATCCTAATCGTCCAATGTTCGACAAAGTTACGCACATTCTGCGCTTTGCGGCAAAAATGGCGCTTTGAGACAAACGTGGCGCACTGCAACAAACATGGCGCATTCGTTCATGTCGCTTAACAATTCATCCACCCACCAAATTCTAGCCCAATCGGGAAAAAGTTATGTACATTTGAATATTTCACTATAAAATATCTCCGCAACGGAGGTGCCCAGATTTGCACGTGTGCCACGTGACCTCTGGTGGTGCAAGCAGGACTTCTCCCCTCACTGATTGCACCATTTCAGTGTTCCTGGCTTGTGCTGTTTTCGTGCAATAAGGCCACAAATCGGCAAACACACGATAATCTGGGAGGTACGCGACTCAAACAAGTGGCCACGTGGCACGTGCCGGACCTTTGATAGCTTCACCGTTCACGCCACGTGATGACCCATCGACGTGGCCATCAGCAGGTAGAAGATGACCCCGGCCGGTGTCACCGTCTCTGAACAGTGGACGGCTAAACTCGAAAAACGGGAAAATTTAGGGAAATTTCACCTTTCGAATATATAATTTCCCCAGAATTTTTAATTTGTCATTTTACAAAAAATCAGAGATAGCAGTTTTCTAGCCCCCTTCATTCTGTGTCCATACCCGTTTTCAGATCGACCCTATCATAAAAACTGACGGCCTGACGGCTATTTCCCCCATTCCTTGCATTTCACAATGCTAGTATATTTAAGCACCAAAATTGACCCCGTGCCACGGCACGTGCAATAGCACGTGCGCCACGTGACCACTAGTGCGATAAGCTGGATTCATCTGCTCACCGGCTGCACTGATTTGGTGTCGCTAGTTGAAGTCGTTTCCACGTCATAGGACCCCCAGTTGGCCAGTGTCGGATTTTCCCGGAGGTTACCCCATCAAACACGTTTGCACGTGGCACGTGCTTTTCAATCGCCCCATATCTGACCCATACCATGTGGTAGCCGACACCCCGGTGCACAACATATTGGAACTTTTTCAAAATCTAACGTGGAAATTTTTGGCAAAATCGATTTGAAAATAATTTTTCGAAATCGCCATAGGCTCAACATGGGGTAACTGTTCCTGCCGATTACCCTAAGGAAGTATAATTATATTTTAAATGGCCACCACCGGCAGGTGAAGTCCCGACCCGAGAACCCACCCTAAAAAAACAATCCATTTCTAACGTGGAGTTTTTGCGCAAATCGCATTTGAAATTTTCCCCCATGTTAACCCTATGGGAAAATGCACGTGCCGATTACCCCAAAACGGGTTAATTATATTTCAAGCGACCGATGCCAGCCGGTAGCTCCCCCATAGGGGACCAAACGCTGAAAATGGCAAGAAATTCTACCGTGCCGTTTTTGCAGGGATCAAAATGACCCAAATCGCGGCAGAAACGCTAAACACCCCCCTAGAGAGGTAGCTCAGGCTGGGATTTTCAATAGAAAATCACAATTCTAAAGAATAGTGATTGTCTAATTGAAAAGTCCCAACCTTCGGATAGGCCCGGGCAGCGCTTGTCGAACAGCACTGCGGATCCGAAGGTTGGGACTTTAATTGTGAAAAACCGCCCGCCCGCCCGCCGCCAAACGCAAACACCACAAAACGCGCAAAACGCACGCCTAAAACGCCAACGCAAACTTCGCAAAAAAACAATCGCCCGCCCGCCGAAAACCGCAGAAAAAACGCACAAAATGCCGCAAAAAAAAAAAACGCGCGTCCGCCGCAAAACACAAACACCGCAAAAAACGCAAACACCGCCGCCGCAAAAAACGCCCGCATCGCCCGCCGCCAACCGCGTAACGCCGCAAAAAACGGCCGCACGCCGCGAACCGCAAAACGCCGCAAAAACGGCCACCCGCCGCAAACCGCTAAACGCCGCAAAAAAACGACCGCCCGCCGCTAACCGCAAATAAAGGCCGGCCGCCGGCAACCGCAAAACGCCGTAAAAAACGGCCGCCCGCCGCAAACCACAAAACGCCGCAAAAAACGGCCGCCCGCCGCAAACCGCAAAAAGCCGCAAAAAACGGCCGCAAGCCGCCGCTAAAACGGCCGCCCGCCGCCAAACGCAAACAGCAAAAACAACCGCATCGTCCGCCCGCCCGCCGCCAAACACAAAAACCGTAAAAAACGCAAACACCGCCGCAAAAAAACGCCCGCAACGCACGCACGCCCGCCGCCAACCGCAAAACGCCGCAAAAAAACAGCCGCCCGCCGCCAAACGCAAACACCGCCAAAAACGCAAAAACGGCCGCCCGCCGTCAAACGCAAACCCCGAAAAAACGCAAACACCGCCGCAAAAAACGCCCGCCGTAAGAAAAACGCTAACACTGACGCATTAAGACAAATATGGCGCCCTGCGGCAAGTGAGGTGCATTCATATCTGCCGTTTAAGCAGCCATTCCTTAATTACAGCGCATCCTAATCGTCCAATGTTCGACAAAGTTACGCACATTCTGCGCTTTGCGGCAAAAATGGCGCTTTGAGACAAACGTGGCGCACTGCAACAAACATGGCGCATTCGTTCATGTCGCTTAACAATTCATCCACCCACCAAATTCTAGCCCAATCGGACTTAAACTGAAAAAGTTATGTACATTTGAATATTTCACTATAAAATATCTCCGCAACGGAGGTGCCCAGATTTGCACGTGTGCCACGTGACCACCGGTGGTGCAAGCAAGACTTGTCCCCTCACTGATTGCACCATTTCAGTGTTCCTGGCTTGTGCTGTTTTGGTGTTATATCGGCAAACACACGATAATCTGGGAGGCACGCGACTCAAAACGTGGCCACGTGGCACGTGCCGGACCTTTGATAGCTTCACCGTTCACGCCACGTGATGACCCATCGACGTGGCCATCAGCATGTAAAAGATGATCCCGGCCGGTGTCACCGTCTCTGAACAGTGGACGGCTAAACTTGAAAAACGGGAAAATCTAGGGAAATTTCACCTTTCGAATATATAATTTCCCAAGAATTTTAAATTCTTCATTTTACAAAAAATCCGAGATAGCAGTTTTTTAGCCCCTATCATTCTGTGTCTATACCCGTTTTCAGATTGACCCTATCATAAAAACTGACGGCCTGACGGCTATTTCCCCCATTCCTTGCATTTCACAATGTTGGTGTATTTAAGAACCAAAATTGACCCCGTGCCACGGCACGTGCAATAGCACGTGCGCCACATGACCACCAGTGCTACAAGCTGGACTCATCTGCTCACCGGCTGCACTGATTTGGTGTCGCTAGATAAAGTCATTTCCGCGCCATAGGACCCCCAGTTGGCCAATGTCGGATTTTCCCGGAGGTTACCCCATCAAACACGTTTGCACGTGGCACGTGCTTTTCAATCGCCCCATATCTGACCCATACCACGTGGTAGCCGACACCCCGGGGCACAACATATTGGAACATTTTCAAAATCTAACGTGGAAATTTTTGGCCAAATCGAGTTGAAAATAATTTTTCGAACTCGCCATAGGCTCAACATGGGGTAACTGTCCGTCACGATTACCCGAAATTGTATCCTATGATTTTTAAATAATTAACCCCAAATGTTGAGGTGCCAGCCCTAGATCCGACCCTAAAAATATCAGCAAATATAATTGACGAAATTTTTCGCAAATCGAATTTTAAATTTTTCCCCATGTTAACCCTATGGGAAAATGCACGTGCCGATTACCCCAAAACGGGCCCATTATATTTTATGCAACTTTGCCACAAGGTAGCTCCCCCATAGGGGACTAAACGCTGAAAATGGCAAGAAAGTTGACCGTGCCGTTTTTGCGGGAGTCAAAATGACCAAAATCGCGGCCGAAACGCTAAACACCCCCCTAGAGAGGTAGCTCAGGTTGGGATTTTCAATAGAAAATCACAATTCTAAAGAATAGTGATTGTTCTTAATTGAAAAGTCCCAACCTTCGGATAGGCCCGGGCAGCGCTTGTCGAACAGCACTGCGGATCCGAAGGTTGGGACTTTAATTGTGAAAAACCGCCCGCCCGCCGCCAAACGCAAAACCGCAAAACGCACGCCCATAACGCAAACGCAAACTTCGCAAAAAAAAACAATCGCCCGCCCGCCGAAAACCGCAGAAAAAAACGCAAAAAACGCCGCAAAAAACGCCCGCCGTCGCAAACCGCAACAACGCAAATAACGCCCGGCCGCCGTCAACCGCAAACGCCGCAAAAAACGGCCGCCCGCCGCAAACCACAAAAAAAAACGCCGCAAAAAACGGCCGCCCGCAGCAAACCGCCGCTAAAACGGCCGCCCGCCGCAAACCGCTAAACGCCGCAAAAAACGACCGCCCGCCGCCCGCCGCTAACCGAAAATAACGGCCGCCCGCCGTAAACCACAAAACGCCGCAAAAAACGGCCGCCCGCCGCAAACCGCAAAACGTTGCAAAAAAACGGCCGCCCGCCGCAAACCGCCGCCAAAACGGCCGCCCGCCGCCAAACGCAAACAGCAAAAACACCCGCATCGCCCGCCCGCCCGACGCCAAACACAAAAACCGCAAAAAGCAAACACCGCCGCAAAAAAACGCCCGCAACGCACGCACGCCCGCCGCCAACCGCAAAACGCCGCAAAAAACGGCCGCCCGCCGCCAAACGCAAACACCGCTAAAAAACGCAAAAACGGCCGCCCGCCGTCAAACGCAAACACCGAAAAAAACGCAAACACCGCCGCAAAAAAACGCCCGCCGTAGGCAAAACACAAACACTGACGCATTAAGACAAATATGGCGCCCTGCGGCAAATGTGGTGCATTCATATCTGCCGTTTAAGCAGCCATCTCTTAATTACAGCGCATCCTAATCGTCCAATGTTCGACAAAGTTACGCACATTCTGCGCTTTGCGGCAAAAATGGCGCTTTGAGACAAACGTGGCGCACTGCAACAAACATGGCGCATTCGTTCATGTCGCTTAACAATTCATCCACCCACCAAATTCTAGCCCAATCGGGAAAAAGTTATGTACATTTGAATATTTCACTATAAAATATCTCCGCAACGGAGGTGCCCAGATTTGCACGTGTGCCACGTGACCTCTGGTGGTGCAAGCAGGACTTCTCCCCTCACTGATTGCACCATTTCAGTGTTCCTGGCTTGTGCTGTTTTCGTGCAATAAGGCCACAAATCGGCAAACACACGATAATCTGGGAGGTACGCGACTCAAACAAGTGGCCACGTGGCACGTGCCGGACCTTTGATAGCTTCACCGTTCACGCCACGTGATGACCCATCGACGTGGCCATCAGCAGGTAGAAGATGACCCCGGCCGGTGTCACCGTCTCTGAACAGTGGACGGCTAAACTCGAAAAACGGGAAAATTTAGGGAAATTTCACCTTTCGAATATATAATTTCCCCAGAATTTTTAATTTGTCATTTTACAAAAAATCAGAGATAGCAGTTTTCTAGCCCCCTTCATTCTGTGTCCATACCCGTTTTCAGATCGACCCTATCATAAAAACTGACGGCCTGACGGCTATTTCCCCCATTCCTTGCATTTCACAATGCTAGTATATTTAAGCACCAAAATTGACCCCGTGCCACGGCACGTGCAATAGCACGTGCGCCACGTGACCACTAGTGCGATAAGCTGGATTCATCTGCTCACCGGCTGCACTGATTTGGTGTCGCTAGTTGAAGTCGTTTCCACGTCATAGGACCCCCAGTTGGCCAGTGTCGGATTTTCCCGGAGGTTACCCCATCAAACACGTTTGCACGTGGCACGTGCTTTTCAATCGCCCCATATCTGACCCATACCATGTGGTAGCCGACACCCCGGTGCACAACATATTGGAACTTTTTCAAAATCTAACGTGGAAATTTTTGGCAAAATCGATTTGAAAATAATTTTTCGAAATCGCCATAGGCTCAACATGGGGTAACTGTTCCTGCCGATTACCCTAAGGAAGTATAATTATATTTTAAATGGCCACCACCGGCAGGTGAAGTCCCGACCCGAGAACCCACCCTAAAAAAACAATCCATTTCTAACGTGGAGTTTTTGCGCAAATCGCATTTGAAATTTTCCCCCATGTTAACCCTATGGGAAAATGCACGTGCCGATTACCCCAAAACGGGTTAATTATATTTCAAGCGACCGATGCCAGCCGGTAGCTCCCCCATAGGGGACCAAACGCTGAAAATGGCAAGAAATTCTACCGTGCCGTTTTTGCAGGGATCAAAATGACCCAAATCGCGGCAGAAACGCTAAACACCCCCCTAGAGAGGTAGCTCAGGCTGGGATTTTCAATAGAAAATCACAATTCTAAAGAATAGTGATTGTCTAATTGAAAAGTCCCAACCTTCGGATAGGCCCGGGCAGCGCTTGTCGAACAGCACTGCGGATCCGAAGGTTGGGACTTTAATTGTGAAAAACCGCCCGCCCGCCCGCCGCCAAACGCAAACACCACAAAACGCGCAAAACGCACGCCTAAAACGCCAACGCAAACTTCGCAAAAAAACAATCGCCCGCCCGCCGAAAACCGCAGAAAAAACGCACAAAATGCCGCAAAAAAAAACGCGCGTCCGCCGCAAAACACAAACACCGCAAAAAACGCAAACACCGCCGCCGCAAAAAACGCCCGCATCGCCCGCCGCCAACCGCGTAACGCCGCAAAAAACGGCCGCACGCCGCGAACCGCAAAACGCCGCAAAAACGGCCACCCGCCGCAAACCGCTAAACGCCGCAAAAAAACGACCGCCCGCCGCTAACCGCAAATAAAGGCCGGCCGCCGGCAACCGCAAAACGCCGTAAAAAACGGCCGCCCGCCGCAAACCACAAAACGCCGCAAAAAACGGCCGCCCGCCGCAAACCGCAAAAAGCCGCAAAAAACGGCCGCAAGCCGCCGCTAAAACGGCCGCCCGCCGCCAAACGCAAACAGCAAAAACAACCGCATCGTCCGCCCGCCCGCCGCCAAACACAAAAACCGTAAAAAACGCAAACACCGCCGCAAAAAAACGCCCGCAACGCACGCACGCCCGCCGCCAACCGCAAAACGCCGCAAAAAAACAGCCGCCCGCCGCCAAACGCAAACACCGCCAAAAACGCAAAAACGGCCGCCCGCCGTCAAACGCAAACCCCGAAAAAACGCAAACACCGCCGCAAAAAACGCCCGCCGTAAGAAAAACGCTAACACTGACGCATTAAGACAAATATGGCGCCCTGCGGCAAGTGAGGTGCATTCATATCTGCCGTTTAAGCAGCCATTCCTTAATTACAGCGCATCCTAATCGTCCAATGTTCGACAAAGTTACGCACATTCTGCGCTTTGCGGCAAAAATGGCGCTTTGAGACAAACGTGGCGCACTGCAACAAACATGGCGCATTCGTTCATGTCGCTTAACAATTCATCCACCCACCAAATTCTAGCCCAATCGGACTTAAACTGAAAAAGTTATGTACATTTGAATATTTCACTATAAAATATCTCCGCAACGGAGGTGCCCAGATTTGCACGTGTGCCACGTGACCACCGGTGGTGCAAGCAAGACTTGTCCCCTCACTGATTGCACCATTTCAGTGTTCCTGGCTTGTGCTGTTTTGGTGTTATATCGGCAAACACACGATAATCTGGGAGGCACGCGACTCAAAACGTGGCCACGTGGCACGTGCCGGACCTTTGATAGCTTCACCGTTCACGCCACGTGATGACCCATCGACGTGGCCATCAGCATGTAAAAGATGATCCCGGCCGGTGTCACCGTCTCTGAACAGTGGACGGCTAAACTTGAAAAACGGGAAAATCTAGGGAAATTTCACCTTTCGAATATATAATTTCCCAAGAATTTTAAATTCTTCATTTTACAAAAAATCCGAGATAGCAGTTTTTTAGCCCCTATCATTCTGTGTCTATACCCGTTTTCAGATTGACCCTATCATAAAAACTGACGGCCTGACGGCTATTTCCCCCATTCCTTGCATTTCACAATGTTGGTGTATTTAAGAACCAAAATTGACCCCGTGCCACGGCACGTGCAATAGCACGTGCGCCACATGACCACCAGTGCTACAAGCTGGACTCATCTGCTCACCGGCTGCACTGATTTGGTGTCGCTAGATAAAGTCATTTCCGCGCCATAGGACCCCCAGTTGGCCAATGTCGGATTTTCCCGGAGGTTACCCCATCAAACACGTTTGCACGTGGCACGTGCTTTTCAATCGCCCCATATCTGACCCATACCACGTGGTAGCCGACACCCCGGGGCACAACATATTGGAACATTTTCAAAATCTAACGTGGAAATTTTTGGCCAAATCGAGTTGAAAATAATTTTTCGAACTCGCCATAGGCTCAACATGGGGTAACTGTCCGTCACGATTACCCGAAATTGTATCCTATGATTTTTAAATAATTAACCCCAAATGTTGAGGTGCCAGCCCTAGATCCGACCCTAAAAATATCAGCAAATATAATTGACGAAATTTTTCGCAAATCGAATTTTAAATTTTTCCCCATGTTAACCCTATGGGAAAATGCACGTGCCGATTACCCCAAAACGGGCCCATTATATTTTATGCAACTTTGCCACAAGGTAGCTCCCCCATAGGGGACTAAACGCTGAAAATGGCAAGAAAGTTGACCGTGCCGTTTTTGCGGGAGTCAAAATGACCAAAATCGCGGCCGAAACGCTAAACACCCCCCTAGAGAGGTAGCTCAGGTTGGGATTTTCAATAGAAAATCACAATTCTAAAGAATAGTGATTGTTCTTAATTGAAAAGTCCCAACCTTCGGATAGGCCCGGGCAGCGCTTGTCGAACAGCACTGCGGATCCGAAGGTTGGGACTTTAATTGTGAAAAACCGCCCGCCCGCCGCCAAACGCAAACACCGCAAAACGCACGCCTAAAACGCAAACGCAAACTTCGCAAAAAAAAAAACAATCGCCCGCCCGCCGAAAACCGCAGAAAAAACGCAAAAAACGCCGCAAAAAAGCCCGTCCGCCGCAAAACGCAAACACCGAAAAAAAACGCAAACACCGCCGCCTCAAAAAACGCCCGCATCGCCCGCCGCCAACGGCGAAACGGCGCAAAAAAACGGCCGCCCGCCGCAAACCGCAACAACGCAAATAACGCCCGGCCGCCGGCAACCGCAAAACGCCGCAAAAAACGGCCGCCCGCCGCAAACCACAAAAAACGCCGCAAAAAACGGCCGCCCGCCGCAAACCGCAACAACGCCGCAAAAAAACGGCCGCCCGCCGCAAACCGCAAAACGCCGCAAAAAAACGGCCGCCCACCGCAAACCGCCGCTGAAACGGCCGTCCGCCGCCAAACGCAAACACCGCAAAAACACCCGCATCGCCCGCCCGCCCGCCGCCAAACACAAAAACCGCAAAAAACGCAAACACCGCCGCAAAAAACGCCCGCAACGCCCGCACGCCCGCCGCCAACCGCAAAACGCCGCAAAGAACGGCCGCCCGCCGCCAAACGCAAACACCGCCAAAAACGCAAAAACGGCCGCCCGCCGTCAAACGCAAACACCGAAGAAACGCAAACACCGCCGCAAAAAAAGCGCCCGCCGTAGGCAAAACGCAAACACTGACGCATTAAGACAAATATGGCGCCCTGCGGCAAATGTGGTGCATTCATATCTGCCGTTTAAGCAGCCATCCCTTAATTACAGCGCATCCTAATCGTCCAATGTTCGACAAAGTTACGCACATTCTGCGCTTTGCGGCAAAAATGGCGCTTTGAGACAAACGTGGCGCACTGCAACAAACATGGCGCATTCGTTCATGTCGCTTAACAATTCATCCATCCACCAAATTTGAACCCAATCGGACCATATTTGAGAAAGTTATGGACGTTTGAATATTTCACGATAAAATATCTCCGCAAAGGAGGAGCCCAGCTGAACACGTGTGCCACGTGACCACTGGTGATGAAAGCAGGACCTGTCCCCTCACCGACTGACCCAATTTAGTGTTCTTGGCTGGTTCTGTTTCCACGTTATACGGCCACCAGTTGGACAAAACACCATTATGTTGGAGGTACTCGGCTCAAACACGTGGCCACGTGGCACGTGCCAGACCTTTGACAGCTTAACGGCTCACGCCACGTCATGACCAATATAAGTGGCCATCGGCATGTAAAAGATGACCCCGGCCGGTGTCACCGTCTCTGAAGAGTGGACGGCTAAACTTGAAAAACGGGAAAATTTAGGGAAATTTCACCTTTCTAATATATAATTTCCCTAGAATTTTAAATTTTTCATTTTACAAAAAATCCGAGATAGCAGTTTTCTAGCACCGTTCATTCTCTGTCTATACCCGTTTTCAGATCGACTCTATCATAAAAACTGACGGCCTGACGGCTATTTCCCCCATTCCTTGCATTTCACAATGCGAGTGTATTTAAGAACAAAAATTGACCCCGTGCCACGGCACGTGCAATAGCACGTGCGCCACATGACCACCAGTGCTACAAGCTGGACTCATCTGCTCACCGGCTGCACTGATTTGGTGTCGCTAGATGAAGTCGTTTCCACGCCATAGGACCCCCAGTTGGTCAATGTCGGATTTTCCCGGAGGTTACCCCATCAAACACGTTTGCACGTGGCACGTGCTTTTCAATCGCCCCATATCTGACCCATACCACGTGGTAGCCGACACCCCGGGGCACAACATATTGGAACATTTTCAAAATCTAACGTGGAAATTTTTGGCAAAATCGATTTGAAAATAATTTTTCGAATTCGCCTTAGGCTCAACATGGGGTAACTATCCGTCCCGATTACCCCAAGGAAGTATAATTATATTTTAAACGGCATCCACCGGCAGGTGGAGTCCCGACCCGAGAACCCATCCTAAAAAAAAAATCCATTTCTAACGTGGCGTTTTTGCGCAAATCGCATTTTAAATTTTTCCCCATGTTAACCTTATGGGAAAATGCACGTGCCGATTACCCCAAAACAGGTTAATTATATTTCAAGCGACCGATGCCAGCCGGTAGCTCCCCCATAGGGGACCAAACGCTGAAAATGGCAAGAAATTCTACCGTGCCGTTTTTGCGGGAGTCAAAATGTCCCAAATCGCGGCAGAAACGCTAAACACCCCCCTAGAGAGGAAGCTCAGGTTGGGATTTTCAATAGAAAATCACAATTCTAAAGAATAGTGATTTGTCTTTATTGAAAAGTCCCAACCTTCGGATAGACCGCCCGCCGCCCGCCGCTAACCGCAAATAACGGCCGGCCAACGGCAACCGCAAAACGCCGTTAAAAACGGCCGCCCGCCGCAAACTACAAAACACCGCAAAAAACGGCCGCCCGCCGCAAACCGCAAAACGCCGCAAAAAAACGGCCGCCCGCCACAAACCGCCGCTAAAACGGCCGCCCGCCGCCAAACGCAAACGGCAAAAACACCCGCATCGCCCGCCCGCCCGCCGCCAAACACAAAAACCGCAAAAACGCAAACAACGCCGCAAAAAACGCCCGCAACGCACGCCCGCCCGCCACCAACCGCTGCAAAAAAACGGCCGCCCGCCGCCAAACGCAAACACCGCAAAAAACGCAAAAAAACGGCCGCTCGCCGTCAAACGCAAACACCGAAAAAAAACGCAAAAACCGCCGCAAAAAAACGCCCGCCATAGGGAAAACGCTAACACTGACGCATTAAGACAACTATGGCGCCCTGCGGCAAATGGGGCGCATTCATATCTGCCGTTTAACCCGCGCCCCACTGGGGGGGGGGGCTATTTATAGCCCCCCCTCCCGTTTTTCTGCAATAACTTCCAAACCGCTTTACGAATCGACGCCAGACTTTCAGTACCTTCGGCTGCATCAATTTGACACCTTGTGTCAAAATTTGAACTTCGTAGCTACTATAGGTCGGCCGGAAATGACGTCAGAGTGACGTCATGTTCGTCCGATTTCGACGCAAAACATTGAACCACGGCAATCGCTCCCAAGAGCTCAGTTTTTAAGCTAGATCCAATTTCTTTGCATGAAAGAACTCAGAATTGACCGCGCTATCAAACTGCTATCTCGGATTTTCAAAATTTTGAAAATTTCGAAAATTTTATAAAATGATATTCAAAATTTATATTTTTATATTTTTTTTCAAAAAGTTTTTGACTTTTCGAAAAAACCGGAATATATGTGACAGAACGCATGGTTATGACTAACTGTAGCAAGTTTTAGCTAAATATCTTCAAAAATGGCCAAGTTATACGCATTATTGCAAAAAATTCACAATTATTAATTTTTCAAATCAATTTTTCAGTACGTATTTGGCATCGTACACCAATATAAATGGCACCATCGTGTTCCTGAGCTCAAACTGCATCCAATAGACACCTTTTTTGTTGAAAAATTTCAACTTCAAAATTTGACCTTTTTTGACCTGAAAGTGACCTGACCTAAGCTAATTTCGACTCAAAATGACCTTGAATGACACAGACGACATCAAATTCGAAATCTATGGCCTAAATGGACCATAAAACATGTGTCACGTGACCGACGCATGATATAATATTTTCGTGGCCTGTGATGACCTGACCCTGACCTGAAAATCAAAGTACAAGTTTGATACCCTCAAGGTATCTAGAGCATCTGTTCACCAGTGTGGAAACCAAAAATGAGCCTGATCTGACTTGTAAGACGGCGGCCAGCGCCCAAAATGTGAACAAGCCAAAGTGCTAATAATTTTTACTTTGACCTGACCTGTGACGTCATCGGTGACCTCGAGGTCAATGAAATTAGGTTTCGCTCGACAGTTTTTCCGGGGCTATCAGACGCCGTTTGAATTTTGACGATCGGCCCAGTAGTTTCGGAGTTAGGAGGGGGGGGCTATGAATAGCCCCCCCCCCCCAGTAGGGCGTGTTATACACAGACCCCAGTGGGGCGCGGGTTAAGCAGCCATCCCTCAATCAAAGCGCATCCTAATCGTCCCATGTTCGACAAAGTTAGGCACATTCTGCGATTTGCGGCAAAAATGGCGCTTTGAGACAAACGTGGCGCACTGCAACAAACATGGCGCATTCGTTCATGTCGCTTAAAAATTCGTCCACCCACCAAATTCTAGCCCAATCGGACTTAAACTGACAAAGTTTTGTACATTTGAATATTTCACTATAAAATATCTCCGCAACGGAGGTGCCCAATTTTGCACGTGTGCCACGTGAGCACCAGTGGTGAAAGCAGGACTTGTCCCCCCACCGATTGCACCATTTCAGGCTTCTTGACTGGTGCAGTTTACGTGCTATAAGGCCACAAATCGGCAAACACACGATAATCTGGGAGGTACGCGACTCAAACACGTGGCCACGTGGCACGTGCCGGACCTCTGATAGCTTCACCGCTCACGCCACGTGATGACCCATCGACGTACCCGTCAGCATGTAAAAGATGACCCCGGCCGGTGTCACCGTCTCTGAACAGTGGACGTCTAAACTCGAAAAACGGGAAAATTTAGGGAAATTTCACCTTTCGAATATATAATTTCCCCAGAATTTTTAATTTTTCATTTTACAAAAAATCCGAGATAGCAGTTTTTTAACCCCCTTCATTCTGTGCCTATACCCGTTTTCAGATCGACCCTATCATAAAAACTGACGGCCTGACGGCCATTTCCCCCATTCCTTGCATTTCACAATGCTAGTATATTTAAGCACAAAAATTGACCTCGTGCCACGGCACGTGCAATAGCACGTGCGCCACGTGACCACCAGTGCTACAAGCTGGACTCATCTGCTCACCGGCTGCACTGATTTGGTGTCGCTAGGTGAAGTCGTTTCCGCGCCATAGGACCCCCAGTTGGCCAATGTCGGATTTTCCCGGAGGTTACCCCATCAAACACGTTTGCACGTGGCACGTGCTTTTCAATCGCCCCATATCTGACCCATACCACGTGATAGCCGACACCCCGGGGCACAACATATTTGAATATTTTCAAAATCTAACGTGGAAATTTTTGGCAAAATCGATTTGAAAATAATTTTTCGAATTTGCCATAGGCTCAACATGGGGTAATTGTTTGTGACGATTACCCGAAATTTTGTCAATTATATTTTAAATAATTACCACCGTCAGTTGGGGTGCCAGCCCGAGATCCGACCCTAAAAATATCAGCAAATATAATTGACGAAATTTTTCGCAAATCAAATTTCCAATTTTCCCCCATGTTAACCCTATGGGAAAATGCACGTGCCGATTACCCCAAAACGGGTTAATTATATTTCAAGCGACCGATGCCAGCCGGTAGCTCCCCGATACGGGACCAAACGCTGAAAATGGCAAGAAATTCTACCGTGCCGTTTTCGCGGGGATCAAAATGTCCCAATTTCCGGCAGAAACGCAAATGTCCCCCTAGAGAGGTAGCTCAGGTTGGGATTTTCAATAGAAAATCACAATTCTAAAGAATAGTGATTGTTCTTAATTGAAAAGTCCCAACCTTCGGATACAAAATGACCAAAATCGCGGCAGAAACGCTAAACACCCCCCTAGAGAGGTAGCTCAGGTTGGGATTTTCAATAGAAAATCACAATTCTAAAGAATAGTGATTGTCTAATTGAAAAGTCCCAACCTTCGGATACCCAATCCAACATAAACTGACAAAGTTGTTTATTTGAATATTTCACTATAAAATATCTCCGCAACGGAGGTGCCCAGATTTGCACGTGTGTAGAAAATCACAATTCTAAAGAATAGTGATTGTTCTTAATTGAAAAGTCCCAACCTTCGGATACCCAATCCAACATAAACTGACAAAGTTGTTTATTTGAATATTTCACTATAAAATATCTCCGCAACGGAGGTGCCCAGATTTGCACGTGTGCCACGTGACCACCGGTGGTGTAAACAGGACTTGTCCCCTCACCGACTGACCCAATTTAGTGTTCTTGGCTGGTTCTGTTTCCACGCTATACGGCCACCAGTTGGCCAAAACACCAATATGTGGGAGGTACTTGGCTCAAACACGTGGCCACGTGGCACGTGCCGGACCTCTGACAGCTTAACGGCTCACGCCACGTCATGACCAATACAAGTGGCCATCGGCATGTAAAAGACGACCCCGGCCGGTGTCATCGTCACTGAACAGTGGACGGCTAAAGTCCAAAAACGGGAAAATTTAGGGAAATTTCACCTTTCGAATATATAATTTCCCCAGAATTTTGAATTTTTCATTTTACAAAAAATCCGAGATAGCAGTTTTCTAGCACCGCTCATTCTGTGTCTATACCCGTTTTCAGATCGACTCTATCATAAAAACTGACGGCCTGACGGCTATTTCCCCCATTCCTTGCATTTCACAATGCTAGTATTTTTAAGCACCAAAATTGACCCCGTGCCACGGCACGTGCAATAGCACGTGCGCCACGTGACCACTAGTGCGACAAGCTGGACTCATCTGCTCACCGGCTGCACTGATTTGGTGTCGCTAGGTAGAGTGGTTTCTGAGCCATAGGACCCCAAGTTGGCCAATGTCGGATTTTCCCGGAGGTTACCCCATCAAACACGTTTGCACGTGGCACGTGCTTTTCAATCGCCCCATATCTGACCAATACCATGTGGTAGCCGACACCCAGGTGCACAACATATTGGAAGATTTTCAAAATCTAACGTGGAAATTTTTGTTAAAATCGATTTGAAAATTATTTTTCGAATTCGCCGTAGGCTCAACATGGGGTAACTGTCCTTCCCGATTACCCGAAATTGTACCCTATGATTTTTAAATAATTAACACCAAAAGTTGAGGTGCCAGCCCAAGATCCGACCCTAAAAATATCAGCAAATATAATTGACGAAATTTTTCGCAAATCGAATTTCCAATTTTCCCCCATGTTAACCCTATGGGAAAATGCACGTGCCGATTACCCCAAAACGTGTCAATTATATTTTTTGTAACTTTGCCAGCCGGTAGCTCCCCCACACGGGACCAAACGCTGAAAATGGCAAGAAAATCTAACGAGCCGTTTTCGAGGGTATCAAGATGACCAAAATCGCGGCCGAAACGCTAAACACCCCCCTAGAGAGGTAGCTCAGGTTGGGATTTTCAATAGAAAATCACAATTCTAAAGAATAGTGATTGTTCTTAATTGAAAAGTCCCAACCTTCGGATACGACAGACGACCGCTGCCCCGTCGAACAACAGAACGGACATTGGACAAATTCGGCACAGCGAAATTTCCAGTTTCGTTTGGCACCGGCACGCGCCTCTACCCCACAGCACAACCCCAGCCCAGGCCAGGGACGGTCGATCACACGACAGCAGCGCCGCCCCGCGGCCGGCGGGGGAACCAACTCACGCGAAGTGGTTGCCGGTGGAGTCGCCCATGATGTCGTTCTGGATGAAGTAGCGTTTGAAGAAGTCATACAGCGGCAGCTCGACGCCGACAATGACTGCGGCGCGCTGGGCCGTGGGTCCGACACCCTGAGAACAGAGGGGGACGGTCAGAAAGGGGAGTACCGCAGTGGGCCCAACCCTCTGAGCAAAGGAAAGGACAGGAGGTGGACTGAGTGTCACCGTGAGTCTGACCCTCAGAAAGAAAACCGGGGAGGGGGGACACATCGGAATAGGAAGCGCAGTCCAATTCACGGGGATCGAAAGTCATCACATCATACAGGTCCAAGCACTGCCCCGTCGCTAGAGTCATGCTGCTAAAGAAACCCTGTCCTGGCAGCATTCTTTCCCTCCCCTCCCACATGTCAGAGGATTGCTAGAGCCACACTCAGCACCCCGATCCCCCGCCGGGTCGACTCACCCGCCAGAGGCCGCGCACGCCCTCCTGCTGGTAGATGTCGGAGAAGCAGCGCACCATGCCCTTCTGGCGCACAGAGTCGTTGGCCGCCTGCATCCGCACCTTGAGCACGTCCGTGGGGTTGGCAATCGAGCTGGAGACGACGCCTGCCAACAGAGAGGGGTGTGTTGATGGATCGAGGTCTTCGGAAACCATCGTTTAACTAGTCTCACACCAGCTGCTCGGAGACACGTCGTGGCCAATGGACCCAGGGGGCCGACAGAGGATGATACAAAGAAACAATCCGAAGGTGGTGGGCAGGGGAGAGTGAGAAAATGTTGCAGGAAAAGAAATGTAGAGAATTATGATGATGCGTTAGATGAAGCAATGAAAACCATGTCATATGATAAGACGTCAGGGTCAAGGTCCTGAGTAAAGCGGACTCTGCTTCTGAAGACGCGTCAGGGGCGGGAAGGGAAGGATATCTCCAGGCCAGTCAAAAGCCGGAGAATAGGTATTGTTGCAGAGACGTTATAGAATAGGGCTGAAACTGATCAGCGAAAGGAGAGGGCCGGAAAATCGAAAGAGAAAGGAAGACAAAGAGACGCCGGAGGATGGGGTGACGACATATGAGGACGGTAGTGCTGGACGTATGGAGACCGAGACCCATCTCAGAGGCGGTCATTATTGGTTGGAGGAGGATGAGACCCGTCACCAAGGGGGGTGGGGGAGGCAGCACCGACCACCGTCCGCCTACCGTGCTGTCACGGAGACGAGCAGCCGGCGACGTCACCGCCCCCACCGCACCATCACACACGTCACTGATCGCGCCGCACGATCAGTGACGTCACGATGACGCGGTGACGTCACACGCTGTCGGGAGAACGTCCCACATCATCGTCACATGACACAAGTCAGCACTGGCACAGAATATAAAGCGGCGCCAGCATCACAAGACCCGGGTATCGTGACCAGATAGAGGAGCATTAGCATGGGGCGGCGGTCGGCAACGAATCTGGATGCCCTCTGGTGGTCTTAGAAATGACAGGTTTTGCATATCCACAGGCGGGCACGTATTTATGAGAAGCAGTGTCTGTCGCTGAGGAGTAAAGGGGGGGGGGGGTCTACCGTTTCGTTGCGGTTGCATGCATAGGGCTTGGATAGGAGTGGCTTAGGTCTCGCCTGAACTCTGGTATTTCGCGAGCGGTGACTGTCTGGTCAAAGTATGTAGAGCAGCCAGCTATTTTTAGGCCGTGTTTGCTAACACCGAGACCCTGGCTACTACTGCGCAGAACGGATGGGACCGATTGCTAACTAAAATTCCAATCGAGTTGAAAATAACCGATGAAGAAAGAGCAAAGCGGCAAAATAATTATATCCATGGCGTATATGCAACAACGTCTCAACAGACAACGCAATTGCTATTTGCTGCGTATGCTAGTGAGCTACATTGCTCCTGCTTTCACTGGCGGATCCAAGGGGGGGGGGGGGCACGGGGGCCATGGCCCCCCCCCCAAAGGCCTAAAGTGGCCTGTTTGGCCCCCCCAAAACGCCAGAAAAATTGCTAAGAAAATATACCTTGATGGAGGTTTTTAGCCACTTGGTGAAGTAAAGCTTTCCACAGCATAATATTGAAGCAATATAGTAGCAGTGAGGGTCAGTCAAAAGTTGCGCGAGCGGAGTCGACCTTAAAAAAAAAAGACTGTTGTTGGCACGTGTTTATGGCGCGGCAGCTGGTAGTTGGCGGTGTTTCGCGTGGTGTGGCATCACTGGCGGATCTGGGGGGGAGGGGGGGGGGGGGCACGGGAGCCTGAGGTGCCCCTGACAGGCCCGTGGTGCCCTTGCTAGGCCTGTGGTGCCCCTGGACCCTGGCAGGCAGGCCTGTGATACAGTCCACAGCAGAAGTAATGTGGGGTTTCAGTCATGGGTATGTTCTGCTTCTGAAGCTTAGGAACGATTAGCCAGACTACAATGAAACTTTGAATGTAGCTTATATGTATCGTCACCCTTGCAGCTGCAACTTTAGCTATTGACATCTTCTTTTCAATCACTTCGCATTTAACAATCGCCAGTCAAAGCCAACCGTTGAGTTTGGTAAAACCCTACATTACTTTAGCGGTGGGCTGTACCTCTGGCGGGCCTAGGGTGCCCCTGCTAGGCTGCTGATGCCCCTGGGACCTGACAGGACTGTGGTGCCCCTGACAAGCCTAAAGTGCCCCCAACAGGCCCGTGATGCCCCCGACAGGCCCAAGGTGCCCCTGCGTGATGCCGTGATGCCTGCGAGGCCGGTGGTGCCCCCTGCGAGGCCGGTGGGGCCCCTGACAGGCCCATGGTGCCCCTGCTAGACCGGTGGTGCCCCTGGCAGGCCTGTGGTGCCCCTGCTAGGCCGCTGGTGCTCCTGGGCCCTGACAGGACTGTGGTGCCCCTGACAGGCCCAAGGTGCCCCTGTAAGGCCGGTGGTGCCCCTGTAAGGCCTGTGGTACCCCTGCTAGGCCTCTGGTGTTCCTGACAGGCCCATGGTGCCCCTGCGAGGCCGGCGGCGCCCCTGGCAGGTCTCTGGTGTCCCTGACAGACCTGGGGTGCCCCTGACAAGCCTGTGGGGCCCCTCACAGGCCCGTGGTGCCCTTGCTAGGCCTGTGGTGCCCCTGGCGGGCTGGTGGTGCCCCTACTAGGCCGGTGGTGCCCCTGACAGGCCTGTGGTGCCCCCGGGCACCAAGGGGGTCATGACCCATGTGGCCCCCCTTGGATCTGCCACTGATGCATAATATATTGATTTGTAAAGGCGTTATGGCTTATGCAATATGCAATTGCAGGCACTTGGTATCCCTCACTTATCCCTCATTGGGGCTCTGGCGGGCTCCTGAGGGCCCACGTCTATCTCCGGGAGCCCATATAGACAGGCTCCTTTGGGTCCTTTCAGTACACTATAGCATAAGAGGTCTCCATGCGAGTCCTATACATACATCTGAGGGCGTACCCTGATGTCTGAGGTACCCAACTGCAGCTCCAATGGTCTCTTCTTACACTGGCGGATCCAGGGAGGGGGCATTTAGGGCCATGCCCCCTTCCCAGAGGCCTAAAGTGGCCCGTTTTCCCCCTCCCCCAAACGATAATGAAACATAGTTCAATCAGGGCGTGGCCCAGGAGCCGAGTTAGACAGGGCTGTTTTACCACCTCCCGGCCCGCAAAGGGACCCAAGCACTGACTCGAAGCGGTTTAAAGAGACCCTCCCACCTTCAAAAAAGTTAATGAATTGGCATGAAAGTGATGTCGCTAGGTTCAGAAAGGGCGAAAACGAATATCTACCAAATTTTATCGAAAAATATTCACCGGTTTTCAAGAGATTTGACTTTTATTTTTGTTTACTTTTTGGGATATCCGCTGCTGTTCCTAGCGACTTTATTTGAAAGTGCGGCGTTTGTTGCGCGCAAAGCAGCCTATACCACCGCATGCTACCAAACGTTTTAGTAAAATATTAAAAAATCATTAGATCTCCGCTGACGTCACACATTCAGAGGGGTATCCAAAAGCATTAGCCCCTCTGAATCAAAATGCTGCAATTTTGAAATTCAATATTTCCGATTTAAGGCATTTCTCGATGTTGTGAGTGCGTGCCGAAGCCGGTAATTGTGAGCCAGGGACCCCATTTTGGCTATCTCAGCTCAAATCTAATGTTAAGGTGGGAGGGTCCCTTTAACTGGTCGATAAAAACAATGGTAAGTGTTTACAAAGTAACATAAAGGCATGGGTCGGGTGGGCTACCATTTATATATTTTTCTTTTTAGTTAAAAAATTCATAGTGTCAGGGCTGTGACGAAAAATAAGTGGCCTAAATCCGATGAGAAAACAGGATTTGGGGGTACCCTAGGTTTGGCTCCTGCATGAGTTGGCCCCCCCAAAACGCAAGCCTGGATCCGCCAGTGCCTGCTTTCCGTACTGAAATCATACTGCCTTTAATAAGAATTTTAATAAGGGAACTTTATCAAATAAGGGAACTCCCTGCATTATGTCGACTGCAATATTCCGTTTTCTTTACTTAGGCTATTTCATTCAGTGTCACGAACTTGACCCTGAAGTGCTGCCGTGTCTTGTCCCACTCAAACTGTCATAACCACCGACCAAGTCCGGCAAATGTCCGTCGGTGCCGTACAGGCGACCTTTACAAAATCAATACCACCAATGTGCATATCCCTCGAATGGGGCGTCTCTACGCGGCCGAGCAAGGCCGTGCAGTGCACGGATCGCCGGCACCGCTGGTAACGCACGCACAGAAACCCTCAGCTGCTCTTGTACAGGGACCGGCAGTCGATATCATGTTATCAGTTACTCCTGGACAGGACAGACGGCTAGACTTGGGGTTCGTGTAAAGTCTGTCTTAAAAGTACCGCGCAAAGTGACGGTGGATCCATCAAGCCTGAACGATGAAGGACTGCCAAATTTGAGTCACCGAAACAATGGACATCCTCGTCCATTCCCCAGCTCCATTGGTTCGGTGACTTTCAAATTATAGCAGGCCCTTCCTCGGTCAGGCTTGATGGATCCACCGTCACTTTGCGCGGTACTTTTAAGACAGACTGTACAGTGGCAACTGCGGGTCCCCGTACCAGCGCGGTACCCCTCCCACTGCAGCTCTGGCGACCTTCTGCCCGGAGGCAGACGGGCCCACAAGGCCGCCCTATCGACCCAACACCGGAGGACGCGACACTCGACCTTATTCCGTGACATTGCGTCTAAAGGGTTACTCCCCTACCCTCCCTACCACCGCAGGAAGTCATTACCGACGCACGAGCCACACTACTGTGGTAGCACGCGACGGGTCGACCGGTAACGGGCCTGCCGACACAAACAACCAACGGTCGCGCCATGTAATCACGCGAGTGCGTCCGGCGACCAAGGGAAAGGTCATAGTAAAATTGCAGAAAGTGGGCTATCACCCGACCACTTCAATGCATTCAAATGCCCACTGAGTGGCCACTAGTCCATTGAGTAGCGCCGTAGGTAGGGCAACTTAAACCAAACAGCACACACCAGAGTATGCGCAGTGCGCACCGCCCAGACCGTATTACGGCCCGTTGCCTAGAATGATAGAGCAACACACAGTGACCTGGGGGTAGTGAGGACTCAGTGGGATTAAAAGATATGTCGACAACCCCACATTAATGGTAACTGCTCACAGTGTTCAGTGTGGAGTTAGAAACGAGCTCGCTCCAGTACACAATCCTAAAACATTTCCCGGTTGATAATTTCTCTAAGTGCAGCTAAAACCATCGTCGGTACATTAAATGACTCCATGAGGACCCGGTGACTCGTGGGGCTCATGGTACAAAATCAGTGATATGATCGCTGGACCCAACGGTCATATGTAATGGGGTCACCGGCGACTTACTGTGACGGTAAGGCGACTGCCAGGTCGGTGATACACGACCGAGCACCAAGCGGACTGCAGCCCCAACAGTCAGGTATGGCTCAAACTTCAGAGCGAGTCAGCGTAAACCGTGCTACAGCGTGACATGCGAATACAGTATGTGGTCACTCTTTTTTACCCAGAGCGAGCCAGTGCAGTGTCTGGTAATACGGGAGATGGACAAGCCCGCGCCGCCCAAACGATCCGACGGAACGGTTATGTGACCCAGTATGACCTAATGCGAGCCTCGCCCCACTAATTTACCAAATGCACCACGGAATCTTTGCGTCCACACTCCACATGTGACCTCTTCATAGTATCATGTGGCGTTGCATGTTTCTCTTTAATGTTCCTGTGAGTGTCACGTAATCCCAATGACACCAAATGTGTCTAAAAAAGCATGTGGTGGCCCCGTGCGTCCCGTATTACTCTTGTAGCCCCTATGACATCGTGTGATCCCTTTTTTAACCCACGTGACCCCAAACGACCCCGTATGACCCCCCTGATCCATTTGACCGAACTTCCCGACCCATTTGACCTTATGCAACCCGCCCAGCCCGCGCGTGTTCTCACCAGCGACGATGGCACAGCAGACGTTGGAGAGTAGCGTCTCGTCGGCAGGGTTTGGACATATGACGCCCTTCATGGTGTAGTAGACACCGAACTTGATTGTACCGTAGGTGGACTGACGCAGTACCGCTGGAGAGATCCTGAGAAGAGGTCATCATCGGGTCAGACAGGGGCGAACGTCCGGTCAGAGGGGGTAAAAAACGGGTCAGGGGGAACGCGGGATCAGACAGAGGAAAGCGCACAACGCAGAATAGACAAGTTATGTGTGACTGTTGGGTAGCAAGGGAATGACAATGTTTAGGTCCCCGAGTCTCTCTATTATTCCGAGTAGTGACCAGCAAGACTGTTCCGATTGGGTGGTCTGTACTGTAAGCGATGCGACTGAATGACTGGGCCGTGGTTTGTTTATCAGACGTGACGGCTGGCTGGAGTCGACCGACCATCACTGGACCCGTCGCCTTCAGTTGGAACTTCAGCCCCCAGTCTCAACCACAAATCGGTCTGAGCAACGAGGCGCATGGACGGTCCTGCCATAGGAACCAGCTACACACTGCAGTCGTCAGTGGACTGTAGTAGATTGTTCGCTTGGACACAATGATAACACAGCCATCTCCAGGGAGACGGCCGGGTCAGTTCCCTGCAGCGGAAGGTCGCCGCCCCGACCCGACCCGGGCTGGGCTGGGCTGGGCCGCTCGATCGTTACAGCCCCGGCGGCCGGGACGGGACGGGAGGGGCAGCCGCACCCAGTGACTCGAGGAGGGCGACTGCAGCAGCGCCGGGCGAACGGCGGGTCCGGGACGGACGAACCATGCCGCATTGCGCCGGGACAATGATCCACGAGCAGGTCGATGAAAGCAAAAGGCTGGGCAAAGACTAAGACGACAATATAAAAGACTAAAGTAACACATATTTACCATGTAGAGCAATCATTGATGAAAAGTGCAGCCACATGGCGGTCAATCGCGAGTGCTGTATTTATTTTTAATGTAGAGAAGGATCTACAGAAAGATCCTCTGCCATGTTCATTGTTCATCGATTCTGGCTCCACATAAAAACACACCCCAGTCTCCAGAGTCCGACCATGGAAACAGCGCCTGGACACAATTTGTGCCAAGGAACTAATAGAGCGGCTAACGCAAATCAATTGGGCAGCAAATCGAATAACGCGCTCCGGAAACAAGGACCTAACGTTTTTTGTTATTCAGGGGCGCCACTGCATCAGAATAGCTAACAAACACCAAACGGCCGCGGAATAACAAAGAGGCCACCAAAGCGACGTACGGTTAGTTTCTAGGGGAATCACCACACATAACATGGTGAATGTCTGAAGCTAAATGAGCATAGTTTCTGACAATAGATTGGTTGGGTGACCCTAAGATCTGCAGGCCGCTCTTTACCAGTATCAGTAGTTTGCAAGTTAGTCTAGAGTCGAAATATAAGTTTTCCCTTCATATGATACCTATCAGCAGCAAGCCTGGCACACGATAAACCCGACTTTATGTATTTATGACAGGTCCCACCCGGCGCGGACCAGCCAGCACTCGGACAGTGGTGTCTGTCTGTGGACACACTCAGTGGACACTCGGCACTCACCCTCGGTAGAGTGCCCGCAGTCCCTCCTCCTGGCTAATACGGACGAGCGCGTGGCTCATGCCGCGGTAGCGCAGCTCGCGCAGACCGGCCACTCGCTGGCCCTGCACCTGTAACCGGATCTTTGTAGTGTCGATCGGGAAGGTGCCTGAAACAGACGATAAGGTGCCGTCAGAGAATAGTAGTAGACAGACAGGGATACCAGACAATATACAGAACACAAAAAAACAGTCAACAACAGGTCGCAATAACACACAGGGGACAGAAAATAGCATATAGGAAACCAGACAGCAGACAGGATATAACAGACAGTTGATGCAAGACACATACAATAAACAGACAACAGACGGCAGAGGACATCAGGCATTTGAGACACAGCAGACAGGAGGCACAATGCGTCCCCGACGGCAGTCAGTAGCCGCAGTCGGCGTAGTCAGCACAATCTAGTCTCGGTCAGCACTCAGCTTATCAGCAGCGCTCAGCACTCGGCATTGATCGGGCGCGGTCACTCCGGCGGTAGCGGATAGATAGTAGGTCAGCTGTTGGATACGTGAGATCGGTGATAGGAGTTGTGGCGCGGCGCGTATTATTTAGCTGCGGCGTGTCCGTCCAGCACGGCCGCCCTTTGCGCCGCCAATCGCCGCCTCGCGCAGTGTTTATGTTATTTCTCATGAACGTTTGTTTTCCTGCTTTATATTATTGTAAATTCGTTATTATCGTCACTTCTGTCTTATAGTTTTCAACCGTATTTAATATCTGTCCTTGCTTTAATTTGTTGTAATTTCTAGATTGACTTTTCGCCGTTTCTATATACTCGAATCGTTTTTGATTATGTAAAAAAGTGTTTTAATTTTTGGCTGTGTAGTTACGCCCCCGTTGAGTTCCTGTTCGTTTTGATCTCTATGGTTTTTGGCACGTGCTCTCAGTTAAAATATAAGTTTAGTGTCCGTACGCAGAGTGTCAGAGAGGCTGAGTATTTCGACGAGTTCCTAGTTTTATTTCTCACGTTTTTCTCCCAGTTAAACCCATATCTAACCATCGTTTCACTGTTTATTTCGTTCTTTCATTGTGGGTAATTTCCTCTCCTCCGAACACGCACCTATTTACCCTGAGACCCACATTCTGGTGACCCCGACGTGATTGAAGTGATGAGTTTAACCTGTTGATATATCCTGTGCTTTTGTTGTCATTTTTGTGCATTTTGTTGTTGACCTTGACCTTGCCTGCCCACTCTGACTCGTCATGCCTGACTCTGATACTGACGATGCCGCACGCGCGGTACAGCCAGCCCCTGCCCACCATGTGTCGATCAAGGCACCTGCCTTCATGGAGGGTGCCGTCCAGGGCTGGTTCGCGATCATGGAGGCCCAGTTCCATATCGCTCGCATCACCAATGATACGACCAAGTTTTATCATGTGTTGGCCTCCCTGCCTCCCATGACCGTGTCTAAGCTGGATGGGACAGTCCTCGTCTCCCACAGCTACCAGGCCCTCCAGCAGGCGGTCACAGAGCTCTATGAAAGGAGCAAGCCGGAGCTGTTCGACCAGCTCATCTCCAAGGTCCAGCTGACTGGTCGACCCTCCCTCTACGTGCGGGAGCTGCAGGAGCTGGCTGGCAAGGTGGGAGTCGGGGAGGAGCTGGTGCGCCACAAGCTTCTGCAGTCCCTGCCTCCTGCCGTCGGTGCTGTCCTCGCTGCCCAGCGTGACCTGAGCCTGCAGCAGCTGGGTAAGCTGGCAGACGAGCTGATGCCTCTGCTCCAGACCAGCTGTCTGGCAGCCCCGCAGGCTCAGCTGAGCAGCCACCAGCGCGACCAGCATCGACCACCGCACAGGAGAGGGGAGCAGCAGCAGCACCAGACTGACTACTCGGCGCTGCCGACAGGTCTGCGGCCGTTCCATCCGGACCAGCGCCAGCAGGTCTGCAGGGCCCACCTCTACTTTGGAGCCGAGGCCCGCACCTGCAAGCCCTGGTGCCGGTGGCCCAAGAAGACAACGAACCTGCAGTTGGAGCCATCGTCCCGGCGTGCCTCTCCCGAGCGCCCGGGAAACTAGAGGGGCAGGTCCTCGCCACTGCGACGCGCGGCCTGCCACTCATCCGAGTCGCAGCCCAAGCTGGTTCCAGATCTCTGCAGCTGGTGATCGACACTGGTGCTGGGGTCTCCCTGCTTCCGAAGGAGCTGTTGTTGTTGTTGTTGTTTTTTCCCCACGCAGCAATCGCTACGTAGCCTCTCGGCTCTGGAGGTACCTGGCGGCGG
The DNA here is from genome assembly GCF_019059575.1 of Amphibalanus amphitrite. Taxonomy (NCBI): domain Eukaryota; kingdom Metazoa; phylum Arthropoda; class Thecostraca; order Balanomorpha; family Balanidae; genus Amphibalanus; species Amphibalanus amphitrite. The sequence goes on from NW_024881621.1 coordinate 650,029, forward strand.
CCCCCAGGGCCGCCACCACGCCGCTGCCTCGGACCTCCTCCTCGCTCGGGTGTATGTTGCCTAGATGTCGTAGGCGTAGTCGCATCAGTGCCGGGCAGCGTAGCAGGATGTGTGCCGGCGTGTCTGCCTCCTCTTCGCCACAGCAGCGGCAGCCGGCCGCCCGGCACGTCAGCGAGTTGCACTGCGCGCAGTCCCGGCCGGGGTTCCTGCCGATCCGATGCAGGTACTGCGCAGATCCCGACCAGTGACCAGCGCGCAGTTGGTGCACATCAACCGCCACCTCTCGTGGAGTAGTGCTGGGCAGCGGTGCGGGTAGGTGGCCGTCCATCAGCCGCCTATACCAGCCGTCCGGCCAGTTGCTGATCGCCTCCTTTCTGGCCATCCGGGACGCCGCACGGTACACTGTGCGGACGTCAACCGGGACTCCCTGCTGTGGGAGGGCGGCGGCTTCCTTGGCGATAGCGTCCACCCGCTCATTTCCCTCCAGCTCACAGTGGGACGGCACCCATTGGAGGTGGACCCTACGGTCCCCGCCAGCCACCAGTGCCGCCATGTGCTCCCAGATGGCGGCACCTAGAGGGGACGTCTGGGCCGCTGGTCCTCCTCTCAGCGTCGCAAGTGACGCCTGTGAGTCGGAGCATATGATGATATCCTGTTCGAGGGGTGGGTGCTCCAGGAGATGTCGCACTGCCGTCTTCAGCGCCACCATCTCAGCCCGGTAGCTAGAGCATATTTTTCCCGCCGCCTCTCGCAGAGCTTCCGTCGTTCCGTCTGGGTGTTCGATCAGGACCCCGGCACCGCCATTCGTCACTCCGCCGGTCGCCGACCCGTCGGTCCAGGCCCACGTCGCACACTGGGGGAGCGCTCCCAGGCACGTCTCCGCAGCGCTTCGCCTCATCGACGCGGTCGCTCCGATCGGGAGCGGGCCGATGTCCAGGCGGATCGTCACGTTTTCCGTCGCTGTCCACGGGGGCGGCCTCGTGGCTAGGCGAGCCTCGACGGGTAGCTCCACGCCGGCGCGGTCCCACACCGCTCTCCCTCGGTCTCTCCATCCGGTCACGGACTTGAGGCGCGGCACGAAGGCGGCCTCCGCCACGGCGTGCAGCGGGTCCTCCGGCGGGAGAGAGTGCGCTTTCGCCAGCATGTTCCGAAGGAGCCGAAGGAGCTCGTCCAGGGAGCCGTCTTACAGCCCACTGCAGTCGTCATCACCACTGCCAGTGGAGCACCCCTGCACACCTACGGTGAAGTTCTCCTTTCTTTTTCCATCCCAGCCCTCCGACGATCTTTCCAGTGGACGTTTGTCGTTGCTGATGTTACTGTGCCCCTCCTGGGTCATGATTTCCTTTCCCATCATGAACTGGTTGTTGACTGTGCTTCCCAGACCCTCCTTGACAGTTTGACTTCCCTTCGTTCCCCAGCTGTCCCCACTGACCGTCCAGCTCCAGGTGCCTTCCTGATCAACCAGAGCCCCGATCAGCCGCCCACAGTCCAGGCTCTCCTGCGCCAGTACCCCTCCCTCCTGGAGCCGTTCCAGCCGGGAGAAACCTCGGACGCCAGCCCGATTCCGGCCAGTCATCACATTGACACGGGCAGCTCACCTCCGACGTTCGCCAGCCCGAGACGACTGCCGCCGGACAAGCTGGAGGCTGCCAAGGCCACCTTCAATGCTCTGCTGGAGGCTGGTGTGGTCCGTCCGTCTACCTCTCCATGGTGCTCGCCGCTGCACATGGTTCCCAAGAGGACGCCGGGTGAGTGGCGGGCCACCGGCGACTACCGTGCGCTGAACGCTCAGACGAAGCCGGACCGCTACCCTCTTCCACACCTGCACAGCCTGAGCACGCGTCTGCATGGGATGACTGTGTTCTCCAAAGTCGACCTCCTCCGGGCCTATCACCAGATCCCGATGGCTCGTGAGGACATCGAGAAGACGGCTGTCACCACTCCTTTCGGCGCCTTCGAGTACCTGTATATCCCTCTGGGATTGCGGAACAGTGGCGCCACGTTCCAGCGGGTGATGGATCAGCTGTTTCGCCAGGTCCGCTGTGTCTTCATCTACCTGGACGACATACTGATCTTCTCCCCTGACAGAGACCAGCACGGCCGGGACCTGGATACAGTGTTCAACATTCTCCACCAGCACCGCCTGCGGATCTCACTGGAGAAGTGCAGCTTCTTCCAGGAACAGCTGACGTTCCTGGGTCACACCGTGTCCGCTGGAGGACTCCGGCCTCCAGACGCCAAGATCAAGGAGATCTCCGAGCTGCCGCCTCCCCAGGACACTGCCGGGCTCCGGCGCTTCCTCGGGATGGTCGGTTTCTACCGCCGGATGATGCCCCACTACGCAGAGACCGTCTACCCTCTGACGGAGCTCGTCAGGCTCCACCCGAAGAACCGGCACCTGCCGTGGTCGGAGCCGGAGCTCGCCGCCTTCGCAGCCGTCAAGGCCGCTCTGCAGGACGCCTGCACCATCCGCCACCACCTGCCTGCCTGTGACGAGTACCACCTGGTAACAGACTGTTCACAGGTGGCTGCCGGCGCCGCACTACACCAGATGGTGGAGGGCGAGCCAGTTCCGGTCGGCTTCTTCTCAAAGAAGTTGAGCGAGCAGCAGCGGCGCTACTCGACCTACGACCGGGAGCTGCTGGCGGCCTACCTGGCGGTGCTCCACTTTCGGCACCTGCTGGAGGGACGCCAGGTGACCCTGTTCACCGACCACCGCCCGCTCACCACCGCCTTCCTCAGCCCACACACGGCCAAGTCGGATCGGCAGCAGCGACATTGGAGCGTCATCACCGAGTACGTCTCCGCTGTCCAGTACGTGCGCGGTGCCGACAATGTCGTCGCCGACTGTCTGAGTCGCCCAGACTCCACCGAGGAGCCGCCGGTAGCCGCCGCGCTGCCTGCGCGGACCCCGACGCCCGAGCTGCTGGTCGCTGCGCCGCCGTCTGACGCCGAGCCGCTCACCACCGAGCCGCTCGCCGCCGCGCCGCGCCCGGCCGCCGGGTCGCTGGCAGCCACCGCGCTGTCCGCACCGCCTCCGATCACCGAGCTACTGGTCAGCGTGCCTCCATCGGACGCCGGGTCGCTCGCCACCGAGCCGCCTGCCGCCGTACCGCACCCAGACGCCGGGCCGTCCGCCGCCGCGCCGTGCCCGGCCGCCGCGCCGCGCCCGGCCGCCGCGCCGCGCCCGGCCGCCGCGCCGTGCCCGGCCGCTGCGCGGACCGCAGCCGCCCCACCCGGGGCCGCCGGCGAGCCGCACCGGACCGGCGCTCTGCCGGCCAACACTCAGTCGACTAGTTCAACTGCTGAGACGCCTGTGAACGCCGTCACCGTGGACGCCGCCGATCTACACGCCATCGCCGAGGCCCAGACGAACGACCCGGAGACCGCCTCCTTCCTGGAGCGCCTTGAAACGTTTCCTCTGTCTCCTGGCCTTTCGGTTCTCTGTGATGTTGATCTGACCAACCCCAGACCGTTTGTCCCCGCCTCCCTCCGTTTCCAGGTTTTCCAACGCATCCACGGTCTGGCCCATCCTGGTGTGAAATCATCCGTCCAGCTCATCAAGTCCCGCTACTTCTGGCCCGGAATGGACCGCTGCATCCGCCAGTGGGTTCGTGAGTGTGAGCCCTGCCAATCGTCCAAAGTCCACCGTCACACCAATCGATGTCGTCGATGACAGCGCACATTCCTGGCATCAGGGCCAGTCAATGACAGCACGCCTTTACGTAATTATTTATCTATCGAAAAGCTCATCATTGCGCCGAGAAAACGCCTATGTCGCTCTGTAAGGAGCTGCATCAGAGCCCCGCCCAGCGCAACAGCCTAGCCTGGTGAGGTGTTCATATCACCGACATATCAGCCAGACACTTCCATCATAAATAATTCCCTGGACACCGGCCGGCCAGGGTCACTTCACAATGATCATGTCCCATGAGCGTGTCTTGCACCGACCGGGACTCGGTCCATTTTGAATAAAGCAGCGTCATGAGTCGGGGTATAATACCGTCAACCCCAGAGGTCATGTTACAAGGACGGGAAAGTACCGCTAAAGGGCACCTGACATGTATGCGCTCCCCTAAGACACAGCATCAATAGCACTATAGAGTTTAGTGGTCAATGGTGATCGGCAGACACATCGACGACGCACTGCCAATGATTAGCACTAAGGTATCCCCCGATGGTGCAGCGCTAATGCTGGGCGGTCAGCCCTCGCCCCTGTGACGCAGGCACCGACAGACGCGACTGAAGGCGGATAACACACATATTGGCTGAGCTCGATACGCACTGGAAGGCGGCAAAACACGGGCCCAGAAAAGGTCACACGATCAATACAGGACCAGGAATTGCGTTTATTCTCGTCGGACTTGTGCACAGAGCGTATGATTGGCGTGGTGGTAATGCCCCTTACGAAGTGGATTGGCTTAGCGTCTTCCAATGCAATCATGATTCGTTCGAGTTGAAATGCCGCAACTAGGGACAATGTGGGCAATCATTACGAATTCATTCTTATCAACATCAATATTTGAGACGGACCAAGTAGTCTGAAACAGACAAGTTGATGGGGCAAACTTTGCAGACAATGAGCCTGCCATCTGCATGCAAACTAAATAGACAGCTTCAGCCACAGATTCAGCCTTTGAATTTGATCGGCTACCATCGACATATCTGTCTCAACGTGTGTCAAAGCTCAATGATGTATTAGCGAATTTTTCCGGCTTCTGTTCGCCGTCTGCAAAAATATCTTTCAGCGCACTGCACAGACGCTCGTCCAGTCATGTTGCGGCTTGCGCAAAGGACAGGCCTGGGCCCGTTCGGTCGATATTCAGAAGTTCAGCGTGCGCGGCGTGCCTTCGAAGTTGGCTCTCCGCGAGCTAAGTGGATGTCATTGTGGAGAACAATGTCAAGAACCTTCTGGACTGGAATATTGTATAACAGTGGTTGGTATAATTGGTTGGAGGAATGTCAGGTCTCGGAAGCACGGTTCAACCTTAAGTTGTTGACTAATGCGCTGAGCGAAGCAAACTAGCGTCTCGGTCATATCGGAACAGTTACATACACATGTGATCAAAGGCATTGCGTGATGCACTGATGACTCTGTAAACGCTCCACGTCACGCGGTGTGGGGATACTCACAGAACTCTGCGAAACAGGACGACATGCCACCGTAGAGAAAGGGCCGCCAGTCGCGCCGGGTCGACTGGGGTCCCATCCTAGTTGCCGGCCGCTCCGGCGCGCGCCGCTCTGAAACGCAAAGGCCACACGAGGTCAATGAGGGTCATACTGGCCACACAAGGTGCCATAGAGCCATTTGGGGTTATATGGGTTGATGCGGTCACACATTCGGTCATATAAGGCCCAATGATATTATAACAGGTCACATTGGGTCACATTAGTTTTCCTGCCCAATAGAAATCCAACAAATTATCAGGCAGTCTGAAACATGCTCCAACTGTGTCAAACTGTGTCTTAGGAGTGATGGGGCATAAATCAGAGCACCACCACCCCAGGGCTGCTCCTAGGTCATGATCTGGGCTTACCGAGCACCCCGCAACATAATCACACTGCGCTACTCGAGTTCGATGGGGCGGGTCACAGCCCAAATGTTACGGATTTCTGCACTGATTCGCAAACACAGCCCGCATCCCACAGACAACATATTTCCACGCTGGCTCACGGCCCACTATCAGTCCAGCTCCAGACACAGACACAAGCAATGGCCAGAGGTCAGCGTAGTTCCCTCTCAGTGCCAGCCGCCGGTCAGCCCCGCACCTCGGCAGTAAACACAAACAGTCTCAGGATTGCGGTCACCTCGCTGGTCAGCCGCCAATGATAGCGGAACGGCTATCGGCGCAGCGTAAAACCCACCTCCGGGCCTCTGGGAGCCCCGACCTGCGCCGCTGGCTGCCCACGGTGTGGTCACGAGCTGCACTACGAGTCAGCGAGTCACGAGCTAGCGAGAGACGCAGGGAATGACGAGAGGATACGAGACAGGGTGGCGCTGCCAAAGGAATCTACGAAGCTGTCGGTATGGCACAATCTCATTGATGCGGCGCTATTTCGGTGGTGAGCATCGACATTTGAGAGACCAGCCGAGTGCTGTTTAGGGAAAGCAGAAAGGAGAAACGCCTCACCTGACCAGAAATTAAAATCACTCACGAAATTAATATAACGGCAGTTGGTAATCACTGGTCAGCAGATAGAACAGCTGACTGTTTAACTGACAAAGCAGACACACCCAGATGACATAATCTCAGATCCTATCATACCCAGACCGCCTAGACTGGCTTACATACCGACTTTCTGCCGTCCGCCCAGCCCGCCTACCATCAACACAAACACAGCCTGACCGACCACAGGCCTGCCAGAGCCTCTCGCCGCTCACCGCTCCACGGCGCCGGCGCACGCACTGCTCACCGGGCTGGCTGGCCGAGCGGTTAGAAAACGCCGGGTAATGACTGCTATTATCTTCGTCCTTCGGACGGCAACTAGCTGGACGTAGGTCATTGACACCGCATCGCGCAAAAAGGAATAAGTAAGAACAGAGAGTTCGTTGGGCAGCACAGAGATATCCAAGTCAACGGGGAGACTGGTAGGCAGTCCTTTGGACAGGAACGAGACTCTGCGAAAAAAATCTCAACTGAAACAAGGAAGAAAGAAAGAAGACAGAAGGAACGGAAACTGACCGCTGGATGGCGTAAAAACGGTGAGACAGACCACCAAGCACACAGCCAGTCACACGGACAGATAGGACGGCAGGGGTAAGGTCAGGAGAGGCAGTCGTGCAGCGATGGGCTTCCCCAGCCGTTCAACTCTGTCGGTCGATCGGACCCACACGCCGATCGTTGTATCAGCTGATTGGTTTGGTCCGGTCGGCAGTCCCAAATCGAACAGCTGCTCACAGACTGGTGGTGTGTGGGTTGACTCGACAGTCCACAGGCTGGAGCGCGGGGTGTGTGGGCTGCTCACAGCTGTTCACAGACGTGGGTGGATGGCTCACAGCTGGATAGAGACTGAGGAGTGGGTGGAAATCCCACAGATGTTCAATACTGCTGACCTCAAGGCCGTGTCACTTAGCTGATACTACAACACCGGATTTTTGTTAGTAGAAACAGCTGTCAAGACGGCGTTCCACACGCAGAATACCGACTGCTAGTGAACACTCGTTCAGATCACACCTGAACTGCTCCGAACAGCTGTCCGCCGCACTGAGCACGGGATGACAGCCACTGTTCGGTGATTACACCACTCAAACCCGTCAGCTCTACCCTGAGCGAACAGCTGTCCGTCGCCACGAACACGGACGACGGACCACATTAGAGTGGAAAGCAGCTGTCTGAGGCGGCGAACCGCGTGAAACACGCGAAAACGAGGCTAGTCGAGCCGCGACGAAGAGGCGGAACGATGTCGGGCGAAACGGGCAGAGGCATACCGAGGTGGAGAGAGGCAAGGCAGAACGGTCTCTAACGGCGGGTGAGGACAGCCTCTACGGCGCCGGTGTCGACGTGTGATAGGTACTCAGTAGCTGTCCACATTGTCTGGCCAGACGCCACGAGCGCCGGTGAGCCCATTGACATTTACAGGCGGCGTTAGGCCATGAAGTGTGAAACACACCGCCTTCGAGTGCCAGGCACCGCCACTGTCCGCTCACGACCGTAGACCGAACATGCCCAGAGCAGAGATTCGGCTGGTACGGCGATACGGACAACCGGCCGCAAACATGCACAGAAATATACTCATGAACAAATAATGGGAGCAAAAAGACTGCTGATCAGACTTCCGTGACGGACCGACACGCAACCAACAGAACGGTCGCGGTATGGCCCCGAGCACGCACGCAGAGTCATGACGTTACGCAACGCCAAGGAGAGCACAGGTATTCCTGGCAGGCCTCTCAGCGGTCCGCCTGAGGGGACCGGACCGGGCACTTAAACGCAGTTCACACATGACCGTCAGTCTGTCGGTGTCGGGCCCGTCACCGTCGACCTGACGGCCTGCAGCCCGTCAAACGAAAGTTGAGATTTGGTAGCTCCCATTGGCTGCCATACGTTGTGACAGAAATGGCGCACCATTTTCGAGATGGACGCAGATGGGGGAAGGGGATGGGGGAGGATAGAGGCCGAGAAGTTAAAAATATTCTTTGAATGACAGAAATAAAATACCACACTTTTACATTTTTATGTCAAATAATGCTGCAATTTTATTTTAATGAAAGACACATCGGTTCGCTGACTTAAATCAGGGAGCGAATCTCAAGATATCGTGCCGTAATAAACACTTGCATCTCAACAAATGGATAGAAAATGATATAAATTATCTTAAAAATGCATTTAAGCTTCATGCTGCATGATAACGTTCCTTTTCCTCTTCCTCCAACACGCAGACATTCAAACCGACGGGCCCGTCACCGTCAAAAGTTGAACATTGCTGAACTTTCCAAAGCGACGGCCGTCAGGTCCGGCGCCGGCGCAGTCAGCTGTTGCCGGCCGTCAAACGCTGCCGGTTCACACATGCCCGTCGACCTGACGGCCGTCGCCCCGTCGGTTTCGGCCGTTTTGACGGTGTCGGGCCCGTCACCGGCAGACCTTACGGGCAAGTGTGAACTGCGTTTTACTGACAAGGTCAGCGGGCGCCCCAGCTAACGGAGCTGCTCAGAGCTGTAATGAGGTAGCGGGTTCAAGGACGGGGTGTGGGGTATGTCAGGGCGACGGCGAAACTCATACACCTTCCACAGGGATAAAGGAGTATCGATAACAGATTTACTTACTCATAGGGTTAGCGACAATGCCAGCTGAATGTGTTCAATCGTCCGGTCCCGTTTCCCGTGTTTCCACCTTTGCACAACCTTCACCGTCCTCGGCAAGTGAAGCGTTCTGAATCACGCGCAAAGAAAGATACGCTTTTAACTTCAATCTACTTGGCACTTTCACTGCACTTGTGTCCACGACGAGAACGATATAAATGCCGCTTAAACGCCGGCACTTGGGATCCGACCGTGACCGCGGCAGTTGACAAACTGACAACAGAGCTGCCTCTCGTTCACGGCCGGCTGGCCGGCGAGCCGAGCACGGGGCCGTCCCGCCCCCGTGCCGGCCCGTCACGTGCTCGTACGATCACGTGACCGGTGACGGTGCCAGCCTCCACGCGGCGGCTGCGTGCCTGGCCGGCGCGGCTGCCAGTGGGGTTTCCTGCAGCCGGTGACTGAGCCCGTTCCTGGGATAGTCTGGGATATAGCGGAAGGAGTGGCCAGAGAGGAACTGACCGCCCAAGATAGCCTCTCGAGTTCTGCCGGTGTTTATGGCCGAGGACGGGTGCACTTTCTAGACAATAAAAACATTCCGAACCCCTTCGGCAGACAGTCCCTGACAGCTTACAGCCGGGATCGAATGCGTGAGGTACTGGCGAGGCCGGGGCGGATATAAGGAAACCGTAATAAACAGAGGGGAGAAGCCCCATTGTCCTACACTCCCTGTCCCAGGTCAACAGCGTCCGACAATGCGGCGGCATCTATCCCGCCCGCCTTCTGCGGTATTTAAGACTCCTCTCAGATATCCATAAACGAAAACAGACGTAAACGCATGCTTGTCTCCTGCTACACATGATCTCTACCGACCTCATCTCAGTCTCTGAGACGGGCATCTCATTGCCGCACCGCTTTGAACTCACGTGCCTTTGGCTGAGCCACCATCCACAGGTGCAGTGAACACGTTGAGACACCCACCCATTCGTCCGGACGTCCGCACACCACTAGATGGTGCATATGCGTAAGCTGACGTCAGCCGGCCTTGTGCGTGAGCCCCGCCTCCAGACGGGCCCGTCTGCTCGCGAGTTCTCCCGAAAAGATAAACAGACAGGGTGCAGTGACCAGAGGCATAACGAAGCGATCTAAATCGGTGACCGAGCTGGGTGAAAAAAAGTTGTCTGACGTAGGCAGTGGACGGATGGGCGGCAATGCGTCTCGTCATAATTCACTGCTTCCCAGATGAATTAAAAGCGGGATCTCTTAGATGTATAGAAGCACTAAAATTGTTTAGATTTTTAATTCTGCTACTATTCACACCATTTGTCATCGCTTCCGTGCGTTCGTCAGTTGGTCAGCGGTCAGTACCTACATAGGCGTCGCCAGACATTTCCGGTTGGGGGGGCAAAATCAAGTTTTGTGTTAAATCTTGCCTTCCCCAGCCGTTACTCACTCGTTTTACATATCATTCGACGCGCAATGGTGCGAGGAATCCGATGGTGACAAAGTTTTTATTCTAGCTATAGCATGAATTTTTTTTACAAAAAAAAAAAAATCAAAATTTTGAAATTTCTGGACATAAATGACCGTTAGAATTACAGTGGCTGCGATTGCCGACGCACTGCAGAGGGCCCCAGGGCATATTTTAACATACTGACTGCGTCCCATTTTGGGACGCAGCCCCCTGCCTTTGGGACGTAGCCCTCGCGAAATTTGGACCACTGCGTCCCACACTGAAATGCTACGGTTTCAGCCGAAAAGTGCGAGCAAAAATAAGTAACATGTCTCGGTCTTTTACTGTGTAAAAGATGTTGGCTTTCCGATTGCTTTGTGCCCTGATTTACTATGTACCTAAGCACATACATGCCCTCTCCAGTCCTTGTGCCCTGCCCTACCCTTGGTCATACACCTTATTATGTTCTTCCCTACTATACCTACCCCTAGGATATGTGCCCTGCCCAGTGCCCTGTCCTTAGGTCTTGTACCTTGCCCTGCCCTTTCTTCAGGCCCTGTGCCCTGCTCTGCATTCAGGCCCTGTGCCCCGCTCTGCCCTGCCCTCAAACATGATACTTTACATATTCTGCCTGGAAATTTGATGCGCTGCCTTCCCGTCTTTTGGCCCCGTGCCCTACCCTACCCTAGTTTGGGACCCATGCCCTTCTCTGCCCTCAAGCCTTGTGACACGTCCTGCCATCAGACCCCGTGCCGCTGCCTTGTCTTCAGGTACTGTGCTCTGCCCTGCCATCAGGCCTTGTGCCTTCCCATGTCCTCATGCCCCGGCCCCGCGCCCATCCTCGAGCCTAATGCCTTTCCCTGCCTCAGGCCCTGTCCTGTCATGTTCTGCTTCCAGGCCTCATGTGCATTGCCCTGCCCTTAGACCCTGTGCCCTATTCTGCCATTAAGCCTTATGCGTTGTATCGCCCTCAGGCCCGTGCCCTGCCTCGCCCTAAGTTGCTGTGCTCTGCCCTGTCGTCAGGCCTTGTGCCGTCCCATGCCATCAGACCCTGTGTCCTACTCTGCCCTCAAGCCCTGTATTCTGCATTGCCCTAAGGTCTCGTGTCCCATGCCCGCTCTCAGGCGCTGTGCCCTGCCCTGTCATCAGGCCCTGTGGTGTCTCCCGCCCTCAGGTCCCGTGACCCGTGCCGTTTCCCGTCCTCATGCCCCGTGCCCTTACCTGTCCTCAGAACCCGTGCTTTGTTCTGCCTTCATGCCCTGAGCGGCTGAGCCTTGCCCTGCCCTCAGGCCCCATACCCTGGCCCTGTTTCACCGGTGATAGCAGCACGCTGCTATTACACGTGTCAAATTGGGTTTCCATGGAGACATCAACAGGCCCATTGCTCAAACACTACCACAAGTATGACGTCAGCTCGCGGAATTTGATAGCAGCGTCCGTGAAACACCCCCCACGTCTTGTCATACCTTCGGGGCCCGAAGGTATGACAAGACGTGGGCGGTGTTTCGGGCCTTGTGCCATACCTGTGTCTTATGTCTTGCTCTTCCTTTAGGTACTATTTCTTGCCCTGCTCTAAGATCCTGCGTGTTGCCCTGCCATCAGGTGTGTTGATCATCAGGTGTTCTAAGGCCCTGTGTCTTGCACTTCTCTCCGGCCTTGTGTAATGATAGCCTCAGACCCGCGCCTTGCCTTGCCCTCGGACCCTGCATCCTACCCAGCCCTCAAGTATCCGTCTTATCTTAGCTTCATGGCCTGTGCCCGCCCTGTCCTTAGGGCTCAGACTCTGTGTCCTGCCCTTCCCTAAAGTCCTGTTTAGAGATGTCAAGTTGGAGCCCGGAGGACCGGAGCCTGGCCCAAAATCCGGCCCTACAGGGCTTTTGCATGCACAGTGGATTGTATGAGTGTTTTGAGGTACCTCATCGAAACGCATCGACTGATATGCGACATGATCTATCTTGGTCACGAAATGACCTTAATGTGAGGTCAAGTTCTGACCTTGACATTTCGAGGTAAAAATGAGAGAAGAACGATCGTGCAAACGAAAATTTTCTACCTTTTTTTAGTTCAAAAGCTTTTCATGAAACCTATATTGACAAAAATTGTAATTTTACCCGTTTTTGGCTATGGAGCCTTAACCGTTGATCTGAACTCAATTCTGACGAAATATTGACGAAAGAGCTGTTCAAGATATATCGATTGCTTTTCTCCTATCGATTGCGCCCTCCTAGCTATCATAGTTTTTGAGATACCGGCACGTTTTCCGAAAAAAATATCGCATCATTGCGAAGTTTGACATTTGATGGCATACGGTCAGATCAGGGCCGTCATGGCCGTCTGGCCATAGGAGGATATAGAGGGGGCCACGGGGCCATGCTCCCCCCCCCCCCCAAAGCGCCCGGAAATGGCACAAAATCGACACATTTCTGGGCACAATAATTAAACAAAGGAACTTCCATTGGGAAAAGTTTGGGTTATATTACATGATAGGCAGTAAGGAAGCGAAATCCGAAGCATCCAAAGCATCCGTTCATCCAAAGCATTAATCTATGATGGATTTGTTATGTAGCTTTAAAATCCGATGATTTCTTGTCACAACTTAGGTGGGTACTGTTTGACCTTACGTCATCTAATTATTTCAAACACTTAACACATAGTATCTTCAATGCAAATTGGCAATGTTTCACACGTCAACCTCTATTTTGAATCGATTGATAAGGGTGAAAAACGCATGAAGAGACGTTTGTATCACATTTTAATCATGTGCATATTCATTTTTATTCTCTAAACATAGGTACAATTTGGTGCGTCAAGGGAGGTCAAACACGCCCAACGCCGTTCAGGAAAACGAGTGACTAACAACAATGTAAATGTCATTAAATCGCCGGTTCACCCTTTGAATGCGGATGAAGAACGCACTACGACTGGGCGAATTTCGAGACTGGCCAAAAGCAATCACAGCCCGCTCCCAATATCCCGCTTGCAGTGCCCCTCCAACAGCACAGTACACAATGTATCTGTACATTATCTCACTTGCATTATATACTATTTCGCTTGCAATGTGCCCTTTCCGATCAAAGCGTGTGCCCTATGCCACCTTTGGGACGCAGTGAAAAATCCTTAAAATATGCCCTGGAGGGCCCCTGTGGTCCCCTGGCCCCTGCGCAGACTCTCGTCGCTCATGATCATTACCCAGAAAAGGGTGAAAAACGCTCCATTTGAATCGGATCACCTCGCTAAAACCTCCATTCATGCATCCATGCCGAGGTTTTACGTGAAATGCATAGGACTTATCCCAGTCGCCGATTGTAGCTAAGAACTGGGCATTCGGGCGGCGGAGACTGAGAGTGAATGTCGGAAGTGTGAATCGGAAGTACATCATTCATCCTTGCTGCAGTGAAAAGAAGTGTTTTGTTCACTCGAGTGTGAACAAGAAGTTTCTGGTTTTTCGAGTGAAGGGAAGCGCTGCAAACGCGACCAAAAATATTTAACGGAACCAAAAGTTACGCACGGCATAGCGGCAAGGGATTCCTTAGAGATAGGCTTGCGACTTCCAGGCCATTGCAGGCCACTCAGGGTCAGTGTGGACTCTCAGAAGCCTGCTTAGGATCCCGGAGATCGGCGTGGGTCACCCCAAATATTTACGTGTATATGGTGCTTTAGGGCTTTCCGAGCCTAAGGTGGGCCCGGAAAGCCCTTTAGGGCACACGAGCTTTCAGAAGCCAGTGTGGGCGGCGGGCGCTAAGAGACTTGGCCCAGGGTGAGCCTGGAGCCCTCGAATAACAGTGTGAACCGTCTGGGTCTGTGTCGAATCCCTAAGGACCCTACGTAGGTAGGGACATAAGAAACATGTGTTGCGGCCCTCAAAGGGACACGTGAGTTGTGACCCCTCAGATGCCGGGTTGGGGTTAGTAAAGTCTGCCGCCTCAAAAGTTCGGCTGAACTATCAGAGGCCAGTTGAGGTTTTCAGAAATTTTCGAAGGCATCCTCAAAGATTCGTGTGGCCCTTCAGAGGTCTACGTATGTATAAGGTCCTCAAAGATCCCTGTAATGGGTCCTCAGAGAACGTGGACACCAGTGGGACTCTCAGAGGCCTGTTTGGGCCCTCCGAAAGCTTCTTAGAGCTCAGTGGAACTCCTTAGGAGCCTGTGTGAAAAGCAAGCTCATGAGCCCTGCGGGCCGCGGCACTTGAACGGTACTTGTGCCTGTCGCAGACATTTGACGAGAGTTGAGAAAGATCCCGAAGATTTCGTGTCACGCTTTGAACGAAAAATACAGGGTGCGGAAAAAGTTCTGTCATATCTCCGCATGTCCACAAACAAATGCAACCTGAGCAGCTATATCTAATAAAACCACCAAACACTGGTTTGCCACATCTTACCACATGCTTTCACTCCCCCCTCACTCAATATAACCCCCCTCAGCGGTGATGACCTTCTCCACACAGGGGTTAAAAGACTGGCATGTCTTGAAGATGTAGGCAGGGTCCATCGCCTCCCACGTCTTCACGATGTGCGCCTCGAGAGCCTCCACATTAGGATGGGACACTCCCTGGACCTCCTCCTGCAATACGCTCCAGATGCCGTAGTCGAGGGAGTTCAGGTCGGGTGACTGAGGAGGCCACATCTCCCTGCGCCAGAAATGGGCCTCCCCGAGCTCTTCCGTCAACTTCTGCTGGGTGGAACTTGCAGTGTGCGCGGGCGCTCCGTCCTGCTGGAGCACAAAATTGCCGAGTGGGTAGGTCTTCAGGATCCATGGGATGACGTCATTGTTCAGCAGACGTTCGTACACCACCCTCTTCACCTTCTCATTGGCATCAATGAAGAGCATCGGGCACTTCTTGCCGTCCGAACCCACCACGCCGAGCACCATCACCTTGTGTGGATGTTTATTCACCGGATTGAATCGAACCATCGGATCGACAGTCTCCCCCTTGGTCTCCCCTGCTCGTGTTTTGGCTTTAATGCGCATGACTGTTCGCCAGGTGACTCCACATTTTGCCGTAACCTGCTTATCGGTCATGCCCGATTTGGCCGCCGCGCGCAGGCACCCAGCGACGAGGCGTCGTTTAGCCTGCCTTTTCATGACTGACCGTGAATGGCTGGTAGTTTCTGCCCTCCGGCCAGGTGGCTAGGTCACCCAAGGTCACGCCTGCGGCTATTCGCTGCCCAGAACTCAACTGCAGCGCTCGTAGGCGAGATTAGCATGCATATGACAGAACTTTTTCCGCACCCTGTATGTGTCAGCACTCCAAAACTTATGAAAATCAGCTACAAAATGTAATAAAGAACCAACTAGGAACATGGAATGAATCATAGCATTGACATTTCTTAGTCTGGAGTCTGAGTCTTGAAGATTTTGGCGACTGCGACTCTGACTTTGGTTTGAACTGCACGCTCCAACAGAGTCTGACCTCACGGGCATTCTTAGAAAGGTACCTCCATTTTTTCCCCGACTCCAAAATCTCATCGGATCTGTATCGATCTCAGGGGGTGCCCCGTCCGAGGTTGGGGGGGGGGGCAAGCTGCCCCGCTTGCCCCCCCGTGGCGACGCTAATGGGTCAGTATCCGTGAAACTGTCTCCTACCGGACACGGGCACAGTGACCGGTCAGTGCCCTGGGTCACACCCCCGTTCAATGACCGGTCAGCAAACCATTTGACACACCCCACACCATTGACAGACGCGGTGCGGGGACAGCGCCCGTCTGTGCCCTCGACGGTATGGGGGCAGCGGCGGGCGCCAAGGTCAGGGCGGCACCCCCGCCCCAGTCCGTCCGCGCCTGTGTGTGAGTGCGCGCCGTCTCCGGGCAGGGTCGAGCTGATGGCTCCACGCCAGACCCTCGAGCAGTCGGAGTCGGAGGCTTCTAAAACGGCCAGTCGGCACGCCACCGACGCCACGCACCGGCACGAAAATGGCCCGCGCGGCAAGGCAAGGCGCGACTGGGAAACAGAACGGGAAAGAGAGACACGGCACACGGCGTGATCGAGCCGTGGACTGCACGACATCCCCGCGTAATACTGCAGAACAGCTCTCCATTTCAGGCACCACCGGCAAAACCAAACGACTGGATGTCAGTTAGATAATATAAAATAGAAACTAAGACAAAACAGGCGCATTAAGGGCTCATATGGAGGGCGCCTACTTGTGCTCGGCAACACCCGTTACCATAACGTTCGGCCATGACAGGACAGACATAAATATATGACAGGGTGAGAGATCAGCTAATTCAGCGATGGAGAGATAGTTGCCTGAGATCGGTCACTTTTCAGCGCTGCCAACAATTTGATAGCTTGAAGCACAGCTCCGACAGATACAACCGTAGAATATCGCATTACGTCTTACCAGGACCAGACGCCAAGATTGCTGATCGGGCATTACACGCATCAATAAGGGCAGACCAAGCGGAAACCATCTTTTCCTCGTTAATTCCAGCTGAGAGCTTCCGCTACTCACGAGGCATTAGAAACTTGTGCGACGCCACAAGCCGATGAGTGGATCGGACTACAGCGGACGAAAGCACCAAAGCGGAAGAAAACACCAGCGGGCGATGACGCTGGGACGGACAGGTATCAGGACTCAGGATCGATCGATCCGATACTTATCGAGAGGTGCGCTGGATTAAATGTCCTGCATTTATCCCATATTAGAGACTGATAAACCTGGGTCAAACCTGCGTGTGTCAATGTAAGTACCGTTTGTGCAGTACCGCAGAATTAAGAGCATTATGAACCACCCAAACAAAAGAAAAAAGAAAAAAAAGCAACGCCAGACCTTCGCTCATCGGAACTACCTCATCTGTTGACTTTTTGCTGGAGATGTTGATGGTCCTCTGTGGCAGCGAATGTTGATGGTCCGCTGTGCTGATGGTTTCCGTCGCTGTTGATGGTTCAGATGCTGCCGTTTTTATGTCCCTCCGCCACTCTTGTGGCTCCCCTACAGTTGTTGATGCTCCCGTGCCGCCACTGCTTATGATCATCATGACAACGATGCCATTCATCCAGTCGAAGAAGAGAACAATCGCAGTTCTCGTCAGGTCTCGACTTTCTGGGACCCGAGGGATACCCATGGGCCACGGCACACAGCGATATCAGTGAATAAGTTAGATCGAGGCGTCGAACGTAACTCCCATCGCCCTAGATATCGACATCCATGGCCTCTCCAAGGTTCGAGGAAGCGGCGCCGCCCTGCCGACCGGGCGGCAGCAGCTGTATTGATCTCAGAGGATAGAGTTAGAGAGTGAAGAGCGGTGGGGGCGGGTCACCAACCGAGTTCGCTCACCCTCTCAGAACTTCATTGATCTGAAGGTGGCAGGCGGCCGCTCTTACTCGGAGGATACCAATGAGCTCTCCTACGCAGATTGCCTGGACATAAGCGAGTGCAACAATTTCATCTGTTCTGTTCTGTTCAGCACAACTCAGACTATCAGTCCAAAACCCCAGTCCACGGCTCCAGCACCCGTAATGCCGTCCACGGCTACAAGCTGACACGCCCATTGCCGATGCTAGTCCACATCGCTGCACGAGGGGTAACGGGTGACGGCGACCGACCCAGCCCACTGCCCAGTTGCGACCTCCATCGATCGACAAGGCCGTCCGACATCAATGCCGGCGCGCTTATGTGTCCGGACACTGAGTCATAGAGCCGTGACAATCACTAATGCAGCGCTGATGCCCGTGTCGATATTGGTAGTGTGACGTCAGAGCAGCGTGCTGATCTGAACACAGCGATTAATTGGACGATCGGCGGGGGTTACGTAACAAGTGGGAGGGTGTGGAGGGTGTTAAGTTTGCATAATGAATTAATATTTTTCATGTAACTTTAAAGTGTATCTTAATTTGCTTTTGGTTTGTAACTTGTGTTAACGGCTGGGCCCCGGTTATCGCTCCTGCGCGCCGCCCGGCCGCCGCGGCGGGCCGCCGCATTGCGGTACAGCCTAACTTGTCAGGGCGCCGCCGATTGCCGCGGCCCTGCGTGTGCTGATTGGTCGGCGGCTGACCACGTGTGGTGAGGCGATGTCGGGTCGTGTCGTGCCGGCGGAGGGCAGTCGCGCAACAGTCCTTGCTGCGGCTGGGTGTGTTGGGCTCTCGAATCTATATCCGTTTGCGGGGCGTTGGCAGGCTCGTCTGTGGGCAGTCTGTCGGCGTTCCCCGCGGCGCATATGCATTCGAGAATCTAAATTGGAGACTACGTCTGTCGGCTAGCCTCCACCCCACACCCATTTTGTCCCGACCACCAAAACACAGCGCCATTAATGCGGCAGTTAAAACGTGAACGTCTGTGGGCTGATCGTCTGCTGCTATTAATGGTGCTGTATTGAAATTAACCATTTAGCGTGCCAAGTACGGGCGCTCATAATTATACGGCTGTGAGCCTATTAAAGGGTTGGTAATTGCGGGGTAGCGCTCGAGCCTATCTCGAGTATTTACTTGTACCCATTTAAGGATCGAGTCGGCACTGTGGCCGCATCTGTTTAGTGCGATTGGCGACCCCTGAAGCGCGGACGGCAGGGTCACTGTTTTCTCCGGTGTTTAGAGCTGGGTTTGCCAGGACTTTGATTAAAATACATCCGCTTGGTGTATTTATAACTTTTTTTTGGGTTTCATTCGCTACACATTCGACTTGGAATCGCAACATAGTCCACCGGGGCCGGATCATTTATTCAGTGGAGGACACAGTCCCCAAGGCTACCGGTATTAAATTTTGTTAAATTTTGTTAAGTCCACTGGGTAAATTGATAGTTTGTTTTTGAACATACAGTCCACTTTGTACTTTGATTTAGTTCCCATTTCACTCAAACATGGAGGAGCTACTGGCTGCTAGGTCGCGTCTGCGCACAAAGGCTACTAAAGCGTGCAACGATCTCCGAGCCTACAGGGAGGGAGATCGGAAAGCGCTAGACCCGGACCAACTTGCCCTAAAACTTCACCATGTGGAGAAGATCCAGACTCAGTTGCAGGGCTTGCAGGTCCAGCTGGACAAACAGGGTCAGGCCGATGAGACAAAGCATGTTCAGACTCTGGAGGATGAGGCTTTCCTCGGTTCTCGCCTCTTGACTCGCCTCGAGAAGGCAGAGGAGGCCCAGTTCAGGGCAGAGTCGATGAAGGCAGCTGGTAGCGCCGATTTGAAATCATCTCTCACCGTGGCGATTCCCACATTCGATGGTGATGTGATGAGATGGCCCGAGTTCTGGGAACTGTTTTTGATTTCTGTTCACGACAACCCTGGCTACGCAAACGTTCAGAGATTCGTGATCCTCAAGTCGCATCTCGCCGGTGCGGCATTGAGGGCCATCCAGGGCATCCCAGTCACGGGTGACGGGTATGTGCAGGCGGTGTCAGCTCTGAAAGCGCGATTTGACCTCGAGAATGTGCGACGGGAGACTCTCTTGAAGGAGCTGATGAACATGTCATCAGTCCGCCACGGTGACTTGAAGGCCATGCGATCCTTCATAGATCACCTGTCTGCGCACACGAGAGCTCTCAGCACTCTGGGTGTCTCCTCAGAGAGCCTATCCAGCCTGCTGCTGCCCATGGTGAAGGGCAATATCCCCGAAGACTGGCGTCTGGAGTGGGCCCGGCGATCGAGTCACCACTTTGACGACTTCCTGGTGTTTTTGAAGGAGGAAATTCGGGTCAGAGAGCTTGCTAGGGGCCCGAATAGTGAATGCTCTGCTGTTGACCCACCAGCAACGTTCTCGGTGACCACCAGAGACCTCGACTCTGAACACCTGGCCAGGGAATGTCTGGGCAGTCCGTGTGCTGAGCGTGGCCGCCAGCATCACTCGCTGCTGCATGATGCGGAGTTTGGAACGCAGCGTTCACCCTCAGCAGTTTCTGAGTTGAGCCCTGATGCTGAACCACTCCAGCCTCCTGAGCCTCCTGCTCCGGGTACTTGTGCAGAGGCTGAGACGCACGGTGTTGAGCTGCCCAGTCGTCACCGATATAATGTCAGCTCTACAAGAAAGAGCTTCTTGCAAACCGCTGCTGTTGTGGCAGCAGGTCCCAATGGCCGCACGCCGGCACGTGATCTCCTTGATGGAGGATCTGACGCCTCCTATGTCAGGAGCTCCCTGGCTCTGGGGCTGGGACTACCTGAGAAGGGCTCCGACACATTTGCCTGTATCGGGTTCCATGAGAGAACCGAGCAGCCTTGCGCCTATGATCGAGATGAGGTTGATATTGAAAGTCGTTTCGAAAGCCCGTCAGTCAAACTTGACATGAAGAGCACAGACGTGCTGTGCTCATCGCTCCCAGCTGCTCAGCCACCTCGGTTGCCGTCTGAGATCCAGACGGCTGATGATTTCCGGGGCGGTGAGGTTGACGTCCTCGTAGCGGCTGATGACGTGCATCAGTTCGTCCTACAGGATCAGTTGGAGGCTGATGGGCTGAGAGCCATCGATACTATTTTTGACTATGGGCTGAAAGGTGGAGACAATGATGGTCTCCACACGAGCCAGTGCCCTTCTAGTCGGCCCGATGCTGCTGACTGGGACGCGAGCCCAACTGGCATTCATGACAATGAGCTGAACGACTCTCGCTCCAACTCACAACTGATGTGGAGTGAGAAGTTCCACGAGCCGCCCCCGATTTGGGGCTCTGACGAGAGGCCGACATATGGCCGCCGCTCCCGGCCGTCGTGGTGCCGTGAGGCGCCCTCGATCGTCGGCCCCCGACCCATCCCGTCGGTGCAGAGGAAGCACCCCGGCGGGATCTGGCGGTGGCATCGGTGGCGCCGTCGAGGGTGAACCCACCGCAACGCGCCCCAGTGAGGTTCATCCCCGAGGCTGTCCCATGGTGGGGAGGCTTTTGGCAGTGATTCGTGGGGTCTGAGAAGCATAGTAGGGTAACTGTAGGATAAGCAAGTTAAGTGTTTATATTATTTGGTCGCAGAAAGGCTATCTAGGCGGTAGAAGGATGGCAAGCTCAGTCTGTCGGCTGAGTGCGTGGCAGCTTGGCAGCGCCATGTTGCCGCTGGATTATGCGATCTGCTGTTCTCGCTACTCACGAATCTTTCTTGTCTTTTTAGTATCATCGTTGACGTCCTGGAGATGCTTCAGAAGGACGACCACCGGTCGCAGCGGGAGGCCGTCCGGGTGATGGTGATCCTGAACCTGACGTCGGGCGGCTCCCAGGAGCTGGTGGCGGAGCTGTACCGACTGGGCGCCGCCAAGCCTCGCTGTGACCTGCTGGCCGCCGGGGACGTCAACCTCATCTTGGTCTTCCCGGACGCGCTGTCGAACGTGCTGAGGTGCGCCGAGCAGGTGGACCGGGAGGGCACCGTGGCTCTCCAGGTGGATGAGTGCGGCGGCCTGGACCGCATCGAGTCGCTGCAGACGTACGAGGACGAGCCGTCCTCATCATCGGCAGGCACTTCGACGATGACGACGAGGAGGACGCTGAGGTGGCGCCGACACAGACGCGGCCACGGCCGGCGACCTCCAGTTCTGCGGCGGTCTGCGCAGGACAGTCATGGGAGTGGTGCGCCGGTGATGTGCTAAAGCGGACTTTAGTTATGAAAATGGGGCAAGCCCCATTTTGGTGGGGAGTATGTTAAGTTTGCATAATGAATTAATATTTTTCATGTAACTTTAAAGTGTATCTTAATTTGCTTTTGGTTTGTAACTTGTGTTAACGGCTGGGCCCCGGTTATCGCTCCTGCGCGCCGCCCGGCCGCCGCGGCGGGCCGCCGCATTGCGGTACAGCCTAACTTGTCAGGGCGCCGCCGATTGCCGCGGCCCTGCGTGTGCTGATTGGTCGGCGGCTGACCACGTGTGGTGAGGCGATGTCGGGTCGTGTCGTGCCGGCGGAGGGCAGTCGCGCAACAGTCCTTGCTGCGGCTGGGTGTGTTGGGCTCTCGAATCTATATCCGTTTGCGGGGCGTTGGCAGGCTCGTCTGTGGGCAGTCTGTCGGCGTTCCCCGCGGCGCATATGCATTCGAGAATCTAAATTGGAGACTACGTCTGTCGGCTAGCCTCCACCCCACACCCATTTTGTCCCGACCACCAAAACACAGCGCCATTAATGCGGCAGTTAAAACGTGAACGTCTGTGGGCTGATCGTCTGCTGCTATTAATGGTGCTGTATTGAAATTAACCATTTAGCGTGCCAAGTACGGGCGCTCATAATTATACGGCTGTGAGCCTATTAAAGGGTTGGTAATTGCGGGGTAGCGCTCGAGCCTATCTCGAGTATTTACTTGTACCCATTTAAGGATCGAGTCGGCACTGTGGCCGCATCTGTTTAGTGCGATTGGCGACCCCTGAAGCGCGGACGGCAGGGTCACTGTTTTCTCCGGTGTTTAGAGCTGGGTTTGCCAGGACTTTGATTAAAATACATCCGCTTGGTGTATTTATAACTTTTTTTTGGGTTTCATTCGCTACACATTCGACTTGGAATCGCAACAGAGGGGCGGGAGGGTGTGGAGGGGCGGGAGGGGAAGAGGATGAGGATGGTGGTCGACAGCATGGTCCCAGAGGACCCTGAGATGGTTCAAAGATCGGTCAGTGACCCAAGCGACTACGTCCTCCCCGTCCTTCCACAAGAGGTAGTCGTCTCACAGGATTGCCAGTCTGCCCAAGCGAGCCAGACGGCGTTTTTGTTGCCCGTAAAAAAGCCAGACAGGTCCTCAAGAATCAATACAAACTGGGCAAAGTTCAACTCACGAAGTTTTTGTTACACCTAGATACACTATAAGCAAAGATGGCAATTAAGCATGACATTCCAATTCGGATCGAGCAGCTGATTCGCTGTGTCTACGCAAGTAATACCGAGAAGCCGTTTCTCGCAGTACCACTGTAAACACAGCTCGGGTCCTCGACGGCCGGCGGACCGGCTGCTTACTCACCGGAGTAATGCGCAGCGCCCGGCGTCGGCCGACTCTTCACCGTCACCTGACCTGACCTGACCCGGTGTCCCAGGACACGACACCCACACCCTCACTGACCGCCGCCCACCGCTCGTCTGGCAGGTCCGACCGACCGCCGACGGCACCGACTGACCCCTCCCCCGCCGACGCCGACGAGCGACGACCCCGTGCGCTACTAAAGGTCAGCCCCGCCCGCCCGACGTCCGGTCACTTGACCTTCCTCACCCAGAGCACGGAGAGCACGCCTGATCTGGTGTGATCTCATTCAGAGGCCATAACCAGGTGATCGCGTCTGACCACGTAACTCCGAATAACACCCCTGATACACCGGCTACCTCACTGACTCAGGAATCAGGATATAAAACAACAAGAAAAATTATAGTAACAACGTAAATAAGAATGCAAGAAAATGAGAAAATGACAATCAAATGAACTGGAAACAAATCAACCAACCAGCTCTCGCGTATACTCCCGGCTACACTACCAGAGCAGTCTGCGTAATCCGAAGATACGAAATTTCCACAGAGCAGTTCGACAAGCCTGCGGTTAGCGGTAGACAGTTCATCGCTCAACAGTATTGATCGCGACGAGCTAACGGTAACCATTCCGCGAAACGTCCACTCCCTCAACTCGATAAAGCTCCAATTTTCCCCGAAAAGTGATACGACGAAGGCAATGCCAAGTAACGAGACGGCCAGCGTATCCTCCCGAAGGACGAAAGCGACAAGCGGTGCCACACTTGAAGAGATCACGAGACGAGACAAGATCGAGGGCTATCCGTGAGATAGGTAATTACGCTGTGGACAGTGGCCGTCACGCTTTGTCATCTGTGGACTGCGATGGCGCGCGATACAATCTACGGCAATTTGTTTATATTGAGCTTGCTCAAACCTTGTAGTCCTTAGATTGGCTCCCCTGTCCGTCCAATCTGCGTCATCAATATCATGAGTTTCGTCACGACTGTTGATGACATTATCAGAATCCACACTTCGATAGCGTCACCCCGGACCAACGAGCCTGAGCGGCTGAGGGATCAACAGAAACCTGCCAGCTTGACACGGTGCACCATCCACCGTATACCCAGATAGTCAATGTAAGCTCAGTGTGACTTCGATTTCAACACAAACTTCTGGTAATGATAGACAGAGCTCGTCCTTGAGTCCAACAACAATGTTGAGTGCTAGCCCAACAATAGTGCTAGGTGACTTAAATCGCCACTGAATTGTCTATGGGCCCAGGTAAGCCGGTTACGCTCACTCTCCAATGGTCGCTCAGCGGCAGGGTACACCCGTGGCTGCTGCGTCAATGGTATGCGTCGACACCACCCCGCGTCGCAGCATGGTTCGACCGCGCCTGCATGGGCGATCGGGCCAATTCCCTGCGGGCGGGCGATACTCTTTGACGGACCACAGCCGCCGTGGGTGTACGAGTCTCTGGTCTGGTCCTCGTAGTCTGGTCCACACGGCGCGCACCGCAGGCCGGTCTGCCAGCGGCGCCGGCGGAGGGCGGACGTAGAGCAGGCGCGGTGTCGCAACTCTGTGCCAGCGGCACGGCGCAGCGGTCCACAGTGCCGGCGGCGGCCGGCGACCGAGGGCGGTCAGCAGCGCGGTCCAGAAGAGGAGCTTACCAAACGGAACAGTCGACGGCAGCTTACAGCCGATACAGCTCTGTATAGTAAAGCGACAAGTGACAACAGACAACGAAAACTACTTGAAAATGTCTTACAATAAGACACGTTAAACCTTGCTACGTGCCAGTAGCAAACGAATGAAGCAGCTCAAAGAACTGTTGGCCAAAAAGCCAAACGCTGGTTTAGTGCTAATGGAAGTTATCACATCAGGAAAATGGTTATTATTATATTACATAAGTTAATATGGAGAGTGGGCTGCTTCACGGAGCCATGCAGGCAGAGATTCAAACCCGGGATTACAGCCAACGCGTGCATAAAGAGTAAAATATCCTCACGAACACCAGAATATGCAGATTGCAGATCCTTGGAGCGGGCAGGCGCGCTGATTTGATAAACATTGTCTTCAGGGATGCGGAGCCGTGGAAATTTCAGACGGCTCCGGCTCCGGCTCCGGCTCCGGAGAAAAAAATCGGCTCCGGCTCCGGCTCCGGCTCCGGGTGAAATGTTATGGCGGCTCCGGCTCCGGCTCCGGCTCCGAGTAAAATGGTCCGGCTCCGGCGGCTCCGGCTCCGGCGGCTCCGGCTCCGACTCAGTACATCCCCTATGCAATCAATTAAATACGGGTGGAAGAAAAATTGGATTGGTTATACGCGTTACTCTTTGCCATGACCGGCTCATGACCGCGTCCCCGCGCAAACGCACCTCGGAGAGAACTGGCAGAACAAAGGACTAGGAAGCGATGGCATTGGAAACGCAGTCGCCGCGAATCGGAGTTCACTGAACCATCGTAAGCTGACACCCGTCTCGGCAGAGACGGTGCTGGGAGTCGCAGTCCACTGCACTGGCTTGAAAACAATGGCCGTCACCTGATGACCGGTCCTCATGTTCTGGGGATGCAGTAGACGTGGGGGGGGGGGAGGAGCAGACAGGAAGTTGATTGCGTACTGTGGGATACTGGGGATATTCGGCTTTTTTCATTCACTTGATGGCCCATGACGTAAGTACATACCAAATGTTTCACTGCCTTGTACTGTCAAACCGAACTAGGTTAATTATTTTTTTCCTCTTCAAAAAATAAAAAGGAGCCGGAGTCGCCCCCTTTTTTGGCGGCTCCGGCTCCGGCTCCGGCTCCGGTCTATATTGTTTCACGGCTCCGGCTCCGGCTCCGGCTCCGGGCAAAATATGCCGGCTCCGGCGGCTCCGGCTCCGACTCCGGCTCCGGCTCCGCATCCCTGATTGTCTTCTCAGTAGGCCCGGGACTCTGTTACACAAACTCATCTCTAAACAGTCGATAGATTAGAACACGCAGTTTCCGCAACAAAACACAGGTGTGATGAAACCACGAACGAAAAGTCACATGCAATCAAGGAGAGCGAACGTGATCAAAACAAGTGCTTATTCAGACTCGGCTGGTGCTACCGCTGAGTGCTGACCTAGCCACCGTTTGTGGGTCGAGTGCTGAGCGGCTGGCAACCACCGACCGGCGCTTTGGCGCCACTCCAGGAGCGCGGGCCATCAGTAGTGGTGTGGTGTGAGCAGGACAGCACCACCGCCAGGGCGGGGCCGACACCAGCTTTTGGCAATGGTAGTGACTGAGCAGGACAGAGCCGCCACGGACGGCCGATGCCACTTTCCTGGTGTGAACGGTCTTTCCCGACGGGTTAGAATGCTCTATGTACGTTGGTCCACGTCAGCGGTCGAACGGATCTGGGCCAGTTCATATCGGCTCACGGTGGGGAATGGTCAGCCGGGTGGATAATTAAAACTTGCTTGTGCTAGACACTTACTTTTTTTCTAACTACACCGCCTCCTTGAATTACTTGAATCAGAATGAACTAACTACTTGAATGAATGGATGCCACAAAACTGCCTCATTTCAGTTTTCACTACCACTGTTTGTTGGTTTTTAAATAAAATGGCAGAAACTAACCCCGCGTTCGATGTCTCTCGGACGGCGAAGATTCTACGCCGTCCGGCCAATCACGTTCTATAACCGCAGCCGAGCCCCCGCTGACCTTGGACGGGATTGGCCGGACGACGTAGAATCTTCGTCGTCCGAGAGACATCGAACGCAGGGTAATTATGCCTGTTTTTAATATCATCCAGTGGGCAATCCCACAGAATAGCTCATTGAGCAGGGGACAAGACAGAATTTGATAATGCAGCTTATTATAGGTTAACCTTAAGTCATTATGAGCTGTCAGTGTGTAATAACCGTATAAACTCATCACAAGTTTTTAACTTGTAAAAATGTATGGGAATCTAATATCCCAGCCCAACCCAAACCAGAGTCCAGAATCACTTTTTTCTGAAACATCACTGCACCACAACACTTCCAAAACAATGCTTGGGTCATGGGCATGGCGCATATTTTTTAATGAAGTCCCAGCCAACATGCCCATGGCATATGGGGCCATGGGCCCCATATGAGTAGTTGATGGGCATGGTGGGCTAGGTGGGCCATGGGCTACCGCTAGAGATGGGCAGATATGTGGGCCCCACATGAGCTGCCCATGTATTTTTTGACATGCATAGTCCTTGGAAATGAGATTGTCTGCACCATATAGGAGGGCATACCCAGGAATTTTGGTGAACATATATTTTTGCAAGCATTCATGCGGTGTTCCCGTATGGTGGGGTAAACGTGGGCACTGTGTGGGCATAGTGGGGTTAAGGTGGGCTGGATGTGGGCAGCCATATGGGGCCCATGTGGGCCCCATATGGTACCCACCTTGAGCCCATGTGGGTCAGCCCAGGTGGGTCCCACCATTTTTCCAGGGACAAATTTATGTGGGCCCCACCAAGTGGCCCACCTTGGCCCAATGTGGGGCCAATGTAATAATGCTGGCTGGGGTACCCCCGCGTGAAGCACAATTGACCATATATGGAAGTGGCCATGTTGCTACATCATTGTCTACACAACTGATGCATGAGAGACCCAGGTACAAAGTCAGTAGGGTCAGCCAAATAATCAGCCTTGTGTTGTAATTTTCCACATCAAAGTCAAAGTGGAAATATCTACCCTTGGTGGTAAACATTTAAGGATTGCTTATGCCTTATATTCAGTGCACTCGGGCAGTGGTGCCGATTCCCAGTCTGCTAGGTTGGGACTGGTGCAGACTGCAGATTTGTCAGTTGACACCCTACTCCTAGCTAGTGGAACTGGTCAACCCTGTTTCCACGCTTTGTAGTCTGTAACATTCGTCATTCCTAAATCCTAGCAAAAGGGTTTGCAGTCTGCACCACAGGTGGTGGAGCTGATCATATGATTGTTTAACCCGCGCCGGGCCGGGGGGGGTTTGCCCCTGCAGTTTTTCGCAGATATCTCAAAAACGGCGGCGCTCCGCGCCGCCGTTTTTGCCACACCTGTTCGTGCATCTTTTCCACACATGTTGTGAAAATTTCAGACCCAGGTCACCTTAGGTCAGGTCACCAGGTCACGCCAAGTGACCTCACCTCAGAAAAAATAAGAATGGTCGTCATAGCTACACCGATTGATCGATTGTCTTGAAACTTTCAGCGATTGATTAGAGCAACATTATCTATAAAATGTATATCTCGGAATTTTGATATCGGTGACCTAAGGTCAGGTCAATTTTGCGACTTCTCCATTATAAGTCAATGGGAGAAAATTGAAAAGCGTCTGTTTTGCACAAACGTTATGCTAGACACTCTCAAACATCGAGATGTAGGTAAAATGGACACACTGAACCGGAAAATGGCAACTGTGACCCCTCGTTATGTCCCCGAGGTCATCTCAGGTCACGAACAGAATCTAACAGTTTTTCGCTAATAACTTCTGATAGAGACATGCTAGAGCGCTGAAAACGCCTTAGATGTGTTCGGCTCGACGTTGCGGATCGACTGATATGCAACATGACCTTTTCCGGTCAGGTCATGACCTTGACCTGAGGTCAAATTTTCAAGTTAACCTTTCAAGGTCAAATTATAGTTCATTCGACGCGTCTCGACGAGAGGAACACGATGGTGGCAAAAGTAATGTCATGACTCTTTTGAGTCAAAAGTTATTGCCGAAAAAACGTTTTTCGTAAAAACGGATATTTTTGAAGTTTTTGCCCTCTGGAGGCTAAACCGTTGACCTGAGGTCAAATCTGAGAACAGTACTCAGAAAGGTCTGTAAAAGGGCTATCGAATGCGCTTTTCCGCGGCGCTGTAGCTCTATCGGTTCCCGAGATTGCCGTTGGCAGTTTCCAAAATGTTGAAATAGTCAACATTTTACATTTGGTGACCTCTGGTGACCTGACCTTTGACCTGACCCAAAACATGACCAAAGTGTTTTCGTCCTTATTTTACACGTTCTTTCGATTGCCGCTTACCGCGTGTCGCTACGTGGCCCAGGAGCGGAGTTAGAAGGGGGTGTTCGTTCAGACACCCCCCGGCCCGGCGCGGAATCTCAGAGCACCGGCCCGGCGCGGGTTAATGTAAAATATTACAAGCATTGATGGCTTATCACACTGCACTGATGAAAATAACAATAATTTTCACTTCAATATTATTTACCATGTTTCACCTATTCACAGCTATTTTGGCAAGTGGGTGTAATTTTGGCATCAACTTGAACTTAGCACTCAGTAGCCAATGGAATAAGTAAACCTTTGTGTCATTATTCACCTTGAGATCAAATCAGACATATCTAGTACGAAAAAACCTTACCTTTCAGCGTAGCGCTCGTCCTCGACGCCGAATTCACAGGAAGTTGAAGTGGAACCTGCGACGAGCTTCCACGAGATGCGGTGCTGACCGTGACGCGTGGCTTCAGACAAATATCAAGCCTTATTCAATGAACTTTCAGTTCACTTGAAGAGCGTATTGCAAAACCTAGAGTAATTTGTGTAAATGAGCGGCAAGTCCCAACCTGTCCCAACCAGCTTGCAACGCAACAAGCAACACAACACCGTGAACACAACGAATGTAAAAAATGCGCGAGCCGACAGCAGGCTAATTCGTCACATGCGTCACGTTCGAAAAGGCAGGGAGCTACCATATTGCTACCAAATTACACACGAACTTTTACGTGAAGTGATTTGCTTTCTTCCATGGCAGTAGTAAAGGTAATCTTGCTATTATTTCTCACCTCTTCAACCTGCGCCGAACGTACAGGACTTCATATCAAAACGATTAGTTTGTGAATGAAATGATATTCGAAAGGTCTATCAGCACCACCGATACGGCCTTTGATAGGCGTGTCTGATGAATTCTGATTCATTAGAGAGCACAATACTGTCTGTGAATGTGTTACTCCAAACTCCCCAATAACTCCCAATCCCAATAGTAGTCCCAAAGCCAATAGCTACTCGGCCTTTGCTCACTGATGCCAGTTTCAAGTTTTCCACGTTACCGGAATCAAGTAGCACCCCACAATAGGTGACCGTTCTTTTAGCGATCGGAATAGCCCTCCGCGACCCCGTTCCTTACTTTTGTCATAAAAGACATAGGCGGCGGAACGGGGAGGGCACCGGGGCACCGTGCCCCCCTTTGATTTTGGCATTTTAACATTAGCCCTATGGGCGTTGCATGGAAAGAATGGGACCAAAAGTCGGCAGTGAAGGTGTTCCGCCGCTACTGATGAAAGATGAAGTATGCTTTATGATCGTGGTTACTCGACGCAACCGCCATTGTGAAGTGATAGCGCGTTATCAGTTTATAACACTCTGGACGTTTGCGCCATGAGAAACCAGATCGCTAAACCTTGCTGCCCAGGCGTCGCAAACCCCACCAAGCACTCTGATCAGGACCGTAGCAATGATAATTAACCTGAGTACGCATCTCACTCCGGTAACCTTCCGGAAATCCAACCGTCCCACGACAACGCCCAGCAAGAATCATAGCACAATTTTATTTTCAGGGACGTGAGCTAATCCCAAGCCAAAGACGTACATGGTTACAAGATGATGCGCCACGTGCATGGCGAGGAGCCCCTGGTCGCCATGGATACGGCATTAAAACAACACCAACACAGAGCTGGAATTCAGAGCGGGCCTCGGCCTCAGAGAGAAGTTGTCTGTGCTTCGCTGTCATTAAAACTATCTGACGGCGCCGGTTGAGTCCGCCCCGGGGCTCCTGGCCGGCAGCGGCGGAGACCGTGCAGCCACCTGGCGGCGTTACCGACAACTAGTGGTTCACGGCGGCGGCCGGCGTGACCGCGGGCAGGTGATGATGAGATGACGTGACGACGTGACGATGGCGGGCGGCGGCGACATCCGCCGGAATGGAGCCAGCGCGAGCGAGCGAGCGAGCGCGCGGCCTCGGCGCCCTCAGCGCCCTCCCGTCTGCTCCTGGTACACCTCGATCACGTCGTCGTTCTCCATTTCCAGCGCCTTGGGTGTTTCGTCATCGTTGATCCGACGGCCGTCGAACAGAAACCGCAGTGACGTCACGGGCACGCCCTGCCGACGGCAAAAGGGAATTTAGAGGGGAACAACAGGGATAGTTCAATGGGACGAGAAAAGTGAAGGGGAGCAGCCGACGAAAAAGGTTGGATAAGAAATACCCATCGGGCGACGGGGAGGAAGGTGAATTACAAAAGCAGTCGACAGTCAAGTCCAGTGCGCCGAAACAATATAGTTTGCATGACAAAGTTCCATACTGCCGGCAGTGAAATAACGAAAATCGATAGACATGACGTCAAATACATTAAAAAACCGGTATTGACATTAGCATTTCCAAAATGGCCAAATTGCTTTGAACAGACAAAGGAACGCATTGAAATCGATGTATGCCTTAGATAATTGTGAGATCCGGGTCGCTAAAGTAATTAAATGGAATGACGATGTAAAACCAAGCTAATATCCGGACCAGAGAGGAGACACTAAAATGCACTGCGACAATAAGATCACAAAGAATACTCGTGATACGATATCAGTCGCTATCTATCCCATCAATCAACCGCATATCGAATGTCACTTATATCGCTTACGTCGCAACGATATCGGCATACAATGAGCAAAGATAAATGATGAGCAATAAATGACGCAAAGTTGGATCAGTAGCTTTCTGCTAAAACAACAATGGAGAGGTAGCGTTAGACTTGGCATGGTTCACACGCAGATACGTACCACTCGTTCACTGTAGGACTTCTTCAGCTTGCCCATCTGCGTGGTCATCTTCACCCGGAAGTGAATCTCATTTGAATCCTGAAAAGAAAAATGTGATCAGGTGAAGAACTTCACTTCGATGGGATGGGACATTTTTTTATTTAATTGAAATGAGATATTTTCGATTTGAGGCATTTCTCGATGTTGTGAGTGCTCAAACCGGTAAGTGCAAGCCACGGAGCCCATTTTGGCTATCTTAACTCAAAACCAATGTTAACCCGCGCCCTGGTGGGGTCTGTTTATAACACGACCTGGTGGGGGGGGGGGGCTATTTTTTTACCCCCCCCCCATATCTCCGAAACTATTGAACAGATCCGCAAAATTCAAACGGCGTTCGAAAGCCCTGTCAAGTTCGCCAAGGGAACTCCAATTTCATTGACCTCAGGGTCACCGATGACGTCACAGGTCAGGTCAAAGAAAAATTTTTGCCAGCCACGGGTCCTCTAGGGAATGCACTATAACATCGAGTAAAGCGCATTTTCTCGAAAATCAGTGATAGGGCGTCAGTTGCCTAGTACATATGTTGCTATTAGAGATCACTGATAGCACCAGGTCAGGTCACAGGTCAGGTCACCAAGGGGGGGAGGGAGGGAGGGGGAGGGGGAGAGAGAAAGAGAGAGAAAAAGAGAAAGAGAGAAAGAGAGAGAAAGAGAGAAAGAGAAAGAGAGAAAGAGAGAGAGAGAGAGAGAGAGAGAGAGAGAGAGAGAGAGAGAGAGAGAGAGAGAGAGAGAGAGAGAGAAGAGAAGAGAGAGAGAGAGAGAGAGAGAGAGAGAGAGAGAGAGAGAGAGAGAGAGAGAGAGAGAGAGAGAGAGAGAGAGAGAGAGAGAGAGAGAGAGAGAGAGAGAGAGAGAGAGAGAGAGAGAGAGAGAGAGAGAGAGAGAGAGAGAGAGAGAGAGAGAGAGAGAGAGAGAGAGAGAGAGAGAGAGAGAGAGAGAGAGAGAGAGAGAGAGAGAGAGAGAGAGAGAGAGAGAGAGAAAGAGAAAGAGAAAGAGAGAGAGAGAGAGAGAGAGAGAGGGAGAGAGAGAGAGAGAGAGAGAGAAGAAATGATGGCCAGCCATCATTGTTGAAAGAGGCAAGGATTGGGATCGAGCTGAATACGGAAAGACTGAAACTCAAGATGGGCTATATATTTGGCATGCTATTTATGAGCATGACATTTATCACTCAATGGAAGATAAGCCAATGATTATGCCTCAAATCTCAATTAGTTAAAATGATTTACTGAAACAGCATACAGGAAGCTTATGACGAAAACGGCGCACCTTGCGACATCACAAATAACACTTTCGCACTTCCCATACAACAGAAACTGGTCAATCCAAGGGTAAATATGAACGTACCTGCCCTACCACCTTCAGCTTGATGTATTCTGACCCAGCATCTCCACCCTCCGCCGGCTTAGACTCCTGAAAAAGAACAGCTTTTAGAATGCCATTAGGATTATGCGGACAAGTGTAGCCCATGAACCTTCCTTTTGTCTGATCAGAGCAAAAGGCAAAACAGAAATATATGCAAGCAAGCAGTGCGTACTTACATCAGCCATTTTTAGAGTTGAAGAAAATGCAAAATATCTATGAATAAGTTACTTCCAACCACGTTTCACGACCGCGAACAAATCCAACCGGCTCGGCGCCAAAAAGGATGCTAATGGCGGCAAATAACTGCATGGCCGTGCGCCGCATTCGTCCCTACTTATATAGAGATGTATCTTGTCAAATTTTGACCCATTGTTGCTAAGATTCTGTGCATATCAGCTTGTAAAAATAAGTTCTACCCGCATTTTTCCTTTCTTTGTAATTTGTCGATTTTTTGGTCTGGATATTTGTTAAACCGAATTTAGTTCCAATAGATTCGTTTTTACTCCATTACTAACACCTTAGAGCAGCCAATTTTCTGTCCGCATGCAGTTCCCTTAGATTATTCTTAAAAAAATGTAAATTGTTTGAACATTTCTAAACGACGAAATAAACACCAGACTGAGCTTAGCATCTCAGTTCCTATCTATGATATGATATCTCAAGCTACGGCCCACGGGACTATGACTTCTCATGACCTAACCAGCGATCCGACTAATGAAGTAGGAACGTGTGATAGGTCTCTTATAGGCATCTTGTTATGAACTATCCTAGCTAACTCCCACCAACTCACTCAGCCAATGCGGCCTAACACCTTGGTATGGGTTCGCTCACGAATAAGTTCCAGTGAAATAATCACAAAAGCTGATCAGTCGGGAAAAGAGCCAATGAAATATTTCTTACGTATCAAAACCATGAATAATCCACGAACGACTGAATACATTTGACCACGGGGAATCATCGCATGCAAGTGTCAGTTCAGCTTCTATCAGCCCTAAACTCCTGGCCAACATAAAATACGCTTCCCATCGCCAAATGTAGCTACCCTTCATTCCGAGCGTCAGTGCGCCATCTCCCATTCAGCTGCCGCCCAGTCCTCCGACGTGCACAGACGCGCCTCGCGGTCAACAGGCTGTATTTCGTAACGGAATAAAGAGGCGGTCATCCGCAGCGAAGACCGCCGCGCTGCGTATCCACACCGGATCCACCGCTCCGCGCCCGGATCCACAACGGATCCTACAGGGACCGGATACGGGACCGTCAGGTCTGGGATATCGCATTCGCAACAACGTTCAGCCGCCGCCGGCAAACGGACAGCACTGCGACCGGCCGACGGCGCCACGCGGACACAACGAATGAGTTCAGTGGAGCAATAGCGGCCGATGACATGAGCTAACACGGGGTTCACTACCGACGCGCGCTGTGCCGCCCTCAGAAACCGCGCGCGGCGCGATCAACAACACGTAACACAGGCCGGACTAATGGCTAACACCGTGCTTCTACGCAAAGTGCTACACTCGATTGGGAAAACAGCGTCGTGGCTGCTACGTCCACCACTGCTGCCTGGGAAAATGTAGAGCAGCAGAGCAGGCGGAGAGGGCACGTGGGATGCGGTCCGGCCCGGCCGGTCACCCTTTGAACATACAGTCGCACACAGACACACACATACCGACAGTCCCGAGTCGGCCGGGGACATCCAACATGGCGCTGTTGGGACACTTCCAATATGGCGCCGCCGTCCGAAAATACACACACCAGCACGCCGATCCGCGCACACAACTCCACACAGCAAACTGCACAAGTGGGCCACGCAGAGACGTCTTCCCGCCAACATCGAGAACAAGCAGATCTGGTTTATAGCATTGCCAAAGAACAAACATTTGTCACAACAAAACACTGGTTGACTACTGTCGTAACAACTGACTGCTCGCCTATCACCCCGCCGCCCGGGAAAACCCGCTCTCTATTCATCACTCTACTACCCCCTCCCTCCCCAGACAGTCGAGAGTTCCGCAGGAGAAGCAGAGAGCCCTTCTCCGAAAAGGGGACACCTACCCCTCCCTCCCGGACACTGAATGAATGGACCCCGTTCCCACACAGCTATAGATCACAGGGTAAATCGGAGACAGCGGCGGCGGCGGCGCCCCTAGCGGCGGCTGCGCGTCTCCCCGCGGGCGCCGGGCAGAGGCGGGGCCTTCCCCGGAGCCCACGGCAGCTGGAACTCTCTGGAACGGGGACACACGGAGAGCGGTCAGACTGGGACATTGATCACAGCGAGGCTGTGGCACACTGATTCATACGGAGACCGCATCAAGCAAACACTCTGTTCCTTTCACCATCAGAGAAACAAGTTCAGCAACATAAGTGAAATTAGAATGTTACAATAAACACACTAGAGCTATCACACTTAATATGTCGAGATCACACTAGCTAGCGAGAAAGAGTGACTCGTTAAGAAAGTCGTTCAATTAGAAAACTGTAAAAAGAACAAGTTCACTTATTCAGGCGTCAAGGTCAGCTCTCTTGAAAGTTCGATGCATAAAAGCAAACAACTAAAACTAAGAGAACTGAGGACCAGAAGCCTCTCTAACCGCCTCCATGTAAGATGGCATTACATCTGCTACCATCTCGTTATTCCCCCATCGGCAGCAGCAGTGCCTGGTAACCTCCACCGCCCTCGCTCCTCTGCCCTGCCTCTCACCTATGCGCCAGCACGGGCAGGTTGGAGCCGAACGCGCAGACGGGCAGCTGAGGCGCCACCTGCAGGTACAGCGCGCCGCTGGCCGGCGGGCGCAGCGTCAGCGACCGCTCCGACTCGGCTGGGTCCGCCGAGCCGCCGCCGCTGCTGGCGGAGCGACCGCCGCGGCCCCGCGAGTACGACTGCTTCAGCTTCTCGTAGGCGCGCTGTTCGCGGAGCCGCTGCAGGTCCCACCTGTGGGCCGGGGCTCGGGTTAGAGACCGTCAGGTTCCTACGCATATGCACGTGGGCCACTAGCGTAAGGCCAGAAGGAAGATAGCTTAAACCGAAAAACTTAGCCATCATCAGCTTTGATCTCCGCAGGCTCCCCCTTATGTCGATAGCAGACAGTTACACACTTTCAGCACTGAGCGTTGTTCCAAACAAACATTACATATAACACAAACAACAGAACCATGCATTGTGCAATGTGCAATGTGCATCTCTCCATCCATCGTGCTGCGACACGATCCACCCACCGTTTGCGGCGCTTTTCGTCGACCTCCAGCTTGAGGTGCCGCTTGGCGAAGACGGCGTCGTCTGTGCTTTCCGCCGGCTCGGCGTTCGGCAGCGGCGTCAGCGGGTTCAGGGTCCAGCGCGGAATCTGACCACATCGAACGTTTGGCGGTTATATGACGTCGCAGGCAAGGAAGGCATATTTACTCCGAGCACCGAGCAACAGCCATTACTGTCGTGAAAACTTTCAAGCTGGCCGATGCGAGGTTCACTCAGACTAGCGCGGGACACTTAGGCATAAGGAATCAGGGAAACCGGTTACAGTAAAACTAAATCGAAATCGGCGTCAGCTGCTGTGTCAGGCAGACCCGAGGACCAGTGAAAACCAGCATCAGGCAGGGTCGCGATGAATCAGTTTAAGGCGAAGTGCGAACCACGAACGTAAAAAGATGGAGCAGGGCCAGAGCTAGATCCAAACGCGAGGCGGACAAGGACAATCGTAAAACGAGACCACGGCCGGCGCAACAGATCAGCAGTCAGCACCGGTCTGACGGAACTGTACCACCATCGTCGGACTTTCCTCAGTGCCAGTGGTCTGACTGACCTCAATGTACGTTTGTCGTCCGGCTCCCTCTTCCGTGTCCGATTCTTCCACCTCGGCTGGTATGTACTGATAGTACTCGGCGTCTGTCAACATACACTTCCTGTGGCGGGCCGGCTCGTCTCCTGCAGGATACAGAGACCGTCACGGATGGTACGGGACAGGAGGGGACGTCCAACGGTACGGTCACTGAATGAACGGGACATACGGTTCGATTTACGAGCAAAGGGCCGATGGCATGAATTACGGTACGGAGATGACTAAGTACGCTGCATTTGGCACAATAGTTCAGATATGTGAGTTGAACCACGCTCATAACTGTGGCCATTGATAGTGATTGCGATAAGCTAAGAGATTGATTGAATATGAATGCCAAGATCGTGCTATATTGTCCGGGTGGAAAAAATTCTGAAGTGAGCGCTCTGCACGTTCTGCAGCGGCACCTTTGCGGTAGAGTTTGCGCTGCAGCCGGCGGCTCTCGGTCGAAGTGGAGATTTCGGCGGGCCGGTCAGCTGGAGCCGGAGCCTGCGCCGGAGCCGGAGCCGGGTGCCGCTCCGCCGGACTCGGCTCCGGCTCGGTGGCCGCCGAGGAGCGCCGCGCGCGGCTGCGCATGGGTCGGCGCGGCGCCGGCACCGGCGGTGTGGGCGCCCGCTCGTCGCCGCTGGTCTGCGTCTGCTGGCTGGTGCGTGCCACCGGAGAGCGGGGAGAGGTGGCCGAGTCGACACGGGTGACGGGCGCGGGCGCGGGGGCCGGCGGAGCCGGAGCCGGCGGCGGCGGCGGCGGCGGCACGGCGCCCGGAGAGCGGGCGGGCACAGACAGCCGCCGCTCCATCCGCTCCATCTTCTGCAGCAACTGCACGACCAGAACAGACAGAGCCAGTCAGACACTCATGGCAATCAAAACAGTATCAAAGCCTCCACAGACAACACTGCTCCGGGCAGTCACAAAGCATTATTTACTAAAATTTAGAGGGAAGTCTGGTAAGCATCCCTCACACCTACAATAAGATGCCTACAATGAAGTTGGCACTCACTCACCAGTTCATTCTCTCGTCGAAGCGCCTTGAACTGAGTTTCCCTAGTGGCAGCTTGGTCAGCCTGATGCTGGATTAAATCCAAATGAATGGAGAGCATCTCCTGAGGAAAAGCGGCACATCATGTCATCAGCAGGGTCACATCCCATACAAATTCCCAAATGCCCTGAATTACATAATAAATACCCATGAAGGTGACTATACATGATAATCAGGATTGTGCTTCATTTCAACTCAACACATCATATAAATAATAAGGAAACATTGTAAAATGCAAACTTTATCAATGAAACAACATCACAAACATTGTTTAAGTTCTTAGCAATTTCAATTCATTCAAATGCTATCTCTAGTATCTACCTACTAACTACCTATATACTCTGATTCCAGCATTGTTGACTAGTAGGTACCTACCTTTAACTTCTTGATTTCCTTCTCCATTCTATGCCTCTCATCTGGTCCAAGTGCAGTGGTCTTGCAATTTGAAGCATAAACTGACATTCAGATAGCATTAAGCAGCTCTGGGTCCTGGAACAAAGTAGAACCAACATCATCAACAATGTACCTATGGGCAGCTGAATTGAGCTGATGTTCATGCAATTTAAACAGTTAAACACTTTAAACATAAAATATACTGTGAAAAGAAGCAAAAATACAATCATACTTGATCACACAGGGAAAGCATCATTGTTGTGATGAAATACTGTGAAGTTAAATGAAATTGAAATGAACCCTGCTGGCTACAATTATCTTAAACTTTGAATTAAGTACATGCCTATTTCAACAAGATTTTCTAAGCCTACCTAACAAACTTAAAATAAGACATTTTAGTTTATGTGCCAGTATTTTTAATCATAAGAGGTATTCATGAGATAAGAAAACTGAAAGGGTTGGATAATGTATTTTGATATGTTTCGGCCTTTTGCATAACCCCAGACACATTTTTGAAAGGCGTAATCAGATACACACACACACAACGCAACACGTTTGAACTTTCCAATAATGTGCATGAAGAGCTCTGGAACATTTCGTGTGGAAATTGCAAATACGTTCATCTCATTCTTCTCATAGTCAAAGCCCATATCACAGATAACAGTAGTACTAACAGTAAGCCCATATCATAGTAACAGTAGATAACAGTAGTGAAAAATCATTATAATCAAATCAGTGGCATACGACGTTCTCTCACCACGGTGAGGAAAGTTTAACCAGCAACGTTTAGTAAAATAAGTTGCCATTATGCAAAAACGCAACAATAAACACGAGCACGGCTAGATTGCTTCTTTATAAGTTTCATTCACAATCACATAAACCAATATTTTTTGTTGCCTGTGAGGAGATATCAAAGTCTGGGCACGAAATATTCGGTTCTGTTTTCGGCCTCTTACTGCAGCCACCAGAATCCTGTTTCCAATCCAGTACTACTGTTATCTGTGCCCATATCAATAATGAGAAGTTTATAACTTCCAAGACCCCAAAAGATGAAGACTGAGAGTCAAAGATGAAACCGCAATCACATCACAAACAAAGAAATGCTCTAGTGACCAAATGGAAGGGAGTGCGCGTTGCTTTCTCTTGATTTTCTCATATGTGCTAATGCAAGCATTTTCATAAACCACATTACTATCTAATGTCTACATTTCAAAGCAAGAAATCCCATCCACACACCACAAACTCACAAATTCCTAAACTGTTTATTTACGGCTTGATTTACGGCGCAGCATCACAGCGCATCACAGGCTTTCAATATGTCCGTCAAGACAGCCCATATTCAGCCCAGATTCAGCCCGGATTCAGCCCAGATTCGGGACACCTCCGATCAAGCTGAAACTCGCACACAATGTAGGCCATGACATGCCCAATCCACAGTCCAAGTCATTTGGTGGCACTCCCAGCCGTTTGACCTACAGAGGTCAGCAAAGGTCACGTGGCCCAAATTTGCACAGCAGATTGTGGCCCACCCAGTAGAGCTAGAGCGCTAAAAATGGCACCAATCGACTCGCCAGCATCTAATCTTACTTTCCCAACACTCATTTGACCTCTCAAAGTCATGCGATGACCTAAGGTCATTTGTGGGCTATGTCGAAAATACACTTGCACAGCAGTTTTCGAGTAGATGGATTGACCGAATTCCAAATCAAAGCACATCATCGGGTATCCCATAGGCCGTAGTAACTTTCCTTAGAAACCGCTTTTCGATATGTGACCCCGTTTGACCTCGGCAGGTCAAAATGTGCAAATAAACGACACTCAATACGTCGCAGCCCGGATTCAGCCCAGATTCGGGACACCTCCGATCAAGCTGAAACTCGCACACAATCTAGGCCATGACATGCCCAATCCACAGTCCAAGTCATTCGGTGGCACTCCCAGCCGTTTGACCTACAGAGGTCAGCAAAGGTCACGTGGCCCAAATTTGCACAGCAGATTGTGGCCCACCCAGTAGAGCTAGAGCGCTAAAAATGGCACCAATCGACTCGCCAGCATCTAATCTTACTTTCCCAACACTCATTTGACCTCTTAAAGTCATGCGATGACCTAAGGTCATTTGTGGGCTATGTCGAAAATACACTTGCACAGCAGTTTTCGAGTAGATGGATTGAGCAAATTCCAAATCAAAGCACATCATCGGGTAGCCCATAGGCCGTAGTAACTTTCCCCAGAAACCGCTTTTCAATATGTGACCCCGTTTGACCTCGGCAGGTCAAAATGTGCAAATAAACGACACTCAATACGAACCAGCCCGGATTCAGCCGAGATTCGGGACACCTCCGATCAAGCTAAAACTCGCACACAATGTAGGCCATGACATGCCCAATCCACAGTCCAAGTCATTCGGTGGCACTCCCAGCCGTTTGACCTACAGAGGTCAGCAAAGGTCACGTGGCCCAAATTTGCACAGCAGATTGTGGCCCACCCAGTAGAGCTAGAGCGCTAAAAATGGCACCAATCGACTCGCCAGCATCTAATCTTACTTTCCCAACACTCATTTGACCTCTCAAGGTCATGCGATGACCTAAGGTCATTTGTGGGCTATGTCGAAAATACACTTGCACAGAAGTATTCGAGTAGATGGATTGACCGAATTCCAAATCAAAGCACATCATCGGGTAGCCCATAAGCCGTAGTAACTTTCCTTAGAAACCGCTTTTCGATATGTGACCCCATTTGACCTCGGCAGGTCAAAATGTGCAAATAAACGACACTCAATACCTCGCAGCCCGGATTCAGCCCAGATTCAGGACACCTCCGATCAAGCTGAAACTCGCACACAATCTAGGCCATGACATGCCCAATCCACATTCCAAGTCATTCGGTGGCACTCCCAGCTGTTTGACCTACAGACGTCAGCAAAGGTCACGTGGCCCAAATTTGCACAGCAGATTGTGGCCCACCCAGTAGAGCTAGAGCGCTAAAAATGGCACCAATCGACTCGCCAGCATCTAATCTTACTTTACCAACACTCATTTGACCTCTCAAGGTCATGTGATGACCTAAGGTCATTTGTGGGCTATGCCGAAAATACACTTGCACAGCAGTTTTCGAGTAGATGGATTGACCGAATTCCAAATCAAAGCACATCATCAGGTATCCCATAGGCCGTAGTAACTTTTCTTAGAAACCGCTTTTCGATATGTGACCCCGTTTGACCTCGGCAGGTCAAAATGTGCAAATAAACGACACTCAATACGTCGCAGCCCGGATTCAGCCCAGATTCGGGACACCTCCGATCAAGCTGAAACTCGCACACAATCTAGGCCATGACATGCCCAATCCACAGTCCAAGTCATTCGGTGGCACTCCCAGCCGTTTGACCTACAGAGGTCAGCAAAGGTCACGTGGCCCAAATTTGCACAGCAGATTGTGGCCCACCCAGTAGAGCTAGAGCGCTAAAAATGGCCCCAATCGACTCGCCAGCATCTAATCTTACTTTCTCAACACTCATTTGACCTCTCAAAGTCATGCGATGACCTAAGGTCATTTGTGGGCTATGTCGAAAATACACTTGCACAGCAGTTTTCGAGTAGATGGATTGACCAAATTCCAAACCAAAGCACATCATCGGGTAGCCCATAGGCCGTAGTAACTTTCCTTAGAAACCGCTTTTCAATATGTGACCCCGTTTGACCTCGGCGGCAGGTCAAAATGTGCAAATAAACGACACTCAATACGTCGCAGCCCGGATTCAGCCGAGATTCGGGACACCTCCGATCAAGCTAAAACTCGCACACAATCTAGGCCATGACATGCCCAATCCACAGTCCAAGTCATTCGGTGGCACTCCCAGCCGTTTGACCTACAGAGGTCAGCAAAGGTCACGTGG
The DNA here is from genome assembly GCF_019059575.1 of Amphibalanus amphitrite. Lineage (NCBI taxonomy): Eukaryota > Metazoa > Arthropoda > Thecostraca > Balanomorpha > Balanidae > Amphibalanus > Amphibalanus amphitrite. The sequence continues at coordinate 692,332 of NW_024881621.1, forward strand.
CCCAAATTTGCACAGCAGATTGTGGCCCACCCAGTAGAGCTAGAGCGCTAAAAATGGCACCAATCGACTCGCCAGCATCTATTCTTACTTTTCCAACACTCATTTGACCTCTCAAGGTCATGCGATGACCTAAGGTCATTTGTGGGCTATGTCGAAAATACACTTGCACAGCAGTTTTCGAGTAGATGGATTGACCGAATTCCAAATCAAAGCACGTCATCGGGTAGCCCATAGGCCGTAGTAACTTTCCTTAGAAACCGCTTTTCGATATGTGACCCCGTTTGACCTCGGCAGGTCAAAATGTGCAAATAAACGACACTCAATACGTCGCAGCCCGGATTCAGCCCAGATTCGGGACACCTCTGATCAAGCTGAAACTCGCACACAATGTAGGCCATGACATGCCCAATCCACAGTCCAAGTCATTCGGTGGCACTCCCAGCCGTTTGACCTACAGAGGTCAGCAAAGGTCACGTGGCCCAAATTTGCACAGCAGATTGTGGCCCACCCAGTAGAGCTAGAGCGCTAAAAATGGCACCAATCGACTCGCCAGCATCTAATCTTACTTTCTCAACACTCATTTGACCTCTCAAGGTCATTCGATGACCTATGGTCATTTGTGGGCTATGTCGAAAATACACTTGCACAGCAGTTTTCGAGTAGATGGATTGACCGAATTCCAAATCAAAGCACATCATCGGGTATCCCATAGGCCGTAGTAACTTTCCTTAGAAACCGCTTTTCGATATGTGACCCCGTTTGACCTCGGCAGGTCAAAATGTGCAAATAAACGACACTCAATACGTCGCAGCCCGGATTCAGCCCAGATTCGGGACACCTCCGATCAAGCTGAAACTCGCACACAATCTAGGCCATGACATGCCCAATCCACAGTCCAAGTCATTCGGTGGCACTCCCAGCCGTTTGACCTACAGAGGTCAGCAAAGGTCACGTGGCCCAAATTTGCACAGCAGATTGTGGCCCACCCAGTAGAGCTAGAGCGCTAAAAATGGCACCAATCGACTCGCCAGCATCTATTCTTACTTTCCCAACACTCATTTGACCTCTCAAGGTCATGCGATGACCTAAGGTCATTTGTGGGCTATGTCGAAAATACACTTGCACAGCAGTTTTCGAGTAGATGGATTGAGCAAATTCCAAATCAAAGCACATCATCGGGTAGCCCATAGGCCGTAGTAACTTTCCTTAGGAACCGCTTTTCAATATGTGACCCCGTTTGACCTCGGCAGGTCAAAATGTGCAAATAAACGACACTCAATACGTCCCAGCCCGGATTCTGCCGAGATTCGGGACACCTCCGATCAAGCTAAAACTCGCACACAATGTAGGCCATGACATGCCCAATCCACAGTCCAAGTCATTCGGTGGCACTCCCAGCCGTTTGACCTACAGAGGTCAGCAAAGGTCACGTGGCCCAAATTGGCACAGCAGATTGTGGCCCACCCAGTAGAGCTAGAGCGCTAAAAATGGCACCAATCGACTCGCCAGCATCTATTCTTACTTTCCCAACACTCATTTGACCTCTCAAGGTCATGCGATGACCTAAGGTCATTTGTGGGCTATGTCGAAAATACACTTGCACAGCAGTTTTCGAGTAGATGGATTGACCGAATTCCAAATCAAAGCACGTCATCGGGTAGCCCATAGGCCGTAGTAACTTTCCTTAGAAACCGCTTTTCGATATGTGACCCCGTTTGACCTCGGCAGGTCAAAATGTGCAAATAAACGACACTCCATACGTCGCAGCCCGGATTCAGCCCAGATTCGGGACACCTCCGATCAAACTGAAACTCGCACACAATCTAGGCCATGACATGCCCAATCCACAGTCCAAGTCATTCGGTGGCACTCCCAGCCGTTTGACCTACAGAGGTCAGCAAAGGTCACGTGGCCCAAATTTGCACAGCAGATTGTGGCCCACCCAGTAGAGCTAGAGCGCTAAAAATGGCACCAATCGACTCGCCAGCATCTAATCTTACTTTCCCAACACTCATTTGACCTCTCAAAGTCATGCGATGACCTAAGGTCATTTGTGGGCTATGTCGAAAATACACTTGCACAGCAGTTTTCGAGTAGATGGATTGACCGAATTTTGAGTATCCATGACAGGAATCCATTGACCGAATTCCAAATCAAAGCACATCATCCCATAGCCCATAGGCCGTAGTAACTTTCCTTAGAAACCGCTTTTCGATATGTGACTCCGTTTGACCTCGGCAGGTCAAAATGTGCAAATAAACGACACTCAATACGTCGCAGCCCGGATTCAGCCCAGATTCGGGACACCTCCGATCAAGCTGAAACTCGCACACAATCTAGGCCCTGACATGCCCAATCCACAGTCCAAGTCATTCGGTGGCACATTCAGCTTGATCGGAGGTGTCCCGAATCTGGGCTGAATCCGGGCTGCGACGTATGGAGTGTCGTTTATTTGCACATTTTGACCTGCCGAGGTCAAACGGGGTCACATATCGAAAAGTGGTTTCTAAGGAAAGTTACTACGGCCTATGGGCTACCCGATGATGTGCTTTGATTTGGAATTCGGTCAATTTATCTACTCGAAAACTGCTGTGCAAGTGTATTTTCGACATAGCCCACAAATGACCTTAGGTCATCGCATGACCTTGAGAGGTCAAATGAGTGTTGGGAAAGTAAGATTAGATGCTGGCGAGTTGATTGGTGCCATTTTAAGCGCTCTAGCTCTACTGGGTGGGCCACAATCTGCTGTGCAAATTTGGGCCACGTGACCTTTGCTGACCTCTGTAGGTCAAACGGCTGGGAGTGCCACCGAATGACTTGGACTGTGGATTGGGCATGTCATGGCCTACATTGTGTGCGAGTTTTAGCTTGATCGGAGGTGTCCCGAATCTCGGCTGAATCCGGGCTGCGACGTATTGCGACGTGTCGTTTATTTGCACATTTTGACCTGCCGAGGTCAAACGGGGTCACATATTGAAAAGCGGTTTCTGAGGAAAGTTACTACGGCCTATGGGCTACCCGATGATGTGCTTTGGTTTGGAATTTGCTCAATCCATCTACTCGAAAACTGCTGTGCAAGTGTATTTTCGACATAGCCCACAAATGACCTTAGGTCATCGCATGACTTTGAGAGGTCAAATGAGTGTTGAGAAAGTAAGATTAGATGCTGGCGAGTCGATTGGTGCCATTTTTAGCGCTCTAGCTCTACTGGGTGGGCCACAATCTGCTGTGCAAATTTGGGCCACGTGACCTTTGCTGACCTCTGTAGGTCAAACGGCTGGGAGTGCCGCCGAATGACTTGGACTGTGGATTGGGCATGTCATGGCCTAGATTGTGTGCGAGTTTCAGCTTGATCGGAGGCGTCCCGAATCTGGGCTGAATCCGGGCTGCGACGTATTGAGTGTCGTTTATTTGCACATTTTGACCTGCCGAGGTCAAACGGGGTCACATATCGAAAAGCGGTTTCTAAGAAAAGTTACTACGGCTTATGGGCTACCCGATGATGTGCTTTGATTTGGAATTCGGTCAATCCATCTACTCGAAAACTGCTGTGCAAGTGTATTTTCGACATAGCCCACAAATGACCTTAGGTCATCGCATGACCTTGAGAGGTCAAATGAGTGCTGGGAAAGTAAGATTAGATGCTGGCGAGTCGATTGGTGCCATTTTTAGCGCTCTAGCTCTACTGGGTGGGCCACAATCTGCTGTGCAAATTTGGGCCACGTGACCTTTGCTGACCTCTGTAGGTCAAACGGCTGGGAGTGCCACCGAATGACTTGGACTGTGGATTGGGCATGTCATGGCCTACATTGTGTGCGAGATTCAGCTTGATCGGAGGTGTCCCGAATCTGGGCTGAATCCGGGCTGCGACGTATTGAGTGTCGTTTATTTGCACACTTTGACCTGCCGAGGTCAAACAGGGTCACACATCGAAAAGCGGTTTCTAAGGAAAGTTACTACGGCCTATGGGCTACCCGATGATGTGCTTTGATTTGTAGATAGGCATGCGCGCCATTTCGATATTCTGTATTCGGAATTCAGTGAATGTTGGACATATCTAGTCCTGCGGACGAGACAGAAACAATGTTACAGAGGGAAGGCACTGCATACATGTCTATCTCCCCCCAGTCTTTGCCGGCCGGGAACAAAGACTTACATAGATTGGCATAGATTGAAGGGTGCCGTAACGAAACGACGCCGAAAGGCCAAACGACGGGTCGCATTCACGGGAGCGCGAACAATAGACATGTATGCAGTGCCTTCCCTCTGTAACATTGTTTCTGTCTCGTCCGCAGGACTAGATATGTCCAACATTCACTGAATTCCGAATACAGAATATCGAAATGGCGCGCATGCCTATCTATGTTGGACATATCTAGTCCTCTGATTTGTGAGGCAGGCCAAGGGCGCCGTAATCGGCCGGTTGGAGCGAGAGGTCCAGTTTAATCGACGGCTGGGGCTGGCTGGGTTGCTGACACCAGCTCTGGGTGATGTCGTCGTACATGTGGTGCCGCATGGCTGCGGCGGTGCATGAAGCTACCGTGTCGTGCGTTGAGTCTCTGAGGCTACAGAGAGCGTCACTGGGAGCGTCATCATCGCCCTCCGGATGTGTAGTCGCGATACCGGCTGCCTGTCGCTGCAGGCAGGCCTCGGTGAAGTGGCCCCGGCGTCTGCAATGACGGCACTGGCTGCGGTAGGCGGGACAGGATTTAGCGCGAACCGCGACAGAGGCTTTTACGCCATGACCTGTCCGACGACAATATTGGCAGACGTCGGCCGGTCCTGCGACTGAACTCTGTTGACGGCCAGCATCGCCAGCTGATACTCGCCGCTCCTGCTCGCCGATGCTCGCTTTCGCTCGCCGGTACTGGCTGCGGGCGGCGGCCACACCTTGAGACTGACCCAGCGTCTGAGCGGATCGCTTACCAGCCTCTTTTGCTTCGACGAAACGAATGGTCTCTTCCAGGGGGATCGGTGTCTGGCCTTGGGCGAGGAGGTCCAGTTGAATATCCCTGTCCGCTAGCCCCCTGGCGAGCGTATCGCGTGTGACTTCATCCTGGTAGCTGACGACCCGTCCGCATTCGCAGGTGACGTGAAACTTACAGACAGCCGCCTGCCCGCGAAGACGAGCGGCGAACGCCCTGACCGGCTCTTCGTGCTCCTGCGTCATGTTGTGGAGCTGGACGCGAGCCACTGCGAGGTTTTCCTCGCGGACGGCGAGACTTCGCATTGCGGCCAAGACAGTCTGTTCGTCCTTGGATGAGAGGGAGCCCCCCGAGAATCTGGTGAGGTCCCTGCGGAGGCCTTCGTCGCAGCATTCAAGCAGCTGGATGACGCAGTCTGTATCGGTGAGTCCGGTGGCTTTCTTGTACTCCGTCCATCGGCTGGTGAAATACTCCCAGTCCTCGCTGGATCCGGCAGCTGTCACGCGCGGTCTGGTGACCTTTTCGGCAGTAATGCTCACTGTAGGCCGGGTATGGGCCTCGGACTGGTGCATTTGAAGAAGTTGTACGACCACGATAGGTGCGGTATCTGCAGCGACGACGTATTCACAGCCGCTGAATGGGCAGGCTGTTGCCATGGTTCGAGGCTCGGGTTTCGACGTTATGCTTGATTGCAAATTAAGATATGTCCAACATAGATAGGCATGCGCGCCATTTCGATATTCTGTATTCGGAATTCAGTGAATGTTGGACATATCTAGTCCTGCGGACGAGACAGAAACAATGTTACAGAGGGAAGGCACTGCATACATGTCTAATTTGGAATTTGGTCAATCCATCTACTCGAAAACTGTTGTGCAAGTGTATTTTCGACATAGCCCACAAATGACCTTAGGTCATCGCATGACTTTAAGAGGTCAAATGAGTGTTGGGAAAGTAAGATTAGATGCTGGCGAGTCGATTGGTGCCATTTTTAGCGCTCTAGCTCTACTGGGTGGGCCACAATCTGCTGTGCAAATTTGGGCCACGTGACCTTTGCTGACCTCTGTAGGTCAAACGGCTGGGAGTGCCACCGAATGACTTGGACTGTGGATTGGGCATGTCATGGCCTAGATTGTGTGCGAGTTTCAGCTTGATCGGAGGCGTCCCGAATCTGGGCTGAATCCGGGCTGCGACGTATTGAGTGTCGTTTATTTGCACATTTTGACCTGCCGAGTTCAAACGGGGTCACATATCGAAAAGCGGTTTCTAAGGAAAGTTACTACGGCCTATGGGATACCTGATGATGTGCTTTGATTTGGAATTCGGTCAATCCATCTACTCGAAAACTGCTGTGCAAGTGTATTTTCGACATAGCCCACAAATGACCTTAGGTCATCGCATGACCTTGAGAGGTCAAATGAGTGTTGGGAAAGTAAGATTAGATGCTGGCGAGTCGATTGGTGCCATTTTTAGCGCTCTAGCTCTACTGGGTGGGCCACAATCTGCTGTGAAAATTTGGGGCACGTGACCTTTGCTGACCTCTGTAGGTCAAACGGCTGGGAGTGCCACCGAATGACTTGGACTGTGGATTGGGCATGTCAGGGCCTAGATTGTGTGCGAGTTTCAGCTTAATCGGAGGTGTCCCGAATCTGGGCTGAATCCGGGCTGCGACGTATTGAGTGTCGTTTATTTGCACATTTTGACCTGCCGAGGTCAAACGGGGTCACATATCGAAAAGCGGTTTCTAAGGAAAGTTACTACGGCTTATGGGCTACCCGATGATGTGCTTTGATTTGGAATTCGGTCAATCCATCTACTCGAAAACTGCTGTGCAAGTGTATTTTCGACATAGCCCACAAATGACCTTAGGTCATCGCATGACCTTGAGAGGTCAAATGAGTGTTGGGAAAGTAAGATTAGATGCTGGCGAGTCGATTGGTGCCATTTTTAGCGCTCTAGCTCTACTGGGTGGGCCACAATCTGCTGTGCAAATTTGGGCCACGTGACCTTTGCTGACCTCTGTAGGTCAAACGGCTGGGAGTGCCACCGAATGACTTGGACTGTGGATTGGGCATGTCATGGCCTAGATTGTGTGCGAGTTTCAGCTTGATCGGAGGCGTCCCGAATCTGGGCTGAATCCGGGCTGCGACGTATTGAGTGTCGTTTATTTGCACATTTTGACCTGCCGAGGTCAAACGGGGTCACATATCGAAAAGCGGTTTCTAAGGAAAGTTACTACGGCCTATGGGCTACCCGATGATGTGCTTTGATTTGGAATTCGGTTAATGCATCTACTCGAAAACTGCTGTGCAAGTGTATTTTCGACATAGCCCACAAATGATCTTAGGTCATCGCCTGACCTTGAGAGGTCTAATGAGTGTTGGGAAAGTAAGATTAGATGCTGGCGAGTCGATTGGTTTCATTTTTAGCGCTCTAGCTCTACTGGGTGGGCCACAATCTGCTGTGCAAATTTGGGCCACGTGACCTTTGCTGACCTCTGTAGGTCAAACGGCTGAGAGTGCCACCAAATGACTTGGACTGTGGATTGGGCATGTCATGGCCTACATTGTGTGCGAGTTTCAGCTTGATCGGAGGTGTCCCGAATCTCGGCTGAATCCGGGCTGCGACGTATTGCGACGTGTCGTTTATTTGCACATTTTGACCTGCCGAGGTCAAACGGGGTCACATATTGAAAAGCGGTTTCTGAGGAAAGTTACTACGGCCTATGGGCTACCCGATGATGTGCTTTGGTTTGGAATTTGCTCAATCCATCTACTCGAAAACTGCTGTGCAAGTGTATTTTCGACATAGCCCACAAATGACCTTAGGTCATCGCATGACTTTGAGAGGTCAAATGAGTGTTGAGAAAGTAAGATTAGATGCTGGCGAGTCGATTGGTGCCATTTTTAGCGCTCTAGCTCTACTGGGTGGGCCACAATCTGCTGTGCAAATTTGGGCCACGTGACCTTTGCTGACCTCTGTAGGTCAAACGGCTGGGAGTGCCACCAAATGACTTGGACTGTGGATTGGGCATGTCATGGCCTACATTGTGTGCGAGTTTCAGCTTGATCGGAGGTGTCCCGAATCTGGGCTGAATCCGGGCTGAATCTGGGCTGAATATGGGCTGTCTTGACATGTGCGTGAAGTTGGCGTCGGATTCGGATTCGTATTCAGCGTCGAGTACCGAATCACTTGAAAACGTCATATCTGGTCAATTCGGGGACGGGGAGCACGAATATGACATTAATTTTGCCCTAGCAGGTATCCCTTATCCCTTAATCGTCCCTTAAACGACGGGGCGCGCCAAAAGTGCCTCAGGGGTTCTTCCGATCGCGAAAAGAATGGTCCCAGGCGATTCCCCGGGTCGATATCTAGCCGCACCACCACTAACTTCACACGTGCCTCATATCCCTTATCCCTTAATCGTCCCTTAAATGACGGGGCGCGCCAAAAGTGCCTCAGGGGTTCTTCCGATCGCGAAAAGAATGGTCCCAGGCGATTCCCCGGGTCGATATCTAGCCGCACCACCACTAACTTCACACGTGCCTCATATCCCTTATCCCTTAATCGTCCCTTAAATGACGGGGCGCGCCAAAAGTGCCTCAGGGGTTCTTCCGATCGCGAAAAGAATGGTCCCAGGCGATTCCCCGGGTCGATATCTAGCCGCACCACCACTAACTTCACACGTGCCTCATATCCCTTATCCCTTAATCGTCCCTTAAATGACGGGGCGCGCCAAAAGTGCCTCAAGGGTTCTTCCGATCGCGAAAAGAATGGTCCCAGGCGATTCCCCGGGTCGATATCTAGCCGCACCACCACTAACTTCACACGTGCCTCATATCCCTTATCCCTTAATCGTCCCTTAAGGGACGATTAAGGGCAATCGGGGCGCGCCAAAAGTGCCTCAGGGGTTCTTCCGATCGCGAAAAGAATGGTCCCAGGCGATTCCCCGGGTCGATATCTAGCCGCACCACCACTAACTTCACACGTGCCTCATATCCCTTATCCCTTAATCGTCCCTTAAATGACGGGGCGCGCCAAAAGTGCCTCAGGGGCTCTTCCGATCGCGAAAATAATGGTCCCAGGCGATTCCCCGGGTCGATATCTAGCCGCACCACCACTAACTTCACACGTGCCTCATATCCCTTATCCCTTAATCGTCCCTTAAATGACGGGGCGCGCCAAAAGTGCCTCAGGGGCTCTTCCGATCGCGAAAATAATGGTCCCAGGCGATTCCCCGGGTCGATATCTAGCCGCACCACCACTAACTTCACACGTGCCTCATATCCCTTATCCCTTAATCGTCCCTTAAATGACGGGTTGCGCCAAAAGTGCCTCAGGGGCTCTTCCGATCGCGAAAATAATGGTCCCAGGCGATTCCCCGGGTCGATATCTTGCCGCACCACCACTAACTTCACACGTGCCTCATATCCCTTATCCCTTAATCGTCCCTTAAATGACGGGGCGCGCCAAAAGTGCCTCAGGGGTTCTTCCGATCGCGAAAAGAATGGTCCCAGGCGATTCCCCGGGTCGATATCTAGCCGCACCACCACTAACTTCACACGTGCCTCATATCCCTTATCCCTTAATCGTCCCTTAAATGACGGGGCGCGCCAAAAGTGCCTCAGGGGCTCTTCCGATCGCGAAAATAATGGTCCCAGGCGATTCCCCGGGTCGATATCTAGCCGCACCACCACTAACTTCACACGTGCCTCATATCCCTTATCCCTTAATCGTCCCTTAAATGACGGGGCGCGCCAAAAGTGCCTCAGGGGCTCTTCCGATCGCGAAAATAATGGTCCCAGGCGATTCCCCGGGTCGATATCTAGCCGCACCACCACTAACTTCACACGTGCCTCATATCCCTTATCCCTTAATCGTCCCTTAAATGACGGGGCGCGCCAAAAGTGCCTCAGGGGCTCTTCCGATCGCGAAAATAATGGTCCCAGGCGATTCCCCGGGTCGATATCTTGCCGCACCACCACTAACTTCACACGTGCCTCATATCCCTTATCCCTTAATCGTCCCTTAAATGACGGGGCGCGCCAAAAGTGCCTCAGGGGTTCTTCCGATCGCGAAAATAATGGTCCCAGGCGATTCCCCGGGTCGATATCTAGCCGCACCACCACTAACTTCACACGTGCCTCATATCCCTTATCCCTTAATCGTCCCTTAAATGACGGGGCGCGCCAAAAGTGCCTCAGGGGCTCTTCCGATCGCGAAAATAATGGTCCCAGGCGATTCCCCGGGTCGATATCTAGCCGCACCACCACTAACTTCACACGTGCCTCATATCCCTTATCCCTTAATCGTCCCTTAAATGACGGGGCGCGCCAAAAGTGCCTCAGGGGTTCTTCCGATCGCGAAAATAATGGTCCCAGGCAATTCCCCGGGTCGATATCTAGCCGCACCACCACTAACTTCACACGTGCCTCACATCCCTCATCCCTTAATCGTCCCTTAAACGACGGGGCGCGCCAAAAGTGCCTCAGGGGTTCTTCCGATCGCGAAAAGAATGGTCCCAGGCGATTCCCCGGGTCGATATCTAGCCGCACCACCACTAACTTCACACGTGCCTCATATCCCTTATCCCTTAATCGTCCCTTAAATGACGGGGCGCGCCAAAAGTGCCTCAAGGGTTCTTCCGATCGCGAAAAGAATGGTCCCAGGCGATTCCCCGGGTCGATATCTAGCCGCACCACCACTAACTTCACACGTGCCTCATATCCCTTATCCCTTAATCGTCCCTTAAATGACGGGGCGCGCCAAAAGTGCCTCAGGGGTTCTTCCGATCGCGAAAAGTATGGTCCCAGGCGATTCCCCGGGTCGATATCTAGCCGCACCACCACTAACTTCACACGTGCCTCATATCCCTTATCCCTTAATCGTCCCTTAAATGACGGGGCGCGCCAAAAGTGCCTCAGGGGTTCTTCCGATCGCGAAAAGAATGGTCCCAGGCGATTCCCCGGGTCGATATCTAGCCGCACCACCACTAACTTCACACGTGCCTCATATCCCTTATCCCTTAATCGTCCCTTAAATGACGGGGCGCGCCAAAAGTGCCTCAGGGGCTCTTCCGATCGCGAAAATAATGGTCCCAGGCGATTCCCCGGGTCGATATCTAGCCGCACCACCACTAACTTCACACGTGCCTCATATCCCTTATCCCTTAATCGTCCCTTAAATGACGGGGCGCGCCAAAAGTGCCTCAGGGGCTCTTCTGATCGCGAAAATAATGGTCCCAGGCGATTCCCCGGGTCGATATCTTGCCGCACCACCACTAACTCCACACGTGCCTCATATCCCTTATCCCTTAATCGTCCCTTAAATGACGGGGCGCGCCAAAAGTGCCTCAGGGGTTCTTCCGATCGCGAAAATAATGGTCCCAGGCGATTCCCCGGGTCGATATCTAGCCGCACCACCACTAACTTCACACGTGCCTCATATCCCTTATCCCTTAATCGTCCCTTAAATGACGGGGCGCGCCAAAAGTGCCTCAGGGGCTCTTCCGATCGCGAAAATAATGGTCCCAGGCGATTCCCCGGGTCGATATCTAGCCGCACCACCACTAACTTCACACGTGCCTCATATCCCTTATCCCTTAATCGTCCCTTAAATGACGGGGCGCGCCAAAAGTGCCTCAGGGGTTCTTCCGATCGCGAAAATAATGGTCCCAGGCAATTCCCCGGGTCGATATCTAGCCGCACCACCACTAACTTCACACGTGCCTCACATCCCTCATCCCTTAATCGTCCCTTAAACGACGGGGCGCGCCAAAAGTGCCTCAGGGGTTCTTCCGATCGCGAAAAGAATGGTCCCAGGCGATTCCCCGGGTCGATATCTAGCCGCACCACCACTAACTTCACACGTGCCTCATATCCCTTATCCCTTAATCGTCCCTTAAATGACGGGGCGCGCCAAAAGTGCCTCAGGGGTTCTTCCGATCGCGAAAATAATGGTCCCAGGCAATTCCCCGGGTCGATATCTAGCCGCACCACCACTAACTTCACACGTGCCTCACATCCCTCATCCCTTAATCGTCCCTTAAACGACGGGGCGCGCCAAAAGTGCCTCAGGGGTTCTTCCGATCGCGAAAAGAATGGTCCCAGGCGATTCCCCGGGTCGATATCTTAGTTAGTGGTGGTGCGGCTAGATATCGACCCGGGGAATCGCCTGGGACCATTATTTTCATGATCGGAAGAGCCCCTGAGGCACTTTTGGCGCGCCCCGTCGTTTAAGGGACGATTAAGGGATAAGGGATATGAGGCACGTGTGAAGTTAGTGGTGGTGCGGCTAGATATCGACCCGGGGAATCGCCTGGGACCATTATTTTCGCGATCAGAAGAACCCCTGAGGCACTTTTTGCGCGCCCCGTCATTTAAGGGACGATTAAGGGATGAGGGATATGAGGCACGTGTGAAGTTAGTGGTGGTGCGGCTAGATATCGACCCGGGGAATCGCCTGGGACCATTATTTTCGCGATCAGAAGAACCCCTGAGGCACTTTTGGCGCGCCCCGTCGTTTAAGGGACGATTAAGGGATGAGGGATGTGAGGCACGTGTGAAGTTAGTGGTGGTGCGGCTAGATATCGACCCGGGGAATTGCCTGGGACCATTATTTTCGCGATCGGAAGAACCCCTGAGGCACTTTTTGCGCGCCCCGTCATTTAAGGGACGATTAAGGGATAAGGGATATGAGGCACGTGTGAAGTTAGTGGTGGTGCGGCTAGATATCGACCCGGGGAATCGCCTGGGACCATTCTTTTCGCGATCGGAAGAACCCCTGAGGCACTTTTGGCGCGCCCCGTCATTTAAGGGACGATTAAGGGATAAGGGATATGAGGCACGTGTGAAGTTAGTGGTGGTGCGGCAAGATATCGACCCGGGGAATCGCCTGGGACCATTATTTTCGCGATCGGAAGAGCCCCTGAGGCACTTTTGGCGCGCCCCGTCATTTAAGGGACGATTAAGGGATAAGGGATATGAGGCACGTGTGAAGTTAGTGGTGGTGCGGCAAGATATCGACCCGGGGAATCGCCTGGGACCATTATTTTCGCGATCGGAAGAACCCCTGAGGCACTTTTGGCGCGCCCCGTCGTTTAAGGGACGATTAAGGGATGAGGGATGTGAGGCACGTGTGAAGTTAGTGGTGGTGCGGCTAGATATCGACCCGGGGAATCGCCTGGGACCATTATTTTCGCGATCGGAAGAGCCCCTGAGGCACTTTTGGCGCGCCACGTCATTTAAGGGACGATTAAGGGATAAGGGATATGAGGCACGTGTGAAGTTAGTGGTGGTGCGGCTAGATATCGACCCGGGGAATCGCCTGGGACCATTATTTTCGCGATCGGAAGAACCCCTGAGGCACTTTTGGCGCGCCCCGTCATTTAAGGGACGATTAAGGGATAAGGGATATGAGGCACGTGTGAAGTTAGTGGTGGTGCGGCAAGATATCGACCCGGGGAATCGCCTGGGACCATTATTTTCGCGATCGGAAGAGCCCCTGAGGCACTTTTGGCGCGCCCCGTCATTTAAGGGACGATTAAGGGATAAGGGATATGAGGCACGTGTGAAGTTAGTGGTGGTGCGGCTAGATATCGACCCGGGGAATCGCCTGGGACCATTATTTTCGCGATCGGAAGAGCCCCTGAGGCACTTTTGGCGCGCCCCGTCATTTAAGGGACGATTAAGGGATAAGGGATATGAGGCACGTGTGAAGTTAGTGGTGGTGCGGCTAGATATCGACCCGGGGAATCGCCTGGGACCATTCTTTTCGCGATCGGAAGAACCCCTGAGGCACTTTTGGCGCGCCCCGATTGCCCTTAATCGTCCCTTAAGGGACGATTAAGGGATAAGGGATATGAGGCACGTGTGAAGTTAGTGGTGGTGCGGCTAGATATCGACCCGGGGAATCGCCTGGGACCATTCTTTTCGCGATCGGAAGAACCCCTGAGGCACTTTTGGCGCGCCCCGATTGCCCTTAATCGTCCCTTAAGGGACGATTAAGGGATAAGGGATATGAGGCACGTGTGAAGTTAGTGGTGGTGCGGCTAGATATCGACCCGGGGAATCGCCTGGGACCATTCTTTTCGCGATCGGAAGAACCCTTGAGGCACTTTTGGCGCGCCCCGTCATTTAAGGGACGATTAAGGGATAAGGGATATGAGGCACGTGTGAAGTTAGTGGTGGTGCGGCTAGATATCGACCCGGGGAATCGCCTGGGACCATTCTTTTCGCGATCGGAAGAACCCCTGAGGCACTTTTGGCGCGCCCCGTCATTTAAGGGACGATTAAGGGATAAGGGATATGAGGCACGTGTGAAGTTAGTGGTGGTGCGGCTAGATATCGACCCGGGGAATCGCCTGGGACCATTCTTTTCGCGATCGGAAGAACCCCTGAGGCACTTTTGGCGCGCCCCGTCATTTAAGGGACGATTAAGGGATAAGGGATATGAGGCACGTGTGAAGTTAGTGGTGGTGCGGCTAGATATCGACCCGGGGAATCGCCTGGGACCATTCTTTTCGCGATCGGAAGAACCCCTGAGGCACTTTTGGCGCGCCCCGTCGTTTAAGGGACGATTAAGGGATAAGGGATACCTGCTAGGGCAAAATTAATGTCATATTCGTGCTCCCCGTCCCCGAATTGACCAGATATGACGTTTTCAAGTGATTCGGTACTCGACGCTGAATACGAATCCGAATCCGACGCCAACTTCACGCACATTGTCTTGACGGACATGCTTTCAATTCAAGCTGCTATTACACTGCAAAAAGCCAGAAAGGCCGACAACGTCAAAAATGGACGCAAATTCGCCAAAATCAAAGTTTCTGTGATATTTTCGTCAATTTTTGATAAATCACTTGTATCAGTTTATTTGAATACTACTTATAAATGCTTATTTTATTAGTTTTCTTTTCTGTTTTGGTGAATGTGGTATTTTACACTCAGTGAACATGCTTGATCTTAACGGCTTTTAAAGAAAAACAACATCTTAAAATGCATTCATTCGTTATATATTCAACATTTTAAGTCATAATACATAATTCAAAAAGCCAAGAGTTTAAAAATCCTTTTCATATTTTCAAGTGTTTTCAACCTTTTATCTGTGAATTAGACGTTTGCTCCTTTATTTAGCTCAACCTTGGTTTGCGTGAAGTTAATGCGCCATTCGCTGCTCATTGTGGAGGGGTGTGAGGAGACAGGCCTGTGCCTTGGGCCTGTGAATTTTCGTGGGATTTGAATTTTGATGTGGTTTAACCTGTCATTCTAAATTATAACGCTGTGAAGGTCAGTACTCGTATACTATCGGTACCTATGCGATTGTGGCTCGAAAATCGTAATTTATTTAGCAGTCTATTTGAATCTGAATTGTCAGACTCACAGCAATAGCGTAACCAGCAAATAAGTTGACAGTTCCAGCTCAAAGTTTGATGGGAGTGAACATAAGTGGAAAATTAAAAATATCTGAAGACTTGTTGTAATATCAGTGCTGGGATGTGTTTATGTTATGGGCTCACAATTTCAATTTGCAGCAGTGTATCGGCCTTAAATTCCAACTGGCAACATGTATTTCTGATGTCCGGAGCACTCTTCACAGGCCCTGTGTGTGGTTAGGCTATGCAGGCTGTAAGCTCCGCCCACTGTGTCCCTACATCATCCTTCCATCGCAACACAGCGACCACTGTGGTCAGTCAAGACCAGCCACAGGAGCAGGACCGTCCACCGCACACAGCTGTGACGTCAGAACCGCCTACCCATCCCCTACCCCCACGCCTGCTGCACACACCGCGCTCAGCAGTCAGCAGTCTGCGCCGCGGTACCTGTGAACACCCCTCTGGTTACTTAAGTAGGTACCTACCATTTTGTTGACTGTTTTCTCTTTGATAACTCCCAATCTTGTTGACAGGTGCTGCTCCATTACCAGCCGACCACTATCTGCCGAGGGCTGTCCCTCGGCCATGTCGCCCCGTGGCTGTCATCAGTCACACCTGCTGGTGGCCGTCACAGCCCTCATATGGTTCGGGACAACACTGCCTGCTGCTGCTGACATCTACGTCATCGATGATGATCGCAATGCCACAGTGCTGTCAATGGATGATGCACCATCCGCCTTTGGCCCTGTGGTCAATGTAAATGGACTAGAGGTGAGTGATGTTGGAAAGTCACTTTATGGGGATATAAGCTCAGTAATCATGACAGTTACAATATTTTGGCCATCATAACCATAATGATTCTGGCTGAATTTCATAAACAGAAACTTTTATAACATGTTTTCAGCTTAGTTTTGTAAGTGGCCCACTGGAAGGCATAGCAACAGAGCTTGGCAAGTCGGGGGACCAATTCACACTGGTCTGAGCCAAACAGGCTGGAAATTATCACCAGCTGATGCCAAAGAAGGCCTACAATCCACAGTTCACGCTAGGACTACCAGCTGTCACTGGTTCCACAACTCAGCATGGCACCACTTTAGAGTCACATCTGGCTGCCTACAAAATCCACAATCAAATCTCCGCGGTAAATCTCCGCGAGCAAATCTTAGGACCAGGCTAGAGTCTCAACTCTGCACCATACAGTGAAAGATGTGCACTGGCTAAGCGACCCCACACTGAGAGCTAGCCAAAATTGTTATGTTTTGCAGCATGAGACTGGACGATAGTGACATAAGGCTGTAGTCTGAAACATCACCTCCCTCCCCTACCGACAGGGTCCCCTGGTGATCAGTGACCCGCCCAACGCCTGCGGCGCTCGCCTGAACGTCAGCGCGCCGACTACAGATCGGATCTGGGTGCTGCTGATCGAGCGTGGCGATTGTCAGTTCCAGAGCAAAGTGCTGAACGCGCAGAACGCCGGCTTCGGCGCGGCCATCGTCTATAATGTCGGCTCGAATGCCATCAGTGAGTGATCTGTGCGCCCTTAGTGAGTTCGTGAGTTAATGTCATTACGCTATTAGTGAGTATCCGCCTCACCGTCCGGTCATACTCTGACTTCGCTCAGTCATGATAAGACGACACTTCTGTCTGGAGCTGAATATATAGTGGCATGGTTTACATACAGTCATGTTTTGTGCATAGCCGCTGGCATATTCTCGCACGTTTACGCTACGCTATGTCGGTGACCTTAATTCGTCTACATTCATCGCCGCGACGCCGATGCACCGTCGCGAGTATTGCGGTGTTTAGTCTGGTCACATTTACACTCGACGGCGGCGTGCAGACTTTTGCCTTTGTTTGTCGTGACGATACCGGGCGGTGTCACCTGTGGATGTAGTCACCTTACCTAACCTCCCCTAGTCCCCCTCCCCGCGGTGTTTCTGCCCATCTGTGGTATCTGCGCAGCTAACGACAGTGTGTCCCCCACAGCACCGATGCACGGCAATGGGGCACAAGAGGTACGCATTCCGTCATTTTTCGTCGGTATGACGGATGGACTTCGATTGACTCGGTACACCAACGCGTCACGGTAAGTTGTGACCGCGGGTGCACAGGGTGCGGATGCCAGACTAGGTCCGGGGTAGAGCTACGCTGGCACTTCCCGACTAGTGGCTGCCTGTCGCCCGCATGCTGACGACCTTGTGTGAGTGAAGAGAAGGAAGGGACAGAGCGGGGATGGTTGGTGGTAGAGGGGTGGAAGGGGTTAGGACACCGGCACAGACCTGGTCTGTAGAGCGGGGACCACCTGTTGCCCGTGTCTATTGTAGTTAAGTTTTTTATTGTCGGTCTGTATGTCTGTCGGTCCGACGTGAGCCCGCTCGTTTCAACACGGTCTGTTGCCGACTGCCCTCCCCTCCCCTATACCAAACCTCTGATGATCTGAAGAAAGGCTGGCTGTCCCGCAATGACGGACAGATCGAATATCTGGGACAGCTAGAGGCCGGCAGACGACACGGTTTAGGGACTCCCCCGCCCCGACCCCCAGGCCCGCTCCCATCTCCGGCCTGTCTATCTCTAATATCGGCCGTCGTTGCGTGCGATGTCCGCACGTGACGATAGGTTGCTGATCTCCCTTCGCCGGCGGTCGTACACGCTCGATGACTCACACACCGTAATGGGGGTAGGGGGAGGGGGTGCCCCTGCTGCCGGTGCAGCGCTGTTGCGAATGCCTTTGTGTTACGGGATGGGCAAGCGGCGCACTTTCAATCAAGCGTGCGCTATGACGCATAGGATGTTGCTAGACGCTAGTTACAGAACTGCTGAGTGCGGAGTCGATGGATTTTCGTTGACTCCGACTTCGGGTAGAACTGTCGACTCCAACTGACTCCGACTCCACAGTACTGGCTTGTTACGTGATGCGTGTTTGTGTTTGCTGCTATCACCATCATGCGACCGACTTTTGTGAATTTAATGGCCATTATTGTACGGGGCTACACGTGTGAGTGCTATTTTTTCGGGACGCCCTCCCCATTAATCTAGTGTTCTCCAGTTGATAGCCCGTCTCGGCTCCCCCTTCCACAAGATTTTATTGGTCTTCCGTTGCATTATTCCCGCATTGTCTGTGCGATGTAGGAGGCCAAACTCCCCGTCTGCATTTTCAGCGTACAGTGCCTCACTTCCCCATTCCTTCGGCTTCCTCTGACCGACTCCAACTGACACGCTACCTCCGTGGGTTTCAGGTATCACCTTCGCATCACCAACAGTTACCCGTTCGACTTTGCCGACTACCTGATCCCGTTCGCTGTGGTGATCGCCGTCTGTTTCGTGGTGCTCGTCGGTATAATGGTGAGTTGAGCGGCGCCCGCCGCTTGGGGCCGGTTGGCAGGGACTCGAGGCCGGCCGACCGTGGCTTGAGAACGGGTTTCCCGGCTGGGGGACGATCACTAGCGACTCAGGGCTGGTTGGTCGCTATTGGTCGGGACTGGGTTCGGAGACGTTCGTTTGAGCGTTGGGGTCGCTCGGTCGAGCTGACGGCTTGTGTTTGTCGGTAGTCGGTCAGGAGTCAGGGGGGGTTCAAGGCGGTCCAAATGTTGTGATTATTACTCTAGCGGGTCGGACCGGCCGAATGGGGCCCGGTCGCTGGGAGTTCAGCCGTCTCGGTGGCTGGCCCAAGTTCTGAGCTATGTATAACTCCGCACAAACCTCGGCACCGTCGGCTACTGGCTTGGTTTCTGATGAAAGTCGTCCCGTGACAGCGAGAGGCGGACCGGAAGCTCGTCATTTCCGGTCGGACCTGTGGCGGGGATTCCGTGACGCTTTGTTCAGATTTCCAACCACCGGAGATATATTATATCTTCCATCCCCAGTATGGTGCTGCAATTCTCATGAATATATCCCCCATCATGACACTGCGACCCGCAGCGTGTCTACATAGCTCCGACCATGACGCTGCGGCCCGCCTATCTGCTTGCGTGACGGTGCGGTCAATGGAGGTCATTGGTCTCCATAGTCACTTGACGCCTATAATTCCCACGTCGGATGTCTGTGAGTGAAGTGAAAATTATCGTCGAAATCGCTGGTGAAACAATTGTTTTCGCGTTCAGATAGTGGTATCTAGGTGGTTAAGCTGAAATTTTATTCTGTTAATCGGTGGATTTATGTTTCTATGCGTCTCTCGTGACACATCGATAGCGCATGTGCGGCCGATTTGTGTTCCTATCTATCGTTCTCCAGTGGGTCAGTATCGGCGCAGCCCGGCGAGCCCACTTTGCGAGCCGATAGCGATTGCGACACACGCACTCGGGGCCACGGTTCGGCGCACGTGGTGGTAACAAGCCGTCTACAGCCCGTGTGTGTGACTGACAGCGCCGCCGGCGCGGACTGAGCGGCCGCCCGTGGCCACGCGTCCCCCAGGGACCTCCTGCGGGCTGCCGGGGCTGCGGCCCGGCCCGGCCGGTGTCTGTTGAGGGATGCCCGCTGCGGCCGCTCCCTCCAGCGGGCGGCCGCTCCTCTCGGCCCTGTTTACACGCTGGGCTGGTGGTGACGTCACTCATGCCACTCTGGCGGTGCTGGGTAGTAGGCGGGGCCTCCGGCGGCCGGGCAGCCAGCGAATGCCGCTATGGAGTTTGGTTGTAACGGATCATTGAATTCACTCCGGTCGAGGACATCTCCCTCATCTCCCTCGTAAGGTGCCCCCCCTCGTACTTCTACCGACCCGCATCAGCGCGAAAACATTCCCGCGTGACTAAAATACGATTAAAGTGGGTTTACAGCTCGTAACTCTGCTAATAATGCTGTTGTTGAAAGCCGAGATTGACAGCCGATAGATAGAAGACGGTGGCCGTAGGATGCCTTTTCTTATATTAGTAATACACTGGTAAAGTAAGATCTCGCTAGCTGGTATTCGGTCCGGTGGACAGACACTGTCCATCTACGCTCCCTTCACCGGCCTTGCGTCATTTTCCGAGTTCCACCCTCCCTGAGGCCTCTCCGTCCGGTCGTAGGGCATTTCCGCATCGTGTCTGTCCTTAACTCTGCCCCTCCCATTTTGTTATCCATATCTCTCCCCTTTGCTTCTGTTTTCCTCGCCTTTCCATCCCCACACTCTATCCCCTCCCTCGCCCCTATCCCTCCCTCCCCCCTCTGCCCAGCTACTACGTCTGTTCCATCTGTTCGCCCGCAGCGTCGGTCGACCTTGCAGCCCGCGCTGTGTCGACACCGCCCGGCCAGTGACGGCCTCTGCACGGTGGCCATGAAACGGGCAGTGTAAATAGTGACACACGTGTGCGGCGCGCGGCGGCCGACTCAGTGGCCTACTGCGCGTCACAGCGACATGGCACCCGCGACCGCGGGGGGGGGAGGAGGAAGGGAGGAGGGAGTGACACTGGTGGCGGGGGTATGTCAGAGAGTGTAGGTCTCAATTGGACGCCGCTACCGAGCCTGGGTGTCTCTTGATGCAATCTGGCGCAAGGATGTGATGTTTGTACATTTGGAGTTGGGAGTCTGTCGTCAGAATTTGACCTTGGACATGAGTTCAGTGGTCGTGGACGGCAGGGTGTAAATATTTAGTTTAGCGTCTCTTTGTTTTCTTTTATAATGGTTGTGTTGATAATATACAGGGTGTCTCAAAAGTTCGCTTACAGGTACCAGCCATGCTTTTTTGTCAATAATTCTGAATCAACATGAAATTAACGGTCGAAATTTTGCATGGGCATTGGTAACAACCTTCCTCAAGCAGCTTCATTGTTTTCAAGCGCATTCGACCCTTCATGAGCACACAAAAAGGGTTCACCTCTGACCATGGATCAGGCATGAAAATGGAGGTCGCATACTCGGGTCGGCTGAGAAACTCTCTGCTTCACGAGTAATGGGAATGGTTAGGTCGGAAATGACACATGGCAAAGTGTCAGCGAGGATGAGTACAACATGATGGTCATCTAATAAAAACGGTGGCTAAAATGTTTGAAGGACAAAACCATGCGAGACTAACAGCGCTTTGAACGACCCTTGTACCGCAGCAGACTCGTGCTCCGGAAAGCAGCTGAAAATGCAGTCCTAACTATTGAAAACTGACTAGAAGCTCACAGACAGAGGTTACCCAGTTTCAAAAATTGCAGGTCATCATAAAATAAAGACAATATATCATTTAAAATTGTTTATAATATCTATAACGCTAAATTTTGAGGGAAAATAATGCGAAAATCGTCAATGCCGAGGACAAGTGACCCTCCAAAAGTGTCAATTAATGTAAAGTTTTATCTAACGAAGTTTCAAGAGGCAGATCTGGAGCAAATAGCTTTCTCTTACACACAAAATCCGGACAAAACCGCACGATGGACAGGTTTTGGCCGTTTACAAAGCAGAATCTCTCCTGAGGAAAACACTCCGGAACCCAGCGAAGGTCTTGGCATTGGGAATGACGAGCGTTCGGGATTTGCAAATTTTGCAAAATGTGTCTAAGAAACAGATAGCCGACACATTCTGCTACAATATGCTGCAAAAAATTTGCCCCTGGCACTTCCCATTTATTCAGGAATGGGGTTGTTTTGAAAAGGAAAATGGTGCTTGGGAGGTCGGCGCCAGTCATTCATGAAGGAGTTAGCGCCAGAGAAGACCTACAAAATACTCACGGATGGTGTCGATGCAAGCTATCGGCTTTCAGGGAGAAGCGGATGTTGCCGGGGAGCTCGTCAAACCTAAATCCGACGCAGAAACTGCGGGGGATTCCCCTACAAGAGCTTGAAAGCTGGTAACCTTTTATCAGCCTCCGGCAGCTGACGGAGTGACGAAAATCGGTATGGGCAAATATTTTTGGAGATACAGCAAAGGGTTTGGTTTCCAACCTTCCGAATCAGTTGTCAAAGCATGCATATTTGTCTAGTGTACACACGGACACCAAAACCTTAGATTTTTGGCCGGTTCTTATATGCTTTATTGACATGGGAAATGTGTAAGCGAACTTTTGAGACACCCTGTAGTGCAAATTTTCGTACCACCTTCAAACGTAGAAAAAACATAAGTTATTTTACGAACATGCTGCTTATATTCATCGTAATAATTATCAATGAAGAGTTGAATCTCAACATTCATCGTATGCTGACTGATGCTGAAGTATTGAACCCCGTTCCTTCTGCCTCTATTACGTGTACCGGCAAGTACAGACAGGGTGCTAATCCTTCCTCTCTTCTCCCATTAGCTGTACCGGTGCTGGGCGGACCACCGCCGGCTGACCCGTCACCGGCTGCCCAAGCGCGTTCTGGACGCCCTGCCCGTGGTCAAGTTCGACAAGGCGGTGCACACATACGACACGTGCGCCATCTGCCTGGATGACTATGAGGACGGCGAGCAGCTGCGCATCCTGCCCTGTAACCACGGTATGTGGGCTTCGTAACCACGGTACGTGGGCCCTGTAACCACGGTGTGCCTGCGGCCCGCCAGATGGGCCCATCCCTCCCCGTAACCATAGACAGTTGGGCGCAAAATGACCTTGTAGTCGGCGCGCCCGAAAGCCCCAATAAACAAACAAACCGGTAACCACAGTATGTGAGCTGTGTAACTACTATGATATTCCCATTCAATCAGCTTTCAGCAGCGACTCATTCTGAGATGGAACCACGATAGGTATGGATCTTTGGCTGACTTGTCTTTCCACTGTTCCCTGATAGCGCAGGTATTACACCAAAACGTAGTCACCACCAGCGCGCGTGCGTGGACCCTTGGCTGACTTGTCCTCTGTACCCCACAGCGTACCACACCAAGTGCGCGGACCCTTGGCTGACGTGTGTTCTATTCCCCCACAGCGTACCACACCAAGTGCGTGGACCCGTGGCGCTGAGTGCTGACTTGACCTCTGTTCCCCTCAGCGTACCACACCAAGTGCGTGGACCCGTGGCTGACGGGTGTTCTATTCTCCTACAGCGTACCACACCAAGTGCGTGGACCCGTGGCGCTGAGTGCTGACTTGACCTCTGTTCCCCTCAGCGTACCACACCAAGTGCGTGGACCCGTGGCTGACGGGTGTTCTATTCTCCTACAGCGTACCACACCAAGTGCGTGGACCCGTGGCTGACGGGTGTTCTATTCTCCTACAGCGTACCACACCAAGTGCGTGGACCCGTGGCTCACGCGCTCGCGGCGCGTCTGTCCCGTGTGTAAGCAGCGCGTGCGGCTGGCCGGTGACCCGGAGGCGGGCGCCGGCTCCGACTCCGACACGGCCAACACAGACACGGAGCGCGAGCCACTGATCGCGCGACGACAGAGGCGATACGGATCGACGGCACCGGTGAGGAAGGGAGGGACGGGTCGGCGTGACGGGTGAGGGGAGACGACTCTACGGCACCAGTCAGGGATGAACGGGACTAGACTTACAGGGCAGTCAGTGATATCTTTGACAAGACATCGTGATAATCGACTATGGCAGAATTCTGACATTGCATGACAAGGGGTTTCGATAACCTAGTTTGCAGTCCAGGCGCTCAAAACCCCAAAGCATCGTCATCGCATTGTGTCCATTGACATTGTGTGATTCTGGTCTGACATGTCCGTTGGTATCTCCGTCAGGGTCGGGAGCGGTCGTCGTCCGGAGCCAGTGGATCTCGCCAGGACTCTGACGGCGTGCAGCCACCGCGCCGTCCCCACCGGGTTAGTACCTACTACTTCCCCTACTACACTGATTCACTGATCTACTCTCTTTCAACACCCTCCCCTGCCCCCAATTAGCCACTACCGGGTCGGCGTTAACGATCAAGATTTAGAAGAGTTTAAGCTTAACATCAATTACAAGTCAGGTGTGATATCCGTCCTCATTTCCGTGAACTCATACAATGCTTATAAATCTCCTAAGCAATTATACTCGAATGATTGCTTTGTTGTCGGACCGATCTATGTGACCGTACCTACCTGGCTGGCAGAATGGCCCGCCTGGGATAGGAGCAGCACAGTGTGCTATGGCAGTTCAGCTACTGATCAAGTGATCGTGTTTTTCTGTCGGTGCAGTCGTCTCGCCGCCTGCGGAGACACCAGCGCGCGCTGGCTGCCGCCCGGCCCGCCTCGGCTCCGGCCCCGTCCGCCCAGCCTTCTGACACCCTGGACACACTGCAGGAGGAGGAGCCTACGTTCATTGTACCGGTGAGTCCCCCCCCCCCTCCATCCGACACCTTGGACACTGCATGAGGAGGAGCCCACGTTCATTGTACCGGTGAGTCCCTCCTCTCCATCTGACGCCCTGGGTACACTGCAGGGGGAGGAGCCCACGTTCATTGTACCGGTGAGTCCCTCCTCTCCATCTGACGCCCTGGGTACACTGCAGGAGGAGGCGCCTACGTTTATTGTACCGGTGAGGAAACTTCTTAAAATAGGACCACATTTTTATCGGTCTTGCTGACTGTGAACCGCTAACCCTAACTTATCCTACGTGCGACTTCAACAGTCTGATTTTATCGTACGATGAATTTAGGCCACCCGTTAAACTATGTAAACAATGTACTAATCTCTGGCTGTCAAACATAATTGGGTGAAGACTTCCACTGGCGTCCAACTGCCATCTTACTGAGCAGACGTCCAAGTTGGCGTCTAACTTGGCGTACTGTTGGACGGAGACTCTTAAGCTAGACGCGTCTGAAGTTAGCTGTCGCCAGATAGCCGCAGCCGCCGTCCAGCTAGACGCGTCTAGCTGGACGCGAAATGGAAGTCTCCACCCAATATCTGCATAACCCGATATCGGTTTGACTTGTTTGCTCCTTGTTTGTCGTAAGCTGTCATGTTTGGGCTGTTGCAATTTGAAAGTTTAGAGGTGTTGAACTTGATCAATGTGCGTATTCTGTCAGGTTCTTCATCACTTACCTATTTACTCCTTGTGTTTATGTTTTATTTATGTATAATGTATATGCCACTATTTTCTATATTATGTTTTTAGCCATTCAACTATATTGTTGCTGCCTCAATTTATAAAGATATTGGTCTCTTGCGGTGTTTCATAGTTCATACTCATCAATATTCATGCTCCATGATTGCGCAAGATATTCACCTTTCATTGCGTAGTGTCTGATCAGAGGTGCGCCTTTTTTCAGGCCGCTGAGGGCCCGTCGGCTGCCGGGCCGTCCAGTGTCGAGCCGCCCAGCCTGCCACGGCGCCAGGGACCGGCGGCCCGTGGCTACCGTCCTCTCGACGACCAGGACTCAGGTGGGCCAGGCGGGAGGCGTGGATAGGCCCTGGGATGGTGGGCGTGGGGTGGCGTAGCGTAGAGTTTAATGGAAACTGACCTTTGGCTGATAGTCTTACCATGATTGTAGCGTTATGTATGACTCTTTTCCTGACTCTATGACCTTTCACGTTATGCAGATTCTTCGCTTTTAGACGTTGAGTAGTAATTGTGCACTTAAAATCCGGTCAAAACTAAAATAGTGAATATTCAAAAATTACTTACCTACGCATCAATTAAGTTGGTATACCAAATCAAACACTGGAATGCGGTGTTATCTCGAATGTAAGTGCTGAGCTTGCATACCTCCGTAGTGATCGTCACGATGCACGTGCTGATGAAGATGCCGCATCTCCTTGTGCGATACTTACTCGGGAGATCTGATGCACCCATTTGACTCTGTATCTGTCTCACAGACGACGAACCGGTCCCCGCCTCTGGCACCGAGGTGGCGGCGGCCGGCCGTCCGGCGGAGCAGCCCGCTCCCATCGAGCCGCGCGTGGTGGTGGTGACACCAGAGAGCGGCGGACGGCCGCGCGCGCCCTCCGCCGACTCCGCCGGCCGGCAGCCGCGCGTGGTGACCGTCGACGCCGACGAGGATACCGACGGTTCCGACGGAGGGGCTGCCGGGGAGCGTGTGTGAGACGTGCAGGCGAGAAGTGCCGGCCGTGGCACTGAGAGAGGATACGGGCATAGCGGCGACGTGCCCGCTAGTGACGGGGATGAAGGAGGCGGCCGCTGTCTGCGACTGGACCCAGTTGGACACTGCTAAGGGTGAAGATGGCACTGTGGAATGCTGCTGAGGTCACTCCTTCTTAGGTGACTGCCTGAGGCAGGTAGCCTGCACTGTAACCGCCACAGAGGCTGATGTGTTGACTGTGGGCCGCCATGTAGATTTCCATCCGTCGTGACAGCGGAGAGTGCCATTACCCCGACTCCTTACGCCCCTCAGCCAAGGCGAACGCCGAACGCTGATTAGGTGCCTGACCCTAGCCACGAGCAGGTGAACCACAGTGCGACGAGCAAGTGTGCCCATTGAGCGGGCTGCGACCGCCGAGAGATTGTATGACAGGCACTCTGGTTAGCCTTCCGAGCACCGCCTGGGTATAATATGCTGTCCTGTTTTACGTGTTGTGAGCACTGAACTGCAGTGTGTATGTTTGTTTAAATGTAACTCTCATTTTGGTACCCACGTATGGTCCAAGGCTAGGCTTATTTGCCTTTAACGGAGCGTTTTTATCATTAGAGTCATCATATTCGTACCGATTTAAGGTTGCAATCCTTGTCAGTATGTTTTATCTTGTATTACTATAGCTGGGACGACGCATTACGACCGCGGTGTGACGCTGGCGGTCGGCTGCGTCACGAATAGCTCAGTCACTACCATTGTTACGATCGGCTCGTGACGATTCCGTGACGGTCAGCTGCGTCCCGTGTTGCCGTGAGCGGTCACGCAGCGTCTGTGTCGTAGCGCGAGTGGTGTGTGCGTCCCTGGTCAGAGTGGTAACGGGTAGAGTCGGTGGCTGTGTGGTCCTGTATGTCAGATAACAGACTGTCAGCCTGTCACTGCGGGCTGTCACCCTGTCACTGCGGTCTGTCAGCCTGTCACTGCGGTCTGTCACCCGGTCACTGCGGACTGTCACCCTGTCCAACTCCCGGGTCAGTCTCCGCTCGCGGGCTATGGCAGCTGGCGACGGTAGATAGCCGGCCGGTCTGTACCACTAACAGCAGAAGCGGAGCGCCGCGCCGCCGGCGCTGCAGCTCCGCCGTGACGCGGCTCGAACAGCTGTGTAAGTGTCAGCGAGTCTGAGTCAGCACAGTGACGTATCGCTCCGTCTGTCTGACGACGGAGAGGGCTATCGGTGGAATGCAGCGGGCCGACTGTGTAAATGGGTTTTTCACACCGTTTTAGTGAGTGTATGATGTGCGGACGACTGTTTGGGACATTAGAAACTTCTTAAAGTGTTGCCTAACCGTTTGTCTGCTGCCATCCCGACGGGGTATGAACTAGTGACATAGCTTTAGAGCATATGTATGTGCATACATTGTATCCATGCAAATGATTAACCGAATAAAGTCTCGATCATCCGTCACTATTTCTGTCACCGCGATACATCAGCGCAGTAGAGAAGGTTTGAAGGTCTCGATTACTGCTGTTTTTATATGAAGGTGCGGTG